>NC_143579.1:74903237-75639780 GCF_048544385.1 Mastigoproctus giganteus
TAAACATAATCACAAAAAATATTGTTTATTACTATACCTGAAAGAGATAACTTTAGTGGCAACAAAGGATGGGTGCAAGGAACTGGACATGTATACACTGTCTAACTGTAAAAAAAAATATGGCTAATGAAATACATTTCTTTTGCCTTTTAAAAATTATTTAAAAATCATTTATAGATGCAAGGATGAAGAAAATTGAAGTCACATCAATGAAAAAAATAAATTTTATTGGTGTTAACATGGCCGGATTTGACATCAGATCATCGAGACAACTGCTCAAGTATCCATGATATAAAGACCCGACTTCAGCTGATGAAATGTAACAATATTATAATCTATTTAACCCCTGAAAGAGTGGCTAAGTCTATCAAGAATGACATTATTCTGAGTTCTTGAGTACAGCAGAACCCTTAACAACATATTTCTCTTAGCCTTTTGGGACACAAAAGAAGCACTTGAAAAAACCAGCAGATATTAACTGGTAAGTCCTGTTTTATTAACTTAAATTGGCATATTAACTTATTTTCTAGAGTAGCTTTATATTCCTAGTTATGAAACTTAATTTAAATTTAAACATCGATAAAGATTTTGTAGGTTATTACTTAGTATCGGCAAGGGTATCCAATCCACGTGTTTTACAAGTTTTGCAGCTCTGGTGAATGACTAGTTTTAAGCTATATTTAGCCACTTTATTAACTTAATTGTTATATTAAATTATTTTCTATAAGTAGCTTATAGACCTAGTAAAGATCCTTGGTTTATTATGAATTTAGATAGCAAGATTTTGGAAGTTAATTAATACTTGGTGTCCGTAGATTTACCGTTCTTAACTTGTCGCCATTGTTATACGATACGTTATATCCCGTACCAGATAGTGTTAGCTTAGTATAGTATAGTATATAATATTATCAATTAATCAGTAAAATTTATTGATCTTGTTAAACTTCATAGTCAATTAAATTGTACATTTTTTAACTAAATACATATAACAACTGAGATTTTACAAACGTAACATTATTAATTAATACATAACTTGATACAGAAGTTATATAATGAAACTCTGAGATAATACTCAATACTGAAAAAAAAAAAAAAAAATATATATATATATATAGATGTACAGGATGTCTCAAAAATACACGGTATAACTTCGGGAATGAGTTCCTCATATGTAGACAATAAAAATATTTTATATCAACATAGTTCTGGAAATGCTTGGTTTCCGAATTTTGAAGGGCTGTCTATGACACTTAACTGCTTAACTGTTCACATCACCTTATAGTAATTGTTCAAAATGTCCACCTTCTGCCTGAATACAGGCCTCACATTGATGTCTCATGGACTCGCAAAGACGATGCCAACTTCCTGGCATTGTTTCGTATTGTCTTACAACCTGCCACAATTCAATTGCAGAACGTTTCCACATCAGCTACTGGAGTCGAATATACCAATGACTTTAAATGGCCCCACAAGAAGATATCTAATGCGTTTAAATCAATTGAGCATGGAGGCCAGGCAGTTGGTCCACCTCTACCTATCTGCTGACCAGGAAACCTTCGATTCAGGTAATTGCGGGCTAGGTGACTGAAATATGCGGGTGTGCCATTGTGCATGAAGTGTGCTTGTTGATGAATTATCAGTGGCCTGTTGTCCAAGAAATCAGGCATGTTGTTTTCCAGAAAGTTTCTGTATGCCTGCCCTGTGAGTTTGTTTGGAAGTACATGGGGCCCAAATAACTTATCACCAAAAACACCTGCCCAGATGTTGAGGCTGAACCGCTGTTGGTGATGTGATGGAAGAATTGCACATGGGTTTTCCTCAGCCCATACATGCTGATTGTGAAAGTTTTGGATTCCATCTCGTGGGAACTGTGCTTCATCTGTGAATATCACTAAGGCAGGAAAGTGAGGAGTTGTACCACACTGCTGCAAGAACCATTGGCAGAACATTACTCGTGCAGGGGTAATCTGCTGGTGACAAGGCCTCTACCCATTGAAGATGGTTAAGGATACAGTTGGTGTTCTCGCAACACTCTCCAAATAGTCAAACTTTGAACAGCCAGTTGCATTGCTATTCTGCGTGTGCTGATTCCAGAAGTGGCATGCACAACATCCAAAATCTCCTCCTCTACTTCAGCAGTCAGAGATCTTGGTCGTCCTCTGTCGGCAGCATGAGGTGTAAAGGACCCATGTTCAGAAAAGCGCCAATGGATACCTTCAAACATTTTTCTGTCAGGACATCTTCATTATGGGAATCTTTCATGGTACAAACGACGAGCCTCCAGAGCATTGCCGTCCACCGAACCATACATAAAGTGCATATCTACTTGCTCATGATTTGAGTATGTGGTCGGAATTGAAAACCACAAGATTCTCTCAGTACCTTGTGATGAAGGAAATCACCTGCAGGAGATAAGACATTCCAGTTAATAACTCGGGAACCAAGCATTTCCCGAACTATGTTGATATAAAACATTTTTATTGTCTACATATGAGGAACTCATTCCTGAAGTTATGCTGTGTATTTTTGAGACACCGTGTATAGTGTTAAGTGCATTGGGATATAAGTTTAGGGTTAAAATTTTGTACTGAAATTTTAATTAAATTTAATCGAAATCATGACTCAGACCAGAGGAGCAAAGCAAAAGGCTCAAGCTAATGGGAGTACTGTGGCTCAGGAAAAAACTGAGAGGCACAGTTGCCCTCTGAATCACAGAGGGCAATCTCTGAAATATGAGAGCTTGAAGGACAGGGTGGATGCCCTCGAAGGATCAAAACTGAGGGCCCATCAAACTCTCAGCTGCCCGCATCAATGCCAGAGCTTGCACTTGATCATCACGCAACACAGCAGCAACCCCCAAGACAGAATGTGCTTGTCCCACAGGAACTAGTAGTTGTCGGTGACTCTATTGTCAGGGAAATGGGGAATGTGGTGTGTAAAAAAGATAGGTGGAACAGGACCACGGTATGTCTGCCAGGGACAAAGGTTGATGACGTTGTAGAGCAGATATCATCTTTTAAGGGCACAAAAGGTGATATTGTTGTACACGTTGGCACTAATGATATTAAGAGTAGGAGACTGGCAGAATTACTTAACAAATACAGATCACTGTTGAAAAAAACCTGTGAATTAAGGTTGAATTTGAAAGTGTCTGCAATTCTGCTCAGACACGATAGGAGGGAGTATATGATGAGAGCCTTGTCAATCAATTCGGCCCTGGAAAGACGGTGCAAGGCTCAAGGGGTAGAATTTTATTCAGCCTGGTCCGTACTTCTTAACAGGAGAGACTGCTTCTACAGGGATGGGATACACTTAAATAGAAAGGGTGCAAGAATATTTGCTGATGCTATCAAGGCAGTGTTAGGTGGATCAGAAAACTGCTAGCTTGGGCGATACAAGGACTAATAGATTAACAGTAGCCGCTGGCAGAGTTGAAAGTGATTCTTGCACTACTTCTATTATTGGAATGAACAGCAGCCTGGAAAACAAGATGCAGGGTATTTCAGAGACTGCTGCAAGTCATTGCAGTACAAGTAAACACATGGGTTGTGTTAGGGTAGCTAAGAATAGGAACAGGTGCATGTATACTTGCATGAACACCAATGTTAGGAGTTTGGTTGATGAATTTGAGGTATTGGTCAAAACATCAAAGGCAGATATTGTTGGGATATCAGAGATGTGGTGTCACACAGATATAAGGCATGCAGAACTGGAATTTAGGGAATACAATATGTACAGGAAGGATAGACAGGACAGAAAGGGAGGAGGGGTTATGCTATTAGTTAAGAAACACATAAAATCCAAGAAAGTGCAGCCAGTCGACATCACTTTTTTTTTTTTTTTTTATTTTGATTTGGTAGTTGTTGGCGCATCGGCTTCTGTGGCCATATTGCACCTCCCAAGGTTATTGCAGTACTTTGATCCAAGCCCGAGGCGGGAATCGAACCCGCGACCTTTGGGTTGCCGGGCAGGTACTTTACTCACTCGGCTAGCCCGGTCAGCAGTCGACATCACTAGACAATGCAGTGTTGAGTTAGTTTGGTGTGACATAAGCACTGGGAGATCAAAATTGAGAGTAGGAGTGCATTATAGGCCTAATGACTGATGAGTATAATAAAAAACTGTACAGGGAAATACAGTGGGCCAGTAAATCAGAGAGTCTTATAATGGGGAATTTTATTTTCCAGGATATTGACTGGAATTTGTGGGTCACTCACACACTAGCAAGGCTTTTGTGGATTAATTGGATGATTGTTTTCTACATCAGCATGTTCGGGAGGCAACTAGAGGGAGTAACACTTTTGATCTGATTATCAGTAGTGATTCTTCATGCATTAAGAATCTGCAGATAAAGGAACCACTAGGTGGCAGTGATAGTGTGCTGAAGTGGGATTTACTCATAGAGGTAACTATCATCAGGGGTAAAAGGAAGGGTTTTTGCTTTCGTAAAGATAACTACGGTGATCTGAGACAGTATTTAAATTCTATACAGTGGGACCAACTGATGAAGTTACCAACAGCAAATTCAAAATGGGAGGCATTCAAAGAATTAATCTTGGAAGCTGCTAGGCTTTACATAACAACTAAGAAATATTGTTCAAAGTTTAGGCCTAAATGGATGTCAGATGAAAGCCTATGAAAGATATAAGCCTATGAAAGATATAAGTTGGTGTGTAACCAAGTCACAAAAGAGTTTAGGCAGATTATGAGAAATCTTTTTCAAAGGATGCAAAGAAAAACAGCAAAGAGTTCTTTACCTATGTAAACTCTAGAAGGAAAGGGATGAATCAGATTGGCCCACTGGATATTGATGGTTCAACTGTTGATGATCATGCTCAGGTGGCTAACAAACTAAATGAATATTTTGCATCGACATTCACACATGAGAAGTTATTCAAGGAGGGGAATGCCAGAGGTGAATTAAACTCTGGCAGTGAGCTAGATGATTTTGTGATAACTGAGAGGAAAGTGGAGGACAAATTGTTGAAGATAAATATAAAAAAGGCACCCAGGGTGGATAGGATCTATCCAGTTATAATATAGGAGGCAGCAAAGAAAGTAAGCAAACCCTTAGTCATAATTATGAGAGCTTCCTTAGACTCAGGGGAAATATCCATGGACTGGAGATGTGCAAATGTGACACCAATTCACAAAGAATTGAAGCGACACAAGTAATTATAGAATTGGAGAATTAAAGGGCAACACAAGTAATTATAGACCTGTTAGTTTAACTTCTGTTCCAGGGAAATTAATGGAGGCACTGGTTAAAGAAGCACTGCAGGATCATCTAGACAAGACTTCAGTTATAGCTCGGACACAGAATATTTTTGTTAAGGGGAAGTCTTGTCTGACCAATTTTATTGGATACTATGATGTGTTCACAAAGGAACTGGATGCACAGAATAACTTTGATATCATATATTTGGATCTTAGAAAGGCTTTTGATACTGTTGCACATGGAAGACTGCTGAAGAAATTGGAGAAGTGTAGCATTGAAAGCAAATTGCTGCTATGGATAAAGGGATGGTCCTCAGGGTTCAGTGTTGGGTCCATTGTTGTTTTCTGTATTTATAAATGATATTGATGAAGGTATATCAGGCTTCATGTTCAAGTTTGCAGACGATACGAAGGTTGGTAGGGTTGTTATGGACATTAATGACAGTACACTGCTGCAACAGGATCTAGAAAAGTTGAGTAGATGGGCTGAGAGGTGGCAAATGAAGTTTAACATTGACAAATGTAAAGTACTACATATGGGAAGCAGTAATCCCAGAGTAATGTATCAACTCTGTGGTACAACACTGACAATGGTAGAGAATGAAAAGGACCTGAGGGTAATTGCGCAGGCAGATATGAAGTTTTCTGAGCATTGCAGACGGTCTGCAAGAGTAGCTCATGGTGTCTTGTCAATGATATACAGAAATTTTTCTAGCTGGGATAAGGAGGTGATTATCCCCTTGTATAAGGCAATGGTCAGGCAAACACTGTATACACGTCTGGAGGCTTCATTTTAAGAAGGATGTAGAACCATTGGAACGAGTACAGAGAAGGGCAACAAGATTAGTGAATGGAACAAATGGGGTCTCTTACAAAGAAAGGCTTCAGTTTTGCAGATTACAGTGTCTGGAGACTAGGCACCTGCGAGGTGATCTGATTGAGGTGTATAAAGCCTTGAATTGTTTGAGCATGCTCAATTCTGATGGGATTCTTCCTCTTGCTCAGAATAATCACCTGAGAGGGCATAAATTCAAATTGAGGAAAGACAGTTGTAGGATAGATGTGTGGAAGTTTGCCTTTAGCCAGCGGGTAGTTGATTGGTGGAACAGACTTCCATCTTTTATTGTGGAAGTTGATAGCTTGCATCATATGCCTTTACTAATGCTAATATGGTCACTTATAAAGAAGCAAGTTGAGCAAGGGCAGAAGTTCTAATACACATATTTTGATGAGCTCTCTAATGTTGATCTTGTCAAGTTTATAAAGATAAGAAATTTTAGATTTAATGGCATTTAATTCATAGAATAAATGATCACAGAGGAGTGATTCAATGTGGACACTGTCATAAACTCAGTGTTGAAATAATGGTCAAAAATACTTAGTCAAGTGGCTAGAACATTGGCCACAATACAGAATCACAGTGTCATGTGGTAATTGTAACTGTATTTTTTGACATTTATATGAATTTATAAGATCTTTATTACATATCGGTACACAATATAATGCAGTTTTGCAATGAACAGTTTAATATGGAAAGTAAACTTAAATAAAGAATTTTGTTTAGGTTTATTTTCAAAGAATTTTCTCATAAAGGAGCTGCGCTTTGGCTACTCTGTGCCAAGATGTTTGCGGCCCCCTTTCTCTTGCTCAATAGACACTATACTCTGTTCCTTCATAAGTTTGACATCAAATAAAACCTGACTTAACCTGTTTTAAATATTTCATGTAAATATTTGACATGAAATATAACATGAAATATTTGAGCTCAAACATTTCATGTTATAATCTGATTTGTAATATATTTCACATACAATATTTACACGACTGGATGGGACACGTGATGTAGAAAAAAAACACAAATTTTTGCCTGTGGCTGAACGTTTTTGTATGCATTTCAAGATCTTGCAAATCATTTTTGCCAAAGGCCCTATCACACCTATGTCCAGACTTGGGTAAAAATTTAGACAACGCTCGTGGATTCTGTCCCAAAGTCAAATACATTGGTCACAAGAACAATATCACTTTTACATAAGAACAATATAAAATTAACAGGAAAAAAAAGTGTGTCTACTGTTTATTATGTCAGCTCTTCCTTAAAAACATATAAATCCAAATTTATATAACATTAAATGCTATTAATATTCTAAAGTATTTTTTCGTACACTGGAGTATTATATAAAACACTATAAAAAATTAAGAAATATTATTCAAGGTTTAGGCCAAAATGGATGTCAGATGAACTAATGAGGCATATGGCAGAGAAGAAAAATGCATGGGATACTTACAAATTAACACATGACACAGAAGCCTATGATAGATACAAGTTGATATGCAACCAAGTTACAAAGGACGTTAGGCAGGCGAAGGCAGATTACAAGAAATCCTTGGCAAAGGATGCAAAGAAAAACAGCAAAGAGTTCTTTACTTATGTAAACTCTAGAAGGAAGGGGATGAATCAGATTGGTCCAATTGATATTGATGGGTCAACTGTTGATGATCCTGCTCAGGTAGCTAACAAACTAAATGAATATTTTGCATCGACATTCACACATGAGGAGTTATTTAGCGAGGGAAAAGCCAGAGGTGTATTCAAATCTAGCAGTAAACTAGAGAATCTTGTAATAACTGAGAGTAAAGTGGAGGAGAAATTGTTGAAGATAAACACAAAGGCACCCAGGGTGGATGGGATCTATCCAGTTATATTAAAGGAGGCAGCAAAGGAAGTAAGCAAACTCTTAGCCATAATTATGAGAGCTTCCTTGGACTCAGGGGAGGTACCCATAGACTGGAAATGTGCAAATGTGACCCCAATTCCCAAAGGAGGATCAAAGGCTGACACAAGTAATTATAGACCTGTGAGCTTAACTTCTGTTCCAGGAAAATTAATGGAGGCACTGGTTAAAGAAGCACTGCAGGATCATTTAGACAAGACTTCAGTTATAGCTCAGACACAGCATGGTTTTGTTAAGGGGAAGTCTTGCCTGACCAACTTGATTGGATACTATGATGCAGTCACAAAAGAACTGGATGCAGGGAATAGCTTTGATATTATATACTTGGATCTTAGAAAGGCTTTTGATACTGTTGCACATGGAAGACTGCTACACAAATTGGAGCAGTGTGACATTGGAGGCAAATTGCTGCTATGGATAAAGGGGTGGTTGAGGGGGAGAAGACAGAGAGTGGTAATCAATGGACACTGCTCATCGTGGACTAATGTTATTAGTGGAACCCCTCAGGGCTCAGTGTTGGGTCCATTATTGTTTTCTGTATTTATCAATGATATTGATGATGGTATATCAAGCTTAATGTCCAAGTTTGCAGGCGATACAAAGGTTGGCAGGGTTGTCAAGGACACTACTGACACTATGCTGCTGCAACAGGATCTGGAAAGGTTGAGCAGATGGGCTGAGAGGTGGCAAATGAAGTTTAACATTGACAAATGTAAAGTACTACACATGGGAAACAGCAACCCCAGAGCAACGTATCAACTCTGTGGTACTACATTGACAGTGGTAGAGGATGAAAGGGACTTGGGGGTGGTTGTGCAGGCAGATATGAAATTCTCTGAGCAGTGCAGACGGGCTGCAAGAGTAGCTCATGGAGTATTGTCAATGATATACAGGAATTTTTCCAGCAGGGATAAGGAGGTGATTATTCCCTTGTATAAGGCAATGGTCAGGCCACACCTAGAGTACTGTATACAGGTCTGGAGGCCTCATTTCAAGAAGGATGTAGAGCTGCTGGAACGAGTACAGAGAAGGGCAACAAGATTAGTGAATGGAACAAAGGGGTGCTCTTATGAAGAAAGGCTTAAGTTTTGCAAATTACAGTGTTTGGAGACTAGGCACCAGCGATGTGATCTGATAGAGGTGTATAAAGCCTTGAATGGTTTGAGCATGCTCAATGCCGATGGGATTCTTCCTCTAGTTCAGAATAATCACCTGAGAGGACATAAATTCAAATTGAGGAAAGACAGATGTAGGATAGGCGTGCGGAAATTTGCCTTTAGCCAGCGGGTGGTTGGTTGGTGGAACAGACTTCCATCCCTTGTCGTGGAGGTTGATAGCCTAAATAAGTTTAAGGCTCAGCTGGATAGGTATTTTGAACGAACAGAGGGGTGAAGTGGAAGTGGGTTTTTTTTTTTTTTGGCTGATGCTGCATAAGCTTGCTTTCTTGCATCAAATGCCTCTACTAATGCTAATGTATAAACAGGTTAAGTCAGGTTTTATTTGATGTCAAACTTATGAAGGAACGGAGTATAGTGTCTATTGAGCAAGAGAAAGGGGGCTGCAAACATCTTGACACAGAGTTGCCAAAGCGCAGCTCCTTTATGAGAAAATTCTTTGAAAATAAACCTAAACAAAATTTTTTATTTAAGTATCCTTTCCATATTAAACTGTTCATTGCAAAACTGCATTATATTGTGTACTGATATGTAATAAAGATCTTATAAATTCATATAAATGTCATAAAAATACAATTACCACATGACACATTGATTCTGTATTGTTGCCAAGCAATTTAGATAGATATTCTTCATTTCTTACATATGGCAGAACTGGTACAAACGTGATACTGTACTTACTTAGCCCCGGACAAGCACTCTGAAACAACTACGGTCAGGGCCATATTTTGATTTCGTATGACCTCAGTACTCTTAATTCTGATACCTTAATAAATTAAATTAAACATATTAAAATGCCCTGGCATTAAATCAATTTCTTTTGTTTTTAAAAAAATTCAAAAGCATTTTTATACATTTGGTTTTGAAATTATTTTCACAACACTTATTTCAACATTAACTTACTTGCAAGATGAACTTTGATGAAGTTATTAATGATTTTGCTAACAGAAAAACTGAAGAAAGAATTTATATTAGAAATCGGTCCTTATTTTTCATAGGTCTAGGCAGTACTAGACAGTCCTACACACATTGCCTAAATTGTCTAATGGATAGTATGGCTCTGGTTACTGTCTCAGTCAAACCAGCATGTGTGGTCACTTTACTTATGAAGAAGTATGACATGCAAGCACAGTTCTAATACCGCATATTTTGTTGCTTCCTGCAAAGTTGACTTTGTCAAGTTTCCAAACAAATTTTATAAAGTCATTAAAAGCAAGTTTGAAACATTTAATGGCAACTGATTCACAGAATGAAACGAAGCATGCTTGTTCTAATTTAGGGGAGTGATCCAATGTGATAACCTGTATTATAAATGCAATATTGAGATAATGGTAAAAAAAAAAAAAAAAAACTCAGTTGAAAGATTACAACATTTTAAGTATGAAGTGAAGTGACAGCTGAGCTCAAATATTTTGCATTGCAGTGTTGTTTAAAGGAATTCCTTGCAAACAAGGCTGCAATATGATCTGACAATATTTTTTACAAGCAGGCATCAACCTATATCAATCTGCACTTACATTACTAGCAGAATTCCACCTGCATTATTATTACAGCAGTCTGGCTCACACTTTTTTAAAACCTTTATAATTAGCCCAATGTAGCTGAGTGGTCAGTGAAAGAGTACAGAAGCATATGTATTTGAGTGGACTGTAGTTAAAACTCACATGACTGCTAAATACATTTAACGATTGTATTCAAAACTGTAAATTACTCTGACCCAGTGTCTGTGCTGGAGAATATACAAAAACCTTTATCATACATTAGCTTAATGAATCTACAAACTTACCATTTTTTCATATTTGGCCGCCTTGGCCTGAAACTCTTCTGAAGTAGAATTTAAGAGTGGAAGCGTGAAATTATCACCTGAAGTAACCCGTAATCTTCCAATCATTGTGAAAACTGTAGGTGAAAAAATTATTTTATTATATTTATCATTATTTTACTTAAATGTAAAATTATATACAACCAGGTGGAAAGCACACAAAACAAAACAAAACAATCTGGGGGTAATTTCTACCTTTTACAACAGTGAGTGATTTTTTTAATAATTTTATGTTGTGTCAGTAAACTTAAACATGTTGTACTTAGGTTTACAGACACTTCACGGGATAATTACTGTGAAGTGAGATATGTGAAACAGTACTACTGAAGAGGTTATCAATATGAAATCTGGTGAAAAAATCCATAAGAATATTTAAATAAGTCCTGAAATTTTGAAATAGGAGCTGCTGTTTCAAATTTATAGCAATGCTTCTGTGGGTTTGGAGGGGATATAATTATAATTTTATTGTAATTATTGTATATTATAGCTATTGCAATTAATACTCATAATGGTGTTAAATATTATCAAATTACCCATAAAGAATCAGTCTTTAACCCAAATGTAGGAACAGAATATCCGAAATTAAAACAAGAAACTGTAACACCATTGCCAACTTCTATAACTTTAATTTAACTAATTAATTTAACATAATTAGATTATTATTAATAGAATTTGTAAAACTTTGTAGAATTTAGACCTTAAAAACCAATGTTCTAGCCCCACAGGCATGTAGACAGGAAACAGCGAGTTCCTGAAAAATAGCCAGAATTGGTTAAGTGTATCAATTGTTCAGAATTATAGCATTTCAGTAGTAAATTACTTAAATATACCATGTGATATAAGAGTGTAGTCTCAATGAACTCACAGCACACAATGATGAACAATTACATAGACCCCCTTCCAATTAATTATTTGATATTCATTATCCTCCAACATGTATTTTCGACATCTGAACTCCATGAAATAAGGGTTAATTCCAGAGGTCAATACCAAGTAGGTCAATGACAGTACCAAGTAGGATATACATAAAAGGCATGAACACTCAATGAGAGATATACAGAACAGTAAGGAGCAAGAAAATGAAACAGATCCTTTCACAAAAGGGGAATAATAGGTTGCTACATAGTGAGCATCTCCAGCTGCTATATAGCAGAAAGAGTGGGATACCCAAATTCAACTGTTGGAAACATTGTAACCAATGGAATATGAAGGCAACTTGACCATTCATACCAAACCGGGTAGACACACCCTATATTAATGACTGCCAGAGTATGTCGACAATTGAAATGGATAGTGAGAGGAAATTGCAAAGGCACACTCAATGAGACGAATCGAGAGATGCTTGACAGACAAACACTTCAAACACTACAGCCATCAGAAAAACTCCCCACAGGATGGATTATCATGGTCTTTCAGCTGCTTGTAAGCCCAAACTTTCTCTTAGCAACATTCATCACTGCCTATCCTGTACAGAGAATGACAATATTTGACAAAATAAACATGATTTGGAGCAGTGAATCATAGTGGGCATAGTGTGTCTGTTAGGTGGTGCTAGTGGTTTCCCACAGAACACATTACACAGGCAAGGCATTATATGGACTGATTTGGGTGTGACATATTCTTGATTTTGTTGTTGTTATGGGGGTTTAATGGTGCATAAGCTGCTATGGCTATAATGTGCCTATTCATTAATTATATAAAAAAATTAGAAATTTTTAATCTGTGACAGAAAAAAGTCTGAAATCAGAAATGATTAAAAAGTCCAGTTTGCCTGAGAAATTTAAATAATTCAGAAATATTTGCCTTGTTACCAATGAGATCTTCTAGAGTTATTAGTTTACAAAGATTAACCAGTGATAGCAAGGTTGAAGTTCTGTCTTCTTTATAGTAGGGACAGTCAGTCAGAATATGTTTCACAGTCAGATTTATAGAACAATGTGGACACTGTGGTGAATCATCTCCTGTGAGTAAATGAAAGTGGGTTAGATGGGTATGACCTATTCTTGCTCTTGAAAGGACTACTTCTCATCTCAATGTACGGACACTGGAGCGGCAAACTTTCAGATCCTGTTTAAACTGAAAAAGGATATTATTAGTCTGAAAGTGCCAGAGTGCTGTCCATTCTGACAGGCATGCAGCCTGAATGGTTTGTGCATAGTCTAATGCCGGAACAGGGATATTGGTTAAATCTAAGGTAGCTGAATTTTTTGCAGTTTTATCAGCCAGTTCATTGCCCAAAATACCAGAATGTGCTGGAATCCAACAGGTGACCAGTTGATGGTGCTTTTTAATTTGTAACAATAAGCGTCTAATTTCATCTAGAACAGGGTGAACTTTATCAGAAGAATAAGATGGTTGGTTGGGTGGTTGGTTATTTGGTTTTTAAGAGCATTAGCAACTAAGGCCATATTGCTCTGGGAATATGCAGTGGTCATTCCCTGACCTTTCCGCATCCTCCGCATTTGGTGGTGACAGGCTCGAACCCCGGTCTAATCAAGAAGCATGTGCTACACACTGCTGCTCCTTCCCACCTGACTACGGAGGCGCCTGAAGAATAAGATAATGCCATGCTTGAGCTGAGGGAATCAGTGTAAATAACAGATTTTAAAGAACAGTCAGAACACAGATTTTTCTAAAGCTAGCTTGATTGCATATAATTCAGCTGAGAAGATACTGAATTCAGACATAAGGGTTGCTGAAATAATGATATTTGAAAATACTGCTGCTGCTCCAACATTCGCATTAGATTTAGAGCCATTTGTATAAATTGGGGAAAAATCAGTGTATCTTTCAATGTGAGCTGCATGAAGTTATCTGACATTTGATGCTTTTAAAATATTCTTTTCCCATTGACAGAGGTAAGTGTCACAGGTCAGTACAGGAGGAAGAGCCCATGGTGGTTGAGAGTAAGTTGCTATGTGTTGTATGGAATGGATGGAAACATTCCAATCCTGCGACAGTTCAAGAAGACAAAGACCAGCTGGTTTTACATGCTAGGTTTATTTCTGTAGAGGTTTTCTTAAGGTGGATTGAAAAGGTATGACTGAATGGGGTGCAGGGTACAACTTTGTATCTTAACAGCATACTTTAGTAACGGTGTTTTCCTACGTAAAGTTAATGGGGGCTCATGAGCGTCAATGTAGAGAC
This sequence comes from Mastigoproctus giganteus, assembly GCF_048544385.1. Taxonomy (NCBI): domain Eukaryota; kingdom Metazoa; phylum Arthropoda; class Arachnida; order Uropygi; family Thelyphonidae; genus Mastigoproctus; species Mastigoproctus giganteus. The sequence continues at coordinate 74,917,331 of NC_143579.1, forward strand.
TGTGTAGGCGACGTTCTGAAAGCACCAAGTGCAATCCTCAAAACACTATGTTGAATGGGATCAAGCCAGTGTAATGCACTCATTCTGGCAGAATCATAGATGGGATTAATGCCCTGTATAGCTGAAGCAGAGAGGTATGATCAGCTCTGAGTATGTTTAACTTTTTTTAGACAAGAAGTATGTACGTTTTTAATATGGTCTATAAAATTTAACTATTTGCAAGGGTTAATCCTAGAAATCTGATGTTATTAGTGATCAAAATGAAGACATTAGAAATTTGAAGTTCAGGATGTGGATGAAATTTGCATTGCCTACAAAAATGGATAGCAACTGTTTTCTACTGCAAGAGTCGATAGCCATTGAGGCTGGCCCGCTGTTGTATTTTATTCAGTGATATCTGAAGCTGCTGTTCAATAGATCTCATATTTTGGGAATGGCAGGAGATGGAAAGGTCAGAGGCATAAAGGCAAGTCTGAACTGTATTTGGAAGCTGTCTGATGATGGAATCTATTCTAAGAGCAAAATGAGTGGCACTCAGTACTGATCCCTGTGGAACACCTTCCTGCATGAACATTGCGGAGAGGGCATGTTGGTATTGAACTTGAAACGATCTAGTATGTAGGAAGTTCTGAACAAATACAGGAAGATTGCCCCGCAGACCAAAAGAGTAACAATCAAGAAGTATGCCATTTCGCCAGGTGGTGTCAAAAGCCTTCTCTATATCTACTGAAACCATTACAAGATGTTCACATTTAACAAAGGCATTTCGAATGGCGAATTCAGCCTTGACCATAAGATCTAAGCATGACCTATTTTTACGAAAGCCATATTGACTATGGCTCATTAGAGTGTCTGACTCAATGATCCAGACGAGTTTTCTGTGGAAAATTTTTTCTAGGATTTTGCTCAGGCAGCTTGAGAGAGATATTGGTCTATAGCTATGGGGATTGATTGGATCTTTCCCAGGTTTTAGGAATGCCAAAACAGTGATGCCAAGAAACTGGAAAAGCATTTTCTAAAAATATACAATTGTAAAAAACCAGGAGCAGGCACAAAGCTTTGTCATCAAGATGTTGTAGCATGACATAATAAATCCGATCTGGCCCAGCAGCAGCAGCACTGTGGGCTGTCCCAATGGCATGCAAAAGTTCAGAGCATTGCAGAAGTTTGTTATATGGAAGAAGGCGGGCAGTTTGAAAGTTAATGGAATGCTTTTCTCTAGTGTTTTTGATTTGTTGGAATGATGTAGAATAGGCTGGTGCTGCTGAGATTTCAGCAAAAGTATTGCCCAAAGCATTAGCAATATCTGAGGGACTGGATAGGTCTTGCCCGTTCCAGGAGAGGATTGGAGAAGGTATGGTAGGAAACTTACCAGATAACTGTCTAATTTTTTTTCATATTATTTTGGGATCAGTGTTTCTGTTAAAGGTCGATGCAAAACAGGACCAACATTCTTTCTTAGCTTGCCTTTGTATAAAATGTGCTTTTGCCCTAAACTTCTTATAATTAATGAGGTTAGTTGCAGTTGGACATTGCTGAAATAAATTCCAGGCTTTGATTTTTGCTTTCATGCATTCCTCATTCCACCAGTAATTATAATGCTTGCGAGCAGGGGGATTTGATAATGGTATTGTGTCCTTGGTCACTTTTAGGAGATGCGGCGTGATATAATCTGTTACATTATCAATATTCTGGAGCTGGATTTTTCCTCATCAAGAGAGATTGATGATCAAAATTTTGTCCAGTTTGCACGAACAAATTTTCGTTTCCTGCAGAGTTTATATGAAGGAGCCTTTGATATTAAAAAATTGCATATGATTGAAAAGTGGTCACTGCACATAGGATCATTTAAAACGTACCACTCTATGGTTGGGACCAGTACTGGAAAACAAATTGAGAGATCTATGCTGAGGCATGTCCAGTTGGGAGCTTTATGTGAGTGTGTGCACCAGTATTGAGTATGATGAGGTTTTCTGAATCTAGAAAGTTTTCAATGAGCCAATCATGTCTGTCTAGTTTAGGATCGCCCCATAAAGGGTGATGCCCATTAAAATCCCCTAATATACAGAGAGGTGGAGATTGTTGGTTGGCCAAGAACGCTATTGTACACGTCAAAAAAGTAAGTTCGATGCTTTAATTAGTGAATCCCGTCAATTTCATCATCAGCATAATACCCCTTCCACAAGTTGCACAGATTTTATATTGAAACCTGAGCAACAAACAGTTATCTACAGAACAAGTAGACCTGTTGACTGGTATGAAATTTGCTGTTCTCCCAAGAAACCCACTGATCACTGATATTGCCTTAGGCGTAGAAGCGTGTTTAACACGTTTCCCTGAAGATGTGGCAAACACAATTCGCCTAAAAACTGCAGCAATTTTACACCATGCTAGCCCCGCTTCTTCCAATCTCAGCCACAGAAAAATTTCTGCCCTTAAGACACTGAAACGAGACTCATCCATTGTCATCCTACTGGCAGACAAAGGACGTCAAACAGTCGTAATGAACCACACAGATTACGAGACAAAAGCCTTGCTGCTCTTGCAGGACACTTCTGTTTAGCAGCCCTTAACCGTTCCTCCTATCAAAGCCTTGGAACAAAGGGAGTCGAAAGTGAACATCCTCGTCAACAGCTGGCTCAAACAGAAGAAAATAACAGAATCAACATGAAATCACCTCCATGCCTCCGGCTGCCAGATTTCACAATTCTACGGACTACCGAAAGTTCACAAAGAAGGCACACCACTAAGACGCATTGTATCCTGTTAGCATTAGTAGAGGCATTTGATGCAAGAAAGCAAGCTTATACAGCATCAGCCAAAAAAAAAAAAAAAAAAACCACTTCCACTTCACCCCTCTGTTCATTCAAAATACCTGTCCAGCTGAGCCTTAAACTTATTTAGGCTATCAACTTCCACGACAAGGGATGGAAGTCTGTTCCACCAACCAACCACCCGCTGGCTAAAGGCAAATTTCCGCACGTCTATCCTACATCTGTCTTTCCTCAATTTGAATTTATGCCCTCTCAGGTGATTATTCTGAGCGAGAGGCAGGGTCCCATCAGCATTGAGCATGCTCAAACCATTCAAGGTTTTATACACCTCTATCAGATCACCTCGCTGGTGCCTGGTCTCCAGACATTGTAATTTGCAAAACTTAAGCCTTTCTTCATAAGAGCACCCCTTCGTTCCATTCACTAATCTTGTTGCCCTTCTCTGTACTCGTTCCAGCAGCTCTACATCCTTCTTGAAATGAGGCCTCCACACCAGTATACAGTACTCTAGGTGTGGCCTGACCATTGCCTTATACAAGGAAATAATCACCTCCTTATCCCTGCTAGAAAAATTCCTATATATTATTGACAATAAACCATGAGCTACTCTTGCAGCCCGCCTGCACTGCTCAGAGAACTTCATATCTGCCTGCACAATCACCCCCAGGTCCTTTTCATTCTCTACCATTGTCAGTGTAGTACCACAGATTTCTCTGTTGCTCTGGGGTTGCTGTTTCCCATGTGTAGTACTTTGCATTTGTCAATGTTAAACTTCATTTGCCACCTCTCAGCCCATCTGCTCAACCTTTCCAGATCCTGTTGCAGCAGCATAGTGTCAGTAGTGTCCTTGACAACCCTGCCTACCTTTGTATCGTCTGCAAACTTCGACATTAAACTTGATATACCCTCATCAATATCATTTATGAATACAGAAAACAATAATGGACTGAGCCCTGAGGGACTCCACTAATAACATTAGTCCACGACGAGCAGTGTCCATTGATTACCACTCTGTCTTCTCCCCCTCAGCCACCCCTTTATCCACAGCAGCAATTTGCCACCAATGCCACACTGCTCCAATTTGTGCAGCAGTCTTCCATGTGCAACAGTATCAAAAGCCTTTCTAAGATCCAAGTATATAATATCAAAGTTATTCCCTGCATCCAGTTCCTCTGTGACTGCATCATAGTATCCAATCAAATTGGTCAGGCAAGACTTCCCCTTAACAAAACCATGTTGTGTCCGAGCTATAGCTGAAGTCTTGTCTAAATGATCCTGCAGTGCTTCTTTAACTAGTGCCTCCATTAATTTTCCTGGAACAGAAGTTAAACTCACAGGTCTATAATTACTTGTGTCAGCCTTTGATCCTCCTTTGTGAATTGGGGTGACATTTGCACATCTCCAGTCTGTGGATACCTCCCGAGTCCAAGGAAGCTCTCATAATTATGGCTAAGGGTTTGCTTACTTCCTTTGCTGCCTCCTTTAATATAACTGGATAGATCCCATCCACCCTGGGTGCCTTTGTGTTTATCTTCAACAATTTCTCCTCCACTTTACTCTCAGTTATTACAAGATTCTCTAGCTTACTGCTAGATTTGAATACACCTCTGGCTTTCCCCTCGCTAAATAACTCCTCATGTGTGAATGTCGATGCAAAATATTCATTTAGTTTGTTAGCTACCTGAGCAGGATCATCAACAGTTGACCCATCGATATCAAGTGGACCAATCTGATTCATCCCCTTCCTTCTAAAGTTTACATAAGTAAAGAACTCTTTGCTGTTTTTCTTTGCATCCCTTGCCAAAGATTTCTCGTAATCTGCCTTCGCCTGCCTAACCTCCTTGGTAACTTGGTTACAGATCAACTTGTATCTATCATAGGCTTCTGTGTCATGTGTTAATTTGTAAGTATCCCATGCATGTTTCTTCTCTGCCATATGCCTCATTAGTTCATCTGACATCCATTTAGGCCTAAACCTTGAACAATATTTCTTAGTTGGTATGTAAAGCCTAGTAGCTTTCAAGATAGGTTCTTTGAATGCTTCCCATTTTGCATTTGCTGTTGGTAACATCATCAGTTGTTCCCACAGTATAGAATTTAAATACTGTCTCAGTCCATCGTAGTCGTCTTTACGAAAGCAATAACCTTTCCCTTTACCCCTAATGGTAGTTACCTCTTTGAGTAAATCCCACTTCAGCACACTGTGATCACTGCCACCTAGTGGTTCATTTATCTGCAGATTCTTAATGCATGAAGAATCACTGCTGATAATCAAATCAAGAGTATTCCTCCCCCTAGTTGCCTCCTGAACATGCTGATGTAGAAAACAATCATCCAAAAATGCACAAAAACCTTGCTAGTGTGTGAGTGACCAGCCCCCAAATTCCAGTCAATATCTGGGAAATTAAAATCTCCCATTATAAGACTCTCTGATTTACTGGCCCACTCCATTTCCCTGTACAGTATCTTATTATACTCATCAGAGTCATTAGGCCTATAGCACACTCCTACTCTCAATTTTGATTTCCCAATGCTTATGTCACACCAAACTGACTCGACACTGCACTGTCCAGCGATGTCTACTGGCTTCACTTCCTTGGATTTTATGTATTTCTTAACTAATAGCATAACCCCTCCTCCCTTCCTATCCAGTCTATCCTTTCTGTAGACGTTGTACTCCCCAAATTCCAGTTCTGCATTCTTTATATCTGTGTGACACCACGTCTCTGATATCCCAACAATATCTGCCTTTGATGATTTGAGCAATACCTCAAATTCATCAAATTTATTTACTAAACTCCTAGCATTGGTGTACACGCAAGTATACATGCACCTATTTCTATTCTTAGCTTCCCTAACACAACCCATGTGTTTACTTGTACCGCAATGACTCCCGGCAGTCTCTGAAATATCCTACGTCTTGTTTTTCAGGCTTCTGCTCATTCCAGTAGAAGCAGTGCAAGAATCTCTTTCACATCTGCCAGTGGCTACTGTTAATCTATTCATCTTTGTCTCCCCCCAAGCTAGCAGTTTTCCGACCCACCTAACACTGCCTCGATAGCATCAGCAAATATTCTTTCACCCTTTCTATTTAAGTGTATCCCATCCCTGTAGAAGCAATCTCTCCTGTTAACAAGTACAGTCCAGGCTGAAAAAAATTCTACCCCTTGAGCCTTGCACAATCTTTCCAGGGCCGAATTGATCGACAAGGCTCTCATCATATACCCCCTCCTATCGTGTCTGGGCAGAATTGCAGACACTTTCAATTTCAACCCTATTTCACGGCTTTTTTTCAACAGTGACCTGTACTTGTTAAGCAATTCTGCCGGTCTCCTACTCTTGGTATCATTAGTGCCAACATGTACAACTATATCACCTTTTGTGCTTTTAAAAGATGATACCCGCTCTGTGTCATCAACCTTTGCCCCTGGCAGACATACCCTGGTCCTGTTCCACCTATCCTTTTTACAAAGCGTGTTCCCCGTTTCCCTGACAATAGAGTCATCAATAACTACTAGTTCCTTTGGGACTAGTGCATTCTGCCTTGGGGGTTATCTAATTTTTTAAAATTGTTGTGGCTCACCGAGTTACGAATTAGCTAAGTTTGTCTCGAGGCTCCTTTCTCCCCTAGTAGGCAAGACCACCACAGTAGTGAGTTCATAGAAAGGATCCATACCGTATCCATCTCACAAGATCAAGTTATGGCATCATTTGATGTAGTTTCACTTTTTACCTCCATCCCAGTAGAACTTGCCATCACATGTGCAAAGCAACTCTTAGATAATGACGAAACCATTGGCAGCAGAACCAAACTAACACCAGACGATATCTCCACTGCCCTCAGACTATACTTAACAGGCGGTGCAATCATGTTTAATGACTCCATTTACCAACAAGTACACAGCACAGCCATGGGTTCTCCGGTTAGTTCGGTCACAGCAAACATCGCAAAGGAGGAATTAGAGGGTCGTGCATTTACAAACGTATCAGATCCCATTGCCTTTTGATATCGCTATGTGGATGATGTGTTTGTAGTTATCCCCAGAAATTCAGGTGACCGAATCTTAGAACACTTCAATTCTCTGTCACCTTTCATAAAATTCACGATCGAGCTAGAGTCGGACAATACCATACCATACTTAGACACCCTTGTCCGGCGCGTGCTTGAAGACAACTATCCATCTTAAACCTATGTGTGCTGGCAAATTTACCAACTTCAAGCCATCTTCTTGCCACTGCACGAACCTTGCTAACTCGTACCTGGACACACTCTAGCTCTGTAAATGAGAGGCACACCAAAATCGCTAAAGTCAAGGCGGATCTTACGAGGTGTGGCTATCCCATCAGTACCCTTGACAGGTGTGGCCTACAGACACGCGACCACATAGCGACCAACAGAAACATCCAAGGTGATGACTCAGCCACGAGCACCTTTATCCCATACTACCCAAACCTATCACAACAGGTTTGTAGAATCTTAAAATCACATGGGATAAAATGCGTACAACTCCCAGGCAGAAAATTACGATCCGTCATCTCTAAGGTAAAAACACCTATCCCCACCCTACTACAAAGCGGATTGGTCTACCGCATCTCTTGCCATGACTACACTAGCTGCTACATCGGGGAAACTGTGAGACGGCTCAAAAAACACCTTTCCAAACACAAAAGAGCAATCCGCTTAGCGGATGTGGAGCACTCAGCTATTGCCGAACACGTTTGGGCAACCCACCACGACATTGACCCACACCGCAATGTCGTGATTGTGGATAAGTCCCGCCATTATCGGCGACGTGCCTGGTTGGAGTCGTTAAACATCAAATGCTCCAATACCTCAGTGAACAGGAACAGTGGTTGTCAAGTCCACCCTATCACCGAAACAGCAATCCTGTCCATTGACAAATGCTGGCCACGTCCAGATACATCACAGCCACAGGCTTCAACATCCAACAATTAATCACGCACTTCACGTATAAGATTGGCAGTACACGCCCTGATGCTCCATTCTAACTGTCGGTTTAACTGAAGAAGGTTGACTAAACAACCGAAAGCTTTTATTTGTATGTATCTAATCTAATCTATGTATATTTCCTATTATTAAACCTGTCACAATCTATATTTTTGTATCAGTTTCGCTCTGAGCAACTGTAATTTAATAATAATAATGTTCACCTAGGCATTCTTTTCCAAAAGAGGCCCATTTCTGTATTAACGACTTGTTGAGGAAGGTAGCCCTCCTTCTCAACAAGCTCTTGAAACTCCACCTTAAAGTTTTCAGCTGCTTCCTGATCAGCACTGCAAGCCTCTCCATTCCTTATGACACTTTTAATATCAGACCTTTTTCTAAAATGGTCGAACCAACTTTGCTGGCTTTAAAGTCCCCATATTGCATATCACTAGTTGAAGGTGTTTTAGTTAAGCCCCCAAAAATCTGCTTTGCATGTTCCCAAATATATTGTCCAAGAACTGTATTACCCTTCATTTGTTTTTCTTTTATCCACAGCAACAAAAGCCTTTTCATTTCTACAATCAGTTCTCCGCCTTTTTGGACTGTGTTAGATTCATCACTTACTTTAACTTTTTTAAGGTTTTCTTTTTGTTTCACTATGGTAGAAATGGTTGACTGTGAAAAACCATATTCACACACCAATGAACTAATTTTAGCACCATCATCATATTTTTTCACTATTTCTTGTTTAATTTTAATTGAAATTTTCTTCTTACTGCACTCTTTAGGTGCCATATTATGCAATGTTGTACATTCAAGAATTCAATACAGTAAATTTATGGAAAGCAAGCACAAAAAAAAAAAATCACTTGAACTAAAGGATACGAAAACAAAACACGTGCCCAACATGTTCACAAATGCTGCTATTGGCTGAGACAATACATAGTCCGGTTGGAGACAATCGTAGGCCATTGTAGAGCAAAATAAGTAGGCACCAGAGATCACTGGTTAGTAGAATCAGCCGCTCAAATCATTAAAATGCACTACACTTTCACTGTTTATCGCTATGTTTTGTTATAAGAATGAATTTTGAACGCATTGTGATATTTTTCTAAAGCACATTTCTGGAGGTCACGACCATAAATCAACAAAATCAATTTGCACTTTCTGGTTTATTGAGCTTTTCTGTTAGTGCAATCTGTTATGAATGGGTTGTAAACTTGATCTTATTACATTTGCGATGATACTGATAATGGGAATTCTGTGGGTTTTTACCTTATTATGGTGAAATGTGTTTCCCCTTCACTGAAATCATATAAAAAAACAAAAATAAATTTTCGGAATCTTCTCTTCATTCATTTTTTTGTAAGCTTCGTTTAATAGAATTTAAATTCAATTTGCAAACGTGATGACAATCTCCCGTGTTTACTACATATTGTATAGTGAAAGGTATTTTATTATGGAGAGTCCATTGTAAATTGATTTGATCATATAGTGAACCCATTGTAAAGCGAGGGTCCACTGTACCTTGGTAGTCGTAGTAGTAGTAGTAGTGGCATGTGATGCAAGAAAGCAAGTGTATGAACTTATGCAGCATCAGCCAAAAAAAAAAAAAAAAAAAATCATACCATTGCCTCCAAATGCCTGTCCAGTTCCTCCTTAAATTTATTCAACCTATCAACTTCCACAACGACAGATGGAAGTTTGTTCCAGCAATTAACCACCCGCTGACTAAAGGAAAATTTCCGCACATCTATTCTACATCTGTCTTTTCTTAATTTGAATTTATGCCCCCTTAGGTTTGTAATCTGAACAAGTGGAAGGATCCCATCAGAATTCAGCGTGCTCAACCCATTCAAGGCCTTATATACCTCAATCAGATCACCGCGCAGGTGCCTAGTCTCCAGCCACTGCAATTTGCAGAACTTAAGCCTCTCTTGGTAAGAGGATCCCTTCATTCCCCTCACCAATCTTGTTGCCCTTCTCTGTACACACTCAAGTAAATCTACATCCTTCCTAAAATGAGGCCTCCAGACCTATATGCAGTACTCAAGGCGTGGCCTGACCATTGCCTTATACAGAGGGATAATCGCCTCCTTTTCCCTGCTAGCAAAATTCCTATATATCATTGACAAAACCCCATGACTTGCCCTGGCAGCCTGTCTGCATTGCTCAGAAAACTTCATATCTGACTGCATAATTACTCTCAGGTCTTTTTCATTTTCTACCACCTTAAGTGTAGTACCACACAGTTGGTACGTTTCTCTAGGGTTACTTCTACACATATGCAGTACTTTGCATTTGTCAAGGTTAAACTTCAGTTGCCACTTCTTAGCTCATCTGCCCAAATCATCTAGATCCTGTTGCAGTAGCACACTGCCATTACTGTCATTAACAACCCTGCCAACCTTTGTATCATCTGCAAACTTCGACATTAAGCCTGATATACTTCATCAATATCATTGATAAATATACAAAACAACAGTGGACCTAACACCGAATCCTGTGGGACTCCACTAATAACATTAGTCCACGAAGAGCAGCACCCATTGATTACCACCCTCTGTCTTCTCCCACTTAACCATCCTTTTATCCATTGTAGCAACTTACCCTTAATACCATCTATTGTAGGCAAAGTAAGACTGTCCTGCAAAAAGGTTGATTAGATACATGATGTCCAATGAAGTCATGGGTTTGGGAAAACGAATATGTATGTTTCTGTCCCCACTATTGTATATGATAGATTTGATTTCTGATATAATGTAATTACAATAACTGATTAATTAATTAGTTATTGTAATTCTAGGTCTATGATTTCAGAATTGGACCAGACTCTTCAGAAGGATATACGCTGAAAATCTGGCAAAATTTTCAGCATATGTATTGGTAAAATTTGGTGTGAAAATTTTGCATTTTACTTTTCAAGTAAAACTCCAAATATTAGCATTAGCATTAGTAGAGGCATATGATGCAAGAAAGCAAACTTATACAGCATCAGCCAAAAAAAAAAAAAAAAAACCCTTTCCATTTCACCCATCCATTCAGTCTAAAGGTTTGTCCCATTCTTCCTTGAATTCATTTAAGCTATCACCTTCCACAACGACAGATATTAGTTTGATCCAGCAATCAACCATCTGCTGGCTAAAGGCCAGCAGACGGTTGCACATCTTTGCACATCTATTCTACAACTGTCTTTCCTCATTTTGAATTTATGCCCCCTCAGGTTCGTAATCTGAGCAAGAGGAAAAATCCCATCAGAATTAGCATTAGCATTAGCATTAGCAGAGGCATATGATGCAAGAAAGCAAGCTTATTCAGCATCAGCCAAAAAAAAAAAAAAAAAAAAAACCCACTCCCATTTCACCCCTCCGTTCGTTCGAAATACCTGTCCAGTTGAGCTTTAAATTTGTTTAGGCTATCAACTTCAACAACAAGTGATGGAAGTCGGTTCCACCAACCAACCACCCGCTGGCCAAAGGCAAATTTCCGCACATCTATCCGACATCCGTCCTTCCTCAATTTGAATTTATGCCCTCTGAGGTGATTATTCTGAGAAAGATGAAGAATCCCATTGGCATTGAGCATGCTCAAACCATTCAAAGCCTTATACACCTCTATCAGATCACCTCGCCGGTGCCTAGTCTCCAAACTCTGTAATTTGCAAAACTTAAGCCTTTCTTCGTAAGAGCAACCCTTTGTTCCATTTACTAATCTTGTTGCCCTTCTCTGTACCCGTTCCAGCAGCTCTACATCCTTCTTGAAATGAGGCCTCCAGACCTGTATACAGTACTCAAGATGTGGCCTTACCATTGCCTTATACAAGGGAATAATCACCTCCTTATCCCTGCTAGAAAAATTCCTGTATATCATTGACAAGACACCATGAGCTACTCTTGCAGCTCGTCTGCACTGCTCAGAGAACTTCATATCTGCCTGCACAATTACCCCCAGGTCCTTTTCATTCTCCACCACTGTCAGTGTAGTACCGCAGAGTTGATACGTTGCTCTGGGGTTACTGTTTCCCATATGCAGCACTTTACATTTGTCGATGTTAAACCTCATTTGCCACCTCTCAGCCCATCTGTTCAACCTTTCCAGATCCTGTTGCAGCAGCATAGCGTCAGTATTGTCCTTAACGACCCTGCCAACCTTTGTATCATCTGCAAACTTGGACATTAAACTTGATATCCCATCATCAATATCATTCATAAACACCGAAAACAACAACGGACCCAACACTGAACCTTGAGGAACTCCACTAATAACATTAGTCCACGTTGAGCAGTGTCCATTGATTACCACTCTCTGTCTTCTGCCACTCAACCATCCCCTTATCCATAGCAGCAATTTGCCTCCAATGCCACACTGCTCCAATTTGTGCAGCAGTCTTCCATGTGCAACAGTATCAAAAGCCTTTCTAAGATCCAAATATATAATATCAAAGTTATTCCCTGCATCCAGTTCTTTTGTGACTACATCATAGTATCCAATCAAATTGGTCAGGCAAGACCTGCCCTTAACAAAACCATGCTGCGTCTGAGCTATAACTGAATTCTTGTCTAGATGATCCTGCAGTGCTTCTTTAACCAGTGCCTCCATTAATTTACCTGGAACAGAAGTTAAACTAACAGGTCTATAATTACTTGTGTCAGCCTTTGATCCTCCTTTGTGAATTGGGGTTACATTTGCACATCTCCAGTCTATGGGTACCTCCCCTGAGTCCAAAGAAGCTCTCATAATTATGGCTAGGGGTTTGCATACTTCCTTTGCTGCCTCCTTTAATATAACTGGATAGATCCCATCCATCCCAGGTGCCTTTTTTATGTTTATCCTCAACAATCTCTCCTCCACTTTCCTCTCAGTTATTACAAAATCATCCAGCTCACTGCCAATGTTTACTTTACCTACATCATTCTCCTTCCTGAATAACTCCTCATGCGTGAATGTAGATGCAAAATACTCGTTTAGATTGTTAGCCACCTGAGCAGGATCCTCAACTGTTGAACCATCAATATCCAGTGGACCAATCTGATTCATCCCTTTCCTTTTCGAGTTCAAGTATGTAAAGAACTCTTTTCTGTTTTTCTTTGCATCCTTCGCCAAGGATTTTTCATAGTCTGCCTTTGCCTGCCTAATCTCCTTTGTGACTTGGTTACAGACCAACTTATATCTATCATAGGCTTCCATGTCACCCATTAATTTGTATGTATCCCATGCATTTTTCTTCTCTGCCACATGTCTCATTAGTTCATCTGACAACCATTTAGGCCTGTTGACAACCATTTAGGCCAATTGAGCCTGCTCAACCCGTTCAAGGCTTATACACCTCAATCAGATCACTTCGCAGGTGCCTACTTTCCAGATGCTGCAATTTGCAAAACTGAAGCCTTTCTTGGTAAGAGCCACCCCTTTGTTCTCCTCGCAGATCTTGTTGCCCTTCTCTGTACTTGTTTCAGCAGCTCTACATCCTTCTTAAAATGAGGCCTCCCGACTTGTATACAGTACTCAAGGTGTGACCTGACCATTACTTATACAAAAGGATAATCACCTCCTTATCCCTGCTAGCAAAATTCCTGTATACCATTGACAAGATCCCATGAGCTGCTTTGGCAGCATGTCTGCACTGTTCAGAAAACTTCATATCTGATTGCACAATTACCCTCTGGTCTTTTTCATTCTCCACTAACCTGAGTGTAGTGCTGCACAATTGGTACGTTACTCTGGGGTTACGGCTACCCGTATGCAGCACTTTGTATTTGTCAATGTTAAACTTCAGTTACCCATCTGCCCAACTTTTCTAGATCCTGTTGCAGTGGCATACTGTCATTAACAATCCTGCCAACCTTCATATCGTCTGCAAACTTGGACGTTAAGCCTGATATACCTTCATCAATATCATTGATAAATACAGAAAACAACAATGGCCTAACACCAAACCCTGGGGGACTCTACTAATTACATTAATCCACAAAAAGCAGTGTCCATTAATTACCACTCTCTGTCTTCTCCTACTCAATCATCCATCGCCAAAATGGCCGACTTCTTACTCACACGTGCTGTTCATCATTACGTGAAAATATGTCTGGATTATGCGTTTTAAGTTTAATATGGTAATTAAATTGTGTACTCAAGGATTTACCTACATCAGTGGATCACAGTGGTGAGATTTGTTTTCAGTTTTATTGGGTGAGATAGTGTATTTCAACTCATTTTTGATTCAACGCTGGCAAAAATGTGTCAGTTCACCATGGTGGCATTGTTCTAGCGTTGGAGAGTGGCATTCCACTTATTTCCCTGCCACCGCGGTTGAACTGCACTCTTGAATGGGGAGGGTGACCCCTGTGTTATATATTGAATCACAATTTAATAGAAAGCTTATGAGAACTAGAACCTGTAGTGGCTGCTAAGGAAAATATGTTTAACCTAAATTTTAAGCATTAATATTCCAGTTAATTAAGAGTCGAAACAAACAGCGGGCTTAATGTTCATTCCACGCAGCCGAACCCAGTGATATTCTGCTTAAGGCAACACATCACTTAAGCTCCTGGCATGGTCAAGTGGCGACAGGGTTAGTGATTGTTTCTTTCCCACTCCCACCCACTGCTGCATACTTTCTCCTCTAGTCATCAAACGGAAGAAGTTCATTACCACTATAGTTACTGAACAATGATTTCTAAATTTCTAATGTGCTTTCCCCACCACCCACCTCACGTGGAACCTAAAATGTTAAAGACGTGATTGATAACCATGCACCATAGACAGAAATAACATCACCATCGTATTTGTTGACTGAAAACCTACTAAAGGTAGTTCCCCAGCTCCCTGGTGTTCTTCCCCTCTCCTCAGTTACCTGTGGGGGTGAGCTGAAACTTTGACACGCCATATCTCGGCTTGGACTTGTGCTACAAACTTGTAGTCAACACCATTTGCAATCTTGTGAAACATTTTCCACAACGGTACGCATTACATTCGTTTATCTGAAATAGCTTGGTAATCCGAACTTTAGTTCAAGATGCCACAAGATACTGATAGCAACACCGCCCAAATAAACACTGCTCCGCAGGAAACAGCAGGCAGTATTCTATTGGAAACTGTGCAGCTTGAGTATACAGTACAGAGGAAACGAACTCTGCACCCAAGCGGAAAAATAATAAAAAACAGGTCGTCGAACAGAGCGACAGAGAGACAAGAAGCCAGCAAGGCACAAGAGGAAGTCAGAACATCCTCTGCTCTCAAGTAGAAAATACCAACAATGTAAAGTAGGATGACAACATAGTCGCTAGATCCGACTCTCCCAGAGGGGACGGTACTGGAAAAGACCCTCTCTCTCAGAACAATGTTAGAGAACCTCCTGAAAGATACCAGCTACAGAATAACCTACTGGACTTCGAGGAAAAATAGTGTCCATCTGGACAAAGCTGGAGACAGTCCTACTACAAACCAACATAGAGTGCGAAACTGCTAAAGCGAAACTGGAGGCCTTCCAATCCGTGGGAGCAGACCAAATGCCATAGCGCGCTCCCTCATATGTGCAAGCGCTGAGGACCCAACTGATTGCTGACCCAACTGCAACTGTGACTACAGCGATGAAACGCAGGACCCTCCTGCCAACACCACATTTGGTAATACTGCGTCCGACCTCCACAGACGAAAACAGTACCAGCGAGCAGGTCAAAAATTTAGTGGTCACAAAGTTGGCAGACGACTTCAGAGATACCAAAATAAAATCGGTAAGGAAGACCCGAAACGTAGGGATTATCATCGAGACTCAAACAAAAGAGGACACAACAAAAATCCTACAAAATGAGAAGATTCAAACACTCGGACTTGAAGCCCTATACCCTAGACGCAAAGGACCTAGCATCAGAATATATATAACCTCGACAATGATCTGACACCAACTGCTCTCCAGGAGGAACTGTATTACCGAAACTTCCAGCACGTACATCCGGAAGAAGAACCCGCAAACTTGATTATTCCCAAGTTCAAGACAAAAGCCAGAACAGGAAATACCACTGGGTCGTCGAGTTGTCACCAGCGGCCTGGGTCACGCTTAGCCAGACCGACAGAGTGTTTATAAACTGGGGCAGTCACCGCTTTAGGGAACACATTGCTGTCCCTAAAGGCGCCTCCGTAGCCAGGTGGGAAGGAGCAGCAGTGCGTAGCACACACTTCTTGATTAAACCGGGGTTCGAGCCCGTCACCACCAAATACGGAGGATGCGGAAAGGTTAGGGAATGGCCACCGCATATCCCCGGAGCAATATGGCCTTAGTTGCTAATGCTCCTAAAAACCAAATAACAAACAAACAATAACAAGCTGTCCCTAAGTGTTTCAGATGTTGCCAGTTTGGGCATACCACTCATACCTGTGCCCAAACCCAACCCACTTGTGGCCACTGTGCAGAACGTGGCCACGACTTCAACACGTGTCCGAATAAAGACAAGCCGCCAACCTGTGTAAATTGCAAATTCCATAAACTACCAGCAGAGCACTCAGTTAGGGACAGCGAATGTCCAGTGTACTGTAAAGCAAAGAGCACTTTCCAAATGAGACTAGATTATGGCCACACGCCCTAAATCCTATAACATCAACAGGGTAAAATTCATACAACTGAATGCACAACGGTCCAAAATAGTAGCGGCGCAGCTCACAAAGAAGGCAAACGAGGAAAATCTCGACATATTCCTCATCCAGGAGCCATATGCATATCGCAAGGAGGTCAGGGGTTATCCCCCTGGCCTATAAGATAGTGCAGGATAACAGAGAAACACCCTGGGCTGGCATATTGATTCGGAATCCAAATATAACAGCAACAAAACTAACCAACTACTGCACATCCTGGGCTGCATGTGCCCATATTATCATGCCCCTGGGTGAATTTATGCGGTATCGCTATACTGTCACCCAGGTGAAGATATACTACCAGTACCAGATATCTGAGGAGCCTCCAACAGACTTCCCAAACAGTAAAATTGTTGTGGGAGCGGATGTGAATTGCAGGTTCCCAGCGTGACCACGGATAGATATGGAGTACAGAACGGGCAACAACTTTAAGACTACTTAGCGAATAGTCCATACACAGTCCTCAACCGGCCAAACAATCTGGCAACGTTCTCTAGTTCAATGGGGGAGGCCACAATCGATGTCTCTCTGGCTACCAGATCCCTCGCTGGCCACCTAACATCGTGGACCGTCCAAGAAAGCTGGACCACGTCGGACCACAGGGCCATCACGTTTGAGCTCCAGCACTCCCTTAGTCGACACCAAGCAGTGAAGCAGGCACAGCCAAGATATGCCATAGAGAAGGCGGATTGGCCACTCTTCCAAACCACACTGACCACAGCAGCCCAATCGCTGAACATCATTAGACTCAGCCCGGATCAGCACCAGATGACGGTCGCTGGTCTCATCACTGAAGCTGCCAACATTAAAAATGTTGGCAGCTTCTATTAAAAATAAAAACCCAACCCTGGGAGGCTGTACCCTGGTGGTCTCCAGAGCTACAGAGGCTTAGGCAGGAGGTGCACAGGAGAAGGAAACTCTTCCAGCGGGCAAGGCGCTCCCAGCCAACAGCGGAAGTGGAGGCACTAAGACAGAGCTTCCGAGATGCAATGAACCTGTACACGGCAACCATATGCCAGCGTAAGATGCGCAGTTGGGAACACCTTGTTTCTACCACTGGTAATGATAACCCCTGGGGTGTGGTATACAGAGTAACCACAAACAAACTCCCCAGGGGTGAGACCATACCAGCGACGAGGACACGGCAGGGTACTTATACCCGGACCTGGCAGGAAACAATTATTAACATCATGGATACCATGTTTCAAGACCATCTTGCCCCCTCTACCCCAGAGCAGATAACCCTCTGTGCGGACAATGAAACCTACTGCACGACTGCAACAGAAAACCCTTTCACCAAACTTGAACTGGAAACAGCTGCCATGAGAATTAGAAACAAGAAGTCTCCTGGTTCTGATCTTTTGGAGCCAGAGACTGTCAAGAAAGCCGTCGAAACCATTCCAGAGGTGCTTCTTAACCTATACAACCACTGCCTCAAAGAAGGCCTGTTCCCCCAGGCCTGGAAAACTGCAAACTTGTGCCTCATTCCCAAAAGTCCCAACAAACAATTGGACCTTCCGGGTTCATACAGACCCATAGCACTGTTATCAGTCCTGAGCAAGCTCTTTGAGCACTTATTAAGAAACAGAATAGGGATCCACTACACTGCAGCCGGCCTGCAGTCACCCCGACAATATGGATTTAGGATGGGATGCTCAACCTTGGATGACCTGGAAAATATTACTAATGCTGCCTCTACCTCAGATCAGAAATACTTTCTGATCATAGCAATAGACTTTGCTGGGGCGTTTGACACTTTATGGTGGCCAAACGTCCTGGCCCGACTCCGGAAGGCCAACCTACCATCAAATCTGTATCAAGTCATCAAATTCTACCTGTCGAATAGGTTCGTGACAGTCAGAGCACCATATTGTTCAGTAACAAGAGAAGTATTCAGAGGATGCCCACAGGGCTCAATCCTGGGTCCACTCCTATGGAACTTGGTTCTAGACGGCTTTTTGAACCTGGAACTCGGCGATGTCGTTCCCCTAGCCTATGCGGATGATGTGGCTCTGATGCTGCCTGGGGGATCTAGGGCACAACTAGAGAACACCACCAACAGAGCAATAGAAACTCTAGAGGACTGGGCTAACAACAATAACTTGAAGATCTCATCCTCGAAGACAAGATCTATATTATTAAAAGGAACCCTAGACACCAGACGACCACCTCAAATCAAGATACAAGGTAACACAATTAAGCTTACCACCAAATTAAAGCACTTTGGAGTCGTACTAGACAAGAACCTGAGCTTTACACCACATACAGTGCACTTACGGAAGAAAATTAGAGGATACTCCGCACTTTTTGCGCAAATCACACGCAAGGAATGGGGTTTGAGGAGAAAAACCCTCAGCCTCTAATATAAAGCTATTTTCCTCCAGCGATTACATACGCTGCTGGAATATGGTATCGCAAGGCTACCACTGCAGTGAACCGGAAAAAATTGGAGGCTACGCAGCGACACATACTCATAACCATCTCAAGAGCATGTAACACTGTAAGTGCCCACGCACTCCAGGCCCTAACGGGATTCCTCCCGCTGGACCTGGAGATTGTTAAGCATGGGCTACTCTATCAACTGACCAAAGGCAGAACGGCAACATGCCTCGACTACACCATAGATCTGTCAAATGATCCGAAAGTAGAAAGGAACCGTCTCTCCGCTTACCTCCAACAAACTTGGCAGGCCCGCTGAGAAACCTCCAGCAAAGGTGCAATAACTAGGAAATTTCTACCCAACATACGGCTGGTATACCCGAATTATCCACCGTGGCTCTCACCAAGACTCTACACCACCTACCTGCTGACGGGACACAGGACCATTAGAGACAAACTACAAGGATTTGGACTGAGTGATACACCGTATTGCCTCTGTGGTGAACATGAAACGCGGGAGCACCTGATGTACAGTTGTCCACTATATAAGGACCTCTATTGCAGGTTCATTACTAGAACACAGCTTAACCTCCGTAATCAAGAAGAACTCGCCATAACTGAAGGTAACACATACAAGACATTCACGCAGCTGACCCAGGACCTCTTCACAAGGAGAAGGACGCTCCCACAGCCTCAACCACTGCAGTAAACAACCATGCCATGCAGACCAGCAGAATGTCTACACAACCACGGAAACCTTCCCAGATGATGAACTGACACCAGGGTGAAACAACCAAGGAATTAAACCTCACAACTGAGTCTACCTGAAGTCACAATCTCTATGACTACCGACAGATGTATCCACCTGACGTGACAATCTCATTCAATACATGAACATGACATGAATAAGGTAACTGGCCCGGACCTGACCTGACCTGGAAGTGACCAACTAAAAAAAAAAAAATAATAAATAAATAAATAAAATAAAATAAACAAATAAATAAATAAAAATAATAAAAAAAGAAATCACAGTGACAACCCGATTAGACAACCTCATCAAGCACAGGCATTTGACAACCTGATCAAGACAACAGGACTAGCATGCAAGGGCTCAGAGAAATGACTGCAGCACATTGCTGCCACCAAGCCATACGGCGATCTGGGCTGGTAACCTTGACCAGCCTGCTTTCATTCCTATTCCTTGGCGTGCGGGGGGGGGGGGTCTCTGTCTTCTCCTCCTCCAGCCGTCCCCCTTTCCCTCTGCTGGGGGCATGGGCATGCCCCACTGACTGCAGGGGCCATCTACCCTATCGGCCCCTTATTTCTCTTTCTTCGCTCCAGCCTTCAGTCTACCTACCCCTCTTTGACTATACACCGCGAAAGCCCCACGCATCCAAATTTAAATTAGCACCAAAATTATTGCCTGCTCCATTAGGCCTCTAGAACTTGTCATTTTAGCGTACAACTCCATGGTAATTTCGGGGAACAAACCCCACATACTATCTCGTAATAGCGATTTTGCAATTATACCACCGCGATTATCTTTTTTTTTTTTTTTTTTTTTTTTTTCCCCCTATAAGACCCAGCTGCTGAAATCCCAGGAAATTAGGCGGCGGGACCTGCCAGAGTATAATAAATTTCTAGGTACACCTGGCCAGCCTCCTCATTGGCATAGTACGGACAACGTCGGGTCCCATCAGGGACTCGACGGCCAATAGGCCAGAAGAACAATGGGCACAACATACTACACAACACATGATCCACACACTTTTAAATCTCTGGTCTTGACAGAGTACTGTCCCTTGATACAGCAAACACTCGTGGAGATGGGAGAAATTCCTGGTGCCGTTTGACCCTTAACATACTTTGTACTTTGTACTCAATCATCCCTTTATCCATAGCAGCAACTTGTCCTTAATTCTATACTGCTCCAATTTGTACAGCAGTCTTCCATTTGCAATATTATCAAAAGCTTTCCTGAAATCCAGGTATATGATATCAAAGTTATTTTTTGCATCCAGTTCTTTTGTGACCACATTGTAGTATCCAAAGAAACTTCCCCTTAACAAATCCATGCTGTGTCTGAATTCTAACTGCAGTCTTGTCTAGACTGATTCTGCAATGCTTCTTTAACCAGTGACTCTGTTATTTCCCCTGAAGAGAAGTTAAATTAACAAGTCTGTAATTACTTGTGTCACCCTTTGATCCCCCCCCTTTGTGAATTGGGGATACATTTTCACATCTGCAGTCTGCAGAATACTCCCATGAATCCAAGGATGCTCTACTAATTTTATGAGACTGTTGAAATAGGCAGCTGCATCACAGCAAAAGGTCATCAAAAGCAGGTTGGGTGTCTTCTGGTGGTGTAACAAGACCAGGTTTAACATCTTAGACTGTGTACAAACGATTGTCAGTTCTTGGAATGAAGTTTCAGTTTGGTGCCTCAATGCAGCCTGGAAGAACTTATGGCCTTCAGTCATCCATGATTTTGAAGATGTTCTAGAGCAGGAAATTATCACTCTTGGTAAGTCCTTGGCTCTAGAGATTGATTCAGCAGATGTGGAGGAGTTAATTGTGGACCATGGAAGGGAATGACAACAGAGGAGCTCCAGGAATTAGAGTAGATGGGCGAGCATGACAGTGGAGATGAGGAATATGAGGAGGATGACCATGTAGCAACAACTCAAGAAATTAAAGACATGTTTGCTGTGTGAGATATTGTGAAGAGGACAGTAAGAAAAAACCCAGATACTGGAACGCTGAATTGATGATCTGCAAATTTAAAGATCAGGTGTTAAGTTATTTCAAGTACCTTCAGAGAAAGCGTCGAAAGCAAATCACTTTGGACAGTTTTTATACCATAAGTACAAGAGGCAGCGATCAGAAAGAACACCAGATCCTGAAAGTTGTCCTGATATCTTGATAGTAAAAGATTCTCTTCCAGTTCCATCACCACACCACCACTGACACAGCTTTTCCAATGTAAGTCAAATGAAAATTACGAATTTTGGTTTTTTTTTAATGTTTATAATTATCAATTATCATTTTAAACATTTGGGGGGGGGGGATAAGTAAAAATGTGTGGCACTATCAGCATTTTTTATCTTTTTTCTTTCTGTTTTTTAAAATTTGTATCATGCTCTACTGTTTATTCCAGTGTATAAGACGCACCACAATTTTAGGGCAAGTTATTTTTAGATAAAAGGTGTGTGGTATACACTGGAATATACAGTATTCGGTGTTCTATATAAAGGTGTCTCCGTAGCCAGGTGAGAAGGAGCAGCAGTGCGTAGCACACGCTTCTTGATTAGACCGGGGTTCAAGCCCATCACCACCAAATAAGGAGGATGCAGAAAGGTCAGGGAATGACCACCGCATATTCTCGGAGCAATATGGCCTTAGTTGCTAATGCTCCTATAAAAAGAAAAAAAAAAAAAATTCTATATAAAACTATTACAATTTCTATTATAAAAATCGCCTTTTACAGAGATAAATAGCTTAGTTATATAGCGAAAATTTCAACTTCCGAAGACTTGGAATAAATTATCAAAAAACAGTGTGTTATTGGGTTCACATTACGATATTTTCAAAATACGATGGTGTCTCTGGAACGAATTAATATCATAAAGCAGGGGTCCACTGTATTACCATGCCCCAGGCAGAATGATTTTTTGGCACCCTTTACTGAAGATATAATTTTTTTTTGCCTCATTGTTCTTCTGTTTTTGGCACCCTTTAAAGAATGGCACCTCGAGCAGGAGCCCTGTTAGCCCGTACCTTAATCTGGCACTGCAAAAGATCATTCTTCCTCCAGATTTCAGACCTCAGCATGGGCAACCACCTATCTCCCTTCCTGGCAGAAACCTTTATCGGTCACTTTGAAGAAACCTTTTGGCCAAACAACCCATAAAACTGAAAACTGTGGATTGTTATGCAGATGACATCCTCCTCATTTTAAATCAGGACACAAACTACCTCTCCAACTTCCATCATAACCTCAACAGCTTCCACCACAAAACCAAATTCAAGATATAAATAGAAGAAAACAACTTCCATTCCTAGACATCCTCATCTCAAGAACCTTGGACAATCTAGATAAGGCAGTACATGGGAAGTCCATGCACACAGGATGCATCCTAAACTTCAGGTCACCACATCACTTCTCAACCAAAATAGCCATCATCAGGACCAATGTTAACAGGGCCCAATGTATTTGCAGCCAACCAGAATTACTGGAACAGAAAATCGCAATCACAAAAGCAATAACTATGAAGAGCCAATATCCTCCAACATTAACAGACTGAATCATCAACACAACTCTCAATAATAGCTTCAACCCACCACAGAAGAAAGAAGAAAAAACCAAAGAACCAGTTCAACACACCATACATTCTAGGAATTAGCAGTATTATAGCAAGAACAACAAAAACCCACAATGTGCCTACATTCTATGCAGGAACCCAATCCCTAAAACAAAAGCTTTCCAAGAATCAACATCAACCATCTACACCCTAGAGGCCCAATGTACTATATCTAATATTCCTGTAACTCAACCTCTACATCGGTGAATCGAAGACTAAAGAAAAGAATACAAAGAAACACAACAGAATCCACAAGTCCAAAACAAGCTGCACATACACCCTTTCATGCAGAAGTATTTGGGAATTTACCAATACCTTAGTACTTTTGACAGATTCATCATACTCCAGAAGAACATTTATGGAAGCCTACTTCATAAAATGTTTCAGAAGCTCAGCAATAAACAAGAAGTCAACTTCCACGGTACCTATTACAATGAGTTCCAATAAGAAATCCTGAAAGTCGCAGCAAAAAGAATATTCCAACTACCCTAAACAACTAAATCCAAAGATTTACTCTCCAATCTTAAACTTCACCACCAGCACACCCAGAAACTGCCAGAATAATAATATATGCCCCATAATAAGCTCCTGTTGGCTACACTAAAAATCAACTCTAACCTATAAACCCCTTGCTCTATCCAATCCAAGCTCTCCCCAGGAAACTCCACTCCAAGAATCACATAAACAGGTAAGCTCTTCCAACCTAATTTTGAAAAGTAACTACATGGATTTCCATCCAACTATATTAATTAATTTAATTGTAATTATTGTAGATATGCTAATCATTGCAAATTGTATATTGTACAGTGTATATTGTAACTACTGGAATTAATACTTATAATAGTGTCAAATATTAACAAATTGCCCATAAAGAAACAGTCTATAACCCAAATGTCCGAAGTTAAAACTAAGCAACAATAACCACATTGCTAACTTCTGTAACTTCAATTTAATTAATTATTTAACAAAATTAGATTATTATTATTAATAGAATTTGTAAAACTTTGTAGAATTTGGATTTCAAACCAATGTTCTAACACCACAGGCATGAAGACGGGGAAACAGCGAGGTCCCGAAATGTAGTCAGAATTGTTTAAGTGTCTGGCACCGAGGTGTTTCAATTGTTCAGTATTGTAGCATTTCAGCAATAAATTACTTAAGTCTACCGTGATATAATAGTGTAGTCTCGATCAATTCATTAGAGCATGAATATCATATAATTATTGATTTCTTTTGTATATAAAATTATATCTATAAAAGTGTACATAAAATGATGCTTGTACTTTTAAAATGACAGACCCTCTAAACAAAACATAATTCATCAAACTTTTCTTTGTAAAAAAATAAGTTTTTACGTTTTGGCCTAAGTCACTTTTGGAATTCCCTGTAAAATGAATCTTCTTTTAGAAAAATATAAAGAGAATACTTTATATTTACTTACTTGGAGAAATGAATAGCCTTGTCAGAACTGAAAAAAAAAAAAAAAAATTGGATTATCGTTATATTTTACTAAGTAAATATACCTTTATCTAAAGAAAAATTAAAAGAAATCAGGTAGGCACGGTAGCTGTTATGAAGCTACCGTGCCTACCTGATGTGTGCCCACTGCTGTCTTTTAAGAAGATAAATGTTTACATATTATCTATATTTTGTAGATAAAACTTATAAAAAACAAATATGCTGCACATCACTTATCGTGATCAGGATAATGTTATCACTTTTATGAAGTTCCAATCAGACATATACTAAGATATAGAAAAAAACGTTTATTTTAATTATTGCTTCCATTTTTGTTATCCTGGTTTATGCATGTAGAGTGGAAGTGATTACATAATATCCTGATTTGTTCTTGAACTCACACATGTTGCATGTCTAATTACTGCTATTGCTTCCTACAGTCATATGGCTATCAGTTCGTTACCCTGTGAAAGAAAGTACTGTATCTGGACTACCAATTTGACTGTTTAGAACATTAATCTTTCTAATTCTTGATATTATTTTTTTTTTTTTTTTTTTTTTATCCTCGCCTTTTACCATTATTATATGGGGTCAGCGTTTTTATTGTTTTGGCATGCAATTTTTACGGCCACATGCCCTTCCTGACACCAACCCTCACCCTTTATGCAGGTAGGAATATGCGGTGGTCATTCCCTGACCTGCCACATCCCCCGTATTTGGTGGGTACGGGATCGAACCCCAGTCTAATCAAGAAGCGTATGCTATGCACTACTGCTCCTGCCCACCTGGCTATGGAGGCACCTAATTCTTGATATTAATATTTTTTTTATTTGTTTTTAATGTTTGTATGAATTTCGAGAAACACTAAGACAATTACATTTTTATTAATGACTTTCTCAAAGAAATAATGAACAGTTGAAGTATTTTATGTTGCTTGATTTTCATGATTTCTTTCTGGTTACTTCACCTTTTTATGTACCCATTTCTACTCTGCATCAATAAACAATGCCGAACAGGTGCATTGTTTCATCGGATACTATTATCAATCAGTCACAGCAAAAATATATTAATATTTGAGATGATAATAAGCAGCATCCACTGTAAGATGATGATGTAACTAATCTAGAGTTAGTTACATAATCCAGAAGTAGTACCAGAAGTTCTTGTACAATTTCCTGCACACACACACACAAGGTGTAGCAATAAAATTCTCAGAATGGTGTAATAAAAAGAGGATAAAGTGAAAAGGCACAAAATTGTTTTATTTTTATTCAAAGTAATCACCACTTGATTGAATGCACTTATTACACTATTCTAAACTTTCTGTTTTAAGTTTTTTTTTTATTTATGTCATTAGCATCCTGAAATCTCTTTCCTTTGATGGCAGTTTTCACCTTAGGAGAAAAGAAGAGTTTGCTGGTGCTAGATTGGGAGAGTAGGGCAAATAGTTTATCTGTATAATACCATGTTTCATTAGAAATGTCTTCATAAGTGTGGAATGGATGGGGGGCATTTTAGAAAAATATAAAGAGAATACTTTACATTTACTTACTTGGAACCAGTTGCAAGAGGAACCAGTTGCCTTTCTCTCAAATTTTGGCTGCACCTAGAAATGTGCTTTAATAGTCTTTGAAGAACCTGTATGTAGAATGTAGCATTGACTGTCTCCTCTTTGGGTACAAATTTCTTGTGAATCACATCCTGTTTGTCAAAAAATATGTTCAGCATCATCTTGATCCTGGACTTCTGCAGTCCACTGCATGCTCTGATGTTTCATCTCTGGGTCATACTGAATGTCCTAATTCATCTCCAGTGACAATACAGTCAAGGAAATTATAATTGTCTTGACAAGTCTGGATGAAGTCTTCACATGATGACACTCTCTGTTGCTTCTGCTCATCCACGATGCTGTGAAACACAAATTTTTCACAGACCTTCCTTTTTTTTTCTAAATCTTAATGCAGAATTTATTGAATCTTCTCCTTATTCATATCCAACTGGTCAGCCATCATTCTGAGGGCCAAAGAACGAGCTCCTGCCACAATTTCCCGAACTTTTGCAACTCTGTCCTCATTTTGTGAGGCTGACTGATATCCACTTTTTGGGTCATTGCAAACATCCTTACATCTGTCTTTGAACCACTTATTCAAACACATCATATGCCTTAACATTTCATCACCATAAACAGTTTTTAACATTTCATATGTTTCTGCTGCAGATTTTCCCAGTTTAAAGCAAAATTTAATGTTCGTTCATTCTCCATTGCAAAATTGTGATACAGAATGTTAATGCTACTAAAAAAACTGGTTGGCAAGAAAGAGATCTAGGGTACTTGCACCCTATCAGCCTACTGGACAATCTCTGTACCACCATCTGTTGGAAGAAATTTGAACTACAACATGGCACTTCGACTTATTTTCAAATTCATTGAACATGACCACAACAGCACAAGTCCAGGAAATTTATTGCCATTCCTTTTATACATAATGCATACATTATTTTTATTATGAATGAATCAAATATCCCCATTCTTACCTTATCATACATTTTTTTTTTTTTAGTAGTTGTTGGCGCATAGGCTTCTGTGGCCATAATGCACCTCCCAAGGTTTTTGCAGTACTTTGATCCAAGCCCGAGGCGGGAATCGAACCCGCGACCTTTGGGTTGCCAGGCAGGCACTTTACCCACCCGGCTAGCCCGGTCGGCTTATCATACATGATAAGGTGTCTGTGATTAAAAGGACAAATAATACCACTTGGTGGTGGAGAACAAAAGAGATTTAGGGGTAATTGTACAGTCTGACATGAACTTTTCTGAGCAGTGCAGACAAGCTATCGGGACAGCTCATGGTGTTTTGTCAGTGATACAGGAAATTTGCCAGTTATTATCCCATTGTATAAGGCAATGGTTAGGCCTCATCTTGAGTACTGTATACAAGTCTGAAAGCCTCATTTTAAGAAGGATGTGGGTCTTTTGGAACATGTGCAGATTAGTCGAGAACAAAAAAGGGTACTCTTACCACAAAAAAATTTAGTTCTGCAAACTGCAGCACTTGAAAACTATGCACTTGATTGAAGTTTTTAAAGCTTTAAATGAATTCAATAAACTAAATACATCCTCATTCTTTCTCAGACAACACACATAAGGAGGCAAACTTAACTTGAAAAAAAAGATGACTGCAGGACAGATATGCAAAAATTTGCTTTCAACAAGAGAACAACTGATTGTTCGAACAAACTACCATCTAATGATGTGGAAGTAGGTAGTTTGAATATATTTCAGGAAGTTTGGTTTGGTTTTTATGACGCATGGGCAACTAATATTTAAGGACGAAATGACAAATATTTATAGAGGATAGTCAAATGAGGTGGGCATTTCTTCCCCTTTTTTTTATTGGCTGATGCTGTATGAACTTGCTTCCTTGCATTATTCTACATTACTAATAATAAATATTAATGTGTTGTACAGTAAAAGTCCGAAAATCCGGATGCCAGAAATCCGGACTTTTCGAAAACTCACAAACTTTTTTAATTAAGTGGAGTTTTGTGTGTATGCACGCATGTGTGAGCACCACAGATGCCCAGCGACAACAAGCGAGCTCACGATCGCCATTTTGAAACGAGAAATCAAACCGTGCAAACGCTATAATTTTTGTCCTACTCTTTCCATTTACCATATACAGCATATGTATTTACAAGCCCATAATAATGGCTCCTAAAACAGATAAACTTCATGGTGTGAAGAGAAAGAAAACCACGCTGAAATTGAGTGACAAACTTGAAATAATTAAGAAACTAGAAAGTGGTGTGCGCAATGCTGTTCTAATGGAAACATATAACATTGGAAAGTCTACAATTTATGATATAAAAAAGGCAAAGAATAAAATTCTAAAATTCACAGCCTTGTGTGAGCCTTACAATATAAAATTGCTGAGAGAAAAAGTTTACATTAACCAAAATTAGAGAAACTTGATAAAGTGTTGTATGAATGATTTTTGTTAAAACGATCAGAAGGTATGGCAATTTCTGGGCCGATGCTTATGTTTGTTTGTTTGTTATTTGGTTTTTAGGAGCATTAGCAACTAAGGCCATATTGCTCCTGAAATATGCGGTGGTCATTCCCTTGACCTTTCCGCATCCTCCGTATTTGGTGGTGACGGGCTCGAACCCCCGGTCTAATCAAGAAGCGTGTGCTGCGCACTGCTGCTCCTTCCCACCTGGCTACGGAGGTGCCCCTGATGCTTATTACGAAAGCAAGGTCTTTTGAGGAGCAAATGAACATTGAATCAGAGTACACATTTAGGGATGGATGGCTTAGGAATTTTAAGACTTGCCATGGTATTAGACAGTTAGATATTGCTGGAGAAAGACAGTCAGCTGATACACAAGCAGCAACAGAATATAGTGCAACGTTTGAAAAAAATTGTATCTGACTATGACCTTACATCCAATCAAATTTATAATGCTGATGAAACAGCAGTTTACTGGAAGTGTTTGCCCACAAAAACTTTGGCTGGAAACCAAGAAAGAAATGCAACAGGGATTATGCTTAATAAGGAAAGAGTAACCATTCTTATGTGTGTTAATGGTTAAGGTCAGCATAAAATTAAGCTTTGGGTGATTGGCAAATTTCAGCACTCACAGGCCTTTAAAGGAATTGTGCACTTACCTGTGATCTATAAAGCCCAAAAGAATGCTTGGATGTACAAAGATATATTTCGCAATTGGTTTGTTCATGATTTTGTTCTATCAGTTTGTCAGAACTTGAGAAAATAGGAGAAGTCTGCAAATACAAAGTGCCTGACACTTCTCGACGACTGTAGAGCCTACCCAGATGAATCAAAATTAGTGTGACTGCAGGAATATTTTTGCATATTACTTGCCACCAGACGTAACACCATTAATTCAACCCATGGATCAAGGAGTCATTGGGAACTTTAAATGTCACCATAAAAATGATTTTATGATGAAAATGATGCATAAGAATGTCGACCCTTCAGAATTTCAACGCAGTTTTACAATCAAAGATGCAACATTTTCACTCGCAACTGCATAGAATGCAGTCAAACTTGTAACCCTTTTAAGAGCATGGCGAAAGTTATGGCCGAATGTGATGTTGCAGATCTACAATCTGATCGAAACGAAAATTTTGAAGGATTTCACAAAACGCTGAAGGCATCTGAAGTGAAAGAACTGATGGAAACTGTTAAATTATGTACCAAAGACAACCCTCTATGCAAACTTAATGCTGATGACACAGAAGAGTGGCTATGCATTGAAGATGATGTTGAAGTTGCAGCGACTTTCACCGATCAAGAAATTATTCAAAGCATTATAACTCCTGATAAGACAGAAGAGAATTATTCAGAAGAATCTGGTGAAGAAAACTACAAAGTTGAAGAAGAAAAGATATCTTGGGCTACTGCAGAAAAGTCCATTGAAACGGTTATTAAATTTATGGAACAGAACCATAGCTTCAGTCTTCAAGGCGTCATATGCATGCGCACATGGTGCATAATAATTTTATCATAAAGAAATTACAAAGTCGTAAACAAGATGATATATGAAAGTATTTAAAGAAAGCAATAGAAGCGTCAAGCAGTGCAGCAGATAGAGTAGAAGCTGAAATTGTTCCATCCATAAGCAGTGCAACAGACACAACAGAAATCGCGGAAAAGAATGAATAAATATTTGTTTGTTTTTCAAACTTTGTATTTTATATGAAAATGTTTTGTTAATAAACTAAAAAAATAATTAATTTATATAAAATATGCATCTTCTGCTTTCATTTATATACTGTATTTTTCTTTTACATTGTTCATTTTCAAACACAATTTCAAGCATTACACACTTTTTTTTTGGTGAAAATTTTTATGTTTACATCTTTATCAGACGTTGACAAAGCAGTTTTTCTTTAAAACTGCTTTTTTCGATAAATGAAGCATGCTTTATTTGCTAATAAATAAACTGTCAAAATTTACCTGGTCATCTCTTCTTTATTCCATCTAAAATATGAATTTTAAAAGTACTGTCTGAAAATTCAGAAAATCCGAAAATCCGGATCAACCCAGTCCCCGAGCAGTCCAGATTTTCGGACTTTTACTGTATTTACAAAAAATATCTATTATGAGTTTATCTAAGGAAAAAAATACAAAATATAAGGAATAAGGTAGTATAAGTTGATGATCTCTGTACCTAACAAATCAGATCAAAATCTACAACATGTATTTTAGTGAATTCCTTTGGAGAAGCATAAATAATAGGCATTGGTGAAACATGCTCACTAATTAAAAATTAGAAATTATTAATAGAATGTTACACCAGAAGTAGATCCGGTCTGAATACATTTATAGAAGAATCATTCAAATCCAAAGAGTCCATAGACTTCATCTTTATGTTATGCTGAATATGGATCGAAGGGTACATTTTAAAAAAAAGCACAACAGTTTGAATGCCTGACTCAATATCCAATTGCAGAAAAGACCAATAGTCTTGTTAGCACAATTGTGTTAACTACTGTAATTATAATAACAAAATTTATTAACATGCCCTGTTGCATTAACATAATTACAATCTGCATCATTCCAAGTAATAAAAGGCTGGTTGTCATGGCATAGCAGTATTGATGCTAGAGGAACCTGCACTATCTTCCTAGAACAAATGGAGGAATTATAAATGGAAGGTGAAACACTCACAATAGATATGGCAGATATACATATTACATGAGCCTTCCATACATGGCAGAGTTGTGGAAAGCCCATAACCTAAGTAAATTCTACCAATACCTATATGAGCAATAATACATCTATTCGTCCCCCTTGGTGCGACCCTATTCCTCACAAATCTATTTAATGCATCCTTGGACAACAGCATATTGTATATTTTTCACCCCTAGAGAGTGCAATCATTAACCCCAGCAGAGTCAATGACTGTACTACATCTATAATCCACATCTGTTGTCATTGTCAACTTTACACCTATTGTTGATGAGTACCCTCAACGACAACAGTTCTTTAATAGCTCCCTTATCATCATGCCCAAGATCCTGGTTTTGCGAGTCAGATACCATTTAATCAAGAAGCGAACTCTGCACAAAATGGAATCATCAATTTGCACAATTTGCATGGGTGGAGTGTAGAAAATCCGCATGGCATAAGTTGATGATCAGCAATAGGGCCACATGTTCTCCTCGGCCACTGATCAGCCAAACTTCCCAGCACTTGTTTTTTGGAAGATATTTTTCCAGATGATCAGACTAGACATATATGTGGTACATGCACAATGTTGTTACTACCCATTTCAGCTGAAAAGTGAAAGCTCACCGCAACACTACCTAATCACTCAGAAGGATAGCTTGGAGTGGGGGTCTGTTGCTTGGCCAACTCAATCATCAAAATGAATCTCCTTAATTAGCATAGGCATATCATGCAAGCTTATGCAGCATCAGCCAAAAAAAAAAAAAAAAAAAAACTTCCACTTCACCACTCCGTTCTTTCGAAATACCTGTCCAGCTCTGAGCCCTAAATTTATTTAGGCTATCAACTTCCACAACAAGGGATGGAAGTCTGTTCCACCAACCAACTACCCGCTGGCTAAAGGCAAACTTCCACACACCTATCCTACAACTGTCTTTCCTCAATTTGAATTTATGCCCTCTCAGGTGATTATCCTGAGCAAGAGGAAGAATCCCATCAGCACTGAGCAAGGCTTTATACACCTCTATCAGATAACCTCGCCGGTGCCTAGTCTCCATACACTGTAAATTGCAAAACTTAAGCCTTTCTTTGTAAGAGCAACCATTTGTTCCATTCACTAATCTCGTTGCCCTTCTCTATACTCGTTCCAGCAGCTCTACATCCTTCTTAAAATGAGGCCTCCAGACCTGTATAGAATACTCAAAGTGCAGCCTGACCATTGCCTTATACAAGGGAATAATCACCTCCTCATCCCTGCTAGAAAAATTCCTGTATATCATTGATAAGGCACCATGAGCTACTCTTGCAGCCCGTCTGCACTGCTCAGAGAACTTCATATCTGCCTGCACAAATACCCCCAGGTCGTTTTCATTCTCTACCACTGTCAGTGTAGTACCACAGAGTTGATACGTTGCTCTGGGGTTGCTGTTTCCCATATGTAGTACTTTACATTTGTCAATGTTAAACTTCATTTGCCACCTCTCAGCATATCTGCTCAACCTTTCCAGATCCTGTTGCAGCAGCATAGAGTAAGTAGTGTCCTTAACAACCCTGCCAACCTTTTTATCATCTGCAAACTTGGACATTAAGCTTGATATGCCATCGTCAATATTATTTATAAATACAGAAAACAATAATGGACCCAACACTGAACCCTAAGGGACTCCACTAATAACATTAGTCCACGATTAGCAGTGTCCATTGGTTACCACTCTCTGTCTTCTCCCCCTCAACCGCCCCTTTATCCATAGCAGCAATTTGCCTCCAATGCAACACTGCTCCAATTTGTGCAGCAGTCTTCCATGCGAACAGTATCAAAAGCCATTCTAAGAGCCAAGTATATAATATCAAATTGTTCCCTGATTCCAGTTCTTTTGTGACTGCATCATAGTATCCAATCAAATTGGTCAGGCAAGACTTCCCCTTAACAAAACCATGCTGTGTCCGAGCTATAACTGAAGTCTTGTCTAGATGATCCTGCAGTGCTTCTTTAACCAGTGCCTCCATTAATTTTCCTGGAACAGAAGTTAAACTCACAGGTCTATAATTACTTGTGTCAGCCTTTGATCTTCCTTTGTGAATTGGGGTCACATTTGCACATCTCCAGTCTATGGGTACCTCTCCTGAGTCCAAGGAAGCTCTCATAATTATAGCTAAGGGTTTGCTTACTTCCTTTGCTGCCTCCTTTAATATAACTGGATAGATCCCATCCACCCCCAGTTGCCTTTCTTGTGTTTATCTTCAACAATTTCTCCTACACTTAACTCTCAGTTATTACAATATTATCTAGCTTACTGCCAGAGTTGAATACACCTCTGGCATTCCCCTCGCTGAATAACTCCTCATGTGTGAATGTCGATGCAAAATATTCATTTAGTTTGTTAGCTACCGGAGTAGGATCATCAACAGTTGAACCATCGATATCAAGTGGACCAATCTGATTCATCCCCTTCCTTCTAGAGTTTACATAAGTAAAGAACTCTTTGCTGTTTTTTTTTGCATCCTTTGCCAAAGATTTCTCGTAATCTGCCTTCGCCTGCCTAATCTCCTTTGTAACTTGGTTACAAATCAACTTATATCTATCATAGGCTTCTGTGTCATGTGTTAATTTATATGTATCCCATGCAATTTTATTTCTGCCATATGTCTCATTAGTTCATCTGACATCCATTTAGGCCTAAACCTCGAACAATATTTTAGTTGGTATGTAAAGCCTAGTAGCTTCCAAGATAAGTACTTTGAATGTTTCCCATTTTGAATTTGCTGCTGGTAATGTCATCAGTTGGTCCCACTGTACAGAATTTAAATACTGTCTCAGTCCATCGTAGTCGCCTTTACGAAAGCAATAACCCTTCCCTTTACCCCTAATGGTAGTTACCTCTTTGAGTAAATCCCACTTCAGCACACTGTGATCACTGCCACCTAGTGGTTCCTTTATCTACAGATTCTTAATGCATGAAGAATCACTACTGATAATCAGATCAAGAGTATTACTCTCTCTGTTTGCCTCCCGAACATGCTGATGTAGAAAACAATCATCCAATAAATCCACAAAAGCCTTGCTAGTGTGTGAGTGACCAACCCACAAATTCCAGTCAATATCTGGGAAATTAAAATCCCCCCATTATAAGACTCTCTCATTTACTGGCTCACTCTATTTCCCTGTACAGTTTCTTATTATACTCATCAGAGTCATTAGGGATATAGCACACTCCTACTCTCAATTTTGATCTCCCAATACTAATGTCACACCAAACTGACTCGACACTGCACTGTCCAGCGATATCGACTGGCTTCACTTCCTTGTATTTTATGTGTTTCTTAACTAATAGCATAACCCCTTCTCCCTTCCTATCCTGTCTATCCTTTCTGTAGACATTGTACTCCCAAATTCCAGTTCTGCATTCCTTATATCTGTCTGACACCACGTCTCTGATTTCCCAACAATATCTGCCTTTGATGCTTTGAGCAATACCTCAAATTCATCAAATTTATTTACCAAACTCCTAGCATTGGTGTACATGCAAGTATACATGCACCTGTTCTTTTCTTAGCTACCCTAACACAACCCATGTGTTTACTTGTACCGCAATGACTCCCAGCAGTCTCTGAAATATCCTGCATCTTGTTTTCCAGGCTCCTGCTCATTCCAATAGAAGCAGTGCAAGAATCACTTTCACCTCTGCCAGTGGCCACTGTTAATTAGTCCTTGTATCCCCCCAAGCTAGCAATTTTTCGCCCACCTAACACTGCCTCGATAGCATCAGCAAATATTCTTGCACCCTTTCTATTTAAGTGTATCCCATCTCTGTAGAAACAGTCCCTTCTGCTAACAAGTAGAGACGAGGCTGAAAAAAATTCTACCCCTTGAGCCTTGCACAATCTTTCCAGGGCTGTATTGATTGACAAGGCTCTCATCCTATACTCCCTCCTATCGTGTCTGGGCAGAATTGCAGATACTTTCAAATTCAACCCTAATTCACGGCTTTTTTTCAACAGTAACCTGTACTTGTTAAGTAATTCTTCCGGTCTCCTACTCTTAATATCATTTGTGCCAACGTGTACAACAATATCACCTTTTGTGCCCTTAAAAGATGATACCCGCTCTACTTCATCAACCTTTGCCCCTGGCAGACATACCCTGGTCCTGTTCCACCTATCCTTTTTACAAAGCATGTTCCCCGTTTCGCTGACAATAGAGTCATCAACAACTACTAGTTCCTGTGGGACCAGCGCATTCTGCCTTGGGGGTTGCCGCTGTGTTGTGTGATGACCAAGTGCAAGCTCTGGCATTGATGTGGACAGCTGAGAGCTTGATAGGCCCCTCACTTTAGATCCTTCGAGGGCATCCACCCTGTCCTTCCAGCTCTCATATAGGCCCATAAGAATGCTGAGTTGTCGCCTGATTTCGTTACACTCCTGGCATCGTGCACACACAAAGACATCCCTCATGTCCCGTCCCCGATTGCTCCACAAACATCATGCAAGCAGCGCATTTTAAAAGGCTGTGATTCAGAGGGCAACTGCCCCCTCAGTTCTCCTCTGAGCCACAGCACTCCTATTAGCTTGAGCCTTTTGCTTTGCTGCTCTGGTCTGAGTCATGATTTCAATTTAATTTCAATAAAATTTCAATTTCAGTACAAAATTATAACCCTAAACTTGTATCCCAACACAGTTATAATGCTATATATTTTTTCAGTATCAAATATCTACGAGTTCCGTTTACATAACTTCCATATCAAGTTATGTATTAATTAATTATGTTACGTTTGTAATCTAAGTCGTTATATGTATTTAGATAAAAGTACAATTTAATTGACAAGGAAGTTTACAAATTTAATAGATTTTGCTGATGAATTGACAATATTATATTATATACTATACTATACTAACGCTATCTAGTTCGGGATATAACGTTGTATCGTATAATAATGGCGCAAGTTATGAACGGTAAATCTACGGACACTTAAGTATTAATTAACTTCCTAATCTCGCTGTCTCAATTCAGAATAAACTAACGATCCTGACTAGGTCTATAAGCTACTTATAGAAAATAATTTGATGTATCAATTGGTCAATAAAGCAGCTAAATATGGCTAAAAAACTTCTCGTTCAGCGGAGCTGCAACTTGTAGCACGTGGATTTGATACCCTTACCGATACTTTTATGCAATTACAAGGCCAAGTAAAGAATAAATACACCAGATTAATCAGAAAATCACAAAATAATTCTATACTACTAAATTTAAATCAAAAGTTTTAGCAAAACAATAATTTCAAATCAATAAATAAGAAAATCCACTTAGCGGCTTTGAACACGTCTGGCTCCCACTAGCCTCATCAGTAAATGACCACACAGGTAATTTCTACCTGTGTAGTCATTTACAGAGTGTGATTTAAAACATGGAAGTTCTGGATATCATGTGCAAATCACGTGATATCCAGAATCCCAAATATCACATGTAACAAAACATAGGGCACACAAGCCCT
Organism: Mastigoproctus giganteus; assembly: GCF_048544385.1. Classification (NCBI taxonomy): domain Eukaryota; kingdom Metazoa; phylum Arthropoda; class Arachnida; order Uropygi; family Thelyphonidae; genus Mastigoproctus; species Mastigoproctus giganteus. The sequence goes on from NC_143579.1 coordinate 74,954,059, forward strand.
ATGCTTTATTCCTAACTTACCCATACTCCCTTCCCTAGTTTTTGCCTGGTGGACCCTACCACCAGAAATCTTTTACTTTTCTAGTCTGTTCCCCCCCCCCTCTGCGTGGATGATGGGCTTCTTCCACAGGGGTGCCCCTATATTCCTTTAACTTTGTACTTCTTGGTGGACAGCCTTCTTATCTAACCTTTTTGCTCTGCTCCCTCCCCATCACACTGTGGGGGGGTTTAAATGTATATATATATTATTTATATTATTTTAATTTAGATTTATTCCCCTATTTAAACAACTCCCCTTTATAATATCTCCCCACTTGCGCATCTGACTTTCAACTTCACAGAAGACTTCAGGTTTTTGGGGGGGGAACTTCTAGATGTATATTATTCCCTTCGGATGGGCTTGTGTCCAGTACAACAAATAATTACACAAATGTTATACAAAAAAAACAAGTTTATTATGCATATTTACAGTTAAATCATAACAAATCTCATTAAGAATAGAATTTCACTGTTTCAACACCAAGGTACTTACAACATATCCAGTCTCTTCCTATCTAACAGGCTCCTTTACAAACTTGACTTTTTTTTTATCTCACCTTTCTCATTACGCATACACAGGTTAAATAGTTACACTCTTTATATGCTCACCTTATTTCTGCTCCTATTACAACACAATCAAATCATACCTCATAGGTGTCAATAACATTTTTTTTTATCATTACAGTTAAATATATCATTGATCATATTACTTTTATGTATCATCATAACTACCAATTTATTCTTTAATTCCCTATTCCTCTTTCTTATATATTTCTTTAACCATTGTCAGTTACAGAACTTGATCACCAAAATACAATGTCACATTCAAACACACCTTTAAGGGTTGGCAATATACATAAATTTTATCTCCACACATTTAATATTTCTATTTTTACTACAATTCCTTCCGTTCACTTTCTCATCTACATTACTATCCTCCTTATTCCAAATTACTGCCTAAACCAACCATAATTGCCTTAGAGTAGATTTTACTCCTATTTGGTTCACCCATCTAATCTTATCTTTATCATTAAATTTCCCAATATCGTATTACAGTCCTTTCATTAGTATTTAACTTACAGTATTTTCAAAATAACTTTCTCTTATCATTGAATTCCCCAAATATCGCACTACAGTCCTTTCTCTAGCAGTTAACTTACAGTATTCTCAAATTAACTTTCACTTACTTAATTTCTATGGTCAGGTGTCTTCATAAGGGCCTTCTATCCTATCCTTATCCAGAGCTGCTATCTTCCGCCATCCAGGGCAACATCTTACAGCTTCCAGGGCATCATCATATGGCGTTCGCAACTGCTACTCCGCTTTCAGGATCTGCTACTTTGCCTGTAAGGACGGATACCTTCTGTTCCAGGGTTGTTACTTTGCCTTTCAAGACTATTTCAGGATGTTATCGCCTTCCTCGGTGGACTGGGGTTTCTAAGGGAATCTTCCTTTCTCATTCTCACTGTTTGCAGAACTCCCTTTAACTACCCCCTTCACGTTCATCTCCTAATTTCTCACTCACTACATTACTGATAACCCCACTTCAACTTTTTTCGTTGGCTATTTCTTCATCATCTCTCAAGCAACTCTTCCAGACTCACCCTTTCACTAGCACCGCTCAAAAAATTCTCCCCTCTCCTTCTCTTCCCTTTTCACTCTCTCTCCTCTTGTGTCCGTATCCATCCACAATTTTCTCCCGGAGTTTTCCACGCCTCCCCACAGTGTTTTCTTCCAATCACTCTTTCTTTTCCATTTTTTTTTCTTTTCATCTGTTGGAAGGCCTAGTTCAGCCTGCCCCGTAGCACGTGATTCTCTATACCCCTTTTCTTTACAACCTGTTGACATCCGTTGTGTTCTTTGATGTCGGCCGAATACTTCAAAACAACTCTTCCTGTCTCATAACAGCTTGTCTCTATTGCACTCAAAAAAAACCACAAAATGTGACACTGGATACCATAGCGTCTATTTTTAGAAACTAGTGTGTGCTTTTCCGAATACGTTTCTGGTGTGTGACCTCTCATAAACCTTGAGTTGTTTGTTGCGCCGAACCCCCTGCTGGGTTTGCCATAGTATTCTCCGTCAGTTCCCTGTTTTAATGGAAGTAAAGCTAATGGCTCTGTTTTCGTTCCTACTACCTTTTAATTTTTATACCTCCTTCCAGAATAATTCTTATTTCTGAAACTGCAAATATTACCCTTTTATCCTATTAACGGCAAGAATCAAAAGGAAAACTGACTTCCAAAGTTTAAAAAAAATATTTTATTTTTTTGTAAGATATTCAGATCTTACAACACCCTTTCACATCTTACCCTTCTAGAGGGTTTTTTTTTTTTACACTGGACCCTCCCTGACAAGCTCAGGCACAGTCCAGGGTTCACCCCCGCCCCTGCCAGAGATTTTCTTCTACTGTACCCAGCTGCCGCCCCAAGGTAGTAGATGAAAATGCGGAGATAGTGTAAGTCTCTGGCATTTACACAGTTCGTAATGCGTCAAACTGCAAAGCATACTTTGCAGTTTGTAGAGTAAACTTCCAGTGCCGCTAGACAAGAAACACTACACACTAACATGTGAAACAATCGGCACCATCACAGGAGCATTCATTCAACTGTGAAATCACTCATTCAGAGGAGTGCATTCAACTGCAAGAACCTTCAAGCAATTTTTATAAAATCAGTATGTGAACCTTAAACATTAAATGTTATTATATTTGTATATCTTTTAGCCTTTCTGAAATTTTAATGTAATAATTATTACAAACTTGATTAAAGTTAAAATAAAGTAATTTTGAATAAGTTTTAATGACTTTTATTAATTTTCACTCAGTAACATATCCCAGGATTTTCTGCACACACTTTTGAAACATCCAGTATACCCATGTTTTAACTTTCTACATCTGAACTATCATCAAAAATATTATCCATCAGCCAGTGGCAGCTGGTGACTCTGATGTTTGGGGGTGCTGCATCTTAAAGTTACATTCAATTGCCTTGGTTATAAGACATGTAGACATACACAATAATAATAATAAGCAAGTTAAAAATACTACAAAACATTAACTATACATTTACCATTAACAGACTTGAGCTTTTATTTAAAAACAAAATCCATTCTTTGGTTTTTATTTGTTGAAAATAGATTAATAACTTTTTTCAATCAAGTTTAGTGCGTTGTTGACCAAGCTTTTCTCTAATGAAAGCATTGCTTCAACATTTAACCTTGCCTGATTCATAGAGCTCCATAAAAATGTTTTTATTCTTTTTAACGTTGAATGGCAGCGTTCGGGCTCTGAATTAGTCATCAGAATGGTCAAAAGAACTTTTATGAGTTTTGTAAGTTCACCAAGAACTTCAGCTAGTTTATTTTCTGAGATAAATTTCAGCAAGTCAGTTAATTTGCAATAATTGTGTAGATCATGTCTGCTATAGAAAACTTGTAATTTCGTATGAAGTTTTTCTCTTTCAATCATGGGATATGCCTCAGTAGTCTCCCGTACCTCTTCCATAGGCATTTTTGTATGAAAACTAACAAAGTTCTCCTTGTTAAACAATTAAGCAGCAATTAATCGTTTGGTAAAAGAATATCACTTACCTATGTCAATACTTACACTGGTCAATACTTACGCCGTAGATGTGGTGAAGAATACCATCCGGACTGTATGGTGTCTACAGTGAAATTTCCTACCAGCCAAATGATATGGGACTGCATTTTGTATCGCAGATTAGGGCACCTGCAGTTTACAAAAGATTTGGTAAATGCCAATGGATACCTGGCTATATTGGAAGGTAAATTGCTGCCAACCATTAGAGACCATTTCAACCTGACAAGTAACTGCATCTTTCAAGATGACTCTGCTCCTTATCATCTTGCGAAAAGTGTAAGTAGGCACTTCTGTAGTTACGTTAGCTTCATTTCTGCCTTAGAGGTTCAACAGTAATGTGTTTACATTTGTTACAGGTGAAAAAATGGTTGAGAGAACGGTCCATTACAACTGTTCGCTGGCCAGGAAACAGCCCGGCTGAACCTGAATCCTATAGAGATCTGTTGCCATCGTGTGGAATCTGCAGTTGCCAGAAAGAAACCAAGGACTCTTCGTGAACTTGAGGAAGCCATAATTCGTGTTTGGAACCACGAACTACCAGTTGATTATCTTCGGAAATTGATCTTGTCAATGCCTCGATGGTGTGCTGCTGTAATCAGGGCCACAGGCAGTTCAACTAAATATTAGTTTGAACCTGGTGAATTTTTTATTTTGTTTTCCATTTAAAATGATAAAATGAAGCAAATAGAGGGCTTCTGATAGCATTTCAGCCATAATTGTCATGTTTGCCAAAACTATTGTATAAAGGTTGCGAATGCTCATTTTGGAATATTTTGAGAGCACCTGTTAAATATTACTTAGCTTTGCCTTAACTATTAATATCTTTTGTTTATATTTCTATTTGTGATGCTAGTCATTAATGCAACATACCATCACAAAAAAGGGTAAGAATTGTGAAATTCCTAGGTGATGCACTTTCTTTGAACACAGTGTATATAGTCACATACTTCCTTCATTTCAATCATGTGTGTTTTTGAAGGAGTTTCACAATACGTTGAATTCCTGATTTTTAGAATGGCATTCTTAAAGTTTCCTATATATTCATGTATTTTAACTGCCTCAATTTCTTGAGATTGCATTTGATTATATATAACTTCCATGTGAGGCATTATCTGATGGAAAAGTTCTAACCAGAACTCGAATTTTTCATTACTCAAAATGTGTAAAATTCCAGTTGCTCCTGAAATCTTCTTATCTGCATTTGCTGTCACTTGTAGTTCCTCCATTCACTTTTTTAAGGATTCAAAATTTTCATAAACACTGTTCATGGTGCGTATATTGAAGTTCCATCTAGTAGAGGAAGGTCGGGCAACACATCTGTCCATATGCTTTCTGAGAACAGAGAGATGCTGTGGCGATCTCAAGAAAAATGTTGGTATCGACATGAGGTTCAAAAAGAATATTCTTGAATCTCAGGTACTACTTGCTGCATTTCTCATCATCAGATTCAGTTGGTGCGCATAGCAGTGAATAAAATGTGCATTTTTGTACACTTCGTTTATTTTAGACTGAACTCCCCCTTTCTTGCCTTTCGTCATACTTGTGCCATCAAATGTCTGAGCAACCAGTTTTTGAGTATTTCCTTCAAGGATTATGCCTAACTGATCTAGAATGCACCTCAATATTCCATCTGCCATTAGGTTTTCTGGAGTGAAAAAACCCCAAGGATGCTCAAAAATGTCTCTATTCGGTTCATATCTCAGAAAAACTACCATTTCTATATGTTCTGAAACATCTGTTGTGTCATCAGCCATGACAGCTACGAATGAAGCTTCTTTAATTTCTCTTTTTCTTTCATCCTGGCATATTTGCAGAAAACAGTCAAGAATATCATTCTGAATAGTTTTTGAAATGCCTTTAAATGCTGCATTACTTTCTAAATGGTTCTTTAAATTGGAATCTAATGTACAGGCGAAATTTATTAATACTCCTGGATTTTTAGAATCGTCTTTTTTTTGTCATGTCCACGTAAAGGAATTTCAAACTGTCCACAAAATTTAATGCAGTCTATTATTTTAGATAATACCTCACGATTCTTGGTAACTTTTCTGTTATGTTTGCAGATCGAAAGTCTGTAGGCCTCACTAAGCTGTTCTTTAATATTTACGCTTCCTAAAAGCGATAGTGAAATCACATTATCAATATGTTTCTTCGAACTCTCATGTTTTAGAGTTTTTTCTTTCATTCTGTTTATGTTTGTACAGCCACTTTTTGTTCACGTTAAGTCACTTATGAACAGTAAATATGGAAAACAAAACAATGCATTTTTAACTTCACAACCACAAAGTCAACTTTTCCTTTGGTACTATTCAGTTTTAAAACTGTGAATATATTTCTTATTATTACTTATTCCCCGCTGAGAAATTTGAATCTTTGGTGTGGGGCGGCCTGTTTTAATCGAATTTTTTTCTTGGAGAGATAATTGTGAAAAAACTAACTTGCTGAAGTTTATTCACTGTCACGCGATTTACTTCATGGGGAAGCATGGAGGCCATGATCGAATCAAATTTCACAAAATCATGTGTCATAGAAATAATGTTTTACTTACACATCACCTCATAATATAACTTCAACTTACCAAGTTCAAGCTCAATTCACAATTAAGCTGTAATCACATAATTACACTGTTGAATGTTGAGTATTGACTTAACACTGATATTATTTAGTTACATAATGGGAATTCGGGCGAATAATAAAAAGACACCGACATTGTGGCTACACATCCATCATGGTCAATGATGAAATCTGCAACAGTGACTTTGATTTGTTTCACCTATAAAAAAATTTATATTGGCAAGTTGCCAATATGCTAGTTGCCAGTGGCAACCGACTACTAGATATTCACTGGAATGCAAAATGTGTCACTGCCTGGCACACAGTGAGGCCTACAGTTAATTAAACTTCAAAGTTGGAAACGATTTTGTGTTTTAATTATTTTATTACTGAAATGTTTACTGGAAATAGAGGATGTGCATACTATATGTGGGTCCGGTTAATAAAAATATTCATTGCCTCGCGCTGTTCTTCACAAAATTTCATATAACTCAGTTCATTGTATATCTAAATTTTAATAGCTGGGAGTGCTGCAGTGCCGATGGACGAGCTGCCCCTGCCATCAGCCTTAGGTCGGCCCTTTGTCCCGGGCAAATTTCAGGAAATGCTGTTGAACCTTGAGAAAATATCATGCTTATGCACAGATTCAGCCTACATTTTTTCTGTCGTTATCAGTATTAGAATGGCTGAATAATGATACAAGGAAACAGATTTTTTCTGCAACTGATAAAAAAATATATATCCCCCATACTTTCTTTCCCTTTACCAAAAAAGTGTTTATCCAATTCAGCTCTGAACTTTACTAAACTGTCCACCTCAGCCACAATTACAATAACTTATTCCAATGATTTACAATATGCTGCCCGAAAATAAACTTTATTAGATACAGCCTTCTGCTGTGTTACTCTCTAAGATTTTACATAAAATTAAATAAATTTTTTGTTTATACACCAGGGTAGCCAAACAGGGTCAGAGGAATTCACAAGATAGAAATAATACAAAAACATTATTGTATTTAGTCACAGGCTTGAATCACGGTAAACTCAAATGCATATATTCTGCTTTTTGTGATTTCTGGTTCTTGTCTCTCCTACCAGTGAGAATATCCCTAACCCCATCATGTTCATTTTATTGATCCCATCAGGACCTTATACACCTCAATCAGAAATCCCCCCCACCCCATGACCCAGATGTCTAGTTATCAGGTTTTGTTGTTTGCAGTTCTATGTTAGAAGTGTTAGTTGGCATCTATTTTAGTTAGGCCTGACATAGCCAAGGGGTCACGAGCGAGAATGCAATGGCATATGCTCCTTGAGCAGACTGTGGTTCAAGCCCATTACTGCTAAATAATAAATTTAAATTTTCTGTTTATACTCCAGGATGACCACACAATCAGAGAAGTTCACAAGGTAGAGAGAATACAAGAAACAACACTGTGTTTAGCAGTCACAGGCTTGAACCCCAATCACTCAAGGCATGTGTACTTATGTGTACTTATGCACCCTCCCACCTGGCTACGGTGGCCCATGTATTCTTGATTTACTGTAGACTCCTCTGACCTGATGGTTGTGCAGGGGTATAAACAAGAACACAAGAATTAGTGCTCCTTATCAATCTAGTCACTATTTTTTGAATCCTTTCTAGAAGTTCTATGTGTGGAGAGTCTTAATATGCTAATAAGGTATTCTTTATCGAAATAACATGTAAATGTTTGCACAGAATTTTCAGAATAATATCTAGTCCTGCTGCTGCTACTACTACTACTTTTAATATCACTAATATTATTTTTAAAGCCTTTAAGAATAATGAAAACCAAATGTTATATCTATGAGACATTAGTGTACAGTATATGTTATTTAAGAGAGATTTATTTATTTACTTATTTCAGAAGCTATGAATGTATGTGAGTAAAACTATACAGAGCTTATACCATAAGCTTCCTCTCTTCCAAGTGAGAAGTCAGAGATGAAACTAGGCAATCCTTTGCATGGGGCAAAAGGATTATAAGTACGCCCCCATTATATGCAGGTAGTCAATCTTTCAGTAGCATACCTAGGGTCGTCGATGCCAGGGGGCAACATGTCTTCCTGGCACCCCTGATTGTGATAGATAATTCCTTCATTTTGCATCCCCAAAGCTTGCCACCCGGAGGGAAATCCCCCCCCCTCTGCATCCCCCATACTAGGCCTCTGCAATCTTTATGAATTTATAAAAATTACTATTGCAATGGTCTATGATTTGCATATATTTATTAATAAAATAATTTAAATAATACAATCAATATAACAAAACAAAAATATCAAAGAAAAAAAAACTTACAAATATTTGTTTATATCTACAGAGAATTTATTTCTATATAAACTACAAAGAAAGTACATATAACTATTAAGAAATTAAAAACCAGATAGTTTATGTTTATATATGTAGTATTTGTAAAATAATAAGAGGAGTTTACCTCAATATAGTACGTAGAACACTTCTGTATGATACTCTCCAGAAATTAAAACGAAAAAAAATCAAAACACTTACATTAGAATAAAAAATAATTAAATATAATTAAAAACCAATTTAACACAATTAAAATCAATTTAACACACTTAAAATACTAATAAGGTATTCTTTATCAAAATCACATGTAAATGTTTGCACAGAATTTTCAGAATCATATCTAGTCCTGCCGCTGCTACTACTACTACTTTTAATATCACTAATATTATTTTTAAAGCCTTTAAGAATAATGTAAGCCAAATGTTAGATTTATGAGACATGAGTGTACAGTATATGTTATTTAAGAGAACTTTATTTATTTACTTATTTCAGAAGCCATGAATGTATGTGAGTAAAACTACACAGAGCTTATACCATAAGCTTTCTCTCTTCCAAGTAGGAAGGCAAAGCTGTAACTAGACAATCCTATGCGTGGGGCAAAAGTGTTATAAGTACGCCCTCATTATATGCATGGGAGCGTACATAGAATGTATTGAGCATTACAGCTCTGATTCATACTATCTAATATATGTAGTATAAAATCACAGAAACAAAATATTGAGAAATATAGTACTTTTAACATTATAACAAACTAAAAATATACAATGAGGTGTATTATTTTAATTGAATTTTTCTCGCTTTGAATGACCTTTCACACGACTCTACTGTTACAGGCAGAGTAAGAAACATTCATAGCACTATTTCTATATTTAGATAAGATTCTATTGGACAATACTCACGAATGAATTGGAGCAGTTGTAAAGAGGGTTACAGATTTTATATCCTGCAGAATTGATAAAACATGATTTTTCAAATATCTGTTGAAATATCAACAGATATTTCAAAAATTTTGTTTGTCCTCCAGTGGGTAGCACTGGAGGACAAACCAAAAATCTCAGAGGTGTGATGTCACAAAATGGGACGTACTTTATCGAAGTTTGTAATTGGAATTCTCTGTTATTTTTGAAATTTGTAAAACACTGTTCCTCCCTGATATTTTTTTTCCATATGCGATTATAAATCCCGAATTTATAATTTTTTTCACTCTCACAAAGTCACAAAAATTTCTGGAATCATAAGCAGCACGTACAAAGATAATGCAGTATTTCTTTTAATAAAATTTTTACTTTTATTTTGAACAAAGAACACAAGTTGGCCAGAAGTTATTATCCATGTCAAGCATGACTTCTCGGTATGTGGGATAGGTGGCTGCATATGTCTTACTTTCCACTTACATTGTGGAACGGTGATCCCTTTAACTCTTAATTTGCACTTACTAATTGCTTAAATTGCCTAAGATGGCCAGAGATGGAAACAAAGCATACAAAGTTAAGTCTCTCATAATCCATTCGTTGTATGGCAATTTTCTTTATTCTACAGAACCTTTTAAATGCAATTACCAAAAGAAGGAATTGAAAAAATTCAATATAAAGAGGTTAGTATTAGTATTAGTAACGGCCGTATGGTGCAAGAAAGCCTATGGCTTATGCTGCACCAGCCAAAAAAAAAAAAAAAAAAAAATCCGAAAAAAACAATGATAAAAACGAAAAAAAATAAATAAATAAAATAAATAACTAAATAATAATAATTAATAAAAAAAAAAAAAAAAAGGAGATTAAACCTATCATCCTATGCGCTTCCCTTACCCGAAAGTACTATCCAGATGACCTTTGAATTTCCCCAAACTGTCAGCCTCTACCACCCATGAAGGCAACTTATTCCAGTAATTTATAACTCGCTGGCTAAAATAAAACTTCCTGTAGTCCAATCTAAACATTTCCCCCCGTAACTTGAATTTATGTCCCCTAGTCTAGCATCATTTATAATCTTGAAAATTTTGTCCTCATTCATTTTACTGATGCCTCTCAGAGCCTTAAACACCTCAATCAAATCTCCTCTAAGATGTCTAGTTTCCAAACTCTGCAACCCACATATTCGAAGTCTTTCTTCATAAGGATGCCCTTTTGCCGATCTCACCAGGCGAGTTACCCTTCTTTGCACCCTTTCAAGAAGCTTGATGTCTTTCTTTAGGTGCGGTCTCCATATTTGAACACAGTATTCCAAGTGTGGTCTAACATAAGCCTTATATAATGGGATTATCACATCCCTATCTCTACTTGCAAAAGTTCAATAGATCATCGATAGGACACCATGGGCCTTCCTTGCAACCTTTTTACAATGCTCAGAGAATTTCATATCTGACCGTATCGTAACACCCAAGTCCCTTTCCTCCAGTACTGGGTTTAGTTGAACTCCACCAAGTGAATAAGTTTTTTTGGGATTACTGTTTCCCAGGTGTAATACCTTACACTTTGTTGGATTAAAGCACAGCTGCCATTTTTCTGACCATTCCTGAAGTCTATCTAGGTCTCTCTGAAGAAGCTCACCTTGACAGTGATCATTAACTACTATACCAATTTTAACATCATCTGCAAATTTAGACATCACGCCCTCTATCCCTTCATCAATGTCGTTTATGAAAATTAAAAACAACAGTGGTCCTAATACTGATCCTTGGGGAACCCCACTTCTTACATCAACCCAATCTGAGGAATAGCCATTTATCACAACCCTCTGCCTCCTGCCCTGAAGCCATCCTTCTATCCATCTAAAGATTTTCCCAGTGATTCCAACCTGTTACAGCTTATAAAGCAACCACTCATGTGGGACTGAGTCAAAAGCTTTGCTGAAATCTAAATAAACAATGTCGAAATTATTCCCTAAATCCAGCTCGTCAGTGACCCTTTCGAAATAGCGAACCAGATTTGTTAAACATGATTTTCCCTTTACAAAACCATGCTGAGTATCCTTGAGAATTTCAATTCGATCCAAATAATCCTGAATTCCACCCTTAATCATTGCCTCCATGATTTTCCCTACTACTGAAGTCAGACTGACAGGTCGATAATTTCCAACTTTACTTTTAGAGCCACCCTTATGTATGGGAGATACATTTGCACTTTTCCAATCCAAGGGAATCTCCCCAGAGTCTAGTGATGTTCGATAAATTAGCCTCAATGGTTCAATGCACTCGCTTGCCGCCTCTCTTAAGATTATAGGGTATATTCCATCAACTCCAGGAGCCTTACTGGTCTGTAGGTTCGAAAGTTTTTTCATTAAATAATCTTGCGAAATTTCAATATCATTAATTACATATTTTTTAACTCCGCTCCCACAATTTCCCATTGCCACAAAAGGCTTTTCATATATACACATAGAGAAGCATATTCATATAAATATATATATATACACGGAAAAAAAAAAAAAAAATATATATATATATATATATATACAGAGTCTAGTCACAATATTATGATCCCCCCCCAATAAAGACATCACACACACACGCCTAGCGAATCATACAGCACACATGTCAAGTTCTCACACCGCAAGCATATGAGGCTTGATGTTCAGCATCCATAAACACAGTAACAGCCTCTATCATGGGCAGAGCACGTGACCTATTGGACCTGGAAAAAGGCATGATCATTGGCTATCGGGCTAGGGGTGCCAGCATTTCTGAAACAGTAGATTTTGTGAAATGCTCATGTGCTGCAGTGGTGAAAGTGTATCAAGACTGGATGAATGGGACAGTTTTGATGACCCAACGTGCCAATTGTGGAGCCCCATGAGCCATTGATCCCAGAGGTGAATGTTGGCTGAAACGAATGGTCAAGACCAACCAGCGCACTACTGTTGCCCATCTGGCTGTCCAAGTGAACCAGGGGGCCAACAGAAAGGACTCCAACATAACAGTGCAGTGAATCCTGTTGCACATTGGGCTCTGGCGCAGACACTTGTTGACAGCACCCATGCTGACGGCAAACAACGCCGTCAGTTTGTGCAGCAATACCAACACTGGATCCTGGCCGAGTGGCACGGGTGGCCTTCTCTGATGGGTCATGGTTTCTGCTCCACTGAGTGGATGGATGGTGTTGTATTAGGCATGAAACCTCCAAGAACAGACACCCGGACATATTTGGCAGAAGGCAGGCTGGTGGGGGCAGCGTTATGCTCTGGGGAATGTTTTCATGACATGGCATGGCATGGCTTGGGTCCGCTGATACCTCTGGAGGGCACCCTGAATGCAAATGGTTACCTATAAAGACAACTAAGCATGGCATGGCATGGCATGGCTTGGGTCCGCTGATACCTCTGGAGGACACCCTGAATGCAAATGGTTACCTATAAAGCCAACAACAGGTTCGTTAAACAAAAGTCCAAATGTAATTATATCAAAAATGAAGCAATTTTAAAATATATAACTGGTCGGATGTGCCCTTAAAATGTTGCACTTGGGTCTGCTGCCCCTTTGCCCTACCCTAGTATCTAGTCCTGCCGCTGCTACTACTTTTTTTTTTTTTTTGTCCTCGCCTTTTCCCATTATTATTTGGGGGTCAGCGTTTTTATTGTTTTGGCATGCAATTTTTACGGCCGGATGCCCTTCCTGACGCCAACCCTCACCCATTATTCGGGCTGGGGATATGCGGTCATTCCCTGACCTTCCGCATCCTCCATATTTGGTGGTCACAGGCTCGAACCCCGGTCTAATCAAGAAGCGTATGTTTGCACTACTGCTTCTGCCCACCTGGCTACGGAGGCGCCTCCTGCTGCTGCTACTACTACTACTACTACATTTAATATCACTAATATTACTTTTAAAGCATTTAAGAATAATGAAAACCAAATATATCTATGAGACATGAGTGTATAGTATATGTTATTTAAGAAATCTTTATTTATTTACTTATTTCAGATGCCATGAATGTATGTGATACAGAGCTTATACCATAAGCTTCCTCTCTTCCAGATGGGAAGGTAATTCAGAAGGCATGCTTAAAATGCACAAGTGCAAGTTTGAACATACAATAGCTGGTATAACACAGGGCTGTTCAACTGGCAGACTGCATGCATCCCTCTAGTTGGTTCTGGGCAGCTCACAAGTGAACTTTCCATTTCCAAATGTATATGTTAGCGATATCCTCCTTTTTAAAAAAAGGCAGAAAATCTTTCCGAAAACACTTTACACAAATTGCATACTAAATATTGCTTATAATTTTTCAATTGATGTAACAAGATGTTTAATAAACAGATTTTGTCAGAAGCAAATTCATTAAACTTTTTTCTAATTTTGGTATATAATATTACAACATACACCGATACGCCAAAACATTATGACGATCTACCAAATATGATGTTGGTCCTCCAAGTGCAGCCAAAACAGCTCTTACCTGGTGAGGCATGGTTGCTACAAGATTTCTAAATGTCTTGTGGTATCTGGTACCAATACGTAATCAGCAGAAACTTTAACTCTCATAAGGTCTGTGGTTGAGAAACTGCAGATCAGAGTTGCTGTTCCAACACAAACCACACATGTTCGATAGGAATGATGTCTGGGGAATTTGGAGGCCAAAGCAATACCTGGAAGTCTTCCTCATTTTCCCTGAACTAGTCTCGAATAATCCGGGCAGTGTGTGGCATGCCGCATTATCCTGCTGAAAGATGGCACCACCAAAGGGGAAGACCATTACCATGAAAGGGTATACTTGGTCAACAATGATGTTTAGGTGGGTGGTAGATGTCAGAGTACCCAGCACATGGATGACTGGACCCAGGGTGGGTGTCCCAGCAGAACATCGCCCAAAGTATGACACCGCCACCACCGGTTTGTTTTCATCCCACGGTACATCCAGGCGCCATCACTTCCCCAGATAAACGATGCACACGTATCCAGCTGTCCACATGGTGCAACAGGAAACGTGATTCATCAGACCAGACGACCTTCTTCCAATAACTCAATGTCCAGTTTTGATGCTCGCATGCCCATTGTAGGCACTGTCACTGGTGAACCGTGGTTAGAATGGACACTTGAAGCGGCCTGCAGCTATGCAGCCCCATTTTCAGCAGGGTTCGATGTACTGTGCGTTGTGACACATTACTCCCGTCTCCAGCATTCCAATTACTGGCAAGTTGCACCACAGTCGCCCTTCTGTTGCCAAGTATCATCCGGGAGAGCCTTCACTCACTTAGAGCATCAATGAGCCGTGGTCGTCCAACACATTGCTGGCATTTCATGGGTTTCCCTTCCTCAGACCACGTTCAGTAGGTACTAACCACAGCTGACCATGAGCACCCCACCAGCCATGCTGTTTTGGATATGCTCTCACCCAGTTGTCTGGCAATTACAATTTGGCCTTTGTCAAACTGGCTTAAGTCCACTGCCTTTCCCATCTGAAGAACAAGAGTAACACTGATTAACAGAGCTCAGTATCAAGCATTTTTTATACCATGTCCCAACCCGCGCACACGCCATAGTTCACCTGCAGTTGCTTTGATTTGCATAACAACTGGCTGGTCATAATGTTTTGGCTCATTGGTGTATTAAAGCAGTGGTTTTCAACCTTTGTTTAATAACGGCAACCCTAAATAATTTATTTTATTTTGTGGCACCTCTACTCAATTTTCTGCCTATTAGATCCGATTCTCTCTCTCTCTCTCTCTCTCTCTCTCTCTCTCTCTCTCTCTCTCTCTCTCTCTGTGTACATTAAAAAGGTTTTCCTCCTAGTGATATTTATTCAAGCCAATGGGAGAGGAGGGCGATGCAATTACGCCACTACAAATGCAACTAATTATTGACAACTGCCTTCATAACGTTCACCAACCTCATGCACGTGATTAACTGTCTAACATTTGATGTTCCATTGTAACATTTTTTGTATATTAATGAATATTGTATATGTAAATACTGTAGTTTAGTAATTTAAAAAATATTTTATATAGTTTGTAAATATTTCAGTTTTTCGGATGCAACAATATTCCTCATGTATTACGGAACCCGAAGCAAAAGGCCTTTTCCTAAGTGACTTTTATGTAAACACAGGTAAATAATTACATAGTGATATTGGCTGAAATCTAGTATAGTATACAATAGCAGATACTTCAATGAAAGCGAGGAAGACGGCAATAATTGACAGGTGAAGGCACCTCCCTTTTCTGATTGTTTTGTGTCGTCTAGGAGGGGCAGCTTAGATAGGGTGTTTATTCCTCTGTCGCACTGTTTGGGAAAATGAGCTCCTGATTTAAAAACAGCAGCAAATGTGGGGAAATACATCCTAGGCATATCAACCTAGGAGGGCAGTGGGCGGGGAAAGCAGTGGTATCTGCCAATCACTGCTTTGTTCCTGTCCGCTTGTTGAAATATAGGTGTCACAACTTGTCAATCACTGCTTTTCCACTGTTTTGCTTGCCGCCATGTTGGAGGGTGTACACCGTTCTGGATTTTTCCGTGATATTTATTCAACCTTGAGAATGCCATGCACTACAAATGCACAAATAAATAATTACATAGGTAATTTCCTGATTAGATATTGACCAGTGTATTTCGGCAGGTGTGTCTTTTACATAGATAAGATTTGACTTACTCTGTATACCTCTACATTTTACGTAGAAAAGCATGCGTGGGAGTGGGCGAGCAAAGCGAGCAGGGGGCAAAGCCCCCTAGTATAATATTTAAAAAATGATAGTTATTACAATAATATAACTATAAACAAAAGTAGAATTCATAGTAAAAATTTTAAATATATATAAAAATTTTATTCTTCATATAGAGCTACTAAATAAACATTTAGTACCTCTATATAAAGAGTAAATTACAGATCACCACAAAATTAAATTGATACCCTACAACTTTTTATAATGAAATAAATATATAAATTAAAAAAAAAAAGTTTAAGTAACTTAAACCCAAATCACATGGCACCCCTGGAATGTTGTTGCGGCAGCCTAAGGTGCCACAGCACCCTGATTGAAAACCACTGTATTAAACTAAAATTAATGGTTTTGAATTTCATGGGTCTAATTCTTATTTGCAAGCTTGTGCTTCATAGATCTAATCATTTCAGGGCAGGGGCAAGAGTGCAATAGCATATTTGTATAGGCATATTGCAAAAATATTTTTTTATAATGTGTCTCGCAAGTACTCACCAAAGGTACAATGTGGTTCCTCAGTGGTTTGAAGTTGGCCAATCCTGGTTTAACACTTAGTTTATAAGTGTGCAATTTCTCCCGCCTTCCCTGAGGCAAAATTCATAAAGAAAACGAGTGTCCACGTTTTAGACACGAACGTGATTTTTATTTTACCGCTTTTAGTCCTCTGACTGAGCCTTATACACTCAGTCAGATTTTATCTGACAATGACAATGTGTCTGCCGTTTTTAACTTTTTAAAATCAGTAAACCTTTTTAATCGAATTTAAAATTCATTTGGCATTCCTTTGCTCATATGTTTTGTACTTTTTCTCCTTTTATATCTCGACATGGTGGCCTAACTACTTAGGTCACTGAATATTTTCACTTTTTATATATGACCGGTATTTGGCGCATTATAGCCTCAGTTGCTGATGCGCCAATAAACCCCAAACCAAACCAAACCAATCATAAAGAAAAATTATCAGATTCATACCTACCTCCTAAATACACAGATACGGCAACGACTGCCAAAATTCCAGCAACCATCACTATAGTAATAGTTACAAGAGCACCAGTATTGCACACATGACATCGCTTGTGTAGAATAGAACACCTGAGAAAACCCTTGCTCTTGAACTTTCGGTGTGATGAATGGCTGTCATTCCATACTAAATAAGGGGCTTTTCTATGGAAGGAAGTGGTATATGGCAGGTAGTCTTCGGGAAATGTTGAGAATGCCAAATTTCCTAACCTGTCCTACATTGGAAACAAAAAAACAAGAAGTGTTACATTCTGAAAATTTGAGAAAGCAAGAACTATTAGATATCAAAAAAAAATCTGAAATGCTTACTTTTAAGAATAGTATATTTATTTTGGGCAAAGCAACATACAGAATCTGCATTTCCCCAACAAACATTTGTACTAAATAATAAAAGATATGAAAAATAAATAAAATAAAACTGAATGTTTTAAAACGTGTAAATCAATTATACATAAGGATTAAAGGGTAAACATATTGACAAATAGTTTCAAAAAAGATTTAAGCTATAAAATAAAAAAAAAAAAAAGGAAATCGTAATCAAGATTGGTACTGAAATGGTAATGGCTGTTGAACAAAAAATATACACGGTAAATCGTGCTCCAATTGCATTCTTATTATTATTAGCCATATGGCGCAAGGAAGCCTGAGGCTTCCTTGCACCATATGGCTGATAATAATAAGATTTTTTTTTGTCTGGTGCAAGGAAGCCTGAGGCTTCCTTGCACCAGACAAAAAAAAAAAAAAAAATTCGAGCTACCCTGAGAGAGAGAGAGAGAGAGTCAGAAGTAGAAAGGAATGATAATATTCAGCTCAGGCCTCTGGGTTTGCCACCCCGATACTCACCAGACGTGAGCCCCTGGGAACCTTTTTAACAGTACAAGAGTTACAAACTAGTAGCAGAAATATGCTAATGCAATGCTACTCAATGTGTGGTTCGTGGATGTTACTGGTCGGCGACGAATCTTTCGTTACCTGTTAGCGACGATTGTTGATTGTAAATAAAAGGAACTAGTCCTTCATCACAAATAGTTTGAGAAGCAATGCGCCAATGGATTTATTGGTCGAAACAGATCACATCATCCACGGAAACAACCTCAAAGTAAACACCACCGTTTTGTGACTAACAATTTTAATTAAGCATCAAATTAAACAATAGAAAAGTTATTATTCATAAGCCTTCCCGAAAATTATTCTATCCATTCCTTCCTTTTAACGTGTCGTGGATTCTATCAAGTGTGCCTCTTCTATCAGCGTGAGTTTATTCACAAAACGCTTCCCGACTATGCTCCAAAAATAAACCCTGATTTTTTTTTAAGGTTTTTTTTTTTTTTAATTCAAGCTCTAATTTATAAAAATCACACCGTGGCTTTATGCATATTAGATCAACTTTTGCAAGTCAGGCTCTTTTCACATTTGTAATAATCAAATCTTGATTCTGGTATTTAAAGAATGTGTTATTTTTAGCCTAAGTTTCCAAAAAAGTTAATCACAACGTTTTAGTTCCAAAAACCACAAAATTAAGGTAATCTCATCTCCTTTGCTGAGTTGGCTTTTCCAAAGATATGGTGATTATGAAAAGCTCTCAGTATACACCTTTCCAAGTTGAAGATACAGTTCCACAGGAATCGTCCCCAGATATGTTAAATTTTTATTTTATATTTAAACTATCTATTAATATATTTTTATATTAATAACTGGGTGGTAATGATATAGTAATCCATTTCATTAAACTTAAAGATCTACTGATTTCTTACCTGCCATATTAGAACTTTCAAGGCAATTTATTATCAGTAATTTTATTCTTTGATCTACCGATTCTTATACTGATCTGGGATGTTCATCTGTCTTTCAACTACACAATTAAACTACATAATCTTTTAGAGGAATTGAGCGACTGAAGTTCTTCTTGAACTCTATGAACTCGGAGAAGGTACTGACCCGGCTTTTTAAAAATGTTGGTTTCACCTGTTTTCGATTATAACAATTTCCTTTTGCTACCCTTGCAGAAGTTCATATCTGTCTTGTTAAATTGAGATGGGTTTTTGCTTAGTTCCATGGCAATGTCGTAGACACGGAGTCAACTGCTTTAGCTTGCATTTAAAAAAAAGTAGCATTTCTTAAGTACACATTCAAAATCCTTCCATGATATTTAGTTATTTAAAATCGTTTTCGGTCCCATTTATTCTTCCTAATTATTATCCTTTATTCCTTTTTTAAGTTGCTCGTTTTATCGTTATGTTTAAATCAATCTCTTCCTTCAGTTTTAAATATGCCACGAAGTGTTACTGTAGTAGTTGTTTGTTTCACAGTTGTCTATTCTTCGACAACTCAACTCGCATCCCATTTTGGTATCAAAAAATATATTTAAATATATAAAAATTAAAAAAATCATGAATCAGTAGTACGGATAACCTCGTGTACTTCGGAAGCTTATTACAATTCCGAACCGCTAACGTACAGCTCATGCAACAATTTCAAGAAAATAACTGGGTACCCCAAACTGTAGATAGCGCACGAAATCAAATTTCTCAGAACGGAATTGTAATTTTCAAATTATGAGAATGATACGGCGATACCATTAGGTTCCACGTAACAGCTGTAACGAATTAATTATTATCCCTCCCCATCGCATCCCAACGAAAGCATACAAAAAATGTAACGAGTGGCAAGAGACATGGTTAAGATGTTCCTATAGCGCTTCTGATTTTGCAGTTGAAAAACACTGCTACCTGCTGTGTCAGATAGAGTTTGAAGCATTCCGCTGCTAATAAAGATGGCACCGAATTAATGCTAGCGTGAAATGATGGACGACCACCCTGAGGGTAACAGAATGGTATTTAACTGGAAAAGTAACGTAGACAAGGGGATCACTAATTGGATACTTCCCTGTAGTGCCTTCTGCCTCTAGCCACTGGATGACACTCCCAACTTCCCAGTCTTCAAAAGAGATCCCAGTTCACTGACCACCCGTGCATCTAACACTAATTATAATCGCATGCCGTGTTTACAAGATATGAATTTGATCAAAAAGCTGCTCTTTCAGTTGACTAAGCTGCAACACTTGACAGGAAGTCATTTGAATACTTGGCAGTGCCTGTCTCAGCATATCTGTGAATAATCATCACAAAGGATGTTAGGCAAAAACAGTGGAACAGCTGTGTTTGCATGCCTACTTACCGTATTTCCCCATGTATAAGACGCACCTTAATTTTGGGGCCCGAAATTTGAAAAAAAAATGTATTACATAAAGTTATTGAACTCAAGTTTTATTCATACAACTCATCACTGTCAAAATGTCAAGGTATGACGGCAAGTTTTGTTTTTTGCTCTGCAGCAATCTTCTTTGTGTTTTTTGTTATGAGTGCCCTGAACTGATCAAGCACCAATAGGGCAGGTTAGCGTAAGAGCCCACCTGGTCTCCTGCTCCAAACTTTCTCAAACTAGATCTTCATCCCATCCTGATCCATCCAACCCTTGTCATGAACGTGGACAATCACTCTTCAAGGAATGTCTTCTTTTGGCATTGTTTTGCATTTGAAATTCAGCATGGGAGGCAGCTTGGTTCCGTCGGCACAACAAGCTAGAACAACTGTATAATGGCTCTTTTCATGTCCACTTGTCTTCAGTTTTCACCCCCTTCTTATCAAGTTCTGTTACTTGGGACATCAAATTGAAGGGGGACATCGTCCATATTTGCAATCTGTCTCAACTCAAACTGAGGTGTCTTCCGACATTGAATGACAAAACGATGAAATTCAAGGACCTTCTGCTCATAGCTTTCAGGCATCTTTTGGGTAAGTCTGGTGCATGTACGCATGCTTAGTCCATTCCGTTTCATGAACCTGAAGCACCAATTGTGTCTCCTTTGAAATCAGTAACTTCTTTTCATCAGAAATTCTTCTTGCCTCATGCTGAACCATCTTCGTGGACACAGGAATTCCAATTGCCCTTTGCTCCTCAATCCATATCTTCAATTCCCTCTAATGGCCTTCTTCTGCCGTGGCGTTTTCGGTAGGGTTTCTTCTTCCCATTGCCAGCCTCGGATTGTTTTCTCAATTGGAGGAGGACCAAACTTACGTTCAGCAGCGCGATTTCCATTCACTTTTGCAAACTGGATCACTTTTAACTTGAATTCAACACTGTACGAAAATCTTTTCTGAGCCATTTCTGGGCAGAATGTGGCAAAACGTAACCTAATATACCGGTAACAAGTGCCAAACAATGAACGCAAAGCCAACAAGCGCGAAATGCAAGGAAAGAAAAAATCTACAACCACTGTATAGGACGCACCCAGTTTACAGACCCCAAATTTTTCGAAAAAAGGTGCATCTTATACATGGGGAAATACGGTAAGTTTACCTGGGATTTGTCATTAGTGTGAAAAGGTCCAGTTCGAAACCGTCGCCGACCGTGCGAATCTTACAGAGTTTTTAAAGCAGCGTAGGTTGGTTTGTTTGGCTGTTTAGAATAGGCGCTGGGGAAATTAATGTCGTGAGGCGACAAAGTATCGACACGCTGACGCTCCACGACACGGTCAGTTTAAGAAGCTCATCCATTTTTTTTGGGATGAAAAACTTGAGTTTCTCGGAGAAAAATATGCAACTAATGATTTTATTTCACTTAGTTTAACCCCGATGCAAACAAAGACGATTACTATCGCCCCTGAAAACGGTTACCTCGTTTATTGACATAACCGTTAGGCATGCGGCCGCTTTAGCGTGCCTGATGTTTATATATTAACCCGAGGGACTTATAGCTGGTGAGTATGGGCTTGGCACATCCAGGGTCCTGAGCCGCCGGATATCATCATTCTTTTCTTTTTTGGTGTGCTCTCTCTCTCTCTCTCTCTCTCTCTCTCTCTCTCTCAGGGTAACTTGGAATTTTTTTTTTTTTTTTTTTTTGGCTGGTGCAGCATAAGCCTCAGGCCTCCTTGCACTATATGACTAATAATAATAATATAATACACAAATATGGTAATTATTTTCAGCAGCCAGATAATTCCCACTTGATTGCACTGGAAACAAAGTAAATTAAATGAAACATAACTCGGTCACAATGAAGAGAATTAAAAAAGCACTAAACTTTCTCCAGCACAAGACAGATGCCGCACCTGATCCTTTGCGCACTGTTCAAGACGTGGCAGTGGCAGGTCGTGGCAGTGCGTGCCAAGACTGCTTGAAGCCGTCTTAGCAAGCACTGACCACACTGTTCAACTGAACCGAATTTGTCGGTTCCAAGAAGAAGTACGAATTCTCTTCACCTTGCAAATAAACAAACCCACATTATACAGTAATGCCATTTACACACGACATACTAACGCCTCATTTTAGCCCTAGTCAGATATATGTTATGTGTAATTGTTGTTGCTGGGTTTTAGGTGCATCAGCGACTTAGGTCATATTTCGCCATATATATGTCTATAAATTGAGTGTGTTTCTCTGGTCGATTTGCCTGTTTGCTGGACAAAAAACTTCGAATTCCCGGGAGAAAAAAACGTGCCACCCTAGCCTGAGATCAACTAACTCGGCCACGTTGGGAAAAATCCCTGAATCGAATCCCATCATGTCATCGAAGGGATTCGTCAGGTCTTTTCCAACCGCTGTGGGGAGGACGGTGATTCTCTGTCAACTGTACTACTCACAAAGGCATTATGTATACTATCTGGCTGAAACTTTTGTGAATTCTACTGATTTCCATTCACGCTTTTATTTATTGTATAACCACATAGCAAGTTTAAAAATGCGAATAAAAAACGTCATGAAAATCGAATCTGAACTAAGACGATACGATAAAATATGGACACATTCTGGCTGTCTAAGAAGTAGAGTGTGAGTCCATATTGTAGTGCTCAGCGTTGTTACATAAAATTCCTGCCTATAAGTTCCACTTTTTCTAGGGTTCTTTAGCTACTAGATTTTTAATGTTTAGGAGTTTTGCTATTTTTGTGCACATTTATAAAATATTAGCTTGAAATGCATGCAAAATATTAGTTTAAAAATAAGATAAGTTAAAATCATATCAAATCTTTAAAAAGCTGATAATATTAACTGCTATGCACAATGCTCTTCAAGATCATTAAAAATAAAAATTCCTCACTGCTCAGCCAAGAAAATCAATCAAACCAACAATGTTAGCCGAGTGCACATTACAAAATAATGAATGAAATAAATGAAAGTAAAATAAATGAAAAGTAGTAGCATTCACTGTGGTTATTTGATATAAATATATGAAATAAATAAATGTCTTCAAATATTTAAAACATTCATTGTAAAGTAAGACTATCTTATTTCTTTACGAACAGGGAGCTGGAAGATTATGATGAGAGGAGCTTCAGCCAAAACATCTTAATCAACTTGAACTCGAATATGTGTATGATTGAGTACATTATCAGAAAATTCAAGGGCTAAAACTGATTTTGTACTCACATTTGGATCAAGAATAGCCATAGTGTCCACAGGAAATAAAGAAAAACAAGAGCAGTTCCATTGGCCGGAATTTGAGAAAATGCAATATACAAACTCTTATTTGTATACAGTAATATAATATAATGCAATTATATTTTATAATATTATATAATATATTTATAATATAATACACTAAAATTTAATATATTTATAATATAATTTACTATAATATAATAATATAATATAACACACCGATGAGCCAAAATATTATGACCAGTGAGTCGTTATGCAAATCAAAGCAACTGCTTTGATTTGCTATGATTTGCATAACTTTTAAATCGGCGCGTGCGCGTATGGCGACACGGTATAAAAAACACCTGATACGGAGCTCCGTTAATCAGTGTTACACTTGTTCTTCAGATGGGAAAGGCAGCAGACTTAAGCGAGTTTGACAAAGGCCAAATTGTAATGGCCTGACGACTGGGTCTGAGCATATCCGAAACGGCATGGCTGGTGGGATGCTCACGGTCAGCCGTGGTTAATACCTACCGAAAGTGGTCCGAGGAGGGGAAACTCACGAACCGCCAGTGAGGTGTTGGACGACTACAGCTCATCGATGCTCGAGGTGAGCGAAGGCTCTACCTGATGGTACGTAGCAACAAAAAGACGACTGTTGCGCAACTAGCCGGTAATTGGAATGCTGGTGAGAGGAGTAATGTGTCACAACTCATGGTACATCGAACCCTTCTAAAAATGGGACTGTGTAGCGGCAGGCCGATCCGAGTGCCCACACAAACCACGGTTCACCGGTGATAGCGCCTACAATGGGCACACGAGCATCGAAACTGGACCTTGAGTGATTGGAAGCGATGGCACCATGGGACGAATACAAGCCAGTGGCGGCGGTGTCATGCTTTGCGCGATGTTCTACTGGGATACCCTAGGTCCAGTCATCCATGTACTGGGCAGTCTGACATCTACCATCTACCTGTTGACGAGAAATGAATGCAAAACGCTGTGCCTTTCAGCGTGCACACAGATCCTGGCCGGCGGCTGAGATTGAAGCCCTGAAATAGTCGTATAGAGAAACAAGGAATCAATACACCTCAATGATCAGGGAGAGGAAGAAAAAGTCACAGGAGTACCTTTTCACCACTGTGGGAAACAATGAACCCTGGGGGGGGGTCTACCGAATCACTACAAACAAACTCCCCAGGGGTGAGGTCATCCCCACAACCAAGAATCAACTTACCAACAGAACCACAAAATCAACTAACCAACGACAACATGGCAAGAGTCCATAAACAATATACTAAATACTCTCTTGAAACCCACACAATTGCCTTCCACACATGAACAGATCCAGCTCTGTGAGGACAACGAGCAATACCGGTCAGATCAGACTGAAGAACCTTTCACACAACTAGACTTCAACCATGCAGCCCAGAAAATTAGAAACAAAAAGACACCATGTCTGGACCTTTTGGAGCCGGAAATAATAAAAAGAACCATCGAATATTCCCCGGAACCACTCCTGATCCTAATAAACCACTGCCTCTGCCTGGGATGGTTCCCAACTGATTGGAGAACAGCCAGTGTATGCCTAATCCTAAAAAATCCGACGAAGAAACAGGATCTACCGTCCCATAGCCCTATTATTTGTGTTAAGTAAAACAATGGAATACCTTCTGCGACAAAGAATCGAGGTGAGCGAAGAAAGGAGCGAGGTGAGCGAAGAAAGGTTTCTGTCAAACGATGTGCCAGTTACATAGAAGCTGAGCTGTCTGCAGGGCTCTGTACTGGGCCCACTGCTCTGGAACGTAGCCATGGATGACTTCCTCCACCAGGATCTTGGATGCATAACCTCCCAGGCCTACACCGACGATCTTGTCTTATTGCTGGCCGTGGACTCCAGAGCACAGCTGGAGGCATTGGGAAACCGGGCCCTCGAGACCCTACAAGAGTGGGCTGCCCAAAACAACCTCCAAATATCATCAACAAAAACCTGCTCTATCCTGCTGAGAGGTCATCTCCACCCAAACCAAGATCCATAATACCACCGCAAATCAAGATCCATAATACCACGATCGTTTGCCACACAACTCAAACACCTGGGACTTATCCTCGATGGAAATCTAACCTTCAAGCCACACCTCACCTATATCCAGCGAAAAATAAAAGGCTACTCGGCAATGGTTGCCAGAGTCACCCGGAGGGATTAGGGTCTCAAACGGAGAACCCTCAGTCTCTTCTACAAGACAGTATTCCTACCCACCATAACCTACGCCGCTCCGGTATGGTTCAGAAAAGCCACGATGGCAACCAACCAAAGAAAACTCGAGAGCATACAACGCTCAATCCTATTGACCATCTCACAGGCTTGCCGCACTGTCAGCACTCATGCCATATGGGCCCTGATGGGCACCCTACCCCTGGACCTGGAGATTGTGCAGATTGTGCATGCTCTACAACCTGACAAAAGGAAGATCGACTACCTTCATGGACCACACCACTGACCCTGAAAAAACCTACTCCATGAAAAAACAGCGGCTGTCCACATTCCTGAAACAGACCTGGCAACAATGCTGGAATGACACAACCAAAGGTGCAATAACGAAGAAATTCTTACCAGAGCTTGACAAAACACACCCAGCACCACCATCCTGATTCTCTCCAAGCCTCTTCACTACTTATCTTCTGACTGGTCATGGTGCCATCAAAGGAAAACTAATTACCCTAGGCTTCACTGACATGCCGCTTTGCTCCTGTGGCCTCCTGGAATCCTGGGAACACATAATGTACCACAGTCCTCTATATGAAGACCTCCGCTGCATACTGATCGCAACCATCCATTTCAACCCGAAGGACTAGGAGCACTATCTTCTGGAATCAAAGAAAACATACAAAGCCTTCACAAAATTCGCCCATGACCTGTTTGAGAAACGAAGAACAAGCCTACCACCTATGACTATTAATCTCTGACGGGATTCCTCCCATAAATGATCCCAACATCTTGGAAACCAAGACTGGGATGCTGTCCTAGCCACGGCTTTTTTAATGGATGTCAATCGACAGCTATTGCCAATGTGCCATACAGGCGATTTGAGCCAGCTCCCTTGCCGGCCACTGTTCCTCCCCTTCCCTGGGAGGGGGGAGTAGACATCCTCCTCCCCTCCCCCTTCCGACGCCCCCTCTGGTGGGCATGGGCGTGCCCCACTCTAACTGGAGTTGTCTGCCACAAAAACAAAACTGATGGTTTTTAAGGGCAAATTAGATTACAGAAGACCTCCAAATATAAACATAGACGGAAAGCAAATCCCTTTTGTTCCTGAATTAAAACATCTTGGCGTAATTTTAGATGACAGGTTAACCTTCTCCTCTCATATTAATCACCTCGCCTCGAAGATTAAGAAGTTCACTGCAGCAGTTATCCGAATTTCCAAATCGGACTGGGGACTAAATAGGAAGACTCTCTTACTATATTATACAGCAGTATTCGTACCAATAACAACACATGCTTCGGGAGTCTGTTTCATAGAGCCGTAAATGTTAAACTCCGTTCCAAGCTCATCTCCATTCAACGGATTATGCTGCTTGCCATGCTTCGGGCCTGCAGAAGAGTGTCCTCTGCTGCTCTGCAGAAGAGTGTCCTCTGCTGCTCTGCAGAAGAGTGTCCTCTGCTGTCTTGCTGGAGTCTTACCACTAGACCTGCATGTCATCTTCAAAGGACTATGCTATCGTCTAAAATAAGTTCTAAAATAAAATAAGCACGGAGTTCCCGGCATCTCATGCAACTTAACTGCTAACATCAAACACGAGAAACGGAGAATCTGGAATGAACTTATCAGTGTGTGGCAATCACGATGG
The DNA here is from genome assembly GCF_048544385.1 of Mastigoproctus giganteus. Taxonomy (NCBI): domain Eukaryota; kingdom Metazoa; phylum Arthropoda; class Arachnida; order Uropygi; family Thelyphonidae; genus Mastigoproctus; species Mastigoproctus giganteus. The sequence continues at coordinate 74,981,517 of NC_143579.1, forward strand.
GATTCCAGTACTACTGGTCAAGTCACCCGCTCTTTTGTTCCTGCAGTTAACTTCCCTCTCAAACAGAACGTCCGCCAAAGGTTTTCTCCCAGCCTAACAACATCGTATATATTTACTGGGCACGGCTCCATCAACTCCAAACTATTTCAATTTAGCTTGTCTGACACCAATCTCTGCTTGTGTGGTGTTAAGGAAACCTGGACGCACATTCTGTATCGCTGCAGCCTGTACCACGATGACAGATCTACACTACAAGCTGCTGTTAGCAACTTCTCTGAAGGAAATGAAGTGGCGTTGACTGAAAATTCTCAATCGTTCTCAGCTCTACAACAGATCTGCTCTGCTGTTTTCACTAAAAGAAAGCAACTTTTCTCAGGTTTATCAACATATCAACGACAAGGAACCAACCAAACACCTGTCTATCGATATTTCTTAAAACTGATATCGCCTGCCATCTACTTTTTTTTTTTTTTTTTTAAGCTGGTACCCCAGTTTGGGCAGCTGTGGATACAGGAGTAGCTAACACCCATTGGTATAGCACTACCTCCAGTGGGTGCGATTTTCGTTCTTCCTAGGACAGAAAAAGACTGCTGTGCTGTCTTCTGGTTCCTGTACCATAATTAATACTTCTGCTTAGTTGCGTGATGTGATTTGCTGTGTGAACATGTTACATGTTCATTACACTTATACATTGTAATTAACACGATTATACGTATATATCATTGTATGTATCATTATATATTGTATCATATAAATATCATTGTATATATATCTATGTATGTACATAGCGGATTTTCCAGTTTCTGGCTAGGGGCCGCTTGTTGCGTTGTTTTGTTAATAAAGATTTACGTAACTGGAGTTGTCTTCCTTATCGGCTCCATATTTCTCCCCCCAGTCTTCAGTCTCTCCCCCTACTCTACCTATTCGCAAGTGAATGCCCCATACAAACTAAATTCAACAATCTAAAATCAATTTCGCCCACTATTTTTGGCTTTATTCTAGCGCTTCCCCACTACACTACGCGATCACTTTTTTTTTTAGGTCCTAGCCACTGAAATCTCAGGAAATTAGGTAACAGGACCTGGCAGAGTAAATCTTAAACTACTAGGTACCTGTTCTGCCTCAATGGGGCGAAAGTGGGGCAACGTCGGGTCTCAGCAGAGGTCTGGCGGCTAAATGGCCAGAAGAACAACGGTACACTACACCACACACTTTCAAGATCCATACAACTTTAAATCTCTGGCTTTTACAGTGATCTGTATCACCCCACAATGTAAACTACGCGTAGATGGGGGAAACCCCTGGTGCCATCTGACCCTAAATACACTTTACACTTTTACACCTGTTGATGTGAGTGACACGCAGCCCAGCTGTCGACGCCACATGGTGATATGAGCCGGGCAACCTAGCCCGACTCTCTTTAAATCCTGGTGTGGGAGGGTCCCATCCCTCCTTTCTTTCTGGGGAGGCATGCATATGCCTCACCATAAGGTCGCCTACTCTATTGTCCCCATACTTCTGCCTTACTCCCCGAGGCTACATACTCCTCCCCTTCTATCTTTACACAAGCGTATGCCCCCACACCAAAACTTTAAACAACTCCAAATTAACTACGCCCACTTTCGGCCTTTTTACATCTAAGCGATATTTTCCCACACAATTGAAGACATGCACATATGTACATTTACACATGCATGTATATTTTATATGTGCGTGTGTATATGGATATTTTTTTATATATATATATAATTTTTTTTTCCCTTTATTTAAATTTTTTTTTATAACTACTAGGTTCCTGGTCTGCCTCCACGGGGCATAAGTGAGGCAACGTTATGCCTCAGCAGGGGTCTAGCGGCTAAGCGACCAGAAGCATAATGGTGCATGACATAACACAACTTCAATATCCATACACTTTTAGATCTCTGGCTTTCCCAGCAACCTGGCACACACCCACAATGTAACCAACACGGAGGGGGGGAACCCCTGTGTCGCTAGACATCAACACACTTTACACATTACCTAAACAAAGACTGCGCAAGTAGCACAGTGGTATCGTCACCGTCCCCCCCACCGGGTGGAAAAGGCGAATACTGGGGGGGAGACTCCACTAGTAACATTAGCGGAGTCCACTAATGATTCCTGGGGGACTTCGAGGACTAATAACATTAGTCTTCGAAGAGCATCGTCCATTGATTACCACTCTGTCTTCTCCCACTGTCTGCACGTGTAGCACAGTGGTATCGTCACCGTCCTCCCCACACCGGGTGGAAATGGCCCGGGTTAGAAAATGGTTGATGACGCGAGGAACTTTAATGGGCTTTTTTCACTCCGTGGCTGAGTTAGTCGGTCTCAGGCATAGATAGCGTGGTTCTCCCCCCCCCCCAGAAATTGGGGTTTTTTTCGTCCAGCAAACAAGCAAATCGAGCAGAGAACACACGCAATTTACAGAAAAATAAATATGGGTAGATGTAATCATTTACAGGGGACCCTAATATCACAATTTTTTTTTTTTTTTACCGGCTAGTTGCCGGTAAAAAAAACATCAGACCGCCAATATGGCTGCCGTTACGACGTTATTTCGCGCTCCTGAATTTGTGTGGGAATTAAGTGTTTAAAATGTCTAATCAGTTTAAAAAAGTGTTCCACCTGAAAGAACTTATCTGGAGAATTTCGTAGGTGCGATTAGTTTTATTATCTACTGGGAATTTAGAAAATTACCAGCGTTTCTGTGTATATCCTTTGTTATCAGACTACAATGGTCACCATGTGGCTGGCAGCAAGGCCATAGAGAGGCAATGATATAAAGCTGAAACCACGTTGGTAGTTTACACTTGACTGGGGAGGTGCCCAAACTGTGTTTAAAACTGAGCTGAAAGACCGCTCCACCAAACTGTACAGTAAACCGTCGAATTGTGTAAAGTCGTGTTCTATCTGAACCAGAAACAATGACTGTTGTGCTTTCCCCCCACCATAGACTTAAAATGGTGGGGGGAAAGCACAACTTTTTAATACTACCACGTTTTTCCCGCCTTCAGATCCCCCTCCCCACTAAAGAAGTTATTGTTATGGTTTGTTATTTGATTTTTTTAGGAGCATTGGCAACTAAGGCCATATTGCTCCGGGATATGCGGTAGTCATTCCCTGACCTTTCGGCATCCTCCGTATTTTGTGGTGACGGGCTCGAACCCCGGTCTAATCAAGAAGCGTGTGCTACGCACTGCTGCTCCTTCCCACCTGGCTACGGAGGAGCCAAGGAAGTTATCCCGCTAGTCTAGTTGCATTTTTAATAATAGGCTGCCCCCCCCCCCCACACACACAACTGGGGGACCAACCCAAAACTTAAACGGCTCAGTGGTAGCTACCGAATTGGCCTACGAACTTGTGGCTGACATCTTTTGCCAGTATATCTTAAGCTTTAGCAGGCTCCACAAACCTGTTCTGGCTAATCCGGACGGCGTCGACATGGAAGGGAAACTAGAAAAAGGAAAGGACGTCCAGATCATCGTAGAACAAATGGATGATATGTAGAACATCCGACCGGGTGCCCCCCGACCAAGCGGAAAAACATAAAAAGGATGGGTCCCAAACCGGAAAGGGAAACGCGATCCCAGACAGAGAAGAGAGCATCTGGACACAGCATGTCAACAGAAGGAAATGAGTGAAGACAAGCAGCAGGAATCACCACTGGATTCTACCCTGCCAGAGGGCACGGTTTACCAGAAGTCCCTCTTACTAAAGACGGCCCTTGAAAATCTGTTCAAGGAAAACGCAAGTAGGGTATCCACTAGCCTTAGGGCCCAATTTTTTTTTTTTTTTTTTTTTTTATGTGAACCCCCAAACACGAGAGGTATTAGAACCTATAGTACTTAGTACCATGCTTGGGTTGGAGGTTGAGAAGATGAAAGAAGATATTTGTTGACATTGGACTTGAACTTCTGTAGATTATAATTTTCAGGAAATATGTATGAAGGAAGGTTGTTCCAGAAAACGGCAGTTGAATGAATAAATGAGGAAGATGAAAAGTTGGTTCTGTGGGTTTGAAGTTGGACAGTAAATGGATGTTGGCTGGTGGCGGCACGTGTTCGGACTGTTTTGAAAGAGAGAGCGGGAATTATAGAAGCCAATTCAGAAGAACAGTGCCCATGGAAGTATCTAAGAAGAGGCATGCAGCAGAAACAGTGCGTCCATGAGAAAGCGAGTGGAGAAACTCTGTTAGAGATGAATGATTAATTAACCTAACTGCCCTCTTCTGAACGGAATCAAGAAGCCTGAGAGAGGTTTCGGGGGCACCACCCCAGATGTGAGAACAATATTCCATGGTAGGGCGGATTTGCGATTTATACAGAGTGAGCAGCTGTTTGGAAGAAAAGTAACGCCGAGAGCGAAAGAGAAAACCAAGTTTTTTAGATGCAGAGGAAGCAATATTTGTAATGTGCTTGTGCCAAGAGAGATTAGAAGTCAGGGTAATCCCCAAAAGAGATATATCATTTTGCCTAGAAATCGGATTGTCACTAAACATAAGCATAGGAGCAGAAGAATCCTTTTTGCGAGATATAAGACAAGACTGAGTTTTAGAAGGGTTGAAATCAACTAAGTTCTCTTTGCCCCACTGGAGAATTACCTGAAGATCGGCATTTAAGGAATTGGTAGCAGATTTTCGAGAAGTTGAAGCTGATTGAGCAGGACAAGGTTTCTCAAAATGGAAAGTTGAATGCAATGTGCTATCATAGGCAAAACTATGGATAGGATTTCCAGTAAATGGAAGAAGGTCATTGATATACAAGAGGAAAAGAGAGGGGGAAAGAACTGAACCTTGGGGGACACCGGCATTAGTGGAGAAGTTAGAAGACAGAGAGCCATCTACCATCACCCTCAGTGAGCGATCAGAGAGAAAACTGGATAACCAATTACTAAAATCAGTTGGCAAACCATAAGATGGAAGCTTGTTTAGAAGACCTTTATGCCAAACACGATCAAAAGCCTTTGAGATGTCAAGAGCAACTACTTGTGTTTCACCGAGCCTTTCCATTGAATTAGTCCATAAATGGGTAACATAAGCCAGAATATCACCAGTGGATCGACACTGACGGAATCCATACTGGCGATCGTTGATCAGACGGAAGGTTTCTAGGTGGTTTAAGAGTTGGCGGTTAATTGATTTCTCCATTACTTTAGAAAGAATAGAAGTAATTGCAATGGGACGATAATTGGATGGGAGGGATTTGTCACCCTTTTTAGGAACTGGCTGGATATGAGCAAATTTCCAAGCAGAAGGAAAAACACCTTTGGAATAAGAAAGTGAAAAAAGGCGGCAAAGAATAGGAGTAAGTTCAGGAGCACAGGTTTTGAGAACAAGAGGAGAAATACCATCGGGACCTGGAGCTTTCTTAGCATCAAGATTCATCAAAATCCTTCTAATATCCTTTTGACGGAAGACCACAAGAGGTATTGAATGGAGCGTGTTGGGAATGGTGGGAGGTGTTTTACCAAGATCATTAATACATGAGCTCGAAGAAAAATGGGATGCTAGCAGGTCAGCTTTATCCTTGGCTGAAGTGACAACAGAACCATCTGGTTTCGACAGAGGTGGCAGCAGAGATGGGCAAAAGTTGCGGCCAATAGCTTTGGCAAGAGACCAGAATGCTCGGCTACCATTAAGGCAAGAAGCAAGTTTTCTACTCTTAGCCTGTTCAAACTCTAGTTTGGACTGATTAATAACTGCTTTACAATTGTTGCGAGCTTTGGTGTAGGCAGAAAATGAAACTGAAGAATTAGAAACAAGCCAATTACGATATGCAACGTTCTTCTCTTGGACAGCCTTAGCACATTTATTGGAAAACCAAGGTTTAGATAAAGGACAAGATTTTAAAGTGGAGTGTGGGATAAAGGATTCCATTCCTGCAAGAATAATTTCACTGACACGATCTGAGCAAACGTTGACATCAGAAGTTTTGAAACAGTAATCCGACCAAGGAAAATAGTCACAAAATGGAAACAATATTAGTGAACACGCTTTCCGGTTTGGGACCCATCCTTTTTATGTTTTTCCGCTTGAATGCGAAAGAGCTGTCACATATCTAGAAGCATACAAAGAATGTGGGACAAACCAAATGCCACAGCGTGCTCCCGCATATGCCCAAGCACTGAGGAGAAATACGCAGGAGCCACCAGCAGCAATAACCAAGCACAAAACGCTATTACCAACTCCAAACTTGGTCATCCTCCAACCAATATCCACAAAAGAGCACTCCACAAGCGAGGCAGTTAAAAATACCGTAATAACAAAATTGGCAGAAAATATAAAAACAACAAGAATAAAATCTGTCTGCAAAATAAGAAACATTGGGTTCATAATAGAAACCCTGACTAAAGAAGATGCCCAGAAGATAATAACAAACCCGAAAATACAGACTCTAGGCCTGGAAGCAGCGCCCCCTAGAAGAAAATGGACTAGTATCATCATATATGATACGGACAAAGAACTAACACCAGCAACACTCCAGGAAGAACTCTACATAAGAAACCTGAAACAGGATCATTCAGAAGCCGACCCGACGACGGTAATAACACCAGGGTACCAGACAAAATCCAGGTCAGGAACTGCCACAAATTGGGTGTTGGACCTCTCGCCGGCAGCATGGCAAAGCTAAGTAATATTTGACAGGTGCTCTCAAAATATTCCAAAATGAGCATTTGCAACCTTCATACAACAGTTTTGGTAAATACTATAATTATGCCTGAAATGTTGTCAGAAGCCTTCAGTTTGCTTCAGTTTATCATTTTAAATGAAAACAAAATGAAAAGTTCACCAGGTGCAAACTAATATTTAGTTTAACCGCCTCTGGCCCTGATGACAGCAGCGCACCGTCGAGGCACTGACAAGATCAATTTCTGAAAATAATCAACTGATAGTTCGTGGTTCCAAACACGAATTATGGCTTCCTCAAGTTCACGAAGAGTCCTTGGTTTCTTTCTGGCAACTGCAGATTCCACACGATGCCAACAGTTCTCTATAGGATTCAGGTCAAGCCGGGCTGTTTCCTGACCAGCTAATAGTTGTAATGGACCGTTCTTCCAATCATTTTTTCACCTGTAACAAATGTAAACACATTACTGTCGAACCTCTAATGCAGAAATGAAGCTACAGAAGTGCCTACTTACTCTTTTCTATGCCACGGAGCAGAGTCCTCCTGAAAGATGCAGTTACTTGGCAGGTTAAAATGGTCTCTAATGGTTGGCAGCAATTTGCCTTCCAATACAGCCAGGTATCCATTGGCATTTACAGAACCTTTTTATAAACTGCAGGTGACCTACTCCGCGATACGAAATACACCCGCATATCATTTGTTGGCTGGTAGGGAATTTCACTGTAGACACCATACAGTATTCTTCACCACGTCTGCGGCGAATCGTTTGTCTGCAGGTTGAATTTCTTCTGCAGGTCCATTTGACATGCTCCTTACACCAAATTAATCGGGCCTTTTTCATTTTTGTGTGAGGGGTGCTTCTTCTTAGAACGACGGGCTACAAGTCCATTTTTGAAGAGGCGTCTTCTGACTGTTACCGCACTTGCTACCACTCCCGTATGTTCTTCCCATTCTCTTTTCAGCTCAGACGAAGAAGATTTACGGTTTTTAAGACATAAGCGCATTTAAACACGGTTCTGTTTTGGCGTAGAGACTCATTTGCGTCCAGTTCCTTTTTTCCTATCAGCAGAACCAGTATTCTTGAGTTTGGAAAGAAATCTACTCACTGTCGACTGATTACAAGACACTCTATAGGCATCCTCTTTATCCTCTTTCCTATTTGAGAACGAGCATTGATAAATTTGGATAGGACTGTTTTCTTGGCAGTATTAAAGCAGGAATGGTGACCTGAGAAATCAGGATACGTCCTGTAAAAGTTCTGCCTTCGAAACTTACGAAAAAGAACCGATAACTTGGATGTCCGCCAAGGTTTGTATTGCAAGTAGAACCGGCACCTCCTAGACATTGTCACATGTGAAATAAAAGCAAGTCAGCGAACCAACCAAACCCAGACATCTGGGAGGGGAACTTGAAGGTAGACTGACCAGAGAAAAATCTGAACAGGAACATAGCAAGATCATGGTTCAGGAAAAGTGGTGATAAACCACAATTTTCCCAACAGTGGTGATAAAATGGTGATTTAAACAAAAAAAAAAAAAAAAAAAAGATCACCATTTTATCACCACTTTTCCTGAACCAGGATATGGAAAACTTTAATAACAAGTATTTCAAGATGTCACAAGATGCTATTGGAATGGTAAGTAATCTTTCGGTCTGCACTCGACCCTCCCCCTGCAAACGCTCCTGGAAAGAATGATTGCAAAATTAGGAAATTAATGAGCCAATACTGGAATTCATCCATTAGAAGTAAACAGAAAATGAGCAGAGTTCTAAAGAAATTTTTGGAATGTTTATATAAGTAGTTATTACAGTTAATTAAATGACTAATTAACTGTAAACATGTCTCATTCCAAAGGCCGTCATTACCATGATGGAGTCTCGCTGCCTTTCTTTAGATAATGGGCTCTGAACCCATAATGGCATGCAATAGCTGCTCACAGCACGAAAACAGACAATAACAGGAAGATGACTGGACACTTCTTTCATCGCATTGGAATGCCACCTATTGTAAACTTCCTGCCGAAAACTCAGAAACGCTCATTAGGTCAAGTTACGCTATCCCGTGTATCCTAAGCACAAAAGTATAATATGGTATTCCCTCGATGATTGTACGTACCAAGACGATTCTCTGACGTCACGCCTTTTATTCAGCAGGTAATTGCACCGTAAAACATAGCGTTAAACTGTGACGTCTGATGCGGCTCACATGATGCAAATGAGGTCAATGCCACCGTAGTTTAGACGAGACTTTCTTGTTCCTCTAGCTTTTATTCATCTAAAGCATAGTTTACTTCTCTTCATACAGAATATCATCTCGTCTATAAATAACGGTAATTTCTACCTACCCTTCCTGGAAAATTGCAGATTTCTTTGCCCATTTTTAACTACAGATATAAAAAATAAAATAAAATTTCTGTTTATACTCCGGGACGACCAAATGGTCAGTGGAATTCACAAGGTAGAGAGAATACAAGAAACAGCACCGTATTCAGCAGTCACGGGCTTGAACCCCGGTCACTCAAGGCATGTGTACTTATGCACCCGCGCGCCTGACCACTAGGCTATGGCGGCCTTTACATATATGGTTTCAGAGTTTTTTTTAAAGGAAGTTTTAGGACCATACATGCTATGTGGATAATTTTTCAAGGAATTTTAAAACTGTACAACAAAACTATACTGTATATAAAAACTTTTAGAAACTATATAAAAAAGGGACTATGATTTTATATCACACTCCATTTGTCTTGTTGTGTCACGCCGTAAACTGTATACGCCCTTCTTAAACTATAAAAACGGAATGAAAACAAGTTAGAGAAGTATAATTAGTTATATTATACTCAGAAATACGATCGCATTCATTTAACAACCCCTTTCTAAGAATCTTTACTGTTAAACATTGTGATAAGGGGCAGTGTTCGCTCCCAAGACAAAAATATAATTAAAAACGCCACTGCCCTCACGTTCGTAGTAACAATCATCCCCCCCCCCCCACACACACCCCGTGGCCGGAGGAGATTCCGGGATAAAAGATGATAAATGAACTAATGTCGAAGTATGGTGGTGGTAAATTTTTGGAAACTGAAACCTCAGTTAAATGAATCGAAGCAGGTTCCACGGCTGTCTTAGACAGCACTAATACAGCAAATAACAAGTGAGGGCGAACTTTAAAAGTAAAAAAGAGTTGCTGTAACCAAAAATATAATGAGCTGCCATAAAATAACGAAACCAAGTTTGCAAAAAATCTTATTTTACCTATTTCAAAGTAGCTTGTGATGCTGCTTTAAAATAAGAACTTACACGCTAAGATACCGTCATTACTAAAATATTTCTGAACAACTTTTGAAATACCGTTTAAGGGCAACGAGATTGGTGAGGAGAACAAAGGGGTACACTTACCAAGAAAGGCTTAGGTTCTGCAAATTGCAGCATCTGGAGACTAGGCACCTGCGAGGTGATCTGATTGAGGTGTACAAGGCTTTGAATGGTTTGAGCAAGCTCAATGCTGATGGGATTCTTCCTCTTGCTCAGATTACACACTTGGGAGGACAAATTCAATTGAGGAAAGACAGTTGTAGAATAGATGCGGAAATTTGCCTTTAGCCAGCGAGTGGTTGATTCGTTCAGCTGATCAGAGATCTTTCCTTTTTGTGTCGAGTAGTCCCTTAAGCTTTCAGAATCACCGTATAGCAAAAATGACTAACTGTTTAAAGGGGGATGAGACTTTTGAATGATCAGTGCTGCCAATATCATGAAAACAAAGCAACATTGTTTTCACGTTTTTTTCTGACGCTTACAGTTATTGACCATTTAGGATTGAAGAATTTTCTGTTAAACACTCTGAAGTTTGGTTTCTATCATATTGAAACACCATTGTTTCATCATAAATTATAATTTGTTTAACAAAATTATAATTGATTAACAAATTTCACTGTTTTCATCCTTGACTCAAAATTAACGGAATAACCATTATAGTAGAAACTTTCCTTGTATTGAAATGTTCTAATAATACGAGCCTTTTCTTTAGTTTGGTTGATTGGCTTCGATTTTTTTTTTTTTTTACATCGACTATTTAAATAAATTTTGTTTATACTGTACTCCGGTACGGCTATATATAAGGTGAGAGGAGTTCATAATAAAGAGAGATACATCATCATACATCACGAAAATCCTCGTATTTAGCTTGAACCACGATCAACTCAAACGCGTGTGTTTGAGTTCATCGTGGGACTACTCGGCTACGGTGGACATTTAGTTCACAGCGCACCAATTCATGTGGTATGCTGGTTCCCATGTTATCTATCGTGTATTAACCAAAAAAATATTCCACTATACCGTGCCAAAAGTCCCCCGCACGTGTGTATCGGCTCAGATGTACCAATATACATCTCGTGGGTCTGCCGTTGCAGCAACAGTAGTATCGTGGAAGCCAGTACAGATTGTGGATCGGAACTCGTAGGGTTTCAACGTAGGATGGTATTTGGACGCCGCATTATTAACACATTTATGCGCGCAATTGCGGCCCATCGGAACTTCCTAAAATCCACTATAGGAGATGTTATTCGAAGACCGAAAACCGTAGTTGATAACGCAACGAAATAAGGTCTGAATGGCCGCACATACTAACGGTACGTGTTCAACGCAGGAGCACACTAACAGGGGAGACGATTGCTGCTGGGGCAGAGCCAATAGCGTATGTAGAATATCAACACAAAAAGTATCTGGTTTAGGATAATAAAATGTAATACAGCTAGGCCTCGCATAACGCCAGTTCGATTAACGCGATATTCAGTTAACGCTATTTGAAAAATGATACCACTTTTCACTTTACACGATGAAAATTTCCAGTTAACGCGATCTTTTCTTTTTTTTTTTTTTATGCGATAGTTGAAAAAGATTTGAATCGCGCGTTAAGCTTACCGCGAGTCGTACGGTCAATAAACAAACGTTTGCCTGCTGCCCGCCTCGGTGTATTCCATTAACCATCGGAAGAAGACGTGTTTGTCTCCTGCTAATAAAGTCAATGCAGACTTGCATTTAAAAATTCAAATTTTTAAATGAGCCAGATGAAAATGTTACCGCGAAGGAGATAACAGTAAAAGAATTAGATGAAATCTTTCGTATCGCATAGAACCTCAAACAAAAGGTTTGATGTTCTCTGCGATATTTATTTCGCCAGGGCCTAGAGAAGATTGTTGTCGGCTATCGGAAATTGATTGATGAAAAGAGAAAGGCAACACTGTTCAAATATTTCCGCAACAGTAATTTCTTCATTGTGTATTTTATATCAGATGTTCCCAAAGTTTCTCGGTTCACGGCGCCTTTAATGTCTTGGTAATTTTTTTCAAGGCGCACCCGAACCAAAAGAAATACCTAACAGTTTCGATTAGTAGTTAGGTCCAAACAACTTAATAAGAAATGCTGAAACTGTGAACTACCTCGAGATAGTAGTTCGCGCGGTGTCCGACAGATGTCGAGTATCGCTGTGTTTCCCTCGAAAATTTAAAATATTCCGCGGCGCACAGTTTAAGAACCGCTGTTTTATGCAATAAACATTTAATTCCATAATTATTTTCATTATCTTTTACATTATATACAGTTAAAAAGTTATTTAAAAGGTATTTTTAAAATTCTTTACGGACATTCCAGAAGGTCAAGGACCAATTATAATTTTTCCTATTGGTTATTATATTCGATTAACTCGTTTCCGTTTTGCGCGATGCGCTCGCGGGACGAATCAATCGCGTTAATCGAGGTCCGCCTGTATACATAATTACTACTGTAAGTTGTTTGCTTTTATATGAAACTTTTTTCTCTGAAGCATCCGTCAGAAAATATGAAATTAATCAAAATAAAGAAAAAGTTTTTTTTAAAATGAGACTTGCATTAGAGAAAATTAAAATTTGCAAATACTACAGAGAAAGGTACCCAAAATATATTTCTTCTTCTATACTATAACCAGGATCATCTTTCTGCATGAGCTTACCCTACCCGTTCCCCCGATTGTACAGGGCATTAAACTAGTTAGCCCACTTATTGCAAGTGACAATAAGCGTGTTAGCTAGTCTAACAATCATTCCCGAAAGATACGTGGTTTGAGGAACAGTTTGCCAAAAACTAGTACTGTACTTCACATTTTAGCGTTTTCAAAAATCACAAGACTATATTTATAAAATATTATGCCCGTCCACGAGCCTTGGTTCCCCTCCCCACCCGGTGCATCCATGAATGAAATTTTTCATGTCTTTTATGGATATCCTGTATATACATATAATTGTGATGTCACTAATAATAACTGGATATGTATTAAAAAAAAAAATATATATATATATATATATAGTAGCAAGTTTTTTCTGTACAAACGAGCCGACCGGGCTAGCCGAGTGGGTAAAGTACCTGCCCGGCAACCCAAAGGTCGCGGGTTCGATTCCCGCCTCGGGCTTGGATCAAAGTACTGCAAAAACCTTGGGAGGTGCAATTTGGCCACAGAAGCCGATGCGCCAACAACTACCAAATCAAATCAAATCTACAAACGATGTTACAAATATATTAATTAACATTCCTCAATAACTTTGAGTGCCGGGGATCACCGATAAGACAAAGGCGGCTCTATATTTGCATTCAAATTATATATAACTTCATTTATTTGTCCCGAAAAGGGAAAAAATTCTAAATAGTTAATTCTAATCCTAATATTTGAACGTTCACATGTTAGAATTAGGCTCATTTCCGAAAGCTATTTTACTTGTGAAATGCAACTCCTAGGAGTCTTTTTTTTTTTTTTTTTTTTTTTTTTTAAGTCTCTTGGTACGGACTTATACGTAAATGGACAAAATTGTCCTCAACTGACCAATAGACCAAATTATAACTGTAACGATATCAATAATTATGATTATCTTAAGAAAGTCAATCATATGCTCAGGATAGCTATTCATTCTAGAGTTAAATAACTGAATTAAATCTTAGCTATTCTCTGCTAACGGTTGCTCTTGGGAACTAACTAGTTACTTTTTTTTTTTTTTTTTTTTTTTTGTACATTTACAGTGCAACAATGCTAGCTCAATTTTTCATTGTAACTTAGTTGGAAAATAAATAATCAATGTATTTTACGGTTGCTCTTCAATTACCTTAAAATGGACAAAAAAGACGCTATCAGAGGTAGCGTCTTTTTGTGATTATTTCTCCGTTCTGTGAAACGTTTACGTGAATCATCCCCTATGCTGAATTCGCCACGTTAAGGAAAGGGTTTATAAATAACTTTCTCAAAAAAATACGGAAAGATTTGCAAACCAAGCTCTGCAAATCTTCAATTAAAAAGTGAGTGAAGGCCTGTTCATTCCAGTGAGTGAAGAGGACTCTAATAGTTCTTGGAAGCAATATTACGATGGAAAATCGCTTCAGGAAAAAATATTAAAAAGCAGGTGACAATTCTTTTCCAGCCACATATACCTATGATTACTTCGGCCTTGCTGTCATGCCAGAGAGATTGATTACCTGGACTCTCGCACGCGACAAAAATAACAAAAGAAATAATCCAAATGCATAGTTCAAAGAACCATCATGCACTAATGCTGACGCTAAAGTACAATGTTTCAATTTTAAAAGTTTGGAGTACTGTCGATAATAGGTAATGACTTTTCATTGATTTTATTTTTAATTCAAACACAACAATCGAATAGATTTCAACAAAAATCCATGAATAAGGCCTTCCCAGAATGTAATATTGCGCTAAATCCCTTAACTCTTGGACGGTAATTTAAATGGCCATCTGCTGTCCTTGTAACTTTCAGTTACTTGTCGAAATTTCACCCACGAGTGAATCTTCCCTGCACGCTAATGATCCGGTGATGAGGATGCAAGGGCGAATGACCTGCTTTCACAACATTATGCAGCACTGTGGAGTAGATTTTAGCTACTTTCTTCAAGGCCACATTCTACCTGCCGACTCCGGGGAACGTGATTCACTATACAGACAGTCGTCTTAGGCTACGGAGGTTACAGGGTTGGGGAGGGATTAAGTGTGAATGACCTTTGCTGTCCCTTCCAAGACGTCTTACAGTTCTTGATTTTATCAGTTGATAAGAGCGTCCGACTGCTATGCTATAACTGCAGGCATATTTTTGATGTAACGTGTTCTGCCAGTGAAAACAAGAATGCTCTCGCTGTTTTGAAAATAAAACTATGATTTTCCACATACAGTTCAGGCGATGCATACGGTACGTGAATTATGTAAGCATTTTGTTGCACCAATAGCTTCCAACTAGTGTTTCTCGAAGCTTTATAGTTATCGAGCACGCTGCAACAAATCTAGAGTCCGAATTATCCGAATATACAAGGTTACATAATAATGAACGAAGTCCAGGCCAAATGTTACACCATTTGTGTGACTCAACAATGTATTATTGTTTTATATCCTTTGCAAGGAACATTTCTTAGCAATAGTACTTTTTGATAACGGTATAGCACACATGACTTTTAATCGCACTGTCCATCATGATCTTCAATATTATTGTTAATTCATTGTTAACTGTGACTTAACAATAATATTTGAGACAGAACGGATGGTAACAAGGAACTGCACAATAATAATGCATTTTACCTTGAATTTAGCCTGCATTCTACCGATTGTGAGAATGAGATGATCCCCATCCGGCATATTCAGCCAGCCCCGCTTCTTTCTATCCTCCCTCCTTAAAGTGGCCTCTATGCATGAAGAAAATCTCCGGGTTTATATTTTGGTTTATTCCATGTTTTCTATTAAAATCGTAAAGAAATCTGCCTGATTTATTATTTTCTCGTATACTGAAGATAATCCATACAAATTATTAATAACAATATAGAAATAAACTCCATTCCATAAACTACAAAACGCACGTTTCGTAATACACGCATTTACAAAATTACACGTATGTAACGAATTTAGAAGGGGGGGGGGGCAATGGCGTAGCAGCTTTGTCACTTGCTACCCATTTAGGCTTGAGCTAACCCGTCCCCGACTAGAGAAATTTCTGAAAGGTATTTTCATTCGTTGTTGCAATTGGCCGGATCTCAAACGGCGGTGCAGGACTTTTCGTTGATTTGAATCATTCTGTGTTTTTTCCCTCACAGGCGTAAATTGCATGCGTGCATCAAAATGAGTTACGCCTGTAGCATACAGCTTGTTTTTCAGAAATAAAGGTTGATATCCCTGGTTCAGGCTCAGTATCCTCACATATTGTTTTGTTGTGTTATTTCTTCTTGATGGCGGGTTCCACCCCGTGAAGGGAACTGGTACCAAGTGCTCAGGGTGGTTGTTATGCCTGGTGTTACTGTTCGTCGAGAAACACTCCGAATATCCTGTAGGTGTTGAGGATTGCAACTTTCTTGAATTCCTTATATGTTTTCTGTGGGAGACATTGCTGCTAGGCTGTTATGCAGGGTCTTTGGCACAATACCGAAGGTTGACATGATGATCCGGATGGTCGTTACTTGCATATGCTGCATCTCTTTCAACTCCTGTCTTAGGTCCGTGCTTCCTGATCTTTTCCTCGTGGATTTTTTAAGGATTGTCTGTGTTCGGCACCGTTATATCATCAATCAGATAGGTAGCCTTTTCCATTCTTGTTGATAATTGTTATATCCGGTCTGTTGTGGGTGACTGTCTTGTCCGTTATTATGACGCGGTCCCAGTACAGCTTGTGGATTGGGGTCTCTAGACGGCCTGCGGTTCGTACTTGTAATACTGTACGGTACACTTTCTTTGGTCAACTGGTATTTCCTAGCTAGCTTCATGTCTACGAGTGTACTCCATCTGGGTGATCACCTTGTATCCTGCGGTGATGTCTTGGATTTTTCTGAGGCCAGATAGCAACATCGACATGTGTCATCTGACATTCCGGGATCCTTGGTGATGTATTTTCTATAGCTCTCGTGTTGATTACCTAGTCTTGGATGGTGAGCATGAATCCTTGTCTCAGGGAAGAGCGCCCTGCTCGTGAGCCATGCATTGGAAGCCATTTTATACATTTGGTCTTAATGGAGGTCACCGCAGTGTCTGCTATGGAGCGACTTCTTTGTTCATCTTTCTAGCTTCGTTTGTGCCGTTTGGGCGGGAGAGGACTCCTCGCTTAGGATGAGTGGGTAATGCTGCTTGTCTATCCTCCATATGTCCTGGTGTAGTGCTGCTGTTTTTTTTTCTGGAAGCAATCTTTCAGGTTAGCTATCGCTGTTTTCTGTCGCTCGATGAGGTAAATCAGGCCCTCTCTCCGGGCTATTGTCAGTCTCTCCACGGCTGATTTCGGGTTGTGTTGGCGGTTCTTCGTCACCATTGTCCTTGTCATTCTCATGATATCCTCCAGCTCGGTGTTTGTCCAATCTATGATCCCGAAAGAGTATGTTAGCACCAGGACTGGATAGGCATTTACTGCTTTAACTGTGTTCCCACTGTTCTGCTCTGCTCTGCTCTGAGCAAGCTACTAAGTCTCCGATGGTATTTTTTGGTCAGGCTGGCTTTCATCTCCTTGTGCTCCAACTGCTGAGCTTGCATCATCCCCAGGTATTTGCAGATCTCTCCCTCTGTCATGGCTTCGATCTCTTTACCAGTCTGCAGCTGGTAGTTTCAGCTGACTAATTTTCCCTGGTGCAATCCGTGGGTCTTGCATTTGTCTAGACCAAATTTCACCCTAATATCACTGCTGAATTCTTTGGTGATCCGGAGTAGTTACTGGAGTTGCTTCTCGGTTGCCGCGGAAAGCTTGATGTTATCGATGTACATCAGGTGAGAGAGGGTGTACAGATTTTTCCTTCCTTCTTTGAGGTTATATCAATACTTGCTGTTGTTTAGCATGGTGAATAGTGGGTTGAGTAATAAACAGAACCACAGTGGATTCGGAGCATCTCCCTGAAAGATTTCTCTCATGACGGGGATCGATCTGGTTGTGATGTTCTCGACCTTGATGGTAGTTCTCCATTTTTCCATGGATCATGGATGCTTCTAAGAAGTTTGTCACTGTCAGATTGACTTTGTGGATCTTCAGCATTTCTATTAGACGGCTGTGAGGCATGGAGTCAAAAGCCTTGCAGTAATCGATGTAGGCCGTGTATAGGTTGTGGCGCTTCTTGTAGACTTGCTCTATAACTGTGGAATCAATGGTTAATTTCTCCTTGCATCCTTTCTGCTGTTCGGCCATGATGTTCTGGCTCTCCAAGTGGTCTGATCTCTTGGTTATGCAGCTGGTCAGGATTTTGTACATTATTGAGAGACAGGTGATTGGCCTGTATTTCACTGGGTTTCTTGTATCTTGGTCTTTAGCCTTCAGATATGTGATTCCTTGAGTAAGAAACTCTGGGTGCCTTATCATTGAGTGAATTGCTCCGCTAGGCAATTGTGTGCGTAGTTGTGGACGTTATCTATTGCTAGGATTCGCTAGTTCTGGGATTTCCTAATAGACTGTTTTTACTTCTTCCTCCAGAATCTTCCATTCTCTCATCTCTTATACGTCCTTGGTTTTCTTCCGTTCAAGTTTTATCCAGGGGGCTCGGCTGTTATATCTTACTTCACTGCTGCATATATTGCCCCAGAACTTCTCAATCATCTTCTGCTCGGGTGGTCCGTTTCCGCCATTCCCGTCTTGTCCGATGCTCCTCTAGAAGGCTCTTTGTTATTATTATTGTTGCTGCTCATATTATTTCTCCCTGATTGGGGGTTCCACCTCGTGACAGGTATTGCTACCAAGTACACAGGGTGGTTGTTGTTATATCTTTCATTACATTATTATTATTATTATTATTATTATTATTATAAGGATTAGTTAACCCATTAAGTACAATTATAATGATTAATCTGTTTAAATTACATCGACATTTAACAAAATATATACAGACTTTTATTATCTTCTTTAACAAATCAAAACAAAATTTAACTCTTTGTAAATTATAATCCTAGCCAGAATATAATTAGAAGATATCTCTCTGAAGTGCAAGAAAATGGTACAGATAATACGTCAATTCATGAGAGATAATAATCACTGAGCCTTGTACTGAAGCTAACCCTAGCTTTATAGTCCTAGTCACGATTGTCATTTTATTTTTTAATTTAGCTAGAGATTTTGAAGATTACTGCTTAATATACAGAGAACCTTTGTATCGTTCTAATCTTGCTGCCATTGTTATAGTTATAGAGCGAGTGGAAGGGGAATTCAAATAATGTAATTGTGGTAAATAGGTAACTCTAAAGTTGGAGTCACTTAGGCTAACTTATAACTTTCAAGTGCAACAGTATACCCTAATACTGTTACGCTTGCATTTCAGGAAAGCTTTTGACATTGTTGCGCATGAAAGACTACTGTACAAATTGGAGCAGTATGGTATTAAGGGTAAGTTGCTACAATAGATAAAAGGGTGGTGAGTGGGAGAAGACAAAAAAAAAAAAAAAAAAAATTGTGATATTAGGGTCCCCCGTAAATGATTACATCTACCCATATATTTATTTTCCTGTAAATTGCGTGTGTTCTCTGGTCGATTTGCTTGTTTGCTGGACGAAAAAAACCCAATTTCTGGGGGGGGGGGGGAACCTTGCTACTACGCCTGAGACCGAGTAACTCAGCCACGGAGTGAAAAAAGCCCATTAAAGTTCCTCGCGTCATAAACGGGATTCAAACCGGGGCCTTTGTATCATCTTTGCAGATGATACAAAGGTTGGCAGGGTTGTTAATGACAGTAATGGCAGTGTGCTACTGCAACAGGATCTAGAAAATTTGGGTAGATGGGTTGAAAAGTGACAACTGAAGTTTAACACTTACAAATGCAAAGTACTGCACATGGGTAGAAGTAACCCCAGAGAAATGTACTACCTGTATGGTACTACACGTATGGTGTTAGAAAATGAAAAAGACCTGGGAGTAATTGTGCAGTCAGATATGAAATTTTCTGAGCAGTGCAGACAGGCTGCCAGAGCAGTCACAAGGTATTGTCAATGATATACAGGAATTATGCTAGTAGGGAAAAGGAAGTGATTATCCTGTTGAGTACTGAGTACTGTTGATTACGCCTTGAGTACTGCGTACAGGTCTGGAATCCTCATTTGAGGATGTAGAGTTGCTTGAGCGAGTACAGAGAAGGACAACAAAAGAGAAAGCTGCTGCTATGGATAAATGAATGGCTGACTGGAAGAAGACAGAGAGTGGCGATCAATGGACATTGCTTCGTGGACTAATGCTATTAGTGGAATTTCCCAAGTTCGGTGTTGGGTCCATTGTTGTTTTCTATATGTATCAATGATATTGAATGGCATATCAGGCTTGATGTCCAAGTTTGCAGACGATACAAAGGTTAGCAGGGTGGTTAATGACAGTAATGACAATATGGTACTACAACAGGATCTAGAAAAGTTAGGCACATGGGCTGAGAAATGGCAATTGAAATTTAACATTGATAAATGCAAAGAACTGCATATGGGTTGCAGTAATTCCGGAGTAAGGTACCAACTGTGTGGTACTACACTCAGGGTAGTGGAAAATGAAAAATACCTCGGGATAATTGTGTTGTCAGATATAAAGTTCTGTGAGCAATGCACACAGGCTGCCAGGAGAGCTCGTGTGGTTTTGTTAATGATATACGGGAATTTTTCTAGCAGGGATAACGAGGTGATTAGCCCATTGTATGACAATGGTCAGGCCACATCTTGAGTATTGCATACAGGTCCGGCGGCCTCATTTTAGGAAGGGTGTAGGGTTGCTGGAACAAGTACAGAGAAAGACAACGAGATTCGTTAAAGTGGTGGCTCTTACCAAGAAATGCTTTAGTTTTGCAAATTGCAGCGACTGGAGACTAGGCACCTGCGAAGTGATCTGACTGAGGTATTTAAGGCTTTGAATGGATTAAGCAAGATCAATGCTCGCGGAATTCTTGCTCTTGCTGAGACCACGCGTGTCGGGGGCAGAAATTCAATTTTTTTTTTTTTTTTTATGAAAACCCCAAACACGAAAGAGGTATCAAAACCTATAGTACTTAGTACCGTGCATGGGTTGAAGGAGAAGTATGGGGGGGGGGGGGGGATGCCGGAAACTTTGCTCTAGAGACTAAACATGGGTTTCACCACTTCAAGCCTCCAATAAGCAAAGTGGTGGTATTTCACCTTGAAGAATTGATGTGTGGACGTTTGCCGTTAGCCAGCGGGCGGTTGATTGGTGGAAAAACTTCCATCTGTTGTTGTGGAAGTTGATAGTTTAAATAAATTCCAGGAAGAACTAGTCAAACTATTGGAGGAAATTAATAAGTGAAATGGGAGTTGTCTCGTTTTTTTTTTTTTTTTTTTTGGCTGATGCTGTATAAGCTTGCTTGTTTGCATCAGTTGCCATGGTTAATGCTAATGATAACTGTACTCCAAATGATTAGCTTCCCCCCCGCTGACTTTTTTATTACCTATATGCATGAGGCAAATCCTTAATTTTTTGTGATTTATAAATTACCATTAATCAGTATTTTTGAATTAAGAATAATCTTTTAACGAATGTGATCGATGCTAAGTTACTCTAAAAGCAATCAAATTTCAAAGGGATTTTTTTTAAATAAACGAGATGCTTAATTTCTTTGACAGAAATCGAATTCAGATCCTCTAAACCAACACTTTTATTATCAGTAGTTACCAAAATGTCAGTCGAGTATGACATTCTGTTCGTTAACAGAATGTCTGGCCTGTCTCTATATTTCTCAGGCGAACTTAAATAGCAATCAGAAATGATCATCAGTATCGTTATATTAATAGTTGTAATGCTGTATTTATTATTATTATATTAGGATCACCCGTAATTGATTGCATATACCCATATATGCATTTTGTTTGTAAATTGCGTGTTCTCTGGTCGATTTGCCTGTTTTGATGGACGAAAAAAACCCCAGTTTCTTGGGGGGGAAACCTTTCTATCTACGCCTGAGACAGACTAACTCAGCCACGGAGTGAAAAACCCATTAAAGTTTCTCGCGTCATCGACTGGATTCGAAATAAGGCCTTTTCTACCCGGTGAGGGGTAGGACGTTGACGATATCACTGTGCTACTGCGCAGATTGTAATGCTATATTGTCTGATGTTTAAGTATCTTTAAAAGCTCTGTGAAGATCCCGTATACAGAAGACAAGTTTTGGAGAACTCTCTTCTTCTCACCTAGTCATAAAGAATTCCTTCTCCCAGTTTATGACCTGCTTGAAATGACTGTTCTGTATTTTTACACACCAAACTGCAACTGGACTACATGTGTGCAATTACTCCTCTACTGTATTTTTCCAAATGTCACGTGGACTGTTTTGAAAATCACCTTTTGTCACCTTGCAAAGTCTACACATTTTTATTTTCCAATGCATATTCATTTTGTAAATAAATTTACTCTGTAATACAAACAGATGTAAATAAGACTTTGGAAATATTTCATATTTGCATGTAGTAATCTGCCCCTTAATTTGTTAAATATCAATCTTCTAGCCTATGAATGTCCCATCCCATGTCTTTTAATGAGTAATAATAATAAAAACTACTGTGCCATTTGGATTTTATAAATTTATTGCGACAACGGAGAGACGATATGAATTGAAATAAAAAATATAAAATATTCTGAAATTAGATCACACATAAACTTTAAACTTTGTCCAAAAACATTTTTTAATTAAAAGATAAGCATAAAAAGTATGCTTGAGTTCACCTAATGGGTGCCTATTACGAGACGTCCTCTGCTAAAAGTAATGTACTTATCACAGTTCATCAACAAAAAAAGTAGGTTAAAAATAAAGAAACGAAAAACCACTTGTCCGTTCATCTGTCCGTCTGCCTGTCTTTTATAGTGTTGAATGGTAATCACAGATCAATGACCCTACATATGTCTCGAATTTGACATTGTCTGAAGGTCAATTTCAGAACAGTGCAGAAGAAACAGTAAAGAATAATGCGATTACGGCGGATCAATAATAGTCATAATTATTTCACTCATCGGTTTTTGCTTGGCTTATGCGTAGAACGGTCATTATTGTGCTTAACAGTAGAATCGTTAAATGTAAGAGGAACTGAGATAATTTATTGAAAACTGCAAGTATATTCAGTGATAGTATTAATGAATGATATCGTTAACCAATACTGAAAAATATCTGTGGATTCCTATTGTAAAAAAAAAACTGTGGACAAGCTCGGCTCTAATCTAAGCGAGTGTGAAAGATGTACTACACCTGGACCCGCACTTAGACTCGCACTTGTAATGAAAGCATAGAGAACTCAATTTTAAGTTTATATGTTTGTACGTAAAACACAGCAGCATTGTCCACGGTGCATTTTCAAGTAAGTTGTAAATGTACCCCGATCTATAACCAGGGCCGTGTTAATATGGAAGCGACCGCATACAGATGCCACCTTTCAAGGGAGGCAAAATTATCACAGATCTTTTGTAGAGGGACAAAATAAACATTGAGGCCATTACTGTACTTGTACAGAGGAAGGGACCAGTGTTTCCCCTCTTTGTATCCAAGTATTTCAAAGCTTTAACACGGTTCTGGGTGTAACTGGGCAGAACAGAAAAGGAGCTGTCCCGAATGAAACTCCAGAGGGGAAGAATGAATAGCGCATACGCAGACACACAAGTTAACGTAAAATAGGACAAGGGGCGCACTTCTAGAGGATTCTCCCTAGCACAAACAACTCTAAATGTAAGAAAGACCAGGGTTACAATAGTAACAATGACGCGCTGATCACGAAATTTATTCTTTTGTAATTCTAGAACCAATTAAAAGAACTTTAACCATTATCTTAGAGTTTAAAATATTCTCACAAAAACGCATTAGAATTGTCCCCAGGAGTAGATCACTTGTAACAAATATAAACTGGTAGGAAAATCAATATACCACAGATTTTGTTAATAGAACTTTTTTTTTATTCTTCAAAGGATCATGTCAGCATGACTTTATTCATATATCCCAATACGATTTACTACTCCTGATCTAGATACTCTTCTTATCTCCGTGTTTCCAACATTTTTTAATGCCCGGTCTACCCATTTTAATCTACAGTTTTCATAGTGATTATTATCTTTCTGCTTTTAAGACAATTCGCAGCAATTTCAATTTACACAAAGAAGACAGTTACGACAGATCCCATTAGTCACGTCACATCAACACATTCAACATTGTCACCAAATCAGTGAGATGTTAATTTTCAAATTTCTCAGTATCTACCTTCACCTGTAAGGGGAAAAAAAAGTACAAAAATAGAATGGAAGTAGAGTGTGAATGAGGATTATTAGTCAGTGGAGCAAATGTGTGTCTCTCAAACCCCTCTCGATAGGATGACCTAGGCCTCCTGCCTATCCAAGCAGACACCATGCCGTGGCTACTTAGCCGGCGTGGTGTGGGATGCTGACACTGGCCGGCGTGGCCTGCCCCCCCCCCCCCCGTCCCCTGTGGGATAGAGCACTGATACAGGTGCTCCTACATAGGGATCCTTTCTCTATGTTCTTTCATTCCTACGACCTAGGTTGGTTGATCTTTCACTCCCCCATCCCCTTCCCCCCAACCTGGGTGGCACCTTCCCCCCTTTGCCAGGTGGGTTTTCCCACTGCTAACTATCATATCCCATCCCCAGAGCAGGCTGGGCATCCTGACCTGGAGGTCACCCCTTTCACTCAGGCGGGCGCCTTCACTATTGTCCCCCTCTATCCTTCTACGGCTTTCCCCCTCCCATTTCCTGTCTCTCCACTACCATCTTCTAACTTTCACTTTTTTTTTTTACTGGACTCTCCCTGTCTGTAGTCTTGGCTGCCACAGGGTTTGCCACGCCAGTGCTTTACATTCCCTACTGCCTAACCCGCCGCCTCGTGGAGCTGGACGGTAAACTAGAGGTTTTTGTGTGAAAACACAAGCCTTTAGGCTAAGCGGCCGGATGAACAACACAACCAATACAACCCCCACACTAACACTACATGAACACTCACTAACCTACATAAATCTGGCCTTTACAGAGTTTTGTATTCATCACATTGCTTGACGCAGATTTGGGGAAACCTCCTGAGCTGTATTACAATTAACACTATCTACCTGCACCATTTTCTCAATAATCATCAATACTGCTTTCTTTATAAAAATTTCCTCTTTCCAATTGCCACACTTATTTACTTTATACGCATTTAATCAAGATTTATACATAAATCTTGACTAAAAGTTATTTGTTTGTATGTTATTTGGTTTTTAGGAGCATTAGTAACTAAGGCATATTGCTCTGGGAATATGCGGTGGTCATTCCCTGACCTTTCCGCATCTGGTGGTGACGGGATCGAACCC
This sequence comes from Mastigoproctus giganteus, assembly GCF_048544385.1. Classification (NCBI taxonomy): domain Eukaryota; kingdom Metazoa; phylum Arthropoda; class Arachnida; order Uropygi; family Thelyphonidae; genus Mastigoproctus; species Mastigoproctus giganteus. Next base: position 75,006,449 of record NC_143579.1, read on the forward strand.
CGGTATAATCAAGAAGCGTGTGTTACGCACTGCTGCTCCTTCCCACCTGGCTACGGAGGCGCCTTGACTAAAAGTAAACAGGTCCCTCAAATATTTCCCTTCTTTAACCTTTATTCTTATGGTATAGGTTTTTCTTTACTGAATCTAGTTGAACAGCTAGCTGCTTGTCAACACTATAAGTTATTTATTTGTTGTCAATGAAAAGGTAATGCTTCAGTTATTCCAGATTTTCAGCTCGCACAACATAAAAAACAGCCGGCGAACACACAATTGTACATACATAGTATACTGGCACAATAGGGCATAGCTGCTGATGTGCCTAAAAACACAACCGCCAACTAGGTGAGCCTTCAATTCTTTTAATCGTTTAAGACAGTGGTTTTCAACCGGGGTGCCACGTCATTTGGGTTTAAGTTACTTAAACTTATTATTTTTTAATTTATATATTTATTTCATTATAAAAAGATGTACGGTATCTTTTTAATTTTGTGGTGATCTATAATTGATGTTTACTTAGTACCCCTATATAAAAATAAAATTATATATATATATATACACTGTAATTTGTATTATGAATTGTAATTTTGTTTATAGTTATATTATTTTAATAACCAGGATATAACATTTTTTTTAAATATTAGACATATACAGAGAGAGAATCTGATCTAACAGACAGAAAATTGAGTAGGGGTGCCGCAAAATAAAATAAATTAATTAGGGGTGCCACAAAATAAAATTAATTAATTAGGGGTGCCGTTATTAAAAAGAGGTCGAAATCCACTGGTTTAAGACTTCATCTGTTTATACTATACCTACACAAACAATCTTCCACGCTTCAGCTTGCTGACATCGAATAGCCACTGTTCGCTGATGATCTGAAGCTTTAAGTTTTTAATTCATTCTCTGACATCGCAGTACTCCAGTCTTGTCTTGATTCTCTTTTTGGTTGAACAAGAACATGTTTATAATTCTTTCGAAGTTTCTCAAATTAAGATAAAAAATTATAAACGAACTGGCCTGTACAATATGGTGGTCAACTGTAACGTAACCGTTTGTAACACGCCTCATTTGAAATGTTACAACGGACAGAAAAAATAATTTTGTCGTGTTCAAACCACAAAAATAGATCCCGATCTTCTCCTATATGTAATATTCTTTTGTTCCCGTAATAATACCAATGAAAGCTTTTCTTTCTGCGGCTCTTGTGCACCCACACCCTTCCCATCACCTGTTCTTCAAAACGCTAAAACCGACCCTCAGTTTAGCTCATTTAACAGTTTAAAAGTTAATTCAGTTAATAATATGATTTTCTCGCTTTCTTTAAATAGACATTTATAGATTTATTAAAAATTTGTTCGAATGCAAAAAACTTAAGAAATATTGCTGAAACATTTAATTCAATTATCAGTTGCACTTAATAATTAACCATACCTAAAACCTAGAATTAAAGAAGTGAATCCTCTGAAATATTAAGCTGCATTTGAAGATCATTAAAAGCATAATGAAAAGTGGAATGCCTTGAATAGCGATTCAATTACTGTATCACTGTGGAAATTCCACACGTTCATTGGTACATAAAGATTCCAGGTGAGCAGGGATTAGGCGTGTACCGAATCCCAAAGATGATAATGTGGATTAACCAATGACAGAAAAAAACATCTAGTTAATCTCCTGGATATCCTTCTAGCCCCATTAGTAATCACTGGCTTTATATGAATATACAAAAGCAATGATTTTTAACAAACGAAACTTATAACTATGTACAATTTCTGCACTCGTAATAAGCTTAAGAAAAGTTTAAAAAACTCTTTGTCTACCAAAATTTCCGGTCTTTCCTGAACATACATGTACACATAACGCACTGCCATAAATAACTTATTAAAATGAGGAAACAGGAGAAGTCAAAGCAATAATCACATCTCATCTTAGCGGAGGACCAAGACATAACAAAAATATAACGTCTGTAAGGCTAGACGTTACAAATAGGCAACAAATACTTCTTGGTTAAACGGAAGCTGTGACAAAACGAGTTATTTTACCATTCTGCGATTCATAACAAAACTACATCGGAATCTGTTAATGATGCTCGCCCTGTGTACCATTATCCCTTCGAATACCAACCATAAATAAGCTGCTGAAATTCCTAACTCATCTATAAGCTTTTATTTATGTACTGAGCCTTTCTATGGCCGATCCGCAGCGTCTGTGAAACAAAAACGGTTCAGAGAATTTCCCACCTATTTTAGACTGACTAACCCAAGACTGAGGAAAAGAAGCAGAGGGAGAGATTCTAGTGAATAAACAGCCAAACTCGAGTCTATTCCACCAAGTGTGCCGGAACAGAGTTACTCTGCGTATTCAAATTGAAGTATACCACAAAATACAATAATGTCATATTCGCTATCTTGTAAACTCATCATACCATGCGGCCGTTGCTACGTATAAATGGACAATTTAATTTTTACTTTATATCGGACTACAGTAACATGGGGCATATCGGAACAACTCAAGTAGACATTATAGGAATATCAGAAACATCATGCCACTCAGACAGAGGTTTCAGAATTTGAATATGATGAGTACAACGTACAAGGAAAAGATGGACAGGACAAGAGGTGGGAGGGGTTATGCTCTTGGTTATGAAACACATAGGGTCATGGGCAACGAACGCTTGGGCGGGCAGTGTATGGTGAATGAGTTTGCTGTAACTAAACTCAAAAAAACAAAAAAAGAGAGCCGGAGTATGTTATAGGACAAATGACTGTGAGAAGTATAACAAACAACTATACAGAGAAATAGAGTTGGCCAGTAAATCAGAATGACAATGTGGGAATTAACTTTCCATCCAGATATTGATTGGAACTTGTGGGTTGGTCACTCACATAGTAACAATATATATATATATATTTTTTTTTTTTTTTTTATTTACTGGATGACTGCTTATTAAATCATATTATCAACAATGACTATTCATAAATTATCTCCAGATAAAGGAACCACTAGGGGATCATGGTATATTGATGTGGGATTTACTAAAAGGTATAGCTAATGTCAAGGGTAAAGGGAAGGGATTTTGCTTTCGTAACGGTGACAAAGGTCTTAGATAGTTTTTAAATTCTTTCCACTGGGACCAGGTGATGACATTACTAACTGCAAATTTTTAAACGGGAAGAACTCAGAGAAGAAATCGTTGATGCCGATATCCTTTTTATATCAACTAAGAGATACTGTTCAAGGTATAGACCTAATTGGATATCAGATGAATTGATGACTCAGCCAAGGAGTGAAAAAAGTCCATTAAAGTTCTTCGTGTCATCGACGGGATTCGAACCGGGGCCTTTTCCACCCGGTGTGAGGAGGACGGTGACGATACCACGGTGTTACCCACGCAGACGCCTGTGATATACAGAAATTTTGCCAGCAGGAACAAGGAAGTACAGTGGAGAAACAAACTACATCACTTGTGAATTTTGCAAATAATGTGTTTTGCAGAAATGTTCGAAATGCGTTTGTTAGAAGATATATATATATATATATATATCTGTGAATGAAATCCAATAAAAAGACTCCACCTGATATACCTAATTGCCATAAATATCTTCCCAAAGGGTAAAATGCGTAATTAATGGAAAATGAGAAATTATGAGAAATGATGCAAATGGAAATCATGACAACAAAACATATATTTTATTGCATTTATGTGTACAAACTAAAATTGACAAGTTAACGTAATAGTATTATGTACTATAAATCAGCAAAATAAGTCCTCAATATTTTGTTGTTCCTCCTCGAGTTGCAATTATAGCCTTGCAACTATCTGGCATAGAATTAATCAACTTCTGGATATACGGTTGCCCAATTTCGTGGTACCACACCCTTACAATGCTCTCCTGCAGCTGAATCTTACTTGTTGCCTTCTGAGCAATTATGTACCAGCAATTATGTACCAGCAATTATGTACGACATTATGTATCAGCAATTATGTACGACATTATGTACCAGCAATTATGTACGACATTATGTACCAGCAATTTTCAATAGGGTTCAAATGTGGACTGATGTCGGGCCAGTCCAACACTGTAATGCCAGCATTTCTGAGATATGACTGCACCTTAAGGGAGAAAAACGAGCGAAAACATTGGTGTAAGTATGTTTTAAGCCTGGTGAGACAACAAGACATACTCATTATTAAATCTATACATCATAAAACTTACCAATGTTGCTGTGTGGCAAAGTGCCGAGTCCTGTTGAAAAATGCAGTTTTGGACGTCTATGTGGTGATCACTAATAACGGGTTTCGGGTACTACTCCAGTGTACGTTTCTGCATTCACCGTTCCGTTAATAAACTTAATTCGCCCCAACCCTCCGCTTGTTATGCATCCCCAGACCATCTGACCGGCGGGGAACTTTACAGTCAATGTTATGCAGTCAGGATTGCATGTCTCCGACTTTCATCTTCTGACATATCGTTTCCCATCCGAACCATGATTGACAATATATTTATCAAACACTTTTATGACCTAAGGCCCAAAGTTCTACTTAAATTATTCAACAACTGCTTAAATACTGGAACGTTTCCCGAACCATGGAAACACGCCTTTCTTAAGATTTTACGTAAACCTGGTAAGCCACTAGATAATGCTAGATCCTACCGCCCCATAGCCTTGCTCTCTCACCTGGGAAAAGTGTTAGAGAGATTAATCGCTAATAAAATTACCAGACTGCAGGGAGCCACAAGCTCCACATCCTCTCTTCAATACGGTTTTAGGCAAGGGCTTGGATGCGAAGACGCCTTATTAGAACTTCACCACCTCATTGACAACTCCACTTCCAAGTACGTTATGGCGATCTTTATCGATTTTGAGGGCGCCTTTCATACGTTATGGTGGGAGAGTGCCCTCAGTAGACTCCGTTCCAATCACTGCTCTCTTCAGATTTATAAACTTGTTAGAAACTACTTTGCCGATCGCACCGTCACCGTCATCACTAAAAGCACGAAGTTTCACAGATCTGTCTCCTGTGGTTGCCCCCCCAAGGATCAATTTTGGGTTCCTTGATTTGGAACCAAGTTCTCGATGATTGGCTGCTTAGGACAACTGAATTTCAAAATGTGTTGCGTATGCAGATGAGATTATCATTTTAATGAATGGAAACCCAAGATCCGAATTAGAACTCTATGCCAATAAAGTACTCTTTGAACTTTCGTCTTGGTCCTCTAAGAACAAATTAAAATTATCCCCAACCAAATCGAAGATCATGATTATTAAACACAAATTAGACTATGGCAGACCGCCAGTTGTAAAACTTGACAAGTAATCACTTCCACTTGTCCGAAGCACCAAATTTTTAGGAGTTATCATCGACGACCGCTTGTCCTTTACTGCGCATATGCAACATCTGTCTGTCAAAGTTAAGAGTTTTACCGCAATGCTGCTCCAAATTACCAGACAAGACTGGGGATTGAACACTAAAACCCTACATCTATTTTATAATGCTGCCATAATCCCAATTACAATCTATGCTGCCATCCTTTGGTTTAGACGTACTGCACTTAAAACTGTACGAACTAAGTTATCCACTATTCAACGTTCTTTTCTCCTTAGCCTACTTCACGTTTGCCGAACAGTATCAACTCCAGCTCTACAGACTCTTGCAGGCACTATACCACTTGACCTACATGTTGTGTTTAGAGGGCTTTGCTTTTATATCCGCAAAGGCATTTCTACGGAATTTGAATTTCAGGGAATCATTGTTAACCCTCAGGCTGATCCCAAAACTGAGCGAACCAAATGCTGGAATTTGTTAGTGAACACCTGGCAGAATAGATGGAATTCTACCGAAAAAGGAGCTATCACCAAAAACTTCGTTCCCGACGTAACTGCACTACTCTCATCATCCACCAGAAAATGGTTTTCCCCCTCACTGTTTACCTCCTACATACTAACTGGTCATAGTTCGCTTAACGCAAAACTCTACCAATTCAGACTTTCCAATACAGTCTCCTGTCGATGTGGGCTACCGGAAGACTCTCCTCACGTACTTTTTGAATGCTCCATTTACGAGGATCTAAGATTGGCTCTTAAGGCAACAGTACCAAACTTGTGTCCCGGAGGTGAGAAGATTCTCATTTCTGTCAACAATTTCCAGGCCCTTCAAACCTTCTGCAGTGCTGCTTTTAATCGCAGGAAGGCTTTCAACCTCAATATTAATTCAAGAAATCAAACTGAAAACACATCATAAATCATAATACAACTGTGTGCTGCCTCATCTTCCTGATGACGTCACATACAAAACTGTTGTGGCTTTCAAGAACATGCAAAGATTTTAACAGAATCTGCATTTTTCTGACTCATCCTTTATCAAGACTCTCTGCAACCAAATCCTTCCTCTGCTCAGTGATACCGTCATCGACCAGAGACTTCTGACACCACTCCAGATTAACAGAATTCAGAATTATAACTAGTACTTGTTCCTGCCGATCATGTTTGAATGACATTACTACTTCTGTTTGACAATACACCTTTTTTTTCTTTGTGGACTACTTTGGGCAGCACTGCATAAAGACGTGCGCAAGAAATGGATAAAGATTTTATTTATTTTTATTTTGTTCTATTTTTATTTTATTTTTATTTTGTTCTATTTTTATTTATTTTTATTATATTTATTATTATTATTATATATTTATTATTATTATTATTATATATTTATTATTATTATTATTATATATTTTTTTTCTTTCTTTTTTTATTCTTATTTATTTATTTATTTTTTTATTATTATTTACTTTATGCTATTCTCATCCTTATTTCTTCGTCTTCTGCTGTCCTGTCTCCTGGGAATGACTCTGTGTGTGTGTGTGTGTGTGTGTGTGTGTGTGTGTGTGTGTGTGTGTGTGTGTGTGTGCGCGCGCGCGCGCGAACGCGCTGTTTCCGGCTTGCTGGCACGGGGTTCTTTTGAATGGCTCAAAACCCTCTTTGGACATTCAGTGCGTGACTGTTGAGGTTAACCATGGTTCATGAGCAGTTGTGGCCTACCTCCCCGTGGTGTAGACGGACACTGGGCAGGCTTTCCAGGTGATCGCCTGCCTCGTGACAAAACGGCCAGAAACAACTAAACAACACACACTGCACGAACATAGCATTACACACATTTCTGGCCTGTTGCAGTGCTCTGTAACCATCACAGCGTACAAAGACGGAGTTGAAGTTTCGTTCAGGTGACGTCCTACATAAAATACTATACGTGTCTACATGCTGAATTTCGATTTGTCAGAGAAGATCAGTGTCACATTGCTGTTTTGTCCATGAAACATGCATTAAGCCCAAGCAAGTCACTTCTTCCTCATTTGTTGGGTCAACAAAGACTTCTTTTTGGGCCGATAGGCATGCAGACCACATTCCAAAAGTCGTCTTTGGATAGTTCGTGCACTTGTTTCAACACCAGAGGCCATCTCAAAGTTCAGTTTTAGATCAGGAGCACTAGCATGGCGATTACGAAGCCATAGCCGTTTCAAATATCGATCTTGGAAAGGCGTGGTCACTCTCTTATGGCCTGATCGAGGTATTCTCTTCATTTCAGTACCCGGGATACTTTTGACTGGTGGCAGCCTATTTTATCAGCAATAGCACGCGTACAAAGCCCTTCCTGGGACAGAGCAACAGCTACAAAAATTTTTTTTCTTGGTATCAACTGAACATATGGAGCCATGCTCACACCGCCGCAAAACAGGATACAAATGAGCGTGTATACCCTTCCAACACCGTATTTATAGAAACGAGTGATGCTGTTGTTGTTGTTGTTTGGTTTTTAGGAGCATTAGCAACTAAGGCCATATTGCTCCGGGATATACGGTGGTCATTCCATGACCTTTCCGCATTCTCCATATTTGGTGGTGACGGGCTCGAACCCCGGTCTAATCAAGAAGCGTGTGCTACGCACTGCTGCTCCTTCCCACCTGGCTACGGAGGCGCCTGCGAGTGATGCAATACCTTGCAATTACTGTATGATGCAATAGAATCGTTATCTGACGCAATACCTTTGCTTTGCGACAAACAAAATGACTGTAATCAAACAATATCTTAAACGTTTCACTACAAATGTTACTTTTTTTAAGGTGATGCAGTTTTTTTGTCTGCTACTGTAATTATCTCGTTGTCGGAATTAGCCAATGATTAGGTTGCACCTTAATCACTGCATATGGGTCTGAAAGCCTTGTCTTAGGAACGATGTAGTTCTGTTGAAATCGGTGCAGAGAAGAGAAATAAGATTAGCCATGGGTACTCTCTTACCAGACCGAAAGATTTCGGTCTGCAAATTCGAGAGCTTGGAAACTAGTCACCTGTGAGGAGACCGATTGAAATGTTCAACGCTTTAAATGGATTTGCTAAACTAAATTCTGATGGAATCCATTCTCTTTTTCGGATGAAACCTATAAGGAGAAAATTTAAATTGAAAAAGGATAGTAGTAAGCAGAACCGACCCCAGGTCTATCAGCGTCCTGCGCGAGATTTTTTGGTGCACCCTCTCCAACTTCCTGAAAAATTAACTAAAAGCCGTGGCCCGCACGGCCACGGGCCCCATGAGACACGGCAGTGGCCCGCGGCCCGTTTCTGGCGAATTGAGCGGCACGTTTATTCATTCGAATGCGCGATAACTGAAATCCGAACTCTTCCGAATTGCTTGAATCGGAACGTAAAATTGACTTCATTTCGCGACTTTCGGAAGATTGCGACTTGAGATTTACATCAAATCGAGGAATTTGCGAGGAATTTTGCGTCCCCTAAATTTTGACGCCCTGTGGGGCTGCATCGCTCGATCGACACTGAAGCCAGCCCTGGTCGTAAGGTAGATGCGCGAAAATTTGCTTTCGCCAGAAAGTAACTGATTGTTGGAAGAAACTTACATGTGGTTTTGTGGAACTGGGTTTTTTTTTTTTTTTTTTTTTTTAATAAATTTAAGGCTGATGCTGTATAAGATTGTTTCCTTATATCATCTGCCACTATTAATATTGACTTATTTTTAGCCAATTTTTTTAGAATTTATGGATCTCTATAATAAAACAGAAGAGACATGAATTCAACTGAAGACGAAAGAGAGAGAGAGACCACTAGCAAGTTTGTTATTTCGAAGGATGAACATCTCAACGTTCACTTTTAAATCTTGAATTAATCGTTATGAAGTACACCGAATTGCACTAATAGGGTCTAACTAGTGGAATGATTAGCAGCTCAAGAGACAAGCTAACAAGAAAATTCTCCCATTCATAAAAAGTAGTTTTCAAACCCACTGCAAATTAACCAACTGTTTTTTACCTTTTGAAGGGAGAAATATTCTCGGCTTTTTTTCATAGCTGCAGTATACCAAAGGGAACAATACGGAAATGAAGTGCACGAAAAAGTTATCTCGGAACATGCGTTTATGCAAAAACAATCTATCCCTATTTGAATACCTTTATATGGCATTCTAAAATATACGAAAACAAGAATCGAGTTTACATAACAGTTAACCTTACTTCGAAGGAATGGCTGTTTTCACATGCAGAGCATCTTCCTCTATTATACGATTTGTCACTTCATAATGAGTAGTTTGCCCGAAGGCAGGTCCTTAACTCCTGAGTACAGACCAAGGGTCGATTTACACATTGCAGTACAGTAACAGTGCTTTCCTGTTCTCTTCAACATGAGTATTTATCTTAGTGTCCACGACAGTATAGTTATTTCGCAACTTGTTACTCGTCTCTGGTGACAAGTCCTGTGCACAAATCCTGACAGACACTGTAGGAATTCTTAAAGACCTCTTTCAATCGGGACTGTAGTTAGCCAATTACACAGGTGTATAGATATAATACACACAGCACAATATGGCCTTACATGCTAATACGACATACCAATAACTACAACGTGATATTATATAGTCAAATACCTCTGGAAAATACTACAACATAAGAAGGAAACGCAACGCAGCAACATTGTGTCAGAGAAAAGTTCAAAGCATTTTTTAACTAAGACACAGTGTCCGTCTCATAGTAAGATAATAAAATGTAGATAAACATATTTATATATCTCAAGTTACTCAGCTTTTCTTTAATTAGCAAACTGATCATATTGGTTAGTAAACATGTTCACGAAAACTGTATTATCATTTATAAGTTTCCAAATTTTTTCTTTGAAGCTGCTATTGAGGTACTTAGAATGCAATAAATACAGTTCTACATTTGAATAAACCAGTTCTGTCAGCTTTTATATATATATAAGAATTTTTGCTGCCTTGCGCATTCAGGTACACTTACTGTTTCTCTTTCTCTTTTCTTTTTCTTACATTTTATACATACTATATATATAGATGCTCAAAATAAGCGAAATCAAATTTGCCGCCCCAAAATATTGGATTAAAAATTAAATAAGGCGTAAATAATTATTATTAATTTATTAAAAATAAAAGAATTACAACATATCTCACATATAATATAATGAAACAATAAATAAAAATAACAAAATCATTCTGAAATTCTGGAAATAAACTTTAAATTCTAAATCATAGTAATCGTACCCACAATAATAAAATAAAATGAAAATTATAATGTTAAAAAATTATACAAATTTATGTTTATGATATGCGAATTTATTAATTATTTCAATTATGTTTATTTATTCCAAAAGATCATTTTCTATTAAAATTATTGCCAAATTAGAGAGTCGTTGTTGAGACCATGTCCATCGTAAATAATTTTTGATTAATTTTAATTTTGAAAAACTCAATTCACCTGAGACAACTGAAACTGGTAAAGTTAGAAAATTTTTTAATGCAACTGCTACATTTGGAAAAGTATTTGTAAAACGTTTTTTAAAAAAAAAATATTGTAAAACTTCAAATGGAGTAATATTGTCTTAAAATTGAAGTACTCTAAGTTCTTCAGGTAATGCTAAATCATCAATATTGGACTCATTATGATCAATATCTCTTAACTTAATATATAAATCTTGCAATGATCTAATAAATCGTCATCTGACCCTTTTTTTTTTAATTCAGAAATATTATAAAACATTTTAAATATTTCTACTAGTGCTTCTGAAAACGAATTCCTTACTAGTGCTTGTGAAAACGAATTCCTTACTAGTGCTTGTGAAAACGAAGCTTCAATACAAATGATACAAAACGTTTTCAGCTATATTATTAGCCGAATCAAAAATTTTTGGACTGCTTCCTCTGTTCTATTTTCTTTAATATATTCCGTGATATTTTGTAGCCTTTAAATTCAAGAGCTTCATGTATATAAGGATCCTTTTTTTTTTTTTTTGGAGCATTTTACTTACAGGATTAATATCATGCCAAATTATAATTTAACAAAGAAACTTATAAGATGTTATTTTTAGGCTATTGATTTAACATGATTCCTTGTATCCATAACTTTATTTTTGTCTTCTGTGATTATAGCAAAATATGTAGCTTCCCTAGTCATTTCTATTATTTTATCTGTATTTTGTAAAATTATTTCATTTTATATTTGATCACCCAAATAACGCACGATATTTTTCGATTCATATTTTTGAATACGGCGAATATGTTCTGCCATAACTGATCAAATTTAGCAGTGTTTCAGTAAATTTTAAAACGTCAGCATTTTCATTTTCATATAAATCTTTTAAAGATCCCCTGAACGCTATATATTGCCTTGCTAAAAATAGTATCGTATATATTATTCTGGCTGAACTCCAGAACATGGGCATTTCCGTTATGGGCGTGGCCGAAGAACGGAGTGATTGCCCGGTTGAGTTCATATCAGGTTCTCTTTATATTATCGGGGTTGTGGGGGCAGCAGCCCCCAGAAAAAGAAGAAAAAAAAAAAGCATTCCTTTGACGTGCATCAGCAATTCTCATTGTTAACGCACGTGAAATCGTCTAGTAATGTACTGGCTTGAAGAATCAGTGGTTGCATGTGGTGTTAATTTTTGCTAGCTGTTTTTTAAAAAAAAAATTGCCGTTTCTTTCTCTTAATTTTATGCTCCGACCTATTGTTTTAGAGTCAGTTGTAATGATTAAATATGCGGTGTTTGCTACTTTAATTATTAAAGTTCACCTGTTCTAGATATCTTTGAGATAAATTAATATCTGCTGATGGTGGACAATATAGTGACAGTAAGTAAAATTAGAAAGTTGATGTAGAGACTAAAATACAGGTAGAATTTTGATTACACAAGCCCGAGATAACAGTGATATCCAGCTTGTTGTTGAATATGATGATGGCAGATTTAGGATCTATTTCAAAGGTGCATGCCCCAGTAACATGCAGGCGAGGAGGAGAGAGGAAAGCAATGAATGGGAGGTGTCTTCACGCCCTATCACTGCATTTTTCCTCTCTTTCTCGCCGAAGTACGGGATTATACCTATGTTCTGGAGTACTCTGCGAAATATAAATATGAAACAAGAATCCAGATAATAAGCAGCTTAACATACGTCTGCAATTTCATGTACTATATTTATTTCAAACGAATTATTTGGCTTCCGTGTTGAATACTGGTAAACATTAACCAATCAGATGATCAGCGCGACTTCTGGGCATGTGGGACTTGGGGTTGGACAACAAGTTGACATGGTATTGCACTACTTCGAATAAGTAACGCTTCACTAATAGAGAAGATTATTGTTACTTATTCTCGGTGGGCACCACCACCTAGATGGCATCGTTTCAAAGCTATTGGCCTATCATCGGTGGGTGGGCAGGTACCCTGGTATTGCAGACATGACGACCCAGTTGTGAAGATAATCACACAATATGAGAGCACAATGTGAGATGCACAGGAAATGATGCCTCCCACACTACTATCGTAGTTTTTTCTTAAGAGTTATCTATGGTGTATCCACACCGATATTATATAGATATAAAACTCTTACTCTTAACATATTATGCCTTGTTGCATTTAGTTATTTTAAAAAAGAAAGATTATAATTTAACTGAACGGCTAAGAATATAACTTTTTAAAAATAATTTCAGGAAAGAACTGCGAAGGTGTAAATTCGCCAAAGGACTATGTCGGTATCGTACATACATTTCCCCTCCAGAGGGTTACTGTGCTGAGAAGTGTCAGCGCACCGATTGAAAACTTGAAAATATCGTTGCCGACGATTCGTCGACAACGATATTTGAAAGTACGATTCGAAGCCGTCTGTCGCCGGATGTCAGTGCGCCTTTGTTGTTATTGGGTTTAGGAGCATCGGCGACTAAGTCCATAATGTCCGTATATACTGTCTGTAAATTGCGTGTGTTCTGTGGTCGATTTTCTGTTTACTGGACGAAAAACTCGAGTTTCCGGGGGGGGGGGAACCATGATATCCTCGCCTGAGACCGTTTAAATAAGCCACGTTGTGAAAAAGGCCCATAAATATTCCTCATGTCATCGACAGGACTTAGACCGAAGTCTTTTCCACCAAGAGAGCAGTCAATGCACCAGTACTGTGCTGAATACGTGTAAATGAGTGCACTGAAGACGCACTGGACAATATTAAAATCACAGACTGTACTGATACGGAACGGTCACCGTATGGTAATGTGCAAATCGACTTGGGTAGCTTCCCTCTGCCTTCTATGCCCATGTGTATAGGTCTGTATTCATATGAGCTCTAGGTCGGTTTTCAATCTTTGCATCCAGGAGGGGGGGGGGGGAATTAAAAAAAAAATAAATTTTCTGTTGATACTCCCGGACGACCACACGGTCAGAGGAGCTCACAAGATAAAGAAAATACAAGAAACAGCACCGCATTTAGCAGTCACGGGCTTTAACCCAGGTCACTCAAGGAACATGTACTTATGCACCCTCAAGATGACCACTCGGCTACGAATGGTGGAAAAACACGGAATAACTCAAGAAGAAAATCCCTGCACCTTCGGTAGAAACCGGCTGGATGAAATTTACCTTATGTTACAGAAAATGTAAATCGCCAAGTATGTAGTTTCTATCTCGTACACTCCTCTGACCTTACATATCCGACCTAGGCACATAAAGTCAGAGGAGTGCACGAGATAGAGACTACAAAAATATTACCTTATTTCGTGATATCACATGAATTCGAACACTTTGCATACGTATCTCTGTACTGAAAGCTGATCAAACCCTCAGGATATACTGTACTGCATAAGACCTATATGCCTTATACATTATAGCCTGAGAGTTTCAGTGTTGTTGACCTAAAGTTTATTGGCGTACTATGGCCTCAGTCGCCATGGGTTTACCGCACTGATCCGTCAGTAGCAGCAACCGCTTATTAAGTAACAGACTATTAGAAGAACTCTTTATTGCATAGTGTCCTTTGCATAATAAACGGGACGAGGAATAACCGTGAAGAATGTCGCCATGATTAATTTCGTGAAATAAAGTACCGTGATTAATTCTGTGAAGAAAGATACCGAAGTTCATCACTGACCTTTAGTGAGTATGATGTTCACATTCAGAGTGCAGTATTCTGCTAACTTCATATATAGTATGATCCTAACGTCTCCATTTGTGTCTGGTAATACTACAGACAATCATTTCCTGGAAATCCTATCATTAGTACTATCATATTGTTTAGAATGTCTTCCAACTGATTCAAAATTAGATCGTACGGCTTTTCCATGTGGAAACATGAGGAGAGATTAGATAAGGCAGATATTGAAAACGTTGTGTGAGAAGATACACTGGTGTACTTTCCAACACATTCAGGCAATTTAAATCCATCCCCAAAATGTTACTGTAGTCTTGCTCCACGCTACTTTATGTTCCCAAACTTTAAAAAATAAAGCTTCGTGAAAAGATCGCATTTTGAGTCAATCGAAAACGTTTTACACAATATGACAAAACTATTCAAAAGACTTCCAGAAAATGATTTCCGACAATTTTCCAGGTATCGCACATTGGGACGTGTATAAAGTTAAACGGAGAAGATTTTGAGATGAGCACGATCACTAAATATTACTGATTCTATAATTCTGTATAATAATAATAATAAAACCACCCAGAAAGGAAAAAAACGCCAACACATGAAGTGGAGCATCTAAATGAATACATACACCATGCGCGCATAATACTGTAAGAAGTAGATATTACAAATTAAAATAGAAATATTTGTGTTGCTAAAATAAATCCAGGTAAGGCGTTGGAAAGGGGAGTATTAAGTTAAAGATAGTAAGCATTAAAATTGGATGTTTATTTATTTTTTTTTTATGTAAACCCCAAACACGAGAGGTATTAGAACCTATAGTACTTAGTACCATGCTTGGGTTGGAGGTTGAGAAGACGAAAGAAGATATTTGTTGACATTGGACTTGAACTTCTGTAGACTGTAATTTTCAGGAAATACGTATGAAGGAAGGTTGTTCCAGAAAACGGCAGTTGAATGAATAAATGAGGAAGATGAAAAGTTGGTTCTGTGGGTTTGAAGTTGGACAGTAAATGGATGTTGGCTGGTGGCGGCACGTGTCCGGACTGTTTTGAAAGAGAGAGCGGGACTTATAGAAGCCAATTCAGAAGAACAGTGCCCATGGAAGTATCTGTAGAAGAGGCATGCAGCAAAAACAGTACGTCTATGAGACAGCGAGTGGAAAGACTCTGTTAGAGATGAATCATTAATTAACCTAACTGCCCTCTTCTGAATGGAATCAAGAAGCCTGAGAGAAGTTTTGGGGGCACCACCCCAGATGTGGGACCAAAATTCCATGTCAGGGCGGATTTGCGATTTATACAGAGTGAGCAGCTGTTTGGAAGAAAAGTAACGCCGAGAGCGAAAGAGAAAACCAAGTTTTTTTAGATGCAGAGGAAGCAATATTTGCAATGTGCTTGTGTCAAGAGAGATTAGAAGTCAGGGTAATCCCCAAAAGAGATATATCATTTTGCCTAGAAATCGTAGCGTCACTAAAGATAAGTATAGGAGCAGAAGAATCCTTTTTGCGAGATATAAGCTGATCTGGAAGCCTCCTACAGAGTTACCAATAGGTTCGGTCCGGTGTACTAACTAGCGGCCGGCCTGCGAACAGCATTTTAGAGCTGTACCCTCGAAATGTAAGGAATATGGGATCTCGCCACGACGTTCATCATAACCTCAAAAGTCATCAATCATACTGCATGATGGAAGAGATAGGGAAGGGTTGACCGGAACTTAGCTCTAGAGACTAAACATGGGTTCCACCACTTCAAGCCTCCAATAAGCAAAGTGGTGGTATTTCAACGGTTGAAGAGAGTCATCTACCACCTAGTACTGCCTGGTAACATAGAGGGGCGGCATTCCTCCATATGGTGTGGGCGCCACACCTCGACCCCTGCTTACGTTGGTTCACAACTGGGTGGTCACCCACGATGTACTTGGGCATGGACGTTATACCCAGGATTGCTAACAGTCCCACCATCGTGAAGGTGCAAGCAGAGGATTTGGCTGTCGCAGACCGTCCGGACTTCGCCGAAATTGGGTCCACTTGACTTGAGTGTCACCCGAATATCAGTTCCATCAGCATTTTAGACTCCCAGGTAGCAAGTACAGCTTGTCTGGCATATCTGAGAGAATGTCTGTGACAACCTCAAGGACCATATGTAAATAAGGTTAAAGTTTTAATGTAAATAAGGTTAAAGTTTTAATGTAAATAAGGTTAAAATTTTAAGAAACACTGGATTTGGGGATGGGAAAGTTACAGACATATATGTTAAATAGAGGCTAAATGGAAACATATATGTTAAATAGCGGCTAAATGGAAGTAGTTTCGAGTAATATAAGAGGGCTGACAGGTACAGCAGGACTAGGTAGAGAGATGCCATTTGCGTGAAAGTGTTGCTGATTATAAGAACAATAGGACCGTAAAATGGGATTACGAAGAGTCTCTTTTGATCTAAGCCACCGTTAGGAAGTAAACAGGAAATTAGTGGACGTCCAGTGTTCGGGTCAAAAGAAAACGGCGTCAGGGTGGCTGAAATTTTCGTAAGTTGGCCTTATTTAGCAGAGAAGGTGTGAACACGAAACTGAGTGTTTTGGAAGTAAGTGGGAAACATGAAAGGGTCATACTGCTGTGGGAAAAAAAAAAAAAGAAAAGAAATTTCTAGAGAAGGATTGGTTTGTGCGCTAGGGAGACGGCTGTGGTCCGATGTTTTAGCAAATAGAAAGGAATGGAAAATTAAGCAGAGTATGAGGACTGGTTGTGAGTCCTTGGAGGAGGCGTTCCAAACTTGCGGGGAAAAGAGAAGTTCGAGGGAAGTAATTGAGAAAGTGTCCACTCTGTATCTGACTTCACTGTGGTCTAGAGAGGTCGTGAGTTGCGGGTTGAAGTAGAAGTAGATTTTTGGTGGTTAGAGTTCTCATCTCGTGGTAGCAAGATGAAGAAGAAAAGGATAATAAAAAATAAAAAATAAAAAAAAAGTGAGAGAAAGAAAGCCTTGTCCGGCATCGGAGGGCAGTGGTAGGCAATGGTAAAATTTAAGGTTACGGTAAACGTGCAAGAAAGAAAGTCTTGTCCGGTATCGGAGGGCAGCGATAATGGCCAGTTGTGCACATAAGTGAGCCAAGAAGAGAAAGAAAGCCTGGTCCGGCATCGGAAAGCAGTAATAGGGTGATTAGGCGTCCCTAGCAACGAAATCGCAAGACGTACCTCCGAAGTTTTGTCGTGTAAGAGCCTACGCTTGTGTCTAGGGTCCGGCCCATTGAGAAATGTCAGTTGTGCAGATATGTGAGCCAAGAAAAGAAAGCAAGCCTGTCCGCCACCAACGAAAGCAGAGTGCCCAAGAAATGGAAGAAAGTCTGTCTGTCACGAAGGAAGCTTGAACGCAAAGGAAATTGGAAGTAGCGGCCATTCCGGAATGTAAGTCTGTTACTGTTTTTTTTTTTTTTTTTTTTTTCCCCGAATCCTGAACTCAAAGACTCATAATCTAGCTCTGTAAGGAATTGAGTGATAATCCTTTTAAAAAAGAACATTCATGTTGTATTAGGCAAGTTAGTTACTAAGGTTGAGATAATTTGTTATGAATGTTAATGACTATGAAATAACAAAAGGGTGGTACAGGAGTAATAAAAAGAAAGTAATAATATAAAGGAATTAGTAAAGAAATTATATTTATAGGGATAGTACTGTAAGGATATGTTAACCTATATCATTAAATTAGGCCAGGTGCCAACACAAGATAACATACCAGATGAGGTGTAAAGAGAAAGAAATTTTATTAATAGAGAAACCTCATGAGTAAAGAGGGATGACTAAGATGATAACTAGAGAGTAATTAAGGTAGAATGAGGGATTTATAGTGAACATTACTGAGGTAAGAGGATACCAGTTGTAATATATTTCATGTGTTAAAGGTTAGAAACAAACATACAAAAAAGTAATAAGAGTTGAAATGAGTTTTACTGATGTGAGTGATAAAAATTGGTAATGTAAGAGACTGATTGAGTAATCATCGAGGATTCATATTAAGTAAGATACAACTGATACAAACTTATATTAATAATTTGTAAATTGAGAATAGTCCATGAAAGAGAGAGATTGTGTAGTGTACGGTAGTATGGTTCAAATATATGGAAATTGGTATGCTTTTATGTAATTATTTGTTTCTTTTATGTAAATGCTGTATATAATGTTCATTAAAGGTTTGTAAATTTATTGAAAAAATGTGTATCTTTAATGTTCTGCTAACATTCGCTTTACACAAATCGTCCCACAAATCTGAATTGCAGTCAGATTTGTGGGACGGGATTGTGACTTCAGTAGGGTGGAAGTCAAAACAAAACACAAAAAAATAAGATAAGTAATAACATTTTTTAATATATTTTATTTTTTATTCCCCACACACACTACGAAATAACAAAGGTGGAGACCGATATGACAATGTACAGGACAATGCATACGAAGTGGTTGGAACGATTCCCGGATATTCAGGTCACCAAACCGCGAATATTATTATTATTATTATTATTATTATTATTCGTTTATTAACAACAAGAAACTGTGGGTCACCCCGGGACGGTAGTGTGCCAGGAGGGTGAGAGATTTACATACTGAAGTGCGACGAACCACAGATACAATGTACAAGAGTACATGCGTGCTCAACCCGAGATATTTACATAATTGAACTTACATACGCTTGAATAGACATCAAAAGGAAAAAAATGCAGCAGGCAAAAAGACCAGGTGTAGGTGATCGTCACAAGTTCAATAGTTGGTAGCAGTTCTTAAGGCATTCCTTTCTGTAGAGCTTGTCCTCGCAGAACTTATCAGGGTCGATGCCCAGTTTATTGTAGATTTGGAGGCAGTTGGCCGGAAACATGCCCCTAAGGAAATCAAAGTTTGTAAGTGTAAACCGCAGAGGGTGGCAGGAGTCGCGTTGTTCACCTCTTGTCTTCTTTGGGCCAAGGATTAACGGGGATACAGATGGAGCATCTATTCGGCCTGTGATAAGCCGAACTAGCATGAGTGCATTTCTTGTCGTGATGAGAAGTCTCCAGGGAGCGGTCCCTAGATTAGCTTGGAGGATGAATCTAGAGATAGTAAAAGGGTGACCCACCACCCTGTTCATCCATCTGAACAACCAATATTCCAGACTGAGGTACTTTTTTTTAGGTGGGAAGCAGGAGCAGATGACCAAATTTCAAATGCTTAGAGAGGAACAGGGGCAATGCATCTCAGGATGTACCAACAAAGCAGCGCTGGCTGATGCACACCAACAAGCTCATGATGCACTGCCCAAAGTGCCGCGTACGTCTTCTGTCTCATCCTGACAAAGTGAGGCTGGAAGGTGAGCCAACATCCAAGGTGAGGCCTAGGTCTGTGTGAGAAGTTACCATTTGCACCCTTTCCCCGCCAACAAAGATTTGAACATCATTTTTAACCTTTTTTTTTTTTTTTTTTTTTTTGGTTATCAGTAGTTGAACAGATTTGGAAGGGTTCAGATGCAACCCAATTATGACTAGATAGTTTTCCAGTTTCATTATCTGTGTAGAGGCCTGTTGGTTAATATCAAGGATCTGATCAGGATGGTTTGAACTCACGTAGAACTTCAGGTCATCGGCATAAGAGACAAAGTTAGAATTACATGCTAGGAAAGGTTCCAAAACTGCTGTGAAGAGGATTGTTAAAAGCACACTCCCTTGCGGGATGCCTCTTGTGACGTCGAAAGTTACCTGCAAGTCGCTGACAGTAACAGACAGATGTCTGAGAAGTAGGATGGACTTCAAGATTTGTATCAAGGTATCTGCCAAACCGAAGTAGTACTTCAGAATAGTAAAGAGAGCTGGTAGGTATATTCTATCGTATGCCGATTTAATGTCCAGGAAGATGATGTCAATCTGGGATTTGTTGTTGATGGCCTGTTGGATTCTGAAGAGGGTATCTAGAAGATTGGTAGTTGTTGATCTTTTGTGCAGAACGGTATGAAGGTACTCGGGACTGTGATCAAAGCAGTGCTGGGCAATTGCTAGCTGAATCGCTTTTTCCAAAGATTTTAAGTAAAGAGCAACTGATGGAAATTGGTCGCAGATCTTTCGGAGATTTAGGTTTCCTAATCTTTGAAATAGGTTTGACATGGTAAGATCTCCAAATTGATGGAACTATTCCAGATTGTAAGATTCGTCTGAAAATGTGGAGTAGAAGGTCAACAATGTATGTGCTGCATATCTTTACTATGAATAGTGGGAAACTGTCTGGTCCTACAGTAGCTTTGTAAGGTAATTTGTTGAAGACATCAATCAGGGTATCCCCAGATATTTCTATGTCGTTCGTCTGTGCCCGCGTAACTAGTCTTCCTGTGAGGGAGAGGAATCTGGATCTGGAAAATCTGCCTGCAGGAGGTTGCACTGTACCCATTCCTGGACAAGCTTTTGATCAATGATATGATGGTTTGTCTGGTGTGATAGAATCCTTCTACCCCTCTTCAACCTATCAAGAACAGCTTGGTTTAGGACTTGTCTTTTCTTTTTTAGGAAGTAAGCTCTTTCTTTCTTAAATATAGTGAGGTGTGAGGAAAGTTGAGATTTCTGCCATTTCCGGTAGGCCTTCTGCTTCCTGATGAAGGCCAACTTGGTTTCCTTATTAAAACACCGATTTGACTTTCTACAAATCCTAACTTTCTTGACTGCACCACGGAATGCAATTAGCTTCAATTGTTTGGACAAGGGCATAGTTACATCCTCTATCGACTCAGAATAGAGGCATCCCCCAGTCAAATCCGCTCAAGCACTGTAAAATGATGTCCGGCTTGAGATATTTAGTAGAGAAGGCAACCCTAGGCAGTTCAGTGGCATAATCATCACGTAACTCGGGGGAATTGCCATGCATGGATAACTTGCTTGCCATTGGCAGGTGATCCGATTGAAATTGGAAATTGCTAGGAAGGAGCTTGATGTCTGGTAGGTTATGGAATATTAGGTCGAGCGCTTGGCCTCCTCTAGTAGCCTCCGCTAAGAACCGTGTAAGGTCAAAGGTCCGAAGAGTGACCTCAAGGCCCACAACAGCATCTTAGTGCACTAAGAACCGTGTAGGGTCAAAAGTCCGAAGAGTGACCTCAAGGCCCACAAGAGCATCTTCGTGCTTAGGGATTGGCAAGTTGAAATCACCCGCAACTACAGTTGGAGTTCTAGGTACTAAATTTGTCGCCAACTGGGTGAGCAGCTCAGATCTAGAGTCTTCATTGTGATCTGGGAGAATGTAAACCAGACAGCGCTGAATTTTAATAAGAGGACTCCTCGGCGTTGTACAGATTGCATCAAAGTTGTTCTACTGGTTTACTCTTGTCCCTATTGGCTGAAAACAACCGTTAAAAAAGATTTCTACACCACCACACCGTCTGGTGTTTCTTGAATTCCCAATGTGCTTGTAGGGAGTGTTAAGAGGCACAAGATCAAGCTGCCTATCCGCCGATACCCATGTTTCAGTAAGACAAATGATATAAAAGAAAAAAAAAACCTAATATATTTAGGCCACCCGAATAATTAAATTCATCTGCATGCTGTGTCTTATGTCTGTTAATTGCGTGTGTTTTATGGTCGATTTGTCTGTTTGCTGGGCGAAAAATCCCAGTTTCTGGGGGAGGGAACCTTGCTATCTATGCCTGAGACTGACTAACTCAGCCACTGAGTGAAAAAAGCCCATTCAAGTTCCTTGGGTCATCGACGGGATTCGAACTCGGGCCTTTTCCATCCGGTGTGGGGAGGACGGTGACGATACCACTGTGCTACCCGCGCAGACAGAAATAATATCAAACTCGTCAAGAAAAAAGGAGGGTCTGTAGGGAGTGAAGCTTGTGTTTTATGCTGCGTACATTCTGCATGAACCACAAAAGCTTTCCGCCTTGTGAACCTGGTTGCATATAGCCTTTCTGTTGCTATGCCTGTATGTCCTGTCTGGGTCCGTTGTACGCGATCGGTCTACTCCTCTCTTGATACAGCTTAATGAGGGTGCCTAAGGGCCAGCAGCTAGAATCCAAGACGATATGCTTCGCATTCGCTGGGCAGAATAGCGGACCACAGAAGGACCATCGTCCCGAAGAACTTGATAGCTCCTGCAATTTTGGAAAAAATCAAGCAGGATATGAGCGATCAACTACAACGAACAAAGAATATGGACAACACGGAACCAGAGGAGGAAAAACAAGAAGAAATACAACCCAGAGCAGCTGAAGTGGAAAGAGACGAGATCATGATATCAAGAATAGAAGACGTGTAGAAGAAGGCCCTAATAGAATTCGAAGGAATGAACCTCACAAAGACCCATGTGATACTGAAGTAGAGATCCATCAGAATCTTGTGAAGAATCACACACCACCACAATCGGCAAATAATACCACATTACCTCAACAACAATGGTGCAAGGAGGCCATCCAACACAGCCGTATACTGTGCTGCCATAGCAGCCACTAGGATTAATGGAAGAGAAACGAAAAAAGAAAAAACCGCCAGCATGGGAAAGAAGACTTCAGCAGAAGATAGAAGAATTAAGAATCAAGATAGGTCAATTGACTCAGTACCAACGGGGTAATATGAGTAATTGACTGGAAAAGTTAAGAGCATCCTCAAGAGAGACAGCGTCCACAGCAAACACGAGACCAAAAAATCATAGAATAGGACAATACTTGGACACACTGAAACGGAACGGAACCTCCCCGCACTCAGCAACAGACTACGCCAATAAAAAGAGAGCTCTGAGAGGAAAGTAAACAACTGAACCTCGATGAGGACCAAAGAACCTTTAGGAGTCTCTCTGAGACTCCTTCTACAAGAGTCTCGGAGAAGACAAGCAAGATGGAAACGGACCACCAGAGTTTTGGAGCAATATATGGAAACGGACTTCCACATATTGCTCCAGAACTCGATGAGTTCTGGAGCAATATATGGAGCAGTGAAATAAGACATAACAGCCGAGTTCCCTAGATAACACTAAAACAGAAGAAAAGCAAGGATGTACAAGATATGAGAGAGTGGGAGATTAGAGAGGAAGAAGTAAAACAGTTGATCAGGAACTTCCACAACGGGCGAACCCCAGGAATAGATAATATCCACAACTACTAGTACAAGAAGTGCACAAGCACCTAGCAGAGCAGTTTACCCGAACGATAAAGCACCCAGAGACAATCCCAGAGTTTCTTAACTCAAGGAATCACATAACTGAAGCCTAAAGACCAAGATACAAAAAGCCCTGTGAAATACAGGCCAATTACCTGTCTCCCAAAGATGTAAAAAATCCTGACCATGGACAAATCGACCAGACAAATGGACAAATCGACCAGAAAACACACGCAAGTTGCAGAGATTATACATATATGGTCATATATAAGAAATTATGGGTGGCTCTAATATAATAGTTTGAGTTTTTTGTCTGGCCATTATGTTCTGGCTCTCCAAGTGGTCTCATCTCTTGGTTATGTAGCTGAGACCACTTGAAGAGCCAGAACATAATGGCCAGACAAAAAACTCAAACTATTATATTAGAGCCACCCATAATTTCTTATATATGACCATATATGTATAATCTCTGCAACTTGCGTGTTTTCTGGTCGATTTGCCTGTTTTGCAGGACGAAAAAAACCCAGTTTTTTTTGGGGGGGGGAGGGAAACCTTGCTATCTACGCCTGAGACCGACTAACTCAACCACGGAGTGAAAAAAAAACACATTAAAGTTCTTCTAGTATTGTGGTCTGTCCTGGAGTAATCGACGGGATTCGAACCCGGGCCTTTTCCACCCGGTGTGAGGAGGCCGGTGACGATACCACAGTGCTACCATCGCAGACAAATGGCCAAACAGCATAAAGGATGCAAGGAGCAATTAACCATAGATGCTGCAGTTATAGAGCAAGCCTACAAGAGGCGCAGCAGCCCGTACACGGTCTACATCGATTACCACAAGGCCTTCAACTCCGTGCCTCATAGCTGGCTAATAGAGACGTTGAATATCTACAAAGTCAATTCGACAGTGAAAAACTTCCTAGAGGCAACGATGGCAAAATGGAGTACCACCGTTAAGGTCGGGAACATCGCAACCACACCGATCCCACATCAGGAGAGGAATCTTTCAGGGAGATGTCCTGGGCCCATTGTGGTTCTGTCTAGCACTCAACCCGTTATCCACCATGCTCAACAGCAGCAAGTATGGATATAACCTCAAAGAACGAAAAGCCTGTACACCCTCACCCATCTGAAGTACATGGATGACATCAAGCTCTACACGGCAACCGAGAAGCGACTCCAGCAACTACTCCGGATCACTGAAGAGCAAAAATATCAGAATGGAATTTGGTCTAGACAAATGCAAGACCCACGGACTGCATCAGGGGAAATTAGTCGACCGAAACTACCAGCTGCAGACTGGTAAAGACATCGAAGCCACGACAGCGGGAGAGACCTACAAATATTTGGGGATGATGCAGGCTCGGTAGCTACAGCACAAGGAAATCAAGGCCTGCCTGACTGAAAAATACCACCAGAGACTCAGAAGCCTGCTAAAAGCAAAGCTGAACGGAGGAACACAGTTAAAGCCATAAACACCTATGCAGTCCCAGTGCCAACATACTCCTTCGGGATCACTAACACCAAGCTGGAGGATATCATGAGAAAGACAAGGAAAATGATGACCAAGAGCCAGGGGCGCCGCAAATGGGTAGGCGAGGTAAGCATCGCTTACGGGTGGAAGTTCAGGAGGGCGGCAAAATTTTTTTTGACTTTTGCAAGTCGGACCACTGTTTAACAAACTTCTTTATAGCGAAATTTTCTATTTAGCGATATTTTTTGAATTCCCCTTGGTAATCACATTTAAAATAGTTTTCGTAGAACAAAGAAAATTTCCATATAACGAACAGATTACGAGACTTAACTGGGAACGCACTGTTTAAACACCCGCTGGCTAAAGGCAAATTTCCGCACATCTATTCTACATCTGTCTTTTCTTAATTTGAATTTATGCCCCCTTAGGTTCGTAATCAGAACAAGTGGAAGGATCCCATCAGAATTCAGCGTGCTCAACCCATTCAAGGCCTTATACACCTCAATCAGATCACCGCGCAGGTGCCTAGTCTCCAGCCACTGCAATTTGCAGAACTTAAGCCTCTCTTGGTAAGAAGATCCCTTCATTCCCCTCACCAATCTTGTTGCCCTTCTCTGTACACGCTCAAGTAAATCTACATCCTTCCTAAAATGAGGGCTCCAGACCTGTACTCAGTACTCAAGGCGTGGCCTGACCATTGCCTTATACAGAGGGACAATCACCTCCTTCTCCCTGCTAGCAAAATTCCTATATATCATTAACAAAACCTCATGACCCTGACCTGATAGCCTGTCTGCATTGCTCAGAAAACTTCATATCTGACTGCACAATTACTCTCAGGTCTTTTTCATTTTCTACCACCTTAAGTGTAGTACCACACAGTTGGTACGTTTCTCTGGGGTTACTTCTACCCATATGCAGTACTTTGCATTTGTCAAGGTTAAACTTCAGTTGACACTTCTTAGCCCATCTGCCCAAATTATCTAGATCATGTTGCAGTAGCACACTGCCATTACTGTCATTAACAACCCTGCCAACCTTTGTATCATCTGCAAACTTCGACATTAAGCCTGTTATACCTTCATCAATATCATTGATAAATATACAAAACAACAGTGGACCTAGCACCGAACCCTGTGGGACTCCACTAATAACATTAGTCCACGAAGAGCAGCACCCATTGATTACCACCCTCTGTCTTCTCCCTCTTAACCATCCTTTTATGCATTGTAGCAACTTACCCTTAATACCATTCTGCTCCAATTTGTACAATTTGTACGACAAATAGTCTTGCATGCGCAACAGTGTCAAAAGCTTTCCTGAAATCGAAATATATGATATCAAAATTATTTTTTGATATTATATATCGAAAAATATATGACATCGACAAATTGCGATGTCACGTGACATCGCAATTTGTCGGAACTGCAATGACGAAAAAGAAACGGTAATTTTTTTTAAAAAACAGCTAACAAAAATGAACACCACATACAACCACCGATTATTCCTTCCCCTCCCCCAGTAGTATTACTATTACTAGGCGATTTCACGTGCGTTAACAATGAGAATTGTTCGTGTGCGTCAACAGAAATGCTTTCTTTTTTTTTTTTTTTTTTTTTCTTTTTTTTTGTTCTGGGCCTTGCTTCCCCCATTTGTAGGACAACTCCCCCAGGACAAAATTCCCCCTGAATTTTTAAGCCATAATTTTTATTCTTATTACAATATTTGTAAGAATGAGCATTTAAAGAACACTTCTCTGACAACATTTGGTTTTATTATTTGTCCCAGGGGATTTTGTCCTACTTTGCAGTTTAACTGAAGGGGTTTCGTCCAAGTTGATTTTGTCCTATGGGAACTTTGTCCGGATCTAGCTTCCCCCTACACCCCCGCTAGTGTAAAGAGACTTGGTACTAACAACTCATACAATTACTGCGAAAAATACCAAATCGTCAAGAAACAACTTGAGAGATAAATTACGCATCCCAATAATCAGCCAATCGCAGAACTCTACCAGACAATCACTCCGTTCTTCGGCCACACCCACGACGGAGATACCCATGTTCTGGAGTTTAGCCAGAATAATAATATAATAACTATTTTTAACAAGGCAATGTATAGCGTTTAGGGGAACTTCAAAAGATCTATATAAAAATGAAAATGGTAACTTTTTAAAATTTTCTGAAACAACTTCTAAATTTGATTCAGTTATGGCAGAACATATTAGCCATATTCAGAAATCTGAATCGAAAAATATCGTGCATTATTTGGGTGATCAAATACAAAATGAAATTACAGTATTAAAATAATTTCACAAAATATTACAGATAAAATACTAGAAATGACCAGAGAAGCTAAATATTTTACTGTAATTTTGGTATTATCACTGAAGACGAAAATAAAGATATGGATACAAGGAATCGTTAAACCAATAGCCTTAAAAATAGCATCTTCAGTTTCTTTATTCGATTATAATTTGGCATATTTTAAATAAAATTAATCCAGTAAGTAAAATGTTCAAAAAAAATGGATTTCGATATACACGAAGCTCTTGAATGTCTAAAAAATATCAAGGAATATTTTTAAAAAAATAGAACGGAGGAAGTAGCCCAAAACGTCGTTTCTAGAAGCACTGTCAAGGAAAATATTTTTAAAACAAAACGGTCATTTCGATTATGAAAGTAGAGAAGCTATTCACAATCAACAACAAAATTTCAAAATTAATTTTTTCTTTCGAATTATGGACACAACAATTTCCTCCTTAACTGAAAAGTTTACATAAATGAAAGAACGCGGAGAAATGTTTAAAATATTTTATAACATTTCTGAATTTAAAAAAAAAAACATGGTCAGATGACGATTTATTAAATCATTGCAAAGATTTACACATTAAAATAAGTGACATTGATCGCAATAAGTCCGATTACTGATGGTTTAGCATTATCTGAAGAACTTGTAGTACTTCAAATTTATATTAAAGACAATATTGCAAGTTTACAATATATTTTTTTTAAAACGATTTTATAGATACTTTTCCAAATGTAGCAGTTTCTTTAAGAATGTTTCTAACTTCACCAGTTTCAGCTGCCTCGGGTGAATGAGTTTTTCAAAATTAAAATTAATCAAAAATTATTTACGATCGACGATGTCTCAACAACGAATCTCTAATTTGGCAATCATTTCAATATAAAATGATCTTTGGGAACAAATAAACATAAATGAAATAATTCATAAATTTGCACATTTTAAAGCATGGAAAATTATAAAGTTAAATTATTTTGTTATATTTGTTTGTTGTTTCATTATATTATATGTGAGATAGACTGAGTGATCACTGAATTATGACCACCTACCTAATACTTCGTAGGTCCTCCTTTTACCCTCAGTACAGCAGATATCCGGCGTGATATTGATTCAACAAGATGTCTGAAGCGTTCGGGAGGTATCGCCAACCAAGCTGTGTGTAATGCGGTCAGGATGCAGGTAATGTAGGTGAATGGTGTATCCAGACGCCTGATATGGCTTTCCATAGGGTCCCACAAGTGCGCTATGAGATTGATATCGCTGGAGTTCGGAGGCCAATCGATATGCTGGAAGTCAGAACTGTGTTTCTTAAACCATTCCTGCACAACAAGTGCCCGATGGCTCGGTGCATTGTCATCTTAGAAGAAACCATCGCCATTCGGTAAAAAGTGTAACATAGCGGGGTGTACACAGTCAGCAAACAGTTGACGATGGCGGAGACCAATGATACGTTGTTCCACATGCACCAGGGGTTAAAGTTCCTGCCAGTGGAATATGTCCTGCACCATACAACCACTTCCACCGGCCTGCACTTTTGATACCAGTCTTCTAACGTCCAACTTGCATGCTCTTTGCACCAGGCGAGTCTTTTACGCCGATGAACCTTGGTTAATGAGAGAATGCCGTTGGTGTCGTCTGCTGGTATAGCCCATACGTGCGAGCATGCGACGCATGGTCATGCCAGATATTGTTCCTAGTTGGCCCATGTTGTATTGGGTAGTCAACTCTTCAACTGTGCTGCGCCTGTTCGCCTGTACGAGTCATCGGACCCGGCGCTCACCTCTAACATCAACCTTTCTGACCTTTGCAATTTTGCAGTCAAGTCATTGTTTGACCATTTTGACGCCACACCTGGTACACTTTAACTACGGCGGCTCTTGAACACCCCACCAGTTCAGCCGTTTGGGAAATCGAGGCACCAGCTCCTCGAGCTCCCACAATCTGTCCTTAATCAAAATCTGTCCATTTATTACCACTCTCTGCCGTCTCCCACTCAACCATCCCATTATCCTTGCCCTTAATGCCATACCGCTCAAATTTGTACAGCAGTCTTTCATGTGCAACAGTATCAAAAGCTTTCTTGAAATCCAAGTCAAACGATATCAAAATTATTTTTTGCATCCAATTCCTTTGTGACCACATCGTAGTATCCAATCAAATTGGTCAAGACTTTCCCCTTAACAAACCCATGCTGTGTCTGAACTATTACTGCTGTCTTGTCTAGGTGATCCTGCATCACCTCCTTAACCAGTGACTCCATTATTTTCCCTGGAACAGAGGTTAAACAAACAGATCTATAATTATTTGTGTCACCCTTTGAACCCCCTTTGTGAATTGGGGATACATTTGCACATCTCCATTCCATGGGGACCTCCCATGACTCTAAAGCTCTCTTACTGTGTCTTATTTATCCTGCTCTCCGGGTTCCCCTTTCACCTGATGGCGCTTATTGCTCCATTGATAACCTGGAGGATGCCTTCGCCTACATCCTCCATATTTCTAGCTCTACACTCATTTCTTGCGTGCCTACACTCTGTACTTCCCCGACTCTACCTTTTTTTTTTTTTTTTGTCTCCGTCCAGGAAGCTCTGGGAGCCAGAGAATAATGGGCAGCCCGGCTACCTCCTAGTGGTGTGTGCGAGCAACGTGGGGTCCCACCAGGGGCCCCTGTGGCTAAATTCCAGGACACACAACAGAACTCAACATAATACGACGTCTTCCACAGACAACACTTTTTTGGCATTTAGAGTCTTCTGTATTTCTTCACAGCGTACATATGGTGCAGATACGGGAAACCACAGGTGGCGTCTGACCCTAATACTATGCACATTATACCAGCAAGAAAATTTTGTAGTGTGGCCAAAAAATTATTATAATTCCGCATATTAATAAATCTACATTATAAGGAATTAACTGAGGTCAGACATTAGAAAAAGTCTTGACTTCAAACAATTCCCTGTATTTGTATTTTAATTGATAATCATTGAAAGAGGTGCACTTCTTAATAGGCGATGTCTTATCTTTCCTTCTCTGCACAGTTAAATGCATTTCGGAGCAGATATTATAGAGCTAAGCTGAGTAAAAATAAACACTGCTGAATTATTTATTTATGTTAAAGAATTTACTAACTAGAAGGTGCTTCTACAACTCTTCATAGAATTATACATTAATAAATGAAAAATTTCCTTCATAATTTTTATATACCTGACTTTTTAAAAATAATTGAATTTCTTCTTCCATTTTTGAGACTAGTAGACATGTCCACACGTCAGGTATATCATTAATTCAGGCGTTGATATGCGCCAAAGCAACTAATACTATGAAGCATACATATATTGCGCCTGTAGTTGAATGTATTCTTCGGCCGATTTGCTAGACAAAAAACCCGAGTTTCCTGAAGAAAAAAACCACGCAACCCTTTCCTGAGACCAAGTAACTCAGCGATTTTTTGAAAAAAGCTTCCATCATTGACGGAATCCGAATTGTAGTCTTTTCCACCCTGTGTGGAAAGCGGTGATTATATTCATTGTACTTTCTGAGAGGGCAGGTAAACAATTTGTCCACTGAAAGGGATATCTGGTTACTGGGCAACGCGACGCTGTCGCGTTGCCCAGTAACTCTCGCTAGTGGAAGAACCCACCGGTTGGCAGGTATATAGGTACACTGCATTCACGTAGACGGTAATTCGATGTCAGTATGTATAAACGTCGTGAGTTAACAGACTTTGAAAGAGGGATGATAGTGGGTGCACGACACATGGATCATTCTATCGCGGAGTTGGTACAGAAATTGCACTATCCGCGTTCGGCAGTATCAAGAGTGTATCGGGATTACGCCGTTTCTGGAATAACATCTCATCGTGGACAGCGCTGTGGGCGGAGAAAGGTGGTGGATGAACGTGGCCGTCGATATCTGTCTCGCATTGTTTCAGCCAGCCGGAGAGCGACAGTGGCACGAATCAAGGCCGTCTTCAACGGGTGAGGCACCAGAAACGTTTCCACCAAGACCATCAGGCGATCATTAGACGCAATAGGTTATGGGCACCGCCGACCCACCAGAGTCCCCATTGATAACACCACGGCACAACTGGGCGAAAGAACATTGGCACTAGACCTTGGATGATTGGAGACGGGTCTCCTAGTCTGATGAGTCCCGTTTCCAGTTATTTCGAGCCGACGGAAGGGTGCGTATCTGGCGGAAACCGCACGAAGCTATACACCCGTCATGTTAACAAGGAACTGTTCAGTTGTTGTTGTTGTTGTTGTTGTTATTTGGTTTTTTTAGGAGCATTAGCAACTAAGGCCATATTGCTCCGGCGATATGCGATGGTCATTCCCTGACCTTTCTGCATCCTCCGTATTTGGTGGTCAGGTGCTCGAACCCCGGTCTAATCAAGAAGCGTGTGCTACGTACGCACTGCTGCTCCTGTCCATTTGGTTACGGAAGCGCCTGAACTGTTCAGGAAGGTGGACAGTCGGTAATAATCTGGGGCGTATTCAACTGGCACACGTTGGGACCTCTGGTACGTCTAGACGCATCTCTGAACGGTCCAGGTTACGTGTCCATCCTTGCAGACCATCTGCATCCCTTCATGGTCATCGTGCAGCCACAGGGCAGTGGACTCTTCCAGCAGGACAATGCGTCTCACCACAGAGCTGTAGTGACTAGAACATTGTTCAAAGAGTATTCCGCAGATTTCGCCATGATGGAATGGCCTCCCCGTTCACCGGACATGAACCCTGTGGAGCATCTTTGGGATGCTGTGAAAATGTCCGTTCGAATTTTGGATCCTCTACTCAGATATGCGACGGAATTATGGGCAGCGGTGCAGCGAGCATGGATGGAAATACCTGTAGAACGCTTTCGTGAACTAGTGGACTCAATGCCTCGCCGTCCAATTGCCCTTGTCCGGGCGGAAGGAGGGCCTACCCGTTACTAGGTACGTATCCCATGATTTTTGTCCACTCAGTGTATAATTCGATTGTAAAATCCAATTTCTATGCAGATGCTTCAAATAACATGTACTCCATTTTTGCACCTTTTGTTCAAGTGGTCTCCTTGGACTCTTTAAAAACTAAATCACTTCACTTTTATGAGACGTCAGGCGTTTGTTTGTTTGTTATTTGGTTTTTAGGAGCATTAGCAACTAAGGCCATATTTCTCCGGGAATATGCGGTGGTCATTCCCTGACCTTTCCGCATCCTCCGTATTTGGTGGTGACGGGCTCGAACCCCGGTCTAATCAAGAAGCATGTGCTACGCACTGCTGCTCCTTCCCACCTGGGTACGGAGACGCCATGACATCAGGCGTGAAGAATATCTGAAGCAATGTCAGCTATTTCCACAAATTAAAAATATCAATGACCTCTCTGAGTTCTTCGCCTTTGTCAATAAGACTATATCTGATTTTCCTCTAGCAACAGCTGGAGTAAAACCAGACAGCTGGTCTTTTCGTTCAGCAACAGATTTGATCTGTTGCTGAACGAAATAGGGACATATTGGAATCTCAATCATTCACCGGAATCAAACCCATGTGGTGTACGAGAAAGCAGCGACGCTATCCACCTCGCTTCCCACAGTGAATGTACATAATGGCCAACTTGCTAATTATCCAGGTATCGTCTTTTGTAAGACAGTTCTTTATTTATTTATCTGTTTATTATAAATCTCCCCGTACTTTAAGCAACTGCCCACGTACCTTAAGCAACTGCCAACAGCTCATGGCACCTCGCAGAGATACGTGGAATTAATAAGAATTATTATAATTCCACATATTAATAATATCTGTGTAAACAAAAACTTTTTTTAATATTTCTAAATAAAAATATATAAATGTAGTGGTCAGCCCCTCCCAAGGTCCAGTCAACAAATTAATTGAAGTCCTGCGACTAACTGTCACAGAGGCCTTATTCCTTCGTGTTGTGAAATAATAGTATTTCTTTCGAGTAGCTCAGACTACTTGACAAATAAATATTTCTAGCTTTACGAGAATGACCAGTTAATCGGCGAGAAACTACAGAGAATAGTCTTTTTTTTTTTTTTTTTTTCTATGCCCCATCAGTGACTCTGACCGGCTACCTTTCTTCTTGTCAAATTAAGGAAACCAATGGGTTTGTGAATCATAATCCATTAAATTAAATGTGTAAAATAAATGAAATTCGAAAGTGATATTTCGAGGGAATATGATATTTCGAGGCACGATATCATATCTAATCAATTTAGTTACGAAATTTCCATTCGTTTACTCTAATGATGCATCTTCAAGTATCAATGTACGAAAGCTCTTAATGAACCTTTCTGAGAAATAGCAACCCCCCCCCCCAACACAATACACATTTGAGTTAGAATAGTTTTCTCCATTAGATTATTATATTTTATTATTGTTACCGACATCTTTAGTGATACAAATATCTTTCCGTGTTCACTTTCAGCTAATTTGTGAACCGACGAAAACTACATATCAGCTTTCTATAAATATCTGCTAACCCTTTTCCAGCTTAAGTGAAATATTTTCATAAGTCACCTAGTTCAATGAGTTAATTAAATATATAATAAAAAAATGATTAAAAATATAAACAATTTAATTGGAAAGTAACCGATTCTTTTTTTTTAAATTTTATTTAGAGTTATAAGAGATTTGTTATCTTGTAATTCACTGGACGTAATAATTTAGATATCAGTTCAGCGCATTCTTCCTGGTTTAATATATCTTATCCTTTCGCTTTTCACAGAACTTTTAAACGTCTCTATAATAACGATGTTATTTTCCAATTAATAGCATATTAATTCACCTCACTTGACAATCTGTCAAGGGAGGTGATCAATCAGACTCATATCAAACCTTCATCAATTATCCAGGTGAAGGAGTTTAGGATTTATTTGTGATTACAAGGCGGTAAGGTACAGAGCGTATGATACAAAGAATGCAAATGCTTTGCCTAACACAATCGAACAAAACCTACCTTTAATCCCAACCTTTCTTCTCCCCCCACGCCCTTACACTAACAAAAAAAAAAAAAAAAAAAACAGTCATACGAAGTATAAAACGTACCTTTTCTGTCGGATGCTTGACGTACGCCCACGGACTAGCACGTTCTTCGGAAGTCATCCTTGTCACAACATGTTTCATCCGATGTAAACTCACTACCCAAGAATTCGTGAGTGGTTTGCTGTGTGCGTCTCTCTGCTTAAAAGTTTCCTCTCTCTGATGTCGGCTGTTGGTGCCTGTTGCCGTGTGCCTTGACGGTCAGGTAATAACCTTGAGCCACGCTAGTGAAAGTGATGAGAAAGTCCCGCGCGTGCTACTCTGAGGCCCTCAAAGTCAGTCTAACGAATAATGCTGTTGTCTGGACCAATAGGAGTGGTAGTGCAGGCTACACCTTAACTTGCACAATGAGCGCCGTAACAGATTACGGTAACAGCATCCAAAGCAGTGCCTATGATATAACAATTAATACGATGCTTGCCGTGTGAGCTGGCATTATTTCAGAATCCGGACATCATAAATTCATAATTTTCAGTAATTGAAACTTCGAAGTAAGTCATATCCGTGTACCGAAACAGAAACGTGTAATTATGAATTTTATGATATCTAGTTCTTCAGTGTTTAAACTAAGTTCAAACTGGATATTAGTAAAAAAAAAAAAATTATAATTTTTAAATGTTTCAATTTACTCATGAAAGCCACTTTACGAAGTAAATAAGTATTGAAGAAAAATGTTCAAAAAAATATATTCCACACTTATAAAACTGTATCGGTGTACAATGCTAGTTCTCATAAAGATTAGTCACCTGAAGCAACAAATCATTTTTCGTTTCGCTGGATTATGATAGTTGACTTAACGAGACCCCTACATAACACACACACACACGCACATGCAAAACGACATTGCCATGACACTTTGGAAACAGTGCTGTATAGTGCTGCTATATTCAAATATTGTACTGTAAGATCCCAAATCTTACAAGTATAAATAAAGGGAATAATTTTAAATTAATTAGTTTAAAAAATTTATAACAAAATTTTCAAATTCTTCCTTGTAGTTAGCTACAAAGAATCTAAGATAGGGCAAATTAAGTTCTTTTGCATCTAAATCCGCACGGATATTCATTTGAAGAAGATTGCTAATTAGTTATGCCAATGTGAGCAAGTACAGAACAACTGGAATGTGACAGTGGATAGCAAGTTGATTTCTAACAATAATGGTTCGGAATGCAGGTGATGGCAGGAAAGATATGTTGGGAAAGGAATAAAGTCACCGTCCCAAATTAGCCATTAGCCCTATGCATGTGTAGATTTTTTTTTTTTTTTTTTTGTAGTTGTTGGCGCATCGGCTTCTGTGGCCATAGTGCACTTCCCAAAGTTCTTGTAGTACTTCGATCCAAGCCCGAGGCGGGATTCGAACCCGCGACCTTTGGGTTGCCAAGCAGGCACTTTACCCACCTGACTAGCCCGGTCGGCTGCATGTGTAAAGTAATGAAAAATAACTTAAGCTTCTGGTACATACAATGAAACTGATCCTAGAATGCATTTGGGAAACAGAAGGGCATCTGTTTCTGACTATGAGGGGAACGAACCGGATTAAGGGAAAGTACAGTTAGGAGAAAGTCCAGAAGGAAGTGGGTCCGCAACCCTTGTACTTAGGGAGGGGGAAGATGCCCAGCAATACAGCATACGGAGAAAACAAAGATTTCAGATGAATTACGAATTGCAGTAGAGATGCTGGAAGAAAAGATGATTGTGATTGGTTAATAAGAAGGCGGGAGAATTGAAACAAAAAGCAGGAGCACGAGGAGAAAGAGTGTCGTAGGAAAAAATTTTGGTTTGTGAATATCTGAAAAATAATGTTGTAACGTCGTGTCCGAAAGAATGGTCAAGTAGAAATGCCTGTGTTTGATGTAAATGTGGGAGGAGTGAAGATAGTCGCTAAAAATGAGAAGTGCGTCTGATAAATGGCCTGCTGAATGCTTGAGAAGTAAAAGCCTCAGCATATTAAGCAAATAAATGGATGCAGACCATCTCATCGATTTCTCGAAAGGAGAATCTAGGAAAGAAATGCCTGAAAAATCTGTAAGCCAGGTACAAAGAAGACGGCCGCGTAAAAAGATCAAAAGTGGAAGATCAATCTACTGGTGGCTGCGAAATAAAGAAAGGGCAAGGAAAGGTAAGTCCCCAACAATTATATAGGTTAATTGTTAGAATCCGCTCAGGATTGATAATTGTTAACTTTGTCGATGGAAAGCTTGAGATAAGCCTAGAACACTAATAAATAGCAAGAAACTGGGTTAGGTGGGTAGAGAGAGAGAGAGAGAGAGAGAGAGAGAGAGAAAATACTATCTCTGATATAATGGCATTGTGTAGAATATATGGTATATGCTCAGGATTATGTTGTTGTATAAGTGCTCTAGGGAGAATATATATATCCCTAAGTTGTATATGGGTGTGAAAAAAAAAAAAAACAAAGGGGTAGGTATTTGATTGATAACTGGCTAGAGGAGCAGTATTTTGAAAGGGTAAAAGAATTGTTTTCAGAGAGATGTACAGGATGAGATTATTAGAGGAGGGGTGTTGTGTGTTCAAAAAGATCTGAAGAAACTTTTGGATTAATTGGAAAAAAATTAGCATTAGCATTAGTAGAGGCATATGATGCAAGAAAGCAAGCTTATGCAGCATCAGCCAAAAAAAAAAAAAAAAAAAACACTTCCATTTCACCCCTCCGTTCGTTCGAAATACCTGTCCAGCTGAACCTTAAGTTTATTTAGGCTATCAACTTCCACAACAAGGGATGGAAGTCTGGTCCACCAACCAACTACCCGCTGGCTAAAGGCAAATTTTCGCACATCTATCCTACATCTGTCTTTCCTCAATCTGAATTTATGCACTGTCAGGTGATTATTCTGAGCAAGAGGAAAAATCCCATCGGCATTGAGCATACTCAAACCATTCAAGGCTTTATACACCTCTATCTCTATCAGATCACCTCGCCGGTGCCTAGTCTCTACACACTGTAATTTGCTAAACTTAAGCCTTTCTTCGTAAAAGCAACCTTTTGTCCATTCACTAATCTTGTTACCCTTCTCTGTACTCGTTCCAGCAGCTCTTCATCCTTCTTGAAATGAGGCCTCCAGACCGGTATACAGTACTCAAGGTGTGGCCTGACCATTGCCTTATACAAGGGAATAATCACCTCCTTATCCCTGCTAGAAAGATTCCTGTATATTATTGACAAGACACCATGAGCTACTCTTGCAGCCCGTCTACACTGCTAAGAGAACTTCATATCTGCCTGCACAATTACCCCAGGTCCTTTTCATTCTCTACCACCGTATCCTGTCTATCCTTTCCTATCCTTTCTGTACACATTGTACTCCCCAACTTCCAGTTCTGCATTCCTTATATCTGTGTGACACCACGTCTCCGATATCCCAACAATATCTGCCTTTAATGTTTTGAGCAATACCTCAAATTCATCAAATTTACTTACCAAACTCCTAGCATTGGTGTACACGAAAGTATACATGCACCTGTTCCTAGTCTTAGATACCCTAACACAACCCATGTGTTTACTTGTACGGCAATGACTCCCAGCAGTCTCTGAAATATCCTGCATCTTGTTTTCCAGGCTGCTGCTCATTCCAATAGAAGTGCAAGAATCACTTTCACCTCTGCCAGTGGCTACTGTTAATATATTAGTCCTTGTATCCCCCCAAGCTAGCAGTTTTCCGACCCACCTAACCCTGCCTCGATAGCATCAGTAAATATTCTTGCACCCTTTCTATTTAAGTGTATCCCATCCCTGTAGAAGCAGTCTCTCCTGTTAACAAGTACAGACCAGGCTGAAAAAAATTCTACCCCTTGAGCCTTGCACATTCTTTCCAGGGCCGAACTGATCGACAAGGCTCTCATCATATACTCCCTCCTATCGTATCTGGGCAGCATTTCAGACACTTTCGAATTCAACCCTAATTCACCGCTTTTTTTCAACAGTAACCTGTACTTGTTAAGTAATTTTGCCGGTCTCTTAATCTTAATATCATTAGTGCCAACGGGTACAACCCTAGAACCCTGGTCCTGTTCCACCTATCCTTTTTACAAAGCATGTTCCCCGTTTCCCTGACAATAGTCACCAACAACTACTAGTTCTTGTGGGACCAGCGCATTCTGCCTTGGGGTTTGCCGCTGTATTGCGTGATGACCAAATGCAAGCTGTGGCGTTGATGTGGGCAGCTGAGAGCTTGATGGGCTCCTCAATTTAGATCCTTCGAGGGCATCCACCCTATCCTTCAAGCTCTCATATATGCCCATAACAATGCGGAGTTGTCGCCTGAGTTCCTTACACTCCTTACATCACGCACGCACACACAAAGACATCCCCCATGGCAATATCATGTCGCGTACCCGATTGTCCACAAACATCATGCAAGCAGTGCATTTTAAAAGGCTGTGATTCAGATGGCAACTGCCCCCCCCCCTCAGTTCTCCCCTGAGCCACAGCACTCCCATTAGCTTGAGCCTTTTGCTTTGCTGCTCTGGTCTGAGACATGATTTCGATTTAATTTCAATTTCAGTACAAAATTATAACTCTAAACTTGTATCCAAACACAGTTATAACGCTATATATTTTTTTCAGTATCGAGTATTATCTACGAGTTACGTTTATATAACTTCCGTATCAAGTTATGTATTAATTAATTATGTTATGTTTGTAATCTAAGTCGTTATATGTATTTAGTTAAAAAGAACAATTTAATTGACAATGAAGTTTAACAAGATTAATAGATTTTACTGATTGATTGACAATATTATATTATATAC
Source organism: Mastigoproctus giganteus (assembly GCF_048544385.1). NCBI lineage: Eukaryota > Metazoa > Arthropoda > Arachnida > Uropygi > Thelyphonidae > Mastigoproctus > Mastigoproctus giganteus. The sequence goes on from NC_143579.1 coordinate 75,045,538, forward strand.
TATACTATACTAAGCTTACGCTATCCAGTTCGGGATATAACGTTGTATCGTATAACAATGGCGGCAAGTTACGAACGGTAAATCTACGGACACTTAAGTATTAATTAACTTCCAAATCTCGCTGTCTCAATTCAGAATAAACTAAGGATCCTGACTAGGTCTAAAAGCTACTTATAGAAAATAATTTGATATAACAATTGGTCAATAAAGCGGCTAAATATGGCTAAAAAACTTCTCGTTCAGCGGAGCTGCAACTTGTAACACGTGGATATGATACCCTTACCGATACTAATACCTACAAAATCTCTATCTAAGCTTTAAACTAAGCTTTAAACTTTAAACTTTAATTAAACTTTAAACTAAGTACCGTGACTAGGAATATAAAGCTACTCTAGAAAATAAGTTAATATGCCAATTTAAGCTAATAAAACAGAAAAAAACTTCTCTATTCCAGGAGCAGTAAAAAACTTCGCCTGTACAGTGCTACTCTCGTTCTCAAATTTCTCAAAAAATGTATGATAAAAAATGTAAAAAGGAGGTAGAAGGAAGTTTTATTGATCCTGAAGTTAACCTTAATTAAGAGTAGGTTGTACGATTTCAGAAAGAAGGTGGAGATAATATTTCTTAACATTAAATAAGATAATACTGTGTAAATCTTGATATGGAAATAAAATTTTGTTATATTTAGAAATTTAAATAAGTGCTTCATTATTCAAGAGAAATATACACTTCCCTCAAAAAAAAAAAAAAAAAAAACTTGCACTAAGTTCAAACCTGTACAAGGAGAATAAATATATCCTCAGTGCCCAGAATCTTCTGTGACAGAAAGAATGAATATAGCAGTCAGGTAGCTTGTGAGCTTTAGAAGGGTGAGGAACCAGTTGTACTTAAATCAAAAATAATACGCAACTACCAAAATTGGGTTCCAAAACAAGAGGTATAACGCCACCTAACCGGAGAAATAAAATAAATAGTAAGAAACCCCGGTTCCCACAGTACTTCTTTTAGGGCGAATGTTATGTCTAACTCATTAAAGACATCTCCATTACAGTCTTATTTAAAAAAAAAAAAAAAAAAAGAGGAGATAAATATTTTCCCGAAAACTACTCAGTAAATAAATAAATCGAGTGCTTTCGTCCAAATAATCAAAGTTAAACGTGACTACTAACACGGATTTATAACTTGACGATCCTTAATTTTGAATTTAAAAAATGCTAACGTGCTAATTTTAAAATGGATGCAATATTCAAAGATATATCTAAGGCTTCCAAGTACTATAGCAACAGTACCTGTTGCTATAGTACTTGGAAAACTAAATGAATTAGCTTAGATTAGAAATTTAAATGTCGGAATATCCCAATTATTGAAACTTTCATCATTCCTTTAAAGTTCAAAGAAGGGTGTCAAAAGATTCCTTTTTTTATTATTATTATTTTTTAAAAATAATATTGTGGTGTCACTGGATGAAGGTGTCAGCATTTCAGTACGCTAATGATATAAACGATTTCGAAGTTATGAGATATAACTGTATTTATTGAAAAAATATATATAAATAAATTGTTACCAAGTTGTACAACTGGATCATTAAAAATGTTTATTAACATTAATAAATAGTCTATGGTATCACTTTTTGTTTTCCATAAAAAAAAATTATAGAGATGGATATCATTTAGAAGGATATAGGATACTTCATATTAATAAAATCAGGTGATCCGAGGTGGATTCCTGAAATTACTGAAATGGATTCAGTTACCTGAATCCATTTCAGTAAATTCAGTTACCTGAATCCATTTCAGTTCTTGGTATCATATTCCCTCGATTACTGCATCAGCATTTAGGTGTAATGAGTCTTAAGTGTGCAGAGAAATAGAGTGGGCCAGTAAATCAAAATGTCTTATAATGTCTTAAGTGTACTGAAGACAGTCATTTCGAATGTTCAAATAGAACATATAAGATTAGAATATTTCAGTTGGTAGCGGTTTCTATTATTAATATTCCTTCTTAATACAGGGGGTCTCAAAAATGCACGGCATAACTTCAGGAATGAGTTCCTCATATGCAGACAATAAAAATATTTTATATCAACACAGTTCCGGAAATGCTTGGTTCCCGAGTTATTAACCGGAATGTCTTATCTACCGCAGGTGATTTCCTTCATCACAAGGTACTTCCATTTAATCAAACTACACGATCCCCTAAGGGCCCCCCTGAGCCGTAGCTCATCTGCCATTTACATCATAATTGTTATTATTATTACAGCCTTTTTTTCGGTCAATTTTTAAACAACAATTACAATAGTCTAATTTGACTAAACAGATCTAAAACTAGATCGTACAACCTTTAGCCTCGCGGTGGGGACGGCGTCTCCGCCCCCACCACAAGTTACCGTCTCCACCACGAGGAGGTAGGTTGCCCTATCCAGGAAACCACGTTTGGCAATCTGCCAAACAAATAATAATAAAATTCATCTATATACTTTGTTAAACATAATTCAAAAACAGCTCCACCATTCTTATTTACAAAATCACTTGAGTCCGATCCCTGTGAACCCCAAACATCAGCGTCAACTATAACCGACGATCCCCAGTCACCACCGGGAGAAGTCACACATTTCTCATTAGGAAAACATCTCGCACTACTTTCATTACATTTCAGTTCGACGTTTCAAAATGTCGACAGCACGCAAATAATCAGGACACGCCCGATCATTTGCGGTGTGTGCGGAGGGAAATTTCCTTTTCAAACAGTTAACGCATTGCGGGGTGCCTGCATGCTTGCTGCAGGCACCCCGCAATAAGACTTAAATGTATGGCCTCTGCCGGCACAGTGACCGCAGAACTCGTCCGCTTTACAGTGCCGGGCCACATGGCCATACGCCATACATTTAAAACATTGTGTTGGGGTCCACAGTTCACGGACTCGATGCGAAATCCATTTCAAGAACACTCTAGAACAATTTATCAATTGTCTTCTTATACGTGGGGAAACTTCCACCACATAGTTGTACCCTATAATGTTCCTTGCTTTGTTCCTTTCCACAACCTTTATTTCTGAGAGTACTTGATCTTTACTGACACAATCATCAGCCAAGTTCTTTCCCCAAAGTTCATGCTTTAGAATATCTTGACTTACTTCTGGGTCTACATCAAAAATCACAAATCTCGGCAAACGTCGGACGGTCTTCTCAACCTCCAATTCGAGATTCTGAACTTCTGGACAATTTTTAATCTGTCAACATCGGATTCTGATGCAGCCTCAATAATCACTCGCTTATCTCTTATCGGACGAACCGACACGATCTTCACATCCGTTAAAAAAGGGACAACTCGGCCTATTAACTCAGTCTTAACTTGATCACTTGTTCGGTATTTATCCGATTTCGCCTTCAATATAATGGATTTTTGACTAGATACTTTTTCTTGTCTAAAAATATCTAACTTTTCCTTTAGTATCCGATTCTCAAACACCAAGGACTGTACCACATCCGCCATCTTATCCCAATACTCCATGACACTGTATCAACATCATGACCAGTTGAGTCCGGAAGGACTGCGAAGAAAAGCCTCAGTTTACTTCTCAGGAAACTCAATTCTTCCAAACCAATCAGTTCAGAAGAAAGATCTATATCCTGATCAGTCTGAGTTTCTTTCTCAAGAAACTTCCGTCTAGGACTCGCCTTGACCGGAGTTCTTCTTCGAGGTGATTCACTCGGAATCACTACTTCAGTATCTTCTGACGGAATTGCCTCAAGTTCTTCGACAGGAGACATCGGAACTTTCTTTTTAGCTTTTGGCATTATTATCAGCCAATAATATAATCTTGACAAAAGGAATTTAGCGCACGAAATTTCAAAACAAAACAGCCTAAATAAGCTCGATCTGCCAGCTGGGGGACAATCACCAGCTGCCCAGCCCAGACCACTTGGAGGAGGAGCTTCTTCAAGTAGTTTGCCAGACAGGGATCCAAAAGAACCGCACTTATCACTAAACCAAAAAAATCGCAATGATAATCAATCTGACCAACTATCTGACAAAAACACTTGGCACCTGGGCCCATCACAAGGTACTATTACATTAGAAATACCGGATCCTACCACTACCGGTGCCGTAGCACATCCGTGGCTAGGATCTTACTTTCAGGCGTCTGAATCTTAGGTTACAATTATTTATAAAAATTTAAAAATTTGAACTCAATTTTATAACTCAAAATAAGTTTGTGACCACTTAGCCTATCCTGAGGAGCAATACATTTGGACCAGGTCTATGTATCCTGATCAGCATAGTTCCCGTCCCTAACCACGGGGAGGTGGGTCGCCACTATCTATCAGGGCTCTTTTATTAAACATTTCATTAACAAATTTGTTAAAAAGAGCAAAATTATTGCAATCTGTGAACAGGATCCCCAGACTATCCTCGTCTAATACTCCTACAAGCATTTCTAATCTCCTGCGTATGTCCAAATATGCGTTGCATTCGAGCATCAGATGTTTGGAAGTTTCAACTTCTCCACAAGCACACAATCCAGAGCAATGTAGCCCGAGCTGTGACAACTTATACTTCAGGCCATGTCCAGTAATTAGAAAACTCGCTCTTAACCCAAACTGTAACCAGGGCTTTAACCTACAATCTACCAGTCTCACATCAGGCAGGAACATGAATGTTTGTCTACCTTTTTCAGAGGTTTCCCAACTCGCTTGCCAAAGACCAGCTATCTCAGTATTTATTCTTATCTTCTCGTCTCGAACTTCATTCCTAGAGTATTCTCGCCCATCTTCTGGACAGGAAGTCACACCCAATATGGTTTTTCTGATATTATTCTTGGTGAAGTATATGAGCCCTTTTAGTAATACTTCAAAATAAGCAGGTTTTCGTCCCGCCAGTACCTGGAGTGCATCAGAGGAAACTGTACGGCATGCACGTGTAATTCCGAGTAAAGCAAATGTTTGAGCCTGTATGAGATGCTTTTGTATTATAGTCTTATCAACTCGGTGAACCCATGCACCAGAGGCGTAAGTTAGTATTGGGACAAATAAACTCTGGTATAACATATTCAAGGAGCGCCCTTTTATGCCCCAGTCTGTCCTTACTACTCTCTTGATTTTAGCGTACAGCATTCTTGTTTTATCCTTGATGTAGCGGACATGTTCAGTGAAGAACAGCCGTTCCTCTAACTGCACACCCAAGTATTTTGTCTTTTTGGCATAACGTATTGGTTCTCCTTCCAATTGTACTGTAGGATGTCTGTTCATGCTCAATTTACCCTTCATTAAGGTCTGGACAGTTTTTTCCTTGGATATTTCTAGTTTGTTCAACTTGGACCATTCGCTCAATGAACTCAATGCATTGTCTGCTCTGGTCTCCAATTGAGAGCGGGAATTAGCACTGATTAACATCACTAGATCGTCCGCATACGCTATCATATCTACACCAGCAAAGCTATTTTGGAGAAAAGTGTCAAACACCATATTCCAAACGTATGGACCCACTACCGAACCTTGAGGGCATCCCCGGTACATAGGTCTGATTATCTCACCATAATTATTTCTTATAATCACTTTTCTTTCCTTAAAATAATTCTCACATACTTGGTATAAGTTTTTAGGACAACCAATTTCTCTGATCCTAGCTAGGATACTCTTCCACCAGAGCCTGTCAAAAGCACCACGAAAGTCAATAAAAACGGCAAGAACATACCTATCATTGCCTCCCTCAACAGTGCGGACTAGTCTATATATAGCGTCCTCTGTGCTTTTCCCAGTTTTAAATCCAAACTGAAGCTCAGAGGACATAGACTTTCTTTCATATCTAATCATTAGACGACTCACAGAGAGCCTTTCATATACTTTGCCCAGCACTGGAAGGAGAGCAATGGGTCGGTATGCCCCAGTCTCGTTTAACAATCTGTCTGTTCCTTTAACTATCAACTTTACGTGTGCTTCTTTCCAGGCCCCGGGAAAGATACCCTCCTTTATGCATTTGTTATACATTCCAACAAAGGAATGTATAACAAATGGTGGTTTGTTATACATCTGGTGGTTTTCCATTCCGACCATGTACTCAAATCAGGAGCAAGCGGATATGCACTTTATGTACAGTTTGGCGGACAGCAATGCTCTGGAAGCTCGTCGTTTGTACCACGAAAGGTTCCCAGAACGAAGTGGCCCAGACAGGAAAACGTTTGAAGGTATCCATCGCCGCCTTTGTGAACATGGGACCTTTACACCTCGTGCTGCCGACAGAGGACGCCCAAGATCGACGACTCCTGAAATAGAGGGGGAGATTTTGGATGTTGTGCATGCCACTCCTGGAATCAGCACACGCAGAATAGCAATGCAACTGGCTGTTCAAAGTTCAACTATTTGGAGAGTGTTGCGAGAACACCAACTGTATCCTTACCATCTTCGACGGGTACAGGCCTTGTCACCAGCAGATTACCCTGCGCGAGTAATGTTCTGCCAGTGGTATTCAGGCAGAAGATGGACATTTTGAACAATTACTATAAGGTGATGTGAACAGTTAAGTGTCATAGAGAGACCTTCAAAACTCGGAAACCAAGCATTTCCGGAACTACGTTGATACAAAATATTTTTATTGCCTACATATGAGGAACTCATTCCTGAAGTTATGCCGTGTATTTTTGAGACACCCTGTATATCTTCTGGAGGTTGGCTTCTTTAAGGACGGATTTGTTTCAGATGCGTTTCAGCAGTGGTCTGAATTATGATTTTAAGTCGTATCCTGATTGGTTCATCCATCGTAGGATATTAAAGTATACTGGAATGCAAAACTTACGGACCAGTCAGGTTTTCACCTGTAGCTTCTCATAAGAGTGGCCTGAATATGGGAAAAGCATACCAAAGGAACTCGTGAGGTACAGAAATGATGAAGGAAACAATACCGACACAACAACGGAAACAAAACGGTACAGAGTGACTTTATTCAAAAATGGCAACATAGCACTGGCTGCCATGATACAGATGCATCACTGCCAAAGATGGAACAATGGGAAGAGGTGGTCCTCAGTAGGAGATATGGCCACCCCTAAAGTCGATGCAGGCTTTGCACCGCGTGTTCATACTTAGAACAATGTTGTTGATGAAGTTCTTGCGGTAACATCGTCCATTCCTCTGTCAGTGCCATCTTCAGCTGGTGAACATTTTCTAGTGTATGTGGACATGCTGCTAGGCGTCTCTCCAGAGCATCCCATATGTGTTCGATGGGATTTAGATCGGTGGAAACGGGCAGGTATGTTGGTCCTCTTGCAGAACAATGTCCTCACTTTCCAAAAGAATATATGAACAGCTGCAGTGCGATGGGGTGTGGCGTTATCATCCATAAACACGAACTCGGGACCAATGGCACCTCGGAAAAGATGCACACTGGGAAGGATCACCTCAGTACAGTAGCGTGCACCGGTGAGAGTACCGCCTTCCGGTATCTGGAGTTGTGTACGTCCATCCAAGGTAACGACTCCCCCAGACGAGAACACCTCGACCGCCATATCGATCCCTTTCAGTGATGTTTGCGGGGTGTAACCGTGTGCCAACATCTCGCCAGATTAGCTGACGTCCAGAATCGCTGCTGAGACTCAATCTACTCTCATCAGTAAAGAGTACCTTACCCCATTGTGCTGCTGTCCAGTCCTTGTGTTCAATGCACCACTGTAAACGGTGTCTCCGATAGGCAAGTGTTAAAGGGACACAGCGTACTGGCCGTCGGGCAAACAGTCCACTTTTGTGGAGTCGCCTGGCCACAGTAAACCGCGATATCCTGCGTCCTGTGCAGCTGGTTTTCAATAAATCCCACTGTCTGGTGTCGGTCCCTCTTGGCCAGTAGGAGTATACAGCGGTCATCATTGGGCGTTGTTTTTCGTGGACGACCACCACTGGTCCTTCGAACAGCTGTACCTGTGGTTCTGAGTGCCGACCACGCAGGTGAGACGATGCCATGGGCGATACCGAACGCTGCAGCCACACTCCTCGCACTTCGACCTTCCCAATTATTCGACCCGAGTACAGTCATCCAGATGTTGTCTATTGACCAGTTCGTTGTCTGTAGCACTGTGTGAAACGAATCGAACGTCTGTAACAATCGCGCTCACTACAGGTTGGCCTCGATTAACGCGATTAATTCGTCCCGCGAAAAATATCTTTTAAATAACTTTTTAACTGTATACAATGTAAAAGAAAATGAAAATAATTATGGAATTTAATCTTTATTGCATAAAACAGCGGTTCCCAAATTACGCGCCGCGGAATATTTTAAATTTTCGAGGGAAACATAGCGATACTCGACATCTGTCGGACACCGCGCGAACTACTAGCTCGAGGTAGTTCACAGTTTCAGCATTTCTTATTAAGTTGTTTGGACCTAACTACTAAACGGAACTGTTAGGTATTTATTTTTGTCTGGGTGCCCCTTTAAAAAATTACTGAGACACTAAGGGCGCCGTGAACAAAGAAAGTTTGGGAACCTCGGACATAAAATACACAATGAAGAAATGACTGTTGTGGAAATATTTGAATAGTGTTGCCTTTCTCTTTTCATCAATCAATTTACTATAACCGACAACAATCTTCTCTGGGCCCTGGCGAAATAAATATCGCAGAAAACCTCAAACCTTTTGTTTGAGGTTCTCTGCGATACAAAAGATTTCATCTAATTCTTTTACCGTTATCTCCTTCGCGGTAACATTTTCATCTGGCTCATTTAAAAATTTGAATTTTTATGCAAGTGTGCATTGACTTTATTAGCAGGAGACAAACAAGTAACACGTCTTCTTCCAATGGTTGATGGAACACATCGAGGGGGGAAAGCAGGTAAACGTTTGTTTATTGACCGTACGACTCGCGGTAAGCTTAACGCGCGATTCAAATCTTTTTCAACTATCGCATAAAAAAAAAATCGCGTTAACTGGAAATTTGCATCGTGTAAAGTGAAAATTAGTATAATTTTCAAAATAGCGTTAACTGAAAATCACGTTAAGCGAACTCACGTTATGCGAGGCTTGGCTGTATTCGGTAATTCGCACATAACTGCTGAACTGCTGCTTTTATCTGTTTATGTGAGCCCTTTCATCACGATTCAAATTTTTGATTGTGCACCAGATTTATACGGAACGGCCACAGTTATGCAAATCGCCACAGGCTGTTTCGTTTGATTTTGTGGTTGTAACCTTTCTATAGTGTTGGTCCTTAAGTTTTTCACACTAGTGTATGACATAGTGTTTTTGTAACACGGTGCCAGTGGTCTCCCACAAAACCACACTTAGTGGCACTGTGAAGATGCAAGACTGCAAAGCCAGATAAGTGAGTTGTGTTGGGTATCGCGAGTTGTGTAAGCATGTTGTTCATCTGGCCACTTTGTTACTGGGAGGAGCGATCGCCTTCCAGCATCCATCCACGGAACCAGAAGCTGGGCCAGGACAGAAGAGGAACATTTACGAGGCTGGCTCTGCTCTGACCAGGACAAGAGCAGAGGCAGCCTAAAAAAAAGGAATAAACACACAGGTTAGAGAAGAACAGGTAAGGTTGAGGGGATGATGACAGGAAAGGCATCCCCCTGGCGAATGCAAAGAGTGAACCTAAAGTAGGTGGGAACCCTGAAGAAGGGTGGGATAGGGTACGAAGAAAAGTAAAAGGATGACAGGCAAAAAAAAAAACAAGAAAAGGTGGTGAGATCACGAGCGTCTGTAGTAAGAAGCATGGGCTGCAGATGGGAAAGTGCCCTTGGGGTAGTGCCAGAAGGCGCTAAGTGTTCAAAACAGTTGCGTTCACGGTGGCTGTAGCCTTTGATTATGAAAGATGCGGCGTTGGAAGACAGCTTCAGCATAGGAAATCAAGGCTGCGATAAGTTGATATAAGTTGATGTTCAGGTTGCAGTGTCGTGATACCTAGCACTTGCAATAGGTTCAGTCTAAGGTCAAGGTAGATCGACAAAAGTTCATGATGTGGTGCCAAGTTTCCTCATCCTCACAAGAACAGCACGCATCTTCCTGGATTCCTAGATCCCGCAATTTACTGTTAAAGGCTCCATATCTTGTGAGGAGAAAAGTTGTCTGTAGGTTTGGATTCAGCCACGAAGTGATTGTCTTATTTATAAAGGTCACGTTGGGAAAAAATTTCCTGGTAATTTCACCTTTTGGACTGGCTGTCCACCTGTTTTTTAAGATATTATCTTGAAAGACACCGTAGGAGTATTTTGGACCTCAGTTTTCCTAACAAGTTAGTTCTTGGTTTCTATCTATATTCGCAACCTTTTGGCCACTTTTTTTTGTTCATCCAGACCTAAGTGAAAATCGTTTTTATTTAGGCCTTGTTTTGTTTGCACATGTCCTAATACTATACATAATATATAAAGAAGGTTATAAGACTAATAAATACACCGATAAGCCAAACATTATGACCACCTACCTAATATGATGTTGGTCCTCCACATGTAGCCAAACCAGCTCGTACCCGGCGAGGCATGGACGCTACAAGATTTCTAAATGTGTCTTGTGGTATCTGGTACCAATACGTAACCAGCAAATCCTTTAACTCCTGTACGGTCCGTGGTTGAGACGCCGCAGGTCGGAGTTGCTGTTCCAACACAAACACAGATGTTCGATGGGATTTATGTCTAGGGAATTTGGAGGCTAGGGCAATACCTGGAAGTCTTCCTCATGTTCCGCGAACCAGTCTCGAACATCTGGCCGGTTACGTAACCAGCAGACCCTTTAACTCCTGTAAGATCCGTGGTTGAGACGCCGCAGGTCGGAGTTGCTGTTCCAAAACAAACCACAGATGTTCGATGGGATTGATGTCTGAGGAATTTGGAGACTAGGGCAATACCTGGAAGTCTTCCTCATGTTCCGCGAACCAGTCTCGAACAATTCGCGCGGTGTGGCATGGCTCAATAACCTGCTGGAAGACGGCACCACCAGAGGGACAGACCGTTGCCATGAAAGGGTGCACCTGGTCAGCAATGATGTTTAGGTATATGTATATCTGGGTCTAACGGCTCTTGGGATTTCCCATCTCCGCGTATGTACACTGTATCGGACAAGCCAGGGATTTAAAAATATATGGGTCATGTGGTATGTAGCATGTTGTGCCCTTTGTTCATCTAGCCGGTTAGCCGCCGGGCCCCTAATGGGACTCAACGTTACCATACCTTGCCACGGGGAGGCCGGCCGTGTGTTATCTGTAATATATAGTACTCTGGCGGGTTCTGCCACCTACCTTCCTGGGATTTCAGTGGCTACGAATTAAAAACTAAAATGCTCGCGGTTAGTCATTAGCGTTTGTTAGGATAATTAGAAGAAGCTTGTGAGGGGATATATGCTGAAATAATATTTTCTATATGACTAAATGGGTCGGGCAAGAAATTTTAATTAAATTTGGATGCGTAGGGCTGAAAACACAGTAAAAGTCAACAGTAAAGGAGGGTGGGGAGGCTGAAGACAGGAGGGAAGAAAAAGAAGTAAGCGGCCGATAGCGAGGATGGCAACGCGTTTGCAGTGGAGCAGGCCCGTGCCTCACCAGAGGACAGAGATTTGGGGAAGGGGAGCTGTGAGGGGGAGGATTACCCTCTCCCCACGGGAAGGGAAAGAAAGCACCGTTCAAGAGAGAAACAGTGTATGATGAAAAACAATCTATCCAGTTATATTAAAGGAGGCAGCAAAGGAAGTAAGCAAACCCTTAGCCATAATTATGAGACCTTCCTTGGACTCAGGAGAGGTACCCATGGACTGGAGATGTTCAAATGTAACCCCAATTCACAAAGGAGGATCAAAGGGTGACACAAGTAATTATAGACCTGTTAGTTTAACTTCTGTTCCAGGAAATTAATGGAGGCACTGGTTAAAGAAGCACTGCAGGATCATCTAGAGAAGACTTCGGTTATAGCTCGGACACGGCATGCTTTTGTTAAAGGGAAGTCTTGTCTGACCAATTCGATTGGATACCACGATGTGGTCACAAAGGAACTGGATGCAGGGAATAACTTTGATATCATATATTTGGATCTTAGAAATGCTTTTGATACTGTTGCACATGAAGACTGCTGCACAAATTGGAGCAGTGTGGCATAGGAGGCAAATTGCTGCTATGGATAAAGGGATGGTTGAGTGGGAGAAGACAGAGAGTGGTAATCGATGGACAGTGCTCTTCGTGGACTAATGTTATTAGTGGAGTCCCTCAGGATTCACTGTTGGGTCCATTGTTGTTTTCTTCATTTATAAATGATATTGATGACGGTATATCAGGCATAATGTCCAAGTTTGAAGACGATACGAAGTTTAGCAGAGTTGTTAAGGACACTAATGACAGTACGCTGCTGCAACAGGATCTAGAAAAGTTGAGCAGATGGGCTGAGAGGTAGCAAATTAAGTTTAACATTGACAAATGTAAAGTACTGCATATGGGAAGCAAGTAACCCCAGCGTAATGTATCAACTCTGTGGTACTACACTGACAGTGGTAGAAAATGAAAAGGACTTGGGGGTAATTGTGCAGGCACATATGAAGTTTCCTGAGCAGTGCAGCCGGTCTGCAAATGTAGCTCATGGTGTTTTGTCAATGACATACAGGAATTTTTCTAGAAGGGATAAGAAAGTGATTATACCCTTGTATAAGGCAATGGTCAGGCCACACCTTGAGTATTGTATACAGGTTTGGAGACCTCATTTTAAGAAGGATGTAGAGCTGTTGGAACGAGTACAGAGAAGGGCAACAAGATTAGTGAACGGAACAAAGGGTTGCTCTTACGAAGAAAGGCTTAAGTTTTGCAAATTACAGTGTGTGGAGACTAGGCACCGGCGAGGTGATCTGATAGAGATAGAGGTGTATAAAGCCTTGAATGGTTTGAGTATAATTTGCCTTTAGCCAGCGGGTAGTTGGTTGTTGGAACAGACTTCCATCCCTTGTTGTGGAAGTTGATAGCCTAAATAAACTTAAGGTTCAGCTGGACAGGTATTTCGAACGAACGGAGGGGTGAAATGGAAGTGTTTTTTTTTTTTTTTTTTTTTTGGCTGATGCTGCATAAGCTTGCTTTCTTGCATCGTATGCCTCTACTAATTCTAATGCTAATGAGTCATACGACCACCTTCGATGTCCTTTAGTCCAGGTACCCAACAAGGCAGAACGGGAGGAGTGGGGGGGGGTTCAACCTGAGGTTCTTCTGGTCTTCTGGAAGGTCAAAATCTCTTCCATGTTTTGGTCCAGTCATATCGTAGCAGTTTGTTCTCACTTATAAGGTCAACCCTAACACACCCGGCTGCCTCTCAGTTTGGGAGTCTATTCCTGTTGTCATTCGCTTAGGAGGTCAAGAGGGGGACCAACTGCCTGATCTTTATCAATGGGTTTCTTTTCAAAGCAGTATACCAGTCTCATCCCTGTTTTGGACTGGACCATGTAGGTTGTATAAGATTTCTTGTCACTAAAGTGGACCAACCAGATCCTGGTTTCCTCACAGGTTGGGGGTCATTCCAGTGATCCAGTGAGGTGTGTAGTTTTTCCTTGGCCAGTTCCCGATCCTGTGTGAAATATTCGGAGTATATTTCAGTCATTATTTCTGTTGTTTCTTAGAGAGGCGTTTCTCTGAATTCAGTCAGGATTTAGTTGTGTTTCCGTTACTCTGGGCCATTGAGGGATGGCTGTTGTCTCGAGATTGATGCCCTATTCGTGGATTTGTGAACTTTTTGGATACCTCCACTGAAGAGGAGGGTAGGGTCCGTTGTCTTGTGAACAGATTTTGTGCAAAAAGTGTGAAGGCTTTGTAGGGCTCTTCCTCTTGCAGAACGATGTCCTCCTGATTTCGAAGAAGCGAGAGAATCTTGGTGTATAGGTGACATCTGAGGTCCTCGTAGTGGTCACACTCGTAGACCAGGTGCTCCCAGGACTCCTTCTGTCCACAAGAGCACCGCGGAGTAACTGAGATTCCGAAGTCCACCGCCTATCCTATCTGAAGAACAAGAGTAACACTGATTAACGGAGCTCAGTATCAGGTGTTTTTTATGCCGTGTCCCGACTCGCGTCGTAGTTCACCTGCAGTTGCTTCGATTTGCATAACGACTCGCTGGCCATTCATAATGTTTTGGCTCATCCGTGTATATGACAATAATATATGACAAATTATTTTTATATGACAAATAAAGAAATAAAAATAAACAAGTGTTGAATAAACAATTTTCACAAACACTGTCATTGATACTTATGTGGATTTACATCTAGATTCTGAATCTTTTATATTGAGGGGAATGGAAGAGAGTTTAATGGGGAATTAAAACTAAGAACGTTGACATAATAACATGGAGTAGAGTTCCAAAATTTTACAAGTTTATTACTGTAAGTAAGAGTCTTCGATGTGCATTAACCCAATATTTTTAACACTTTTGCTCTCCTTGTTTTTAATTACCTTTCAAGAAAAGTTTTTGCCCCAATTTCTCTATTAAAAATTAAAAGAATCCTCTGTGAATAGGATAAAAATGACTAAGAGCACCTATTTAAGGATTTTAAATCTGTCAAGGGGGGAGGGCACCCATAAGGACCTGTAGCGCGTGAGTACTGACCGTCCTGCAGGCTCTGGAGATCTTTAGCAGGGTATATCTTTGTATCGTCTCGAGTTTTCTCCTATTGACCGCGGTGGTCGCTTTGTGGTACAGACACCGGAGGCAGATGAAATGGCTGCCAGGAATACTGTCGTGTAGAAGAGGGCGATGGTTCTTTTCCTCAAGCCTCAGTCCTTACGGGTGTCTCTTGCAAAGAGTGCGGAATAGTTTCTGATTTTATTCCTGATGTAGGTCAGATGTGGTGTGAAGGACAGATTCATATCGATCGTGACTCCCAAATGTTTTAATTCCGTTGTGAGTTTGACGGTTTTCCCCTGGACTTTTTTTATTTGGGGAGGCCTCCTAATATCTAGGATCCCCCTGAGTAGGACTGAACATATTTTGGTTGGAGAAATTGTGAGTTTGTTGCTGTCAACCCAGTCTTGCAGGACAGGGACTGCTCTATTTACTGAGTTCTCTAATTGTGCTCGGGTGTCCTCAGCAAGCATCAGAATAAGATCGTCTGCATATGCCTGGGATGTGACGTTTCCAAGGTTGAGATTTAGGAAGCCTCCTAGGACAATATTCCAAAGAAGAGGGGCCAGAACGGAACCCTGTGGGCATCCTCTGTGTATCGACCGCGATACGGAGCAATATGAAGTAGTGACCGTAACTGACCTGACTGAGAGGTATGTACTGATGCATTTGTATAGATTTGCTGGCAGGTTAGCCTACCGAGGACGCTTGGCCACCAGATGGTCTCAAACGCCCCAGCAAAATCTATTGCGATGACGAGGAAGTACTTTAGGTTGGTTGTGGCTGCGGCGTTAACAATATTTTCCAATGCATCTACGGTGGAGTGTCCTTTTCTGAACCCGAACTGATTTCGGGATTGAAGTCCAGCGTTTGAGTAGTGGGTTTCTATACGATTTCGTAGAAGGTGTTCCATCAGTTTTCTCAGTACATACAGTAAGGCTATGGGCCTGTAGGACCCCGGGAGGCCCTGCCGCTTTGTTGGATTTTTGAGGATGAGCCGAAGCTTTGCCGTTTTCCGGGTGTGTGTGCGAAATAGCCTTCTTTTAGGCACTGGTTAAATAAGTTTAGTATTTTTTCTGGGATAGTCTCAACTGCCTTTTTTACGATTTCCGGCTCTAGTAAGTCTGCGCCTGGTGATTTCCTGTTTCTTAGTTTGGCGACTGCAATGTCCAGTTCGATCCTGGACATTGCAATGTCCAGTTCGATCCTGGTAAAGAGCTCCTCTCCGATTGTTGTGTAGGTACTATTTCTTAGGCAGAACGATTTTTGTTCTGGGGTGGTTGGGTCCAGGTGTTTGTGGAACATAGCATCTAGGATATTATTGATGGATTCCTGCAATGTTAAGGGAAGACCCCTGGCTCTGACCTCCTTGAAGTTGACGTGATTAAGAAATTCGCAGAACTTTATCCTACCACCCTACTCAGTCTCTTCAATAGATGCTTGGCTGACGGCTCTTTCCCTGCTACCTGGAGGGAAGCTACGCTTAAATTAATACTTAAAAACCCTGAAAAGCCAAATCACCTTCCTACCTCCTACAGACCAATAGCACTGCTCTCTGTTCTCGCTAAACTTCAAGAACGACTCCTCCTCCTCCTCCGCCTTACTGACTGTTGCACTGGAAAACAACTTGCCTCAGCACTGCAGTTTGGCTTCAAGACGGGTCTCAGCTCTGAGGACGCCGTCCATAAGCTCATCTCCCAAGCCAATGAAATGCAGCAGAAGTATACCCTAGCCATTAGGGTGGATTTCGCCGGCGCCTTCAACCAGCTGTGGTGGCCCAGCGTTATTAGGAGGCTGCGGCTGGCTGGAGTTTCCTACAATCTCTATGAGAGTATAAAATTCTACCTCAACAGCAGATCCGTCCAAATTGTAACCAAATATCAAAGAGTCTCCAGATGTGTTACCCGGTGTTGCCCCCAGGGCTCTATTCTGGGACCATTCCTGTAGTCAATTGTCCTGGACGAGTTCCTGGGGATGGATCTCGGTGAGGTCTTACCCCTGACCTTCGCTGATGACCTTGCTCTTGTAATTCACTTTGGCACAAGAGATGGACTGGAAGTGAAAGCAAATCGAGCTCTCGGACGGCTACAGATTTGGGGCTAACTGCACCAACTATCTATCTCGGGTGAAAAAACGAAGTCCATCCTGTTGAAAGGGAAAATAATTCAAATCCGCAAACAATATACCAATCAGATTATATACTGAAGTTAAATATCTAGGCCTCCACATTTTCAGCAGGGTTCGATGTACTGTGTGTTGTGACACATTACTCCTGTCACCAGCATTCCAATTACCGGCTAGTTGTGCCACAGTCGTCTTTCTGTTGCCACGTACCATCCGGGAGAGCCTTCGCTCACTTCGAGCATCGATGAGCCGTGGTCGTCAAACACCTCATCAGCGGTTTGTGGGTTTTCCCTCCTGGGACCATTTTTGGTAGGTACTAACCACGGCCAACCGCGAGCATCCCACTAGCTGTGATGTTTCGGATATGCTCTGACCCAGTCGTCGGTCCATTACAATTTGACCTTTGCCAAACTCGCCTAAGGAAGTGCATCCAATTGATGTTGGTGGACAGTGCAGTGTTGAGTCTGTTTGGTGTGAAATAAGCACTGGGAAAGGAAAAATGAGAGTAGGTGTGTGTTATAGGCCTAATGAATCTGATGAATATAATGAGCAATAGTGCAGAGAAATAGAGTGTGCCAGTAAATCAGGATGTCTTATAATTTTAACTTTAACTTTTAACTTTCCAGATATTGACTGGAACTTGTGGTTGGTCACTCGCACACTAGCAAAACATTTGTGGATTTATTGGATGACTTGTTTTCTACAGCAACATGTTCAGGAAGCAACTAGAGGGAGTAATACTCTTAATCTGATTACCAGTAGTGATTATTCATGCATTAAGAATTTACAGATAAAGGAACCACTGGGTGACAGTGATCACAATGTACTGATGTGGGAATTACTTAAAGATGAAACTACCATCAGGGCTAAAAGGAAGGACTTTTGCTTTTGTAAAGGTGACTACAGAGGTCTCAGACAGTTTCTAAATTCTGTACAGTGGGATCAACTGATGATATTACCAATGTTGAATTCTAAATGGAAACCATTCAGTGACTTAAGTTTGGAGGCTACTAGACTTTTCATTCCAATTAAGAAATACTGTTCAAAGTTTAGGCCTAAATGGATGTCAGATGAATTAATGAGGCCGTGGCACAGAATAAAAATGTATGGAATGCATATAAAGTATCAGGTAACACAGACGCCTATGGCAGGTATAAAGTAGTGTGTAATCAAGTCACACAGGAGGTTAGGCAGGCGAAGGCAGATTACGAGAAATCTTTGGCAAAGAATGCAAAGGAAAACAGCAAAGAGTTCTTTACTTATGTAAACCCTAGAAGGAAAGGGATGAATCAGATTGGACCACTTAACATAGATGGGTTGACTATTGATGATCATGCTCAGGTAGCTGATAAACTGAATTAGTATTTTGCATCTACATTTACACATGAGTTATTCAATGAGGGGAATGCCAGAAGTTTATCAAACTCTAACAGGGAGCTAAGTGATTTTGTAATAACTGAGATCAAAGTGGAGGAGAAATTTTTGAAGTTAATACATAAGGAAAGCACCTGGGGTGGATGGGATCTATTCAGTTATATTAAAGGAGGCAGCAAAGGAAGTAAGCAAACCCTTAGCCATAATTATGGGACCTTCCTTGGACTCAGGGGAGTTTCCCATGGACTGGAAGCGCGCAAATGTATCACCAATTCACAAAGGGGGTTCTAAAGGTAACACAAGTAACTACAGACCTGTTAGTTTAACTTGTGTTCCTGGAAAAATAATGGAATCACTGGTTAAAGAAGCATTGCAGGATCATCTAGACAAGACTGCAGTAATAGTTAAGACACAGCATGGGTTTGTTAAAGGGAGGTCTTGTCTGACCAATTTGATTGAATACTATAATGCGGTCACAAAGGAACTGAACTGAGTGGGAGACGACAGAGAGTGGTAATCAATAAACATAGCTCTTCGTGGACAGATGTTATTAGTGGAGTTCCCCGGTGTTCGGTGTTGGGCCCATTGTTGTTTTGTATATTTATCAATGATATTGATGAAGGCATATCAAGTATAATGTCCAAGTTTGCAGATGATACAAATGTTGGAAGGGTTGTTAACGTCAGTAAAGACTGTATGCTACTCCAACTGGATCTAGATAAGTTGGAAAAATGGGCTGAGAAGTGGCAACTGAAGTTTAACATTGACAAATGCAAAGTACTGCATATGGGTAGCAATAACCGAAGAGAAACGTACCAACTGTGTGGTACTACACTCAGGAAAGTGGAAAGTGAAAAAGACCTGGGGGTAATTGTGCAGTCAAATATGAAGTTCGCTGAGCTGCCAGGGCAGGTCGTGGAGTCTTGTCAATGATATATAGGAATTTTGCTAGCAGGGACAGGCAGGTGATTGTCCCTCTGTATAAGGCAATGGTCAGGCCACGCCTGTACTGCGTACAGGTGTGGAGGCCTCATTTTAGGAAGGATGTAGAGTTGTTAGAACGAGTACAAAGAAGGGCAACAAGATTGGTGAGGGGAAGAAAGGGGTGCTCTTTCCAAGAAAAGCTTATGTTCTGCAAATTGCAGCGCCTGGAGAGTAGGCACCCGCGAGGTGATCTGATTGAGGTGTATAAGGCCTTGACTGGGTTAAGCAAGCTGAATGCTGATGGGATTCTTCGTCTTGCTCAGACCAAGAATCTAAGTGGGCACAGTTTCAAATTGAGGAAAGATAATTGTAGAATAGATGTGCAGAAATTTGCTTTTAACCAGCGGGTAGTTGATTGGCGCAACAGGCTTCCATCTTTTGTTGTGGAAGCTAATAGCCTGAGCTGGACAGTCATTTGGAACGAATGGAGGGGTGAAATGGGAGGTTTTTTTTTTTTTTGTTGACTGACGCTGCATAAGCTTGCTTTCTTGCATCGTATGCCTCTACTAATGCTAATGGTAAGTATCATATTGAGGTAAACTTCTCTTATTCTTTTACAAATATTGATATCAACGTAGAACGTATCGAGCATTATAGCTCTGGTTCATACTATGAAATGATTATTGGAAATAAGAGAATGAGCATACTATATGCGGATCCTGTTAATAAAAATATTCATTTCGTTGCATTGTTCTTCACAAAATTTCACATAACTCCGTTGACTGTATATTTAGATTTAAAAAGCTGGGGGGGGGGGGTCTGCAGTTCCGCAGTGCCTAGCAACGAGCCGCCCCTGGTAACTGCTAATGTTAACCATGGGAGCATCTAATTTTGTGAGCATAATATTAAAAACATTTTCAACATTGTGCACAGTTATACGACCGAGTCACCAAAAAGTAGCTAACTGCGTAATCTTCACCCTCTCTTAGCAAACCTGCGCAGCAGAAAGTCTTTAAAAGGAAGTTAGAAAAGGGCAAAAGTTTAAAGGTCGCGAGTTCATACAGAAGCAGGTGCTATCCGTGAAATTTAATTTGTTGTTACCAAAATGAATTTATTAAGTTACCTTTAGGTCAAGCAGGTGACGTAAGTCACGCCCAAAATGCTTGCTCGTTTGTTTTTCGTTCTCGAAGTAATCAGTAGAGGGAATTCGTTCCAGACAAAATGCACAGATAAACGAAACGCAATCCATCAGCTGTTTTAAGGCTATTACACAGCAGGAATGCGTGGTGACCAGAATCGTACTGTAAAATCTCAGAGAAACATAGGAGCGCAGTGTAATTTTATGATGAATCCCCTTTTCCCTTCCTTAATCAAAATATATTGTATATTGCTTGGTGGGCCCGCTTGGGTCCACTTTTATTGTTATCCTCACCCCATTCGTTCGAAAAGCAGCGAAGAGATAATCACGTCCTTGGTGTAGCACTTTAAACCTTCACTGTAACCTATAATACGTCATGCTGAAAGCATATTTCCAATATCCTCACCACAAATGTAAAAACCAAATCACACATGTCAGAGAACAATTTCCTTAAAGCCTTGAAAATAATATATCTAGCTTACTGACTGTTGGACAGCAAAGATTAAAGTAAACAAAATGGAAGGTTTTGTTTACTTTAATCTTTGATAATACTGTACTGTACTACATAAACTTTAATAATATTAAACTAGGAGGCTTCGCTCCATGCGCCCCAACTCCCACCCACGCTTTTCTACGTAAAATGTAGAGGTATGACGGAGTAAGTCAAATCTTTTCTACGTAAAAGACACGCCCGTCAAAACACAGTGATATGATCGATATCTAATCAGGAAATGACCTATGTAATTATTTACATGTGCATTTGTAGTGACGTAATTTCTCCGCCAACTTGTACCACGTGACAAGCATCCCTCTTCTCCCTTTGGCTACTCCACTCCCATCACGCGGCATTCTCAAGGTAGAAAAATATCGCTATGTAATTGTTTATCTGCGTTTACATAGGTCACTTAGGAAAAGGCCTTTTACTTCAGGTTCAATAATGCATGAGGAATATTGTTAAATCCGAAAGAGCAGGACTAAAATATTTAACTAAAATATTTAGAAACTATACAAATATTTAAAATATTTAAAAAATACTAAACTATATACAAACTATATCGAGTTCCTTCATCAGCTGATAATACAATGGAACATCAAATGTATGCCCGGCGTGGTTATGTATTAGACAGTGAAGCACGAGCACGAGGTTGGTGAAGGCAGTTGTCTTTCAATGGACGACAACAATGTAATTATTTACCTTGTTAATTATTTGTAGTGACGTAATTTCCCCCGCCCTCTTCTCCCATTGGCTCGAATAAATATCACTAGGAGGAAAACACTTTTTTAATATACAGGGTGTTTCAGTTAAACGTTTCAGAACTTCTAAGAGGGGTAGGGTACATCCTGACAACTCGAAATCATATAGCAATGTGGGGTCGGAAATGCTTTCCTGAAGCGGTGTTGTACACAGAAGCACCATAAAGAAAAGAGACCGTAAGTGAGAAATCGTTTTAATAATACATGAAAAGAAGCAAAAGGTACATGGATTAAAGTAAGTGTTCGAAGTTTCTTCCACGGGCTACAATGCACGCCTCACATCTCCGACGCATGGACATCCGAACATTCTGGAATACTCCAGGCGAATTTCGAATTTCTTCGGCAGCTACTGCGATTCTTGCAACCAGCTCCTCAGCATTGTCAACAGGGGTGTCATAAACTAGCGATTTCATATGACCCCAGAAATAAAAATCAAGACATGATAGGTCGGGTGACCGAGCAGGCCAACGCACGGGACCACCACGTCCCGTGCGTTGGCCTGCGAGATCACCTCATCGGACCTTACCTGTTACCGCGTCGTCTAACCGGACCTATCTACTTGATCTTTCTGCAGCAAGTATTGCCACAACTTTTGAGAGATGAACAGATTTCTGCATCGACGCAACAGACAATGTGGTTCCAACACGATGGAGCCCCTGCCCATTATAGCGGAGATGTTCGTAACTACCTGGATGTCACATTTGGTCAACAGTGGATCGGACGTGGTGGTCCCGTGCGTTGGCCTGCTCGGTCACCCGACCTATCATGTCTTGATTTTTATTTCTGGGGTCATATGAAATCGCTAGTTTATGACACCCCTGTTGACAATGCTGAGGAGCTGGTTGCAAGAATCGCAGTAGCTGCGAAGAAATTCGAAATTCGCCTGGAGTATTCCAGAATGTTCGGATGTCCATGCGTCGGAGATGTGAGGCGTGCATTGTAGCCCGTGGAAGAAACTTCGAACACTTACTTTAATCCATGTACCTTTTGCTTCTTTTCATGTATTATTAAAACGATTTCTCACTTACGGTCTCTTTTCTTTATGGTGCTTCTGTGTACAACACCGCTTCAGGAAAGCATTTCCGACCCCACATTGCTATATGATTTCGAGTTGTCAGGATGTACCCTACCCCTCTTAGAAGTTCTGAAACGTTTAACTGAAACACCCTGTATAGAGAGATAATAAAATGCAATACAAAACGGTGGTCTATGATCACATCAATTTCTGAAACAGTTCTGCGATTTCAGTGTTCCCAGTTAGTTAAAATATCGGATCGGTTATTAAAGCATTGATGATTACTATGCTGTGAAGTAGCTAGGATGGAAGAGCCCGTTGCGAAATTTCACTGATACCTCGTCCCCTTTCCCCGAAGAATATGAAGTTAGGCATGGATACCTACAGCTTGAAAAGCAAGAAAAACACTGACAGGGAGAAAATTGAGTATACTGAGTTATGCAAAGCCATTAGAAAGAGACTCAGGGAGGACATAAGAAGATTTAACACAAGAAAAGTAGAACAAGCATTAAGGGAAAACAAAGGATTTAAATCAGCAGCCATGAGCAGTAATACAGAAAGACAAATGATACTGAAACTGAAGAATAGCGATGGTGTACTTATAAACAGCAGAGAAGGCATAATTCAAATAGCAGAAGACTACTATAGAGAATTATACAAGGAGCAGGGGAATAATGCCAGCAGTGAGGAAGATGGATTGCAAAGTAGAAACACATATGACATACCCAATATTCTTCCTGATGAGGTAGAACATGCACTGAAGAAAATGAAGAATCGGAAAGCCCCGGGGGAAGATGAAGTTACTGTAGAGTTGTTAAAATTGGGAGGAGGAGACATAACACAAAAACTGGCAAGGCTATGACATTGTGGTCATAAGCCATGATCCCAAAGAATTAGAGGAAAATCTTAATCAGTTATGCACAGCTAGTAAGGATTTTGGACTAAAGATGAATATGACTAAAACAAAAGTAATGATGAACAAGTATGCCACAGAAAGGGAAATAATGATTGAAGGAGCAGTAATTGAAAAGGTGGAGTCATATACTTATCTGGGACAAGTTATTAGCTGTAATAATGATAAATGGCTGGAAGTCAAGAGAAGAATAAATTTTGGATGGATAGCATTCAGGAAATAGTCACATACTGAAGAGCAATATCCCATTTGTCTGAAACGTAAAATAATGAACCAATGTATACTCCCCACCATGACTTATGGAAGTGAAACTTGGGCACTTACCAAAAGAATGGAAGAGAAGCTGAGAACTACTCAGCGAAGAATGGAACGAATCATATTGGGAATCAGACTGTTAGATAAGAAGAGGATTAGGCAACAAACTCAAGTAAAGGACATTCTTATCAAAACTAAAGAACTAAAATGGTCTTGGGCAGGACACATAGCTCGAAGACATGATGACAGATGGACTAAGAAAATAACAGAATGGTATCCAAAAGGAGCTAGAAGAAAACCTGGAAGACAAAGGCGGAGATGGATAGATGAAATTCATGAGTTTGTGGGTAGTAAATGGATGGCCAGTGCTCAAAACAGAAGGAACTGGAAAGTTGCTGGAGAGGCCTTCATCCTGCAGTGGATTGAAAACGGCTGATGATGATGACCTACAGCCGGTAGAGGATGTGTGTTTACAGATGTGAAAATATGGCAAATCTTTTTTTTTTTTTTATGGGCCTCTTCAAATCGAAACTCTAGTAGTAAGCTGTATAAATTACATGTACTTCTAAATCGATCTACCATTTCGAAAAATATTGACGACTGAGTATCTGATCAAATTTAACTTAATTTAATTTTATTTACCTTAATTTGTCAATCAGAAAGTTTTAATTCTCTAGCAATGGCAAGATTACGATTATTGCAGAGTAAGTTAACTTAAATATCAGTTTAACCGCTAATAGTTTCACTCCTAAACATCCATAGGAACAGGGGTAGTAGAGTGTGTAGAGTGTAGAGTGTGTTTAGTGTCAAACGGCACCAGGGGTTTCCCCCATCTCCGCGTGCTATACATTGTGGGTGTGAAACAGATCACTGTCAATGCCAGAGGTTTAAAAGTATATGGATTTTGTCTTTGTGTAGTGTCGTGTACCGTTGTTCATCTGGTCATTTAGCCGCTGGGCCCCTAATGGGACCCAACGTTGCCCCACTCCGCCCCGTGGAGGCAGACCAGGTACACTACTTAGTTATTTACTCTGGCAGGTCCTGCCACCTAATTTCCTGAGATTTCAGTGGCAAGGACCTATAAAAAAAAAAAAAAAAAAAAACACGCTATAGATAGGGATCAGCCAAAACAAATGGAGTACTAGTTGGGCGATTTGATGTTGTTAAGTTTTTGGATGCAGGGCTCAAACAATTTGGAGTTGATTCAGACACTAGTTGTAAGTTAGAGAAGGGGAGGGAGACTGAAGACTGGGGGGAAAAGACAGAGATACGGGGTCCATAGGGAAGATGACCCCCAAGTCAGTGGAGCAGGCCCATGCCCCACCAGAGTGAAAAAGAGGGGTGGCGAGGGGGGGAGGACACCAGGGATGAACTCCCCCTCCCGCCAGGGAGTGGAGGCAAAGGACCACGCAAGAGAGCGTGGCTAGGGAAGCCTAAAGGCAGCAGCTGAGCTGTACTGGTGTAGGTTCTGTCACTCCTGGGACGAAGGAAGAAAGGAGTTTTTTTTTTTTTTTTTTTTTTCCTTTTCCTGAGAGGACTGTCATATCCAGGAAGTTTCTTACTTTGATCTTCAATGGGTGGTGTTTGGGTGCCTAACCCGTCTAGCAGTGAAGACAGACTGCGCAAACTCTGTAAAGGCGACATAGCGCTGCTCGTCCATTATAATCAGGTGCTCACAATTCCGGGGATTTTCTTGCATTTTAGTGGCAAACCTTAGCCGGAACTCATCATATTCATGGCAATCATACATCACGTGATCCCACGTTTCTTCAGCCCCGCAGTGACACAGCGGATCTTCTTCTATGCCTAGAGATGTTAGCTTCGCTTTAAAGGGTCCATGGCCTGTAAATAGAAATGTAGTATGGAGGCCTGGTGAGTACCAGGGAGGAGGCTTTGGACTGATGAGGTTCACAGAGGGAATGAACTTTTTGGTTATCAATCCTTTGTTGGTGGTGTCCCATGTCTCTTGCCAGGTCCTGTACATAATTTCGGAGATTCTCTTCCTTTCCTGTTTGGGGTTGTTATCAAGGTTAAGAGTGATGCCTGCTGTTTCGGTGGGAATAGTCTTCTTCAATCGTTGATATAATCCTCTTCTTATTACCTCTAGGTGTAGGGGTATACATCCAGCTAGCACCTGCAGAGCTGGGGTGCTTACTGTACGGCACGCCCTTGTTACGGCAAGGAGCATAGAACGCTGTATGGAGTCTAGTTTACGGCGATTTCGGTCGAGGGAGGCCCTAGTACACCATACTGAGGCTCCATAGCAAGCTGTTGGCACAAATATGGCATTATAGATGAGGGCCAGAGCCCGGCGCTTAAGGCCCCAGTCTGCACGGCTTATACGGATGATCATGGCCGAGTATTTTTTTATTTTCTGTGACATATATTTCAAGTGAGCATGGAAATTCAGCTTCATATCTAAGACGATTCCTAAATACTTGATTTCTGGGTATAATTTTATGGAGGTGTTGTCAATTTTGATAACCGGTGGTCTTCGTAATTGAAGCGTTCCCTTGAGCAATATAGATTTGGTTTTCTCTCCCGAGATCTTTAGTCGGTGAATGGCTGTCCAATCCTGGAGCTTAGTTAGTGCACAATTTGCTCTCTCCTCTAAATCAGCTCTTGTGTCACCATGCACCACCAAAACCAAATCGTCAGCAAACGCAAGGGGTTGAGTCATCCCCAAGTCCATCCCAAGGAACTCGTCCAGGACGATGGACCAAAAGAAGGGCCCCAGGACCGAGCCCTGGGGACAGCCTCGGGAGACCTGGCTAGTGACAGACTCGTACCTGGTACTAACATGGACAGTGCGGTGTCTCAGGTACTCCTTGACACAGCTATAAAGGTTGAGCGGTGCTTTGGCTTGTCGGAGTCTTCTGAGAATACTTGGCCACCACAGCCGATCAAACGCTCCAGCAAAGTCAACTGTGATGGCTAGCACATACTTGCCTTGAGTGCTTGAAACAGTAGATATTAATTTAAGAAGAGCATCTTCAGTGCTGCAACCAGCTTTGAAACCGTACTGAAGTGGAGAAATGAGGTTTTCTTTAGAGTAGCATTTTGACAACCTGCTGAGGAGAAGCCTTTCCAGAAGTTTGCCTAGGACTGGCAAGAGAGCAATTGGCCTGTAAGATTTTGGCTCTTCAGGCGGTTTGTCTGGGTTCTTCAAGATGAGTTTAAGGCATGCCTCCTTCCAGATAGCAGGAAAGTGGCCTTCCATTAGGCATCTGTTGAAAGTGGCGAGCATGGTGTTAGGGAAGTAGGTTGCAAATTTCTTGATAACATCCACCTCCAGGAGGTCATTGCCAGGAGTTTTATTTTCTTTAGTTTTGTCCAGTGCAGCTTTTAGATCGTCATTTGTAAATGGTTCTTCAGTATTTTCTGTTGTATAAGAATCGTTAGCGGTAACAATCTGTAGTTGCTCTTCAGTTAGCTGTGCATCATCTGTTGGAAAGAGGGCATTTAGCATGTTATGGACAGAGTCTTCCCACGTGAAGGTGGAAGAACCATCAGGTTTTACAGTTGTACTGAGGACTTCACCTCTAGGGAGTTTGTTCACAACGATACGATAGACAACTCCCCAGGGGTTATCATTTCCTGTGATCGAGACCAGATTCTGCCATGAGGCCTTTTTGCAGCGTCTAATCATGGTAGTGTAACTGTTCCTTAAGAATCGGTAACTGTCTTTTGCGGCTTCGACCTCCAAGGGTGGGAGGTGAGCACGGGCTCTCTGAAAAGTTTTACGAGCTTGGTGGACTCTCTTCCTCATATCTTGTAGTTCAGCATTCCACCAAGGGACTGCGTTTTTGAAGGGCCTTCTCTTGGGGATTGCCATAGCACAGGCCTCTTTGATGGTCTTGGAGAGGGAAACTGCACAGTCCTCAGAGGTGATGTGATTCAGTTGTGAAGAATCTTCATGAAGTCTTCTTACAAGTTCGGCTTGAAAGCGTGGCCAGTCAGCTTTCTTTGTGCAGAATCGCACTACATCCCTTGGTATTGGGGGAATACGATCCACGGAGCGGCCAAGAGAATAGGTGATTGCTCTGTGATCAGAAGTGGTCCATGCTTCATTAACCTTCCACTTGCTGAACTTTCCAGAAATAGTCGGCGTGGTCAGGGTGATGTCGATGGTACTTTCCCAGAGGGTGCTACTGTATGTGGGGAGATTTCCAGGCTGGTTGAGTACTTGTAGTCTGGAGGCAAGGATGAAGTTTTCAAGTTCCTCCCCATTTCGAGTGACCGTACGATCAGGTGTTTGACTATGCCACAGGGGAGAGCGACAATTCGCGTCCATGGCTATGAGTAGCTTACCCCCTGGGAGAAGGTCAAGTGCTGTTTGTATTATGGCGATCGCAATTGAGATGTCTTCACCAGGTCTGCTATAGAGTGAGAGCAGATGTAAGGATCCCATGGCAGTAAGAACTTGAGCACAGGCACTAAAGGATGTACAAAGTGGAGCTACTTTAGTTACAGAGATTTCAGTGTTACTGACTAGGATTGCGGCCCGTGGTGCATCTGTAGTACCTTGAATGATTTTGTATGAAGCTGGATAACCTGTGACCTTACCCTTGTAGGCATAAGGCTCCTGGAGCATAATTATGTCAATATTTTCTTCCTCTGTTTTTAATTTAATTTGTTCAACCACTGCTCTGGCATGCTGTGCATTTATCTGCAAGAAATTCAGCTTCTTCTGTGTTGGTGGTTGGGTGGACCGTCTATCCATAATTGGTTCTGTCTTGGTATATTCCCTTAAATTTTATATATACAGGGCAGTTTGCATCCCTGACGGAGTGCAGGTGGGGTATTTTAGACCGTTTGCAGTTTGCACAAGCTGCTGGTTCCTCCCTTTTAGGGCAGTCTTTGAACTCATGTCCCTGCTGGGTACAGTGACCACACGTTGGGACCCGTTGGTTGCAGGTGTGCGATGTGTGCCCAAATTGCAGACACCTGAAACATTTGGGAACTGGAACGTACTCCTTGAATCGGTGGCTTCCCCATCCGATGTAGATTCTCTCATGTTGGCTAATAACCTTCCACGCTCTGGGGGAAAGTTCGACTACCCAGTTTACTGTAGCAGCTGACTTAGACTTCGTGATATGTTTTGGTATAATGTCAGCATCAACGTCGTCCTCTGCTGTATGCGCGCTAAGGTTTTTGTAGTATATTTCCTCCTTTAGCTCTTGAGGAGTAGTACTCTTGTCCAGACCGAAGAGGATAATGGAAGGTCCTTTTCGTTTTGGCGTTTCTGCCTTCAATCCTATGTTGGAGATTTCTGAACTCTTTAGTATAGTTTGTGCCTCCTCCCTAGTATCCGTTTCAATGATAACACCAGGCATCCTGGTTTTTCTTATGCTTTTGATCTTTAGGGTTTTCATGTGCTCCTTGAGGTTGCTAGTTAAGACATCCTTAACTGCGTCGCTAGTTGTTAGTTGCGTATCCTGTGTGGGTTTCACCAGGATAACATGCGATTTAGCTGTTCTTTTGTCAGATTTCCTGATAGTATTTTTTTGCACAGGGACCTCTTCGTTGAGCGATGAAGTGCCATTCCTCAACGCCTCGGTAAATGAACGGGGGCGTTGTAGCATTTTGTTTTCCCGTTCTTGTGTGAGTAGGTCTAATTTGGCCGACATTTTCTCGTTATTTGTATGCAGATGGTAAACAATGCCCTCCATTTTCGACCATATTCTAATAATGCCTGTGCGAGTGACAGCAGTGATTCTGTTGGTCTTCTTGGCCATATATTTCTCAAGGATGTCGCGCAGTTTTAGGAATTGGTCAATTGGGGTCCCCTGTAGTGGTTCTTCCTTGTCATCAGTGTTATCTGTATCCGATCCGCTGGATGTATCCCTACCTGGGTCCCCAGGTATATCCCTTACAGGGGGGGACTCTGTGCCAGATCTATATCTTGTCCTTCTAGCTTTCCGCGTGCTTTTTTGCCTCTTTAGTTCTCTCATAGCTTCATCGTTCTCATGAAGGAGATTAGCATTTCTAGTGCGTCTGCCAGCGTCTGCGCGGTCTCTGTTCATATATTCAACGTCGGAATCTGACATGGTTTTAGTTCAGCGCAAAATTCCAGAAAAAAAAAAAAAAAAAAAAAGGGCAATACAATTTTTCAGGATTTCACAACTATAGTCTTTTAGAGAATCGCAGAAGATTTTGTTTACTTTGCAAGATGGACATTCGCAATTAGTGAAATGCGGCAGTCAAGGTCACAACTGAAGGAATACAGTAGATGTGTTTACTCACTAAGTCCTGCGCCGGAGGGGAATGCTACACATTCTTGTCACACAAGGGGGTATACATTCCATTGTCACACGAGCCTCCCAAGTCAAGTGCAGGGTATTTGGTAGGGTATTTGGCAGGCACCAATTACAACCACAGTGTAATTGGTGCCTCTCTATAGCCCTGCTGTCAGCCGCATGGTGACCAGTACGGTCTGGCAACAAAGGATACAGATAGAAAACGCAAATAACCTGCAAAGTTCCCAGTAAATGAGCAAAAGTTTCTCACCCTGAGATCCACTGTAGTAATTCTTCTAATTAGTACACTTTTCATTAACTAACAGGCACTGTAAACACATATTCAGAGACAAAACCCAGGAGCGCGGAAAACGTGCGTCCACACTGGACGACTGCCTAGATCGCGGGTCATAGGAACAGGGGTATATACATTAAAGAGGCAAATGAATTGCAGATTTCATAAACTAATTTAGAAAATTTACACAGCTCTTGAATAGCTTGTTTCGAACGCCAAATTAAATAAACCGGAAGTAAGGATTATTTCCTCTTTATTTAATTGGTCTTTATTTTAATTTCTTCTATTAACTACGTTGGAGTTAATGTCCACCAATATCACTTCAAATCAAGCGAATCAGGACATTTGAGTACACAGTTAATCACAGACAGTAATGCCTAGAGCAGTGGTTTTCAACCGCAGTGCCGTGTAATTTGGGTTTAAGTTACTTAAAGTTATTATTATTTATATATTTTTTTAAATACATTTATTTCATTATATAAAAGTGTACGGTATCCATAGTACTGTATCTTTTTAATTTTGTGGTTATCTATAATTAATCTTTATTTAGTATCTCTATATAAGGAATAAAATTATTATGTAGATATATATTAAAAGGTCGAAAACCACTGTGTTGGGTATTTATTTTGGCTTAGGGGTGCCGTGAAACAATTACTGGAACACTAAGGCGCCGTGAACCGAGAAAGTTTGGGAACCTCTGGCCTAGAGGAAAAACATCACTTCGAGATTTGAAATTGTTAACACCCGCAGCATATGAGAGGGCTGGGATAAATATGGCTTTATAAAAGAGGGAGAGTGTCCTCTTCTTTAGGCCCCAATTCTTCCGAGTAACTCTGGCAATAAATGCTGAGTACCTCTTAATTTGTTTCTGCAGATGTACAAGATGTGGGGTGAAAGATAAGTTCTTGTCAAGGGTAAGACCGAGATGCTTCAGTTCTGTCGCTAGTTTTATTATGGTATCCTGTATCTTGATTTGCGGTGGACTGCGTATGTCAAGAGAACCTTTCAGGAGTATCGAGGAAGTTTTGGTTGAGGAAATTCTGAGGTGATTGAGACTGACCCATTTATGTAGTCTGTCAATGGCCTGGTTTGCAGTAGCTTCCATCTGGGCTCTGCTGTCCGCCTGTAGCATGAGGACAAGATCATCCACCTATGCTTGAGTATCTACTTCATCAAGGTCCAGGCCCAGAAAACTGTCCAGGACAAGGTTCCAAAGTAGTGGCCCCAGTACAGAGCCCTGTGGGCACCCCCAATGAACCACGCTGGGTTGAGTGGTGCACACAAGACAGTCTGGATGCATGACTTCATGAGGTCCAACGCCACTGGTGCAAATCTGCCATCTCACAGAGTCTTCAACTTCCGCCGCATAGTTCAGTTGAAAATGGGTCTTTCTTCGCCTAAATTTAATTTTTCTGTCATGTGCTGCATGACTGAAAAATTAAATACTGGACTTTCTATTCTGATGCACATTTCGCTTTAAATTCTTGCAGTCTCGTCCTTTCGTCTTCCACTCATTGTATACTTTTTAGATGGTTACTTTAGACACACCAGTGATGTTCTTTGTTTTTTTTTTTTTTTTGTTTGTTTCAGCGATAGAAGCTCCGGTTAAACGTGCTCCAATAATAACAGCATTATGAAAATCGGAAAGGTCACCTGTCTTTCCCGTGATCGGATCGACTAAGAAGCTTCAGGAAACGTCGCTATTTATCTGATAACAAGAAACTTGTGATAATACCACGTGACAATTTATACGATTAGCATACCGTACATTTAATTATTCGTTGACGCCAGTTACAAACGGTTTCTAATTTTCTGGCCGGTGAGCTTATCATTTCTTGTTGAGATCCTATTTAAATCACACAGTTTGATTTTTAAAATATAACTAAACGACATAACGAGAGAAGATGACCGATACCTGGGCAACATGCAGGATAGAGAAACCTAAAATAGGTGATCTCAAACCTTTCTAGGCTCAGTGCAAGAGAATGGACATGTGAACAATAGCTCCTGAACCTTAGTTCAACTCTGTCGTAGTACATCATAATGATATATTACTTTGTAAAATGGTGAGAAACGAGTCATTTCTGTGGAAAAAACAACACAACCACTACACAAACCTGCTATGTTTCAGTTGTTTCTGGCCACTTTACTACCAGGAAGCAGCGATGATCTGGAGAGCTGCTTCTCAGTACTCTCTATGCCAAGAGGAGGCGGTCCACAACCTTCACATACTGAATTACAAAGTAGATAGGAGAGAGAAAAAAAAAAATGTTTGGATGTGCGTAATCAACAAATGCTGCACATCTCTTACCACTGACTGAAAGGGAATAACTAAAAAAAAGAAACACATCCAATAATATTAACATTCAAATATCCATATTAAGAAAACTTGCAGATTGGTATGAAAAACTTTATGCTGCTAATAATTCAAATAAAGATGTGTTAAGCGCCAACGTAACAAAGGCTATGAGGCGTCATTATACTGTGTCTGAAATTGCATGTTTACCTTGGTCAGTTTTCTCTTTGCTGGACAAAAAAAAAAAAAAAAAAAACCCAAAAACCATAAAACTGAGATCGACTAACTCAGTCACGTTGTAAAAAAGGCTCATAAAAATTCGAACTCACCTTTTCCATCCGTTGTAGGAGGAAATTTATTATAATCACCGTGTTACACGCAAGGACAACCCAAATAAACGTTATCTGAATAACAGGAATGGATATCCTACGTCAATTAGAGATTAATACTGATCTTTTACAAAGTACCATAAACAAAATACATGCAGATTATTCATGGACCTGACGGAATTCCTATGCCTTTTTGGAAGCAATGCTTATTAGCAGTTCAAACCCAAATAAAAGAATATTTTAAATTAAGTAGTTTTCCTGATGGTCTGAAAACTCTTTCAACACCTCTCTTCAAGAAGGGAGACAAAACGCAAGTCACTTCATACAGGCCTATCAATATATTGAACGTTAGCTGTATGATCAACTCAGATCGTTTTCTAAGAACCGATTTAGTAAAGCGAATTATAGGTTTATGCCATATTGCTCAACCAAACTGATCAATTAAAAGTTTCTCATGATTACAAGTTGTTC
Organism: Mastigoproctus giganteus; assembly: GCF_048544385.1. NCBI lineage: Eukaryota > Metazoa > Arthropoda > Arachnida > Uropygi > Thelyphonidae > Mastigoproctus > Mastigoproctus giganteus. The sequence goes on from NC_143579.1 coordinate 75,078,729, forward strand.
AAGGAGAAACACTGATAATAACATGCGAAATGACATGATTTATTTAAATATAAAAAGGGCATTTGAATCAGTTTTGATTTGGCTACTACCTCATAAAATGGAATTGCAAGGCATTAGTGGCCCAGCATTAATCTGGATTAAAAAATAAAAACTCACAGAAAGGCCAAGGTGTGACTTCTTGGACATTTCTCCTCACTATATCCGATACAGAGAAGAGTGGCCTAGGGGTCAGTGTTGGGCCACAGCTGTTTTTTTTTTTTAATTCGTTTTTTTTTTTTTTTAATGATAATTCTAATACTGCTGGATAATACAACTAAATGTTAACCTATGCATACGATGTAAAGATATACAGGGCCGTACAGAAAGTAAACCATTGAACCATTGTACAGAATTAGAAAGGAATATAAACACGCTATTTAAGAGATCCAGAAAAATCCCATGCTGTTCATTTTTAGGGTCCGTAATCTAATGAAGGACCTCATAATGTCACTCGGTTGTCTGTCTGTCCGTCCGTCTGTCGCATCATTGTATCTCTGGAACTACTCAACCTATTGACTTGAAATTTTGCAAGGGTTTGTACATCATGTGGGCTAACATAACGCCATATTGATCGTTGTTGACAAAAATTTGTCTGGGAAATGGGGGGTAAAATGTGGGGGGAAGACAAAAAATGTTATCGACAACCTATAGCTTATTATACACCGTTGGAAAGAGCTCAACGAGTAGGTATAAAATATAATTTTAAAATATTTTTAAAATTAAAAATGGCGGCGCCAGACAGGAAAATGTGAGTAATTTTCGTATCCCCCACCTCTATTTTCCTCGGTAATGGAGCTAAAAACTTAAAAATCACATTAGCTATGCGTTATTCGTTATGCTTATCAAGGGAAAACTATTCTGATTGAAATCTATCATTTACTTTTTGTGTTAAAATTAAAAAAATAATTTTTTATTGCACTTCGATAGCGCGCTTTGTACTAAGTAACTCTCCTTTTGGTGACAAAAAGGTTGCTAAATAGTTAGTTAATAAATCTATAAAGGTCATTTATAAATTTTGCGACGAGAAGTATTTTTTAATAATTTTCAAAGCTGGAGTTGTCCCGGCAAGGAGGTACTCAGAGAGCCAGTGTTGAGGCGGTGGTGGTGGTGAGGAGCCTGCGCGGAGTCTTGCACGACCCTCACCTGCCAGTCGCTTCTCCCCCAACACTTTAATCGCTTCTCCAGGAAGAAGTCGGAGTCGCTTCTCTCACCCTTGTCATTCACAACAACTAGAAAGACAACGTTTTCGTTAGTTCCTCGGTTTTAAGCCAAGCCGGGGTACTAGAAACTTTTTTCAGTTACCATAAAGCTCTCTATTTGAGGTACTACACTAACGACCATTCGTGACTACAGATCCTTCATCCTGAGTGCCCGGCACTCAATAGTTGACCGATTTATTCTAAATTTAAATTTAGAAAATGAACAGTAATCTCATTCAGGGACTATAGCAAAACTACTTGTTTAATCCACCCTTATTAACTGAACTTTCAAATATTCGCGATTACTAAGAAAGCTTCTAAGCCTTAGGTATAATTAAATGAATTTTTAAGGTAAAACAATAATAAAACGATCAAGATAGGCCAATCACCGGCCTATCTTGCCCTCGCCGGTAGCACAGTGGTTATAATTACCTCCGTCCTACTAGGTGGAAAACATCTGGGTTCGAATTTGTATTAAATAACGGTTTCAATGAGGACAGAACTTTTATGGACCTTTTTCACACTTGAGTCAAGCGATATAGCAAGGATTTTTCGTACAGAAAAATAGGCAAATCTATCAGAAAAAGCACAGACATAATACATATGGGTAGAGGAAGTTTGTTCTCTCAGGTAACCCTAACATGTAACCTAAATAAACTCTTTTTCTTTTTTTTCTTCTTTTTTTTTTTTTTTTTGGAACAGACAGTCGTTCTCTCAATTATGAAATATGCTTCTCAAGTTTGGATAACCCATGGGCTTAGTAACGGCCAAAGAAAAAGTACAAGCTGGAACAATGTGGCATTAATGGCAAGTTACTGCTATAGATAAATGGATAGTTGAGTGAGAGGGAACAGAGAGTGGTTATCAATGGGCACTGAACTTCGAAGACTAAGTTATTAGTAGAGTCACACAAGGTTCGGCTGGTCCCATTGTTGCTTTCTGTATTTATTAATGACACTAATGAAGGTATATCAGGCTTAATGTCTAAATATAATGACATTTGAAGTTTAACATTGATAAATGTTACGGGTTGCAGTAATTTCGGATAGTAGCGTACCAACTGTGTGGTACTTACACTCAGGGCAGTGGAAAATGAAAAAGACCTGGAGGTAATTGTGCAGTCAGATATGAAGTTCTCTGAGCAATGCAGACAGGCTGCCAGGGCAGTTCATGGGATTTTGTCAATGATATACTGTAATTTTGCTAGCAGGGATAAGGAGGTGATTATCCCTTTGTATAAGGCAATGGTCGGACCACATCTTGAATACATACTGCATACAGGTCTGGAGCCCTCATTTTAGGAAGGATGCAGAGCTGCTGGAACGAGTACAGAGAAGGGCAACGAGATTAGTGAGGGGAACAAAGGGGTGCTCTTACCAAGAAAGGCATTGCAGCGTCTGGAGATTAGCACCTGCGAGGTGATCTGATTGAGATAATTATGGCTTTGAATAGATTGAGCAAGCTCAATGCTAATGGGATTCTTCCTTTTGCTCGGACCACATATATGAGGGGGCACCTGACAAATACATTATGCAGTTTGCTGCGAAACATCATTAGACGACCTGAACCGGGTACCCTCACTCGGTTCACTTTCTTTCCCTTCCCTTGGCAGGGGATGGTTACTCTTTACCCCCCCCACCTGCCCCCCTATCTTCACCTGGTGAGGCATGGGCCTGCCCCGCAGACTTTTGGGGTTATCTTCACTATTGACCCCATATTTCTGTCTTTCACCCCCCCAGTCTTCAGTCTCCCTTCCCTCTCTAGCTATCTTGCGACTAGCGTTTGACCCTTGCCAAAACTACACAAGCCCCACACTAAAATAAAAAAAAAAAAAAAAAAAAAAATGAACTCTAACCCGTATAACTTATATCTCTTTCGGCCTGACCCAATTTCTAGCGTTTCTCCCCCTCCACTTTTTTTTTTTTTTTTAGGTCCTAGCCACTGAAATCTCAGGAAATTAGGTGGCAGGACCTGCCAAAGTAAATAGTAAATTTCTAAAATACTGGTGTACCTGGTCTCCCTCCACGAGGTATAGTGTGGGCAACGGTGGGTCTCATATGAAACCCAACGGCTAAAAGACCAGATGAACAACGGTACAAAACATTACACACCATAATATCCATACACTTTTAAACCTCTGGCCTCTACAGTGTTCTGTATCACACCACAATGTATACTACGCGGAGATGGGGGGAACCCCTGGTGCTGCTAGACCCTAAACACACTATACACTATACATGAGGGGGCACGTATTCAAATTCAGGTAGGACGGTTGCAGAACACGTGCGGAAGTTTGCCTTTAGCCAACGGCGGGTGGTTCATTGTTGGAACAAACTTCCATCAGTTGTTGTGGAAGTTGATAGCTTAAATAAATGCAAGGAAGAACTAGACAAACTATTGGAAGGAATGAAAAGGAATGAAAAGATATAATAATAATAATAATTATTATTATTATTATTATTATTATTATTATTATACCCACACAGTTGGTACGTTTTTCTGGGATTACTTCTATCCATATGCAATACTTTGCATTTGTCAAAGTTAAACTTCAGTTGCCACTTCTTAGCCCATCTGCCCAAATTATCTAGATCCTGTTGCAGTAGCACACTGCCATTACTGTCATTAACAACCCTGCCAACCTTTGTATCATCTGCAAACTTCGACATTAAGCCTGATATACCTTCATCAATATCATTGATAAATATACAAAACAACAGTGGACCCAACACCGAACCCTGTGGGACTCCACTAATAACATTAGTCCAAGAAGAGCAGCACCCATTGATTACCACCCTCTGTCTTCTCGCACTTAACCATCCTTTTATCCATTGTAGCAACTTACCCTTAATACCATTCTACTCCAATTTGTACAATAGTCTTCCATGCGCAAGTGTCAAAAGCTTTCCTGAAATCCAAATATATGATATAAAAATTATTTTTTGCATCCAGTTCCTTTGTAACCACATCATAATATCCTATCAAATTTGTCAGACAAGACTTTCCCTTAACAAACCCATGCTGTGTCTGAATTATTGCTGCAGTCTTGTCTAGATGATCCTGCAATGCATCTTTAACCAGCGACTCCATTATTTTACCCGGAACAGAAGTTAAACTAACTGATCTGTAATTACTCGTGTCACCCTTCGATCCCCCTTTGTGAATTGGGGATACATTTGCACATCTCCAGTCCGTGGGAACCTCCCCTGAGTCCCAGGATGCTCTCATAATTATGGCTAAGGGTTTGCTTAGTTGCTTTGCCGCCTCCTTTAATATAACTGGATAGATCCCATCCACCCCAGGTGCTTTTCTTACGTTTAACTTCAACAGTTTCTCTTCCACTTTGCTCTCAGTTATTACAAAATCATTAAGTATCCTGCTACAATTTGATAACCTTCTGCCATTTTCAAAACTTAATAATTCCTCATGTGTGAATGTAGATGCAAAATACTCATTCAGTTTGTTTGCTATCTGAGCAGGATCATCGACAGTCGAACCATCGATGTCAAGTGGACCGATCAGATTCATCCCCTTCCTTTTAGAGTTTATATAAGTAAAGAAATCTTTGCTGTTTTTCTTAGCATCTTTTGCCAAGGATTTCTCGTAATCTGCCTTCGCCTGCCGAACCTCCTTTGTGACCTGATTACAGATTAACTTATATCTGCCATAGGCTTCTGAGTCGCTTGATAATTTATATGCATCCCATGCATTTTTCTTCTCTGTTACGAGTCTCATTAGTTCATTTGACAACCATTTAGGCCTAAACCTTGAACAATAATTCTTAATAGGTATGAAACTTTTAGTAGCTTCCACGATTAATTCCTTGAATGCTTCCCACTTAGAATTTACTGTTGGTAACATCGTCAGTTGATCCCACTGTACAGAATTTAAAAACTGTCGGAGACCACTGTACTCGCCTTTACAGAAGCAAACACCCTTTCCTTTACCCCTGATAGTAATTAAATCTTTAAGTAAATCCCACGTCAGTACACTGTGATCACTGCCACCTAGGGGTTCTTTTATCTGCAAATTCCTAATACATGAATGATCACTGCTGATAACCAGATCAAGAGTATTACTTTCTCTGGTTGCCTCTCGAACATGCTGCTGCAGAAAACAATCATCCAATAAATCTACAAAAGTCTGACTAGTGTGTTAGTGCCCAACCCACAAGTTCCAGTCAATATCTGGGAAGTTAAAATCTCCCATTATAAGACATTCCGATTTACTAGCCCACTCTATTTCTCTGTACAATTGTTCATTGTACTCATTCGAGTCATTAGGCCTATAACACACTCCTACTCTTATTTTTGCTTTCGCAGTGCTTATGTCACACCAAACTGACTCAACAGTGCACTGTTTATCTATATCAACTGGATATAGATGAACCGATAAGCATGCAGACCACATTCCAAAAGCCATCTTCGGGTAGTATTTTATTATTTTCTGCGGGCTGCAGGGCTCCCCCTATTTTGGTGTTGAAACATGTTCGTGCGCTTGTTTCAACACCAGAGGCCATCTCAAAATTCAATTTTAGATCAGGAGCACTAGCATGGCGATTACGAAGGCATAGCCATTTCAAATATCGATCTTGGGAAGGCGTAGTCACTCTCTTACGGCCTGATCCAAGTCTTCTCTTAATATCACCGGTTTCACGCTTTAATTCAGCACCCGGGATACTGTTGACTGGTGGCAGCCTATTTTATCAGCGATAGTATGCGTAGAAAGCCCTTCCTGGGACAGAGCAACGGCTAAACTTTTTTTTCTTGGTATCAACTGAAGATATGGAGCCATGCTTACACCTCCGCAAAACAGGATACTAATGAGCGTGTATACCCTTCCAACGCCGTATTTACAGAAACGGGTGATGCAATACCTTGCAATTACCGTCTGATGCAATAGAAACGTTATCTGGCGCTTCTACTGCATCTGACGTTTGTGCTTTGCGACAAACAAAATGACTCTAATCAAACAATAACTTATATATTTCACAACGAATGTTACTTTTTTTAAGTTGATTCAGTTTTTTTGTCCGCCACTGTACTTTATTCGTTCGGTTTTGCGAGTCGGCATACGCTTCCCATTGTACACTGTATCATATGGATGTTTCAAGTAGGTGGCCTGAGAAACTTAATTATAATTTTACTCCGCAGTTAAATGAAACGATCTAATAGATTAGATAATGAACGCCTCCCTCCTTTATATCTTCATTTCATTATACTCTATTGGGATAACTAAATAACAGTTCAGAAAACTAAAATTTTGCAAAGACATGTATAATTCAAGCATATTTCCAATTTACAAGAAAAAAGAACTCAAATAACAAAGAAAATTTTTAAAAATTTATAATTCAGCTAAACATTCATATTGCATTCATGTAAACTTCTACACTGTTTTTTTTTTAAATAACAATGGTGTTTTGCAATTCTTTACCTTTGTTTCTTTCTTTTCTTTTTTTTTTTTCAGAATTTTTAATTTAGAAAACACTACAGAAATGATGAAATGAAGTTAGAAATAATAATTATATTATTTATTGGTGAAAACTGTTTACTTTTATTGGTCTCCTTGAAGTAGTAATAACTCTCTGATAGCGTTTATATTGTCCATACCTTACGTCCCCCCTCCCTCTCGTAAACCTACAACTGAAATCCAAAAATTGTTCACAAGAAAACAGAATGTAACATTCAGTAAACTCCAAAGTAAATTTAGTAAACTCTTTAAATTGAAAATAGCTATCCGAATGAATTGCATTTACACTGTAAAGTGCATGACAGTTATCAAATTAAAAACGAATAAAAAGTATTAATTTTTAATACTTTTTATTGATTTGAATAGGACCAGAAATATATTATTATTATTATTATTATTAATAGCCATATGGTGCAAGGAAGCCCGAGGCTTATACTATATAAATATTTAAAAGTTTGCATATTTTTAAATGTTTTTATATTGCTGGTCTCATTCAACATTTTGAAAGAGAAAATATATAAGAATAATTGGACTCGACGAACTTCATAGGATTTATTATTGCATTTATAAATGACAAACGTAACTCTCCAAAAACATCGATATACATACAAATAAGGCCTATCTTTTTTCAGAGAAAGAAAATTGACATAAAATTAATCATATCGTCGTATATATATTGATCGTATAGAACGAAGAAAACTTACATTTTATCTGTTGAAACTCTATACTTTTAGTTTATACTTGTATAAAAAAAAATAATAACCGTTTTAAAAACTACGAATTATTACACCGCATCACTCCAGCAGCCGAAAAACTACAACGGGAAGAAAGTACAACGCCCTCTCTATAAAAGTTGAAATGCTAAAAATTTATATTTTTATTTACATTGAACTTCGAAACCGAAATATCAAAAATTGACAAATGGTAAAAAACTTTAATTAAGTATACCTAGCTCATCTCTAAGGAGTTTAATATAATTAAATAAGGCCTCTATTAATTTTTTTGCTTACCAACTTGAAACAGTTGCTTAAATATCTTGTCAGTTATAATTCCGAAAATTAAAAAATATAATAAAAAATAAAAAATAATCCTATTTTGGTCTTTTCAAAATTATTGAAAGTCAGTTTAAATCTAGTCGGCCACAAAATATGAGAAAGACCAAAAAAAAAAAAAAAAGCCTTCGTAATTTTCATAATTTTGAAAAGGTAAAAATAGTATTACCTCATTTCATACTTCAGAGTTAAAATTTTACATACTTCATGGAAGCCCGCACAATCGAACAATTTCATTACTATTCTTTTTTACAGGGAATAGTCACTAGAGACCACCTACTAGCTGATAAAATCCTGAAGCATGCTATTATAGCCAGAGCCCTACAGTGGTATCCTGGGGCCTGGATGCATGGTTGCTTTAGGTGAGGTCCTATATTTTGTTATAATTATGATGGCTATTCGAACAAAATTTTGGAGAACCCAGAATTTCATATACAGTGCATTCCCCGACACCCTTTATGCAACTGTGGTTGTTCTTGCTGTCCATTTATCTTTTAAACAAATAGCCAATTAACCTTAAGATTTCAATTGTTTAAAAGTAATGCAATACCGAGACAACGCGTAATAAAGGCGAAATTTGTTCTTCTGTAAGCGTTTAGGCCAGTGCATTTGACAGGCAGTTTGAATCCTACGTTCATTAAAATATAGGATTGTTGTTGGGTTTTACGTGATTAGTAATCATCGATTTGTTGTTTTGCTGGATCAAAATCCCCAGTTACCAGGAGAAAAAAACCATGCTACTTTCGCCCGAGATCGACTAACTCAGCCACATTCTGAAAAAGGCCCATAAAAATTCGTCGCCTCATGAACGGATTCGCACTCACGACTTTTTCACTCTCTGTGGGGAGAATAATGATAATACCAGCTGTGATACCTACGAGTGCTACAAAAATACATGAGAAGACGAGAAATTCCTCAAACTTTTCGTAATTATCAAATTTGTTATGTGAAAATTGCGAGTATGCAGCAACCTATTTTTTTTTGTTGCATAAATGTTTTGTTTCAATTTGTATGCTTCAGTTGATAACGTCTGGTGGCGTAGTGGAAGGCTCTGCAGAACCCGTATGATAGAAGTCCGTGTCTAGAGCGAAGGCCCCGAATGGCTTCATAAATATCATAGAAAATAAAGCATCTAAAAAAATGTGGGGTCCCCAGCAGAATACTAAGTTGTGTTGTGGACCCTTCCTAAGCAACTTTTGAATTGTTTTCGACCAGGCGCATCCGTTGATGACTGCAGTGTATCTATCTGTGAATAGGTTCGTCCAACAGGTTGCGCCATGTCACAAAGCTAAAATCGTCCCAGGAGTATAAGGACTGGTTCCACGGTGAATTCATCCTACTGATCAGTGGCCTTCCCAGTTACCAGATCTCGATCCAATTGAGCACCTGTTGGATGAAGTGCAATGTCCTCTTCTGAATACAAATTCGCAACCACCAAATTTGCAATGCCTGTGGGAAGAAATTGAGTCAACATGAATCAACATTTCTCTGGGACGCTTTGGGCACCTCACTGACTCCATCCCACGAAGAATTCAGGCTATTCTGAGAGGGGGACTAGTCACTAAAAGTAGTTTCCTCTGAAAGAGAAAGCTACTCGCTGTTAGGTAGATGTACCTAATAAAGTAGCCACTCAGTATATTTGGTTTCATTCAAAATTTGTGATATATTCATGTGTTTCCTTTATTCTAACAGAATGGACTCTAGGCGCTGAAGGTTTTGTGTTTATGTTATTTAATAAAACTGCCTATAAAGTAACTTCAAACTAACCAGTGAATAGCCGTCATTCTTCAGCTTTGCATTCAAATTCCAATTTTCATCCATCTGTCCATTTATATCTAGGCACACACGAAAGAATCTTGACATCACAAAATGTCGACAATTTTTTATTTCTCTCTCTAAATAAGAAAATTCTTGTACCCTCATCTAGCGAATTTCTTTCTTGTAGTCCTGATGCCAAAAGTTCTGCTTGTTGCTGTATCAGATTGAAATCACATACTAAACTATAAAAAAAGGTCCCCTGTTTATATTCCAGTACAACCACATGGATCAAAGGCGGTTACAACTAGTCACTTCAAAAGCATATCACTACTAATCGTATTTTATGATCATGCAGATTCAAACCACGACGCAGCCGAGTGGTCAGGAGCACAAGTGCAGGGGCACGTGCCCTTTGAATGAACCGGGGTTCAAGCCCATGACTACTAAATAAGATAAACGTTATATTGATGTTGGGTGAAGGAAACGCCAAAATAAAACCAAGAGCGTCGGTCCTAGCCAACCGGTTTTTAAAAATTCGGCTAGACAAATCAACATGGAGGAATCCATCCGTATCGCTAACCCCTAACCGGGACAAACAGCGCGGATATATATATATATATATATATACATATTTTTTTTTACAGATTCGATCCATATTTAATTCAATTCAATATTGATTGTTAAAAAACAACTTTATACAAATAAAAATTGGTTTTAATAATTAAGCATATAACTGGGCTCAAATTCTTTCGTATGAAGGCCGACAATTAACATGCACAAACCTACTACAACAGGTATTCATGATTCAAAATTATGAGACGTCCTCTCCTACATCCCATCCACTCCTCTGATTTGTTTATATTCACTAAGCGATGCTTATTTCTTAAGGTTGTTATGGAAATCAATAACTGAGTTTTGTTTTTGACAAAACTGACGTGCTGTAAAATTTGTGTCCACATTCATATAACAGAATTAATTTAAAAAGTTAGTTTCCTTTTATGTTACCAAAACGTTGTTGACCAGCATAAACGAAATATAATTATGAAACTGTTATATTTTATTTTGATTTTTATAGAATTTTGAATTTATAAATCAAAATGATACGTGCATGAAATAGAGCCAGTAAATCACAAAGCAAGAGGAAAAAAGAAGTAAACAGGAAACTGGCCTAAAAATATAATTTATTTTTCAACATAATCACCAAAAACATTTATACACTTGTTCCATCGCTTTATCAAATTCTGGAAACCTGGCGAAAAATAATAAAGTGGTTGATGTTCTTTCATCCCGCATCGTCATTAAAACGTACACTTTGCTGCCACTTTATTAGGTACACCCTGCTGTGCAGACAAATGATTTGTCCCACAACGTTGCAAGTCACATGACCACAACTGTGGTCATGTGATTTGCAACGTGACCACAGTTGTGGATATAAATGCAGCAGAAGAACCTTTCTAGTATCAGTTAAACGTACAAACCGTGAATGGGGAAAAGAAGTGATCTAACGGAATTTGAACGTGGCATGGTAGTAGGTGCAAGATGTGCTGGACAAAGCATCTCTGAAACGGCAGTTCTCCTGAACTTTTCACGCACCACTGTTTCAAGGGTGGATCAAGAATGGTGCAACGAACAGAAAACATCTCAACGGCACTCCTGTGGAAGAAAATCGCTTGTTGATGAGAGAGAGAGGTCAGAGAAGGATGGCTAGAATTGTGCAAGCAAACAGACGGGCCACAATGTCGCACATCACGTCAGAATACAACCCTGGTGCGCGGAACAAAATATCGCAACGACCACTAGTCGTACTTTGTCGCGAATGGGCTATAACAGCCGACGGCCACATCGCGTACCTTTGTTATCAATGAAGAATAAGAGAGCACGCCTCCTGTGGGCACAGCAACACCAGCACTAGACTATCGAGGATTGGAAAAGAGTTGCCTGGTCTGACGAGTTGAAGTTCCTGGTGCATCATGTTGATGGAAGGCTCAGAATTTGGCGAAAACAACATGAATCCATGGACCCGTCATGTCTGACGACTACTGTGCAAGGTGGTGGGGGCAGTGTTATGGTGTGGGAAATGTTTTCTTGGCACATGTTCGGTCCAATGATACCCATAGATTCACGTCTGAATGCCACATCGTACCGAAACATCGTTGCTGACCAAGTGCATCCGTTCATGTCGACAGTTTATCCTCAGCCAGATGGTTACTTCCAACAGGATAATGCGCCGGTGCACAAAGCCCGAATCACTATGGAATGGTTCCAGGAACATGACAATGACTTTTCTTTGCTGCAGCAGCCCGTTCAGTCCACGGATCTCAATCCTATTGAACATCTTTGGGATGAGCTGGAAAGAGCTGTTCGCTGTAATCCTAAACATCCGTCGAATCTCAAGGAATTGCGTGACACACTCATGTCTGCATGGTACTCTATTCCTGCACAACGTTTTCAGAATCTTGTTCAATCCATGCCTAGACGAATTCAGGCTGTTTTGAAGACTAAAGGAGGCTCAACACACTACTAGGTAGATGTACTAATAAAGTGGCAGCACAGTGTATTTCCACGAAAACTGTTTAGAGGTGAGGTGAAGACTTTAGGCAGGATGATAGCTAGAGTGAGGCGAGGGCAGTAGGAAGGATGATCAAGAAGTTACAACCCCAAATAATTAATAATCTCTTGAGTTTAACACGGCCTTGCGACGTCGTACAACAGCACTACCCCATGTCTCAATAGCCGAAGACGTTATCGGAAAGAGATTTCTTGAGAACTGAAAATTAAGTTGTTTCAGCATTTCATATTTCTAGAAATTGTTTGTGACTTGCATATTAACTCCCCCTAGTGCACTAGCAATGAGGTACTACCACACCCACTGCAGTGGAACAATGCTGATACATGTAATTAAACTGGATAAGACATTCGTGAAAAAAAGTTTGGATCTTTGCTTTTCATTAAATTTAACAAGAGAAACTATATACATTAAACTCAGAGGTGGCCAACCCGGATACTTCATAAGCTAGTAAATGAAAAAAGTTTGTAAAAATTAACACACCCAGTAATTCAGGATCTTTCTTGACGTGAACACAGAGCCTATATCTCTCTTTGACCTCAAAAGGGAGGTGTGGTAGTGAGAGTGAAAGTGAGAGTGACAAGTCCCACGTACTGTGTATAACAGAGAGGCATATCTCAATGTGTGGTTACTTGATGTCAAGTAACACACAATGAAAACATAAAGAGAACAGATTGATGGCAAAAAAAGGCAAAATATAAAAAAGCATAATTATATACAATAGAGCAAGTAATAGGAAGCATTCATAATACGAAGAATAAATATCATGAAATTTATTGGAATTTTTATTAGATATGTTGTTATTAAATTGTTTTTAACATTTTGATTACATGTATACATATATCACTACTCGAGTAAACAACAGTGTTGCCAAACGGTAAGCAAGCAAGCAAAGCTTCTGGTAAGCAGGCATCGACTCGGACGCAGTCAGCAGTAGTTTCCGGACTCTCAGGTCTGCAGAATGTGATTGCAGTGCAAGTGTGTTGTGCGTTTCAACGGCAAATGTCAGTGAATAATAGTATAAAAGTAAATGATTTGGAGAGGATTTACTGCTTTATTTTTATGAAGGTATTCATTGAAAACTATGTGCAAAATTGAAAATCTACGATTATTAAGATTTTATAAAATCTTTGAAATTATTATAATTATAATTGTATACTGTAACTGTATTTTTGTAATTTTATCTTGAATTTGTATTTCGTTTTTCTTATTAATAAAATTAATTGTATGTACTACAGTACTAATATGTATAAATATTACAATAAATAACATAAAACTGTTTATGACAATTTTTCATTATACACCATTTTAATAATTCTAAAAATCATGGAAAGATAAAGAAAAATTGGCCTGCGTGTACCTCACAGACATTTTATTTGGCCCTCCATTTAAAAAGGTTGCCAACCCGTGTTCTATACTGACATTCTCCAATAAATCTTTCTGGGTCAATATTGAAGTCCTGGGCGTTGTTTAATATCTAATGTAGAATCCTGGGAATCAAAAAAGACCCCCTTCCCAAAAGGAAGGAGATTGCTTAGCTCTTAGGAAGAATCCTCAAATGATCACTATCTACAAGTATGGATATTGATTGATTCCGGATAGTACTTCGACGGTGGCTGTAAGTCTGGGTTGGCGAATATTAAAAAGGAGTACCGAGAGCCTAAGGCAGCGACCAGCTGCGTTGCATAGATTTTTGTGACAGTAATATTTAAATTATATCCAATGAAGAAACTAGTATTTCATCAGAGAAGATTCGTTTGATGGTAGTAGTGGTAACAAGTACCCAGATCTCTGCTCCATTGAGTACTGAGAAATAGATATGTTATACATAAGCTGAAAGAGGCGGAATAAGTGTTGACCCATGGTATGTGAGTAAGATCTTGTGTTACCTCTCTTCTGCCCTTCATAAATAAAACACATAATATCTAGTTTAAAAGAATAAATTTGACCAGTTTTTGTTCCTAAAACACAGCCGCTCGTAGACTAATGCCACGGATATAAGCCTTGTGCCAGCTGTGGTTGGAAAGCTGATTTGAATATTTTGATTAATACGAATACGCTGATTTTATATTGTAAAAAGTTTTGCAAAAAGATGTTGCTGTTTAATTTACTTGCTATGCACCGAAGTACCTATTCTACCATTTTAAAATGGTCTAATGAAATAGGCATTAAAGATACAACACCAATTATCACTGGTATCTTTTCAGTTCACTAATATCTTTCATGAACTAAACTGTTCTTAACAACCGAAGCTCCTATAGTTTCTAAATACAACACATGCAGACAACCAGGTATGATAAAAATGTCCCAAATAAAGTGAAATTTAAACATAATTACTTGATTTTAATTATGCTGTATTACAAGAAAGATTACAGGGATTGGCAACTTTTCTGGGGTAAATTAATTCATTCTGATGTGAAGACTCTGATATCAATTCCTTCTGGAGGAAGGGACGGAAGAGGCGTCTCTTATTTTGGAATTAGAGGTTCACACAGATTAATTTTTTTAAGACTTGAAGGAGCTCCACTTTGAAATTAAATTGCAATATGAGAAGTTATCTGTCTCTGTAACAATGCCTTGAAAGGATTAACAAGACAATTGTCTTGTGGCGCTGTTCTGAATAGTGTCTGGTACCGCTGTTGTCAATAGAGCCGAAATTTCATTTCTGCTTTGAAATGCGCAAGGTAAACTAAAAATTTTGATATATATGCTTAAAAACTGCAAGGAAAAATGTAGCACTGACAAAATGACAAATCCAGTCTCCCTTTAAATTTAGATAAACTTCTAACCTCCACAAGATTAATGGGGATTTATTCCAACGTCAATTATTCTTGACTAGTAGTATCTCCTGGAGATTTGTTCAGCTAGGAACTTATAGTGATGATGATGACATCGTCATTATCATTACTAACACCACTAATTTTCATGAAGTAAAAAATCTCCCTGCCTTTCTAATCATAATGGTCACTAAAACGTTACAGGTTATCCAAGCTGCTGAGTTGTTACTTGCGTACTTACATGGAAATAAGGATTCGAATATTTTTGAACCGTCATGGGTTCAGAAGTTTTCCAATGATAAAAAGAGGAGGGTTTTTCGTACCTCTCGTCGTAATTAAAGATTTATCTTTTTCATATCCTGTAACTAGCCTAAGAAGAAAAGTAGTGGAAAAAGTAACGATCAGCAGGCTAAAGCACTTCCATGATTCAGCCCTGCTGATTGTAATACTGCCTTATTTTCATTAGTAGTCTGAACTGAATTAGTTCGGTTTTCAGTAGTCTGAACTGAATTAGTTCGGTCTCTGTTCGGTTTTGCGCTAGTTTTATTTGTCTTTTCTTTCAGTATTAATTCATTTAGGGTCAAACGGCAGTACCTTTCTGGTGATTTCAAATGATTTTGTAGTTTTCTCCTGGATAAGCATAAGTATTCTGAGGAATTTTGCCGTTATTTTAATTGTGAAACGTACAAAATGCTTTGCGAATTTGTTGCCTGGCACTTTTCAAAACAGTATATGCCAAGACCACACGTTCTTAATGGGTAAACCGCTGTTATTCTAAACAACTACAGTCCCTAATTAGGACGCCTCTAACTTCCCTCCTGATTGATAGTTTGTTTCCAGCAGACTGCTGATGTTCTTTTCCTCCCGAGTTCATGAGTGATACAAACCTTCAGCAGCAGTTCTACAAACGGACTGTGGACCGTACTGTACCCCGAATGACGACGTTCTTGACTTGTCATCGTATCTAAGTGGTGACGAACGGCCTCACAAACAAAGATCGTTTTCAGAACACGTTACGAATATTCTCTCAATTTACCATGCAGTAAGTCCATGCGGCACAATTTTTATTTTTTATTTTTGTTTCTTAAAATACGGTATTTTTCTTTTTATGGGGACTTAAATTTTCCATTCCAACATTTTTAAATGAGACGTTATATTAACTTTCATTTTACCATATAATGGGAAATAGCCATTCCTTGTTCATCATTTAAGATTCCATTTTAACGCGGCATTTTATAACTCGTGCCCTGCTAGCCAAACTGGCATCAAACGTTGAATGCATGCATGTATTTACACTGAATAAATAATACAGTAAGATACAATAAATGCAATAAAAGAAATAATGATAACGTATTATTATAAGAAAAATTCAACAAGTTAAATTCTTCATATAATACAAAAGCAGCATATTTAAATCAATACAGAATAATTAATAGCACTCCAAAAATAGGAAGGGGATCAATACATGTCGCAAAGATTTTTCCACCATACAAAATAGTAGTAAGATGGCCTGAGCCGTTTTAACGCACGCATGGGCGCACTAACGCAGAACGCGAGGCCCCTGGCGTCCGCCGGGTGCACCCATGCACATTTAGACTAAAAATTTTAAATAAAATTTAAACTGAACAGAGGTCACATTTGGAAATTCGCCGGGGGCCTGAGAGTTCTTAAAACGGCCCTGAAGATAGCTACTTAACAATATAAAATAAGATCTCTCCTAAATAAACATTTAAATTCTGACATATAACTTGAATTTAGACTAAAAAACAAATTCACAAATATATTTAATATTGCAGTAGTGTGGCTAGCAAACTATGGGCACATCTCATATGCTGAAGTGGAAGCTACAGCAATGGAAAACTTTTCTCTTTTACAGCTAATGCAAAAGCGTGGCATGCGTTTTGAATAATCATTGGAGTAAATGCCCCTCATTGATTCCCGGTGTTCCAATACATGTATCACCTGGATAAATAAATAAATTTTCTGTTTATATTTTATTTCGAGACGGCCACACGGTCAGAAGAGTTCACAAGACAGAGAGAATACAACAAACAGCACCATATTCAGAAGTCACGGATTTGAACCACGGTCACTCAAGGCACCTGGACTTATGCACCATCGTGCAAGACCACTCGGCTATGGCAGCACAAATATACCGGTACTTCGCAGTTACGCAAACCATATAATGGAATACTTGAAAATTTAAGATGTGAGATCAACTTAGATAAATTTTTTTGCAAATAAGTTGGACTTTAGTTTGTGTTCTGAAAAACCACTTCAATCAACCACCTGCTGGCTAAATGCAAATTTCCGCACATCTGTTCTGGAACTATTTTACCTCAATTTGTATTTATGCCCCTCAGGCATAATGATGCACAGAGGTTTCCAGAGCAGGACATGGGAGTCTTGTCAATGATATATAGAAATTTTGCTAGCAGAGATATGGAGGTGATTATCCCTTTCTATAATGTAATGGTCAGGCGACACCTTGAGTACTGCATACAAGTCTGGATGCCTAATTTTAGGAAGGATGGAGAGTTGCTAGAACGAGTACAGAGAAAGGCAACAATATCAGTGAGTGGAACAAAGAGATAATCTTACAAAGAAAATGGGGCATTTTGTGATATGATGAAGCTTCTGACAGTTCACTACCGTATTTCAGTGAAATACGGTAGTGAACTGTCAGAACTACAGAATATTTGGCAAAATTCAATCCAGATGAAACTTTAGATTTGCCTAAGGCCCATGCTTTTTTTTTTTTTTTTTTTTGAAGAAACGAAACGAAGAGGCTTACGAACGTGATTTTTTAACATTTAGATCTTCACTGCAATCAAAGAATGTCTTCATTGAAGCATTTTAATCGTTGGAGAGCATTTTATTTAAGATGGCTTCCTACCTCGAATATTCGTTAAGAACTTATTTAACCAATGACCACAGGGCCGTGCAAATGAGGGGGGGGGGTGCATTGGATGCATCGCACCAGGGCCACGATCTGGGGGCCCCAGTCGATGGAGCCATCAAAGTCTCAACATAAATAAACGAGGCCTCTTAACCCCTTTTGCATCCGAGCCCCCAAGTACCTTTGCAAGGCTGATATGACGATGTCATAAATCGAACCTTTCCCGACATTGTCTCTGTCTAATGAGTAATGTAGAAACAGTCACAGCTTCAGCTTGTGGTTGTCATCTCATTAGCAGTTATTTTTATCCTTATTCAAGTCCAATGAAGAATACTTGAATAAAACTATCGGAACGTTTGCAGCTTTGTTTAATTCATTAGTTAAGTTTAGATTCCTTTAATGTTCGGATTTTTTAATCATCGAGCCTGACACAGCGAAGTTGTCATCGCGGGAGTACACATGTTTGGGTTTATCATGGATTCAGCTGGCATTTTTTTTATTCATTCCGTTGTTTAAAAAATTATATTCGAACCCACAAACAGGCTATTTTTCATAACATTATACAAGCCAAGAATCAACACTAACAGGAAGTTTTACTATCCTCAATCGTCGCCTATTCGGAACCCTACACTCATAGTGGTCACTCAGGTGAAGAGGAAAGTGATCATGAATGGCATCAGTAAGAACGTGCATATACGCAGTGTGTGTGTGTGTGGGTATATATACTGTATATACACTGTGCATAGTTATGCCATATGCAGTCTCTTATTTTCTACTGTAACCTTCGCCTTCAATGCAACTGCGTCATGTAACGCTGTCACTCGAAGGTCAGTTTAACATTGTGGGATAACGTAATTAAAGGCTGCTTTCATGGCCACTCGCAGCGTATATGTGAATGTTTAGGCGGGAAGGATCATGATATTGAATGCAAGTGGGCATTGCAAGTAGTAATGGCTTGGATAAACAGTAAACGATATCGATTACAGGTAAGCATATTCCGCCGCTAACCTTGAAGCTTGCCTACTTGAGTTGTTCGCAGTGTATTCAATACATAATCATTTTTTAAGTAATATCCTAGTAGCATTCGGGGCCTTGAGCCCTGCTCAGCGAAGCTAATGGTTTGCTGTTTTCTACGATGGCTATAACATATCGTCAAGGTTCATAGTGTAGGTGTAGCGTGAACTTGCACTTGTCCAGTGGGAACTATCTGATATAAATTTATTTCCTAGTTTTTAAGTATATTTATTATGAAGCAAAATACATGAAAATAGAAAAAGTTTTTCCTGTTTAAAAAAAATTAAATAAATAAAAATTGTTCAGTTGCAATTTAATTCAGTTTCAGACCAATTTGGATAATAAGAACACTTCGGAATTTTGAATTTGCAGATTCGAGCTTACACTACAACACAATTAATTCATCCTCACTTTCAGCCAGATAGAGTAGTGGTCTCCAAACGTTTTTGGTCGCGCACACTTATTTTACTTAAAAGGACTAGCGCGCATCCCAGAATAAAAAAAAAATTAAATATATAAGTTTCATACATATATATATTTTTAATAAATCATTTAAATGGAAGGCATTATATCTAAAATCACATTTACAAAATCACATATAATTTTAAAAGATCACAAATAAAAAAATTTAAAACAAAATTAAATTGAAGTTCAGGTACAAAATGCATGTATTTGAACGTGCATGATCGGCGGCATGATCAAATAAAGCCGAGCGATCAAACAAAGCCGCATGTTGAAGTATTAAAAAAAAATGTATTTATAATTTTTATTTTCAAATGCCGATTCACATTTAAAACTGTTCGGTTTGCTCTGAATATGAGTCATGGCTGGTGCAGCAAACGCCTCAGGCTTCCTTGCATCATATGGCTAATAATAATAATAATAAGCTAGAAGGTATCATGCGAAAGACAAGGACAATGATGACCAAGAGTCGCCAACACCACCCGAAGTCAGCAGTGGAGAGACTAATAACAGGTCGGAAGGGGCCTGATAGAGCAACAGGAAACAGCGATAGTTAACCTGAAAGATTACCTCGAAAACAACACAGCACTACTCCACCAGGCCATAAGGAAGATAGATAAGTGGTATACCCCACTCAACCTAAACGAGGAACCCCCTCTCGCCAGACGGTACAAGAAACGAAGTTAGAAAGATGGGCAAAGAAGACACTCCATGACAGACACTACAATGACCTCACTGTAGTGTCTGTCATGCGGGACAAGCGGGACGCTCTTCCCCGAGACTGAAGGATTCATGCTCGCCATTCAAGACCAAGTAATCAACACCAGAAACTATAGAAATTACATCGCAAAGGAGCCCGAAATGTCAAATGACCCATGCCGCCGATGTTACCTGGCCTCAGAAACTATCCAAAACATCACCGCGGGGTGCAAGGGGATCACCCAGACTGAGTACACTCATAGACACGACCAGGTAGCCATGATAATACACCAGAAGCTAGCGAGGAAATACCAGTTGACCAAAGAAAGTGTACCATACTACAAGTACGAACCTCAGGCAGTACTAGAGACCCGAACCCACAAGCTGTACTGAGACGCGCCATAATAACGGATAAAACCATCCCGCACAACAGACCGGACATAACCCTCGTGGACAAGATGGAAAAGGCTACCTACCTGATTGACATAGCGGTGCCCAACACTAGCAATGTCCAGAAAACCCATGAGGAAAAAATTAGGAAGTACGCGAACCTGAGACATGAGGTCAAGGAGATGTGGCATATTCAAGAAGAATCGACCATCCCGATCATCGTATCAACCACCGGTATGGTACCAAAGACTCTACATAGCAGCCTAGCAGCAATAGGTCTCCCAGAGAACACCTACAAGGAACTCCAGAAAGTCGCAATCCTGAACACCTGTAGGATAGTCAGAGATTTCATCGACCAACAGTAATACCAGACATTACAACCACTCTGTGTACTTGGTAGCAGTACCGTCACAGAGTGAAATCCCCCAATCAGGGAGAAATAATATAAGAGCAAAAATAATAATAATAATAATAATATCGCCTAGTTGGTTGGTATGAAATATTGTGTATTATAAATAAAATAAGCAAAGCCATGCAAAATGATATGAACGCAATTGATATGAACGCTGCATTATATTGATAGAAGGTGCTCTTAGTCAACTAAACGAATTTAGAAGATCAGGATTTAAATTGCATATGGATAAAGCTATAGACATTGCAACTGAGTTGGAAGTACCGTCAGTGTCACCAGAAGCACGAGTTTATCTATGAAACTTCATAAGATGAACGTTCTATTGATCCAACCAAAAGGTTTGAAACGAAATTTTTTAATATAATGATCGATGTGGCTATCGTTAGATTACAAGAAAGATTTGATCAGATGAGTGAAATATACTCGGCTTTTCATTTTATTCTAAAATCAGAACACTTCATGAATTCATTTGAAAGTGCAATAGAAACGAAATGTAAACACCTCGAAGGAATTCTCACCGGCTAAGACGGAAGCAGCGACATCGATGCCAAAGATTTACGTCAAGAAATCCAATCGTTGCAGCATGTTTTAAAAGGAAAAAACTTTGGTTGCTTAGAGTTATTGACATTTATCCAAGAAAAAAACTTAGTTGAATTATATCCTAACATCACGATTTCTCTTCGGATATTATTAACATTGCCAATTACAGTTGCATCTGGAGAGAGGAGTTTTTCCAAGACTCAAAATGATTAAAACATATTCAAGAGAATATGGCCAAGAAAGAATTAATGGAGTGACCATTATGTCACTAGAACAAGATGTACTAAAATATATAAAAAACATCAGACGTTATAGACAAATTTATATCAAGTAAATATCGTAAGGTAATGATGTGAAAACTTTTAAGTTTATAAAATAATGTTTAAGTTTAAGTCATTAAAGTTTAAATAAATAATTATGATTTGAATAATTTTAAAATTTTACGAATTCAACCTTTAATTTTTGCGAGGGGGGGCCCACATTAATATTTCGCCTGGGGTCGACAGTAGTCTAGGTACGGCACTGGATAGAGTACAAAGAATGACTGCTTCAACTCAGTTTACAAATAAATCTGTATGATAGTAGTGAGCTGGGCGGTGGGGCAAACAGTATAATTGGGCTGGTCCGCCTTTCCTTCTGTTCCAATCGGACCAAGTTCTCGACTCCTTCGAGAATATCCAGACCTTGGGCAGCTGACCTGACACCCGCTTCTCAACGCGTCAAGTGGTAGCGAGTACCACTGACTTCTTTTGCAAGTTTTAAAAGATTCTATGAAATGAAATCTAGTTCTCCCTTCAATCCCCTCACCCGGGAATAATATCTGGCCAAGCTCAGGCCAGCGGCGCATCACGTTGCCCGTAAATCTATTTCGGCAAGGCAGAAATAAAACAAAGCCTCTCGATTTTTGATTTTCTTTTTATTACACTACAGACGATTGTGGGTTTCTTTCATATTGTCTGTTTTATACTTTGATTTAAAATAAAAATAGTTTTTCATTCAAATTGAATGCGTTTTCGTAATATTTTGTACCAACAGCTCGTTAGCTCGCTTACAATTTTTGTATTTTTCCACAAAATAATGTTTAGTCACGCCACGATTGTGTAGTTTCCGGTGACCACTGCCCTTATCTGTCATTACTGTATATTACCTCCTGGTTCAACCAAGGCGCACAGAATGAAAAACATTGTAAACAAAGTTAGGTAATCGGAGCTAGGTATTACCAATACTTTCAATTTCAAATACGAGTTGTTTGAGGTTTGGTAATTGTAATTGCCATAATGTAACAAGCACATGCACTTTAGTTCTTTGATTTGTGTAAAGTGAAGAAAGATATTGGAGTGTATTTGTAATAAAAATAAAAGTTAAAAACATTACTTATTTGGAAACTTTTAAATCTGATTTTAATTACAGGCAATGCGCTTTAAACAAGTGAAGTACTAATGTTTTACAAACTCTACAGGGTCATTATATTGACAGTTGGTTTGATTTTGTTTTGTTTTTATAACTACGGTAATTTTTATCACGAATCTGAGTAAGAAATCAAGAAACAGTTATTGTCATGTGAAAATTTAATTTTGTTGAAATACGGTGAAGAAAAGTTATTCATAATAACTGCACAATCATACACCAACCGTTATTAAAAATATAAATAGTGTTATATTAAAATAATGATGTAGATAAATGAAATAAATAGAATGATATAATTCCACCGGATAAAACTGATAAAAAGGTAACTGTCTGTACAATAAAATATGAAATTTAAACTGCAAAAGAATTATTTTCAATAGAACAATGTAGATAAAACACAAGATGATAAAAGAGCTAAAACACCGTAGCTTTCAGAGGCATCCGCCTCCTTTTTCAACAGTGAGGTTTATCGTACGGCACATCCTTAAATATCAGCAGGCTCATGATTCTCAGCACGTGTTTCTACAGGAGCATGGGCAGTATTCTCCTCATGTGCACTGGAACCGGAAATGGCTCGGGAGCGTGCCAGGCGGAACCGCTCATCCCGTCCAAGAACCACCGCCTCGAAGAGGGGATGAATGTGGATTCCCCTGTCTCTATTAATGGTATTGCTCTGAGAGGAACAAATCCGCAAGCTCTCGAGCCATTTGCGGTCCCAAAATTTATGTGCTCGGTCGACGATAACAGCTTCGTCTGGGAAGATTTGATGGTGGTCCTCCCAAAAATGTTCTGCCACAGCAGACTTCCCATAATCCGCGGTCTTCATCGCGTTCATATGCTCCCCCAGACGATCTTTGAACCGACGTTTCGTTTCACCTACATAACATTCCCCACACCTGATCCGGGCACCTGATCTCATACACGACCCCACTTGTAAATTCCCTTCGTATGGGGTCCTTGACCTGTGACACAACTGTGCGCAACCTCCGCCCTGGAAGCTGCACACAGCGTATCTGGCAATCGCGCAATACCCGAGCTATACACTCAGTTAGGCCCGGATAGAATTATATCATTCTATTTATTTCATTTATCTACATCATTATTTTAATATAGCAAAATACTATTTATATTTTTAATAACGGTTGGTGTATGATTGTGCAGTTATTATGAATATGAATATTCCCAACCCCAGAGGCCTATTTGAAGAAAAAAAGTTAGTTAACTGCAATCCATCTGAAACTGAGTTCAGTGTGTGTGTGTTTTTTTTTTCGCAAAAAAAAAAAAATAAAAAATTACTACCCTTATGCTCATCTTCCATTACACTCAGATTTCTAGACGAGATTATATATATATATATATATATATTAGGAATTATCCTGACCTCTAATCTCCCATGGCATAAGCATAAAAATATTGCTTTCTTTGCGTCAAACCCCCCCCCCCCCTGTTTTCTTCTTTGCTACTGACGTTACGGTTTCTTCCGAACAACTCACTCTGTATAAATCTCAAATCCGCCATGGAATATTGTTCCCATCTGAGGTGATGTTCCCCAAACCTCTCTCAATATTTTAGGCTCCATTCAAATGAGGGCAGTGAGGTTAATTATTGATCCATCTTTTACAAAATATCTCCACACTCTCTATCAGATAAGTTCATTTTCTATTGCATGTCTTTTTGTAGATACTTCCATGGGCCCTGTTCTTCTGAACTGACATCAGTAATTCTCCCACTCTCTTCCAAAGCAGTCCGACACCTGGCAAAAATAGTCAGCATCCATTCACTGTCCAGCTCTAAACTCCCAGAACTAACTTTACCTCATTTCACCCTTATACACGTACTTCTGTTTTCTGGAACAACTTTCCTTCACATAAATTTCCCGAAAATACAATTTACAGAAATTCAAGTCTAATGTCAAGGCTCATGTCGCTCATTAATGAAAGAAGGCTCGTCACAACAGTCAAACTCATGACCGATCTCATCTTCGCCCCCTCCTTCTGAGAAAACTGTGCATGGTGATCCCAGCGGCACGTCTATGAGCAATCCCTTAGTTATGTTCTCTGCAAAGACGACTTCATCTGTCGGACCGGTTTCTTCCTCAGCAGATGCTATCTCGAGTGCAGGACTTAGATGTCGACTTCAACAAGTTCTGTCGAGATCGACAATATAGGAAAGGAATACTCAGTGGGGTGGCAAGGCTACTACTATTATAATTTGAGTCTTGAGCAATGTATATTCTTAATCCAACCAATATGTACATATTTATACATTGAAGTGTATATCCTTATGGTATGTATTTTGAAACAAATGGTTGTACACTCACTTAATGTTCTATACAGGGTGTTTCAGTTAAACGTTTCAGAACTTCTAAGAGGGGTAGGGTACATCCTGACAACTCTAAATCATATAGCAATGTGGGGTCGGAAATGCTTTCCTGAAGCGGTGTTGTACACAGAAGCACCATAAAGAAAAGAGACCGTAAGTGAGAAATCGTTTTAATAATACACGAAAAGAAGCAAAAGGTACATGGATTAAAGTAAGTGTTCGAAGTTTCTTCCACGGGCTACAATGCACGCCTCACATCTCCAACGCATGGACATCCGAACATTCTGGAATACTCCAGGCGAATTTCGAATTTCTTGAATAAGAACGCCAAGTTAGTAGGATGGATGATTACACGAACGCAGAGTTAGCCGATATGCATTTGGCGTACAGGGCTGCAAATTGTAGTGGGCCAGCCGCACAGCGTTTGTATGCGGAACGATATCCGACGAGGCGTATTCCCAGTCATAATTTCTTTGCAAGACTGCTCCAGAGGTTAGCTGAGAGAGGTTCATTTGAAAGAGCTGACAGGGACAGGGTAAGAACAGCACGGACTCCAGCCATCGAACAGAATGTGCTACAGCATGTACAGGGGAATCCAAGAATGAGTACACGAAGTCTAGCAAACGCAGTCGGGGTTTCCCATTGCAGCGTCTGGAGGATTCTCCGAGAACAAGACATGCATCCGTTTCACGTGCAGCATGTCCAGACACAGCAACCGGAGGATTATGCACCTCGTATTGCTTTTGCACAGTGGTACCTTGGAAAATGTGCTACAAATCCCCTTTTTCCTGCTGAAGTGTTGTTTTCCGATGAGGCATCCTTCACAAGGGAAGGAATTTTCAACACTCATAACGACCATATCTGGGCGGTCGAGAACCCGCATGCAATACGACGTCGTGCAGCACAGATTCGATTTTCGGTCAATGTATGGGCCGGTATTATGGGAGATCACCTCATCGGACCTTACCTGTTACCGTGTCGTCTAACCGGACCTATCTACTTGATCTTTCTGCAGCAAGTATTGCCACAACTTTTGAGAGATGAACAGATTTCTGCATCGACGCAACAGACAATGTGGTTCCAACACGATGGAGCCCCTGCCCATTATAGCAGAGATATTCGTAACTACCTGGATGTCACATTTGGTCAACAGTGGATCGGACGTGGTGGTCCCGTGCGTTGGCCTGCTCGGTCACCCGACGTATCATGTCTTGATTTTTATTTCTGGGGTCATATGAAATCGCTAGTTTATGACACCCCTGTTGACAATGCTGAGGAGCTGGTTGCAAGAATCGCAGTAGCTGCCGAAGAAATTCGAAATTCGCCTGGAGTATTCCAGAATGTTCGGATGTCCATGCGTCGGAGATGTGAGGCGTGCATTGTAGCCCGTGGAAGAAACGTCGAACACTTACTTTAATCCATGTACCTTTTGCTTCTTTTCATGTATTATTAAAACGATTTCTCACTTACGGTCTCTTTTCTTTATGGTGCTTCTGTGTACAACACCGCTTCAGGAAAGCATTTCCGACCCCACATTGCTATATGATTTCGAGTTGTCAGGATGTACCCTACCCCTCTTAGAAGTTCTGAAACGTTTAACTGAAACACCCTGTATATGTAGTATACTCAAGTCATTTCTCCATTTTCCTGTACTTTATTTCACTTATTTATCATTCTATTATTTATTTATGTATTTTGGCTTTTGAGGCAATAATGTCTCTGTAGTAAATAAATAAATAAATTTTCTGTTTATACTCCGGCACGACAACCAAGTCAGAGTTTACAATAAATCGTCAATACAAATATTTATCGTATTTAGTAGTCGCGGGCTTGAACCCAGGTCCACTCAAGGAACGCGTGCTATGCACTCTTGCTCTTGACCACTCGGCTACGTCAGGCCTAAGTTGTTAACCTCTGGCCAATGTGCCGTGACGGGCTGTTGCGACTACTATTATGTAAATTATCACTCTAAGCGTTGCAATAAAGATTCTTCTTCTTCTTCTTCTAACAACTACAGAAATTTACAGAAATTCAAGTCTAATGTCAACAACTATCTTTTGTTTCCTGTTGGAATTTTTATTAAAAAAGTTAAACAATAATAAATCGCTATAATCTTTTAAATTTCAAAAATTGATTAATAATAATAAATAATATAATACAATATTACACTGCAATCTTATTCATTACAACAAAACTACAATTAAAAAACTTTAAGGAAAACAATTCAGCTCGACGTGTGGTCAAGGGCGAAAGTACAGTAGCATGTGTGTTTGGATAAACCGTAGTTCGGAAGCGCATTTGACTGCTACAATGGAGCTCAAAAAAATTTGCTTCACCTCATTTTTTAGATGTTTGTCCTTATACTGGCAGCTAATCTTTTAGAAATAGCTTAAAGAACATAAATAAGTAATAACAACACACATATAAAAGTATTAATTTCAGAAAATTTTACTTTTATGGCTTATGCGTAAATATAAGGCTTTGAATGGACTGAGCGACCTCAATACCGATGGGATTCTTCCTCTTGCCCAGACTACGCACATGAGGGGGCATAAATTCAAATTGAGGAAGGATGGTTACAGAATACATGTGCGGAAGTTTTCCTTTAGTCAGAGGGTGGGTGGTTGTTTGCTGGAACGAACGTCCATCTGCGGTTGTGGATGTGGATAAAATAAATAAATTCATGGAAGAACTAGACAAACTATTGGAGGGAATTATTATCTTTTTTTCCCTTAATTATTTTATTTCTTTTTCTTTAATAATAATTATTATTTTAATGTTTTATCTAATTTATTATTATTTTTAAATTTTTTCTTTGAAACTTAAATATTATTTTGCCCATTTAAATATTTTATTCTAAAATTGTTAATTATGCTAGTCCCTTTGGGTACAGTTTTTTTTTTTTTTTTTTTTTGTATGTTGGCATCTTCGAGGACAGGATTTGCTGGTCTCCAGTTTATTAGAGACGGGATTTTCACATGCTTTAACCCAGATTTGGGCTTCCTTGGTACGGGAACTGCTGGCATCCACTGTATTACACTTTCTCCAATGGATGCGGGATTCTTTGTGGTCTTCACCACCGTACATGATTATAGGACCCATACGACTTGAGCTTCTTCCTATTGGTACTGGTAATATTACATTTAGTTTAGTACGTGCATAGTTGGGCCCGCCTCGTCGTGGTGTGGACGAGTATGGGAAACAGCCTTCTTGGTGATCGCTGCTTCCTGGTAGCTAAGCGACCAGAAACAACTAAACAACACAATAACACACACTACCCAACAGAGTGTAGAGTGTGTTTAGTGTTTGACACTAAACACACTCTACACTCTGTTGAGTGTGTTTAGTGTCAAACGGCACCAGGAGTTTCTCCCATCTCTGCATAGTATACATTGTGGGTGTGGAATAGAACACTGTCAATGCCAGAGGTTTAAAAGTGTATGGGTTTTGTATATGTGTAGTGTCGTGTACCGTTGTTCCTCTGGTCGTTTAGCCGCTGGACCCCTAATGGGTTCCAACGTTGTCCACACTCTGCCCCGTGGAGGCAGACCAGGTACATCAGTATTATAGTTATTTACTCTGGCAGGTCCTGCCACCTAATTTCCTGAGATTTCAGTGGCTAGGACCTAAAAAAAAAAAAAAAAAAAACGATAGGGATCAGCCAAAAGAATTACTGATTATGCAACTGATGTTGTTATTAAGTTTTTGGGTGTAGGGCTCAGGCAATTTAGAGATGGTTCAGACGCTGGTTATAAGTTAGAGAAGGGGGGAGACTGAAGGCTGGGGGGAAAAGACAGAGATAAGGGGTCCATAGAGAAGATGACCTCCAAATCAGTGGAGCAGGCCCATGCCCCACCAGAAGGAAAAGAGGGATGGCGAGGGGGAAGGTGACCAGGGGTAACCTCCCCCCTGCCTGGGTGGTGGAGAAAAAGAACCACGCAAGGGAGCGTGGCAAAGAAAGCTTAATGGCAGCAGCTGAGCTGTGCTTTGGAGTGCAATAGCTGGGACGAAAGTCCCATCCCATCTTGTTTTTTTTTGTTTTTTTTTTTTCAGTCTGGCAAGGCTGTCACACTTGGGACTGTACGTAATGTGTCCCGCCCGATGTATACTTGTCACTATGAGTTCGGAGCTATCAGGTCTGGTCGTCAAGTGTGTGGTTATCACTAGACTGTGTCACTAGTACGGGTCTCACCGTGGATTTGTCCCTTTTGTTAAGTCAAAATTAGAGATGTATGTTCACTGCAGTCTGACTTGGGGGCGGTTTCAGGGCTTCTGTCCATTTAGTCACTGGGTCAGCAGAGCTGCATAAAATCATAATTTGTAAAGAGTCTAAATCAGGAAGGTCCAAAACAGTGTTGTCATTCATGGAACAGAGGTCACATCCCAATAACGATGGTAGTCATTGACAGTCCATCTTGAAATTGATTCAGCAGAGCTGCATAATATCACAGTTTGTAAAGAGTCTAAATCAGGAAGGTCCAAAACAGTGTTGTCGTTCATGGAACAGAGGTCCCATCCCATTAACGATGGTAGTCGTTGACAGTCCAGCTTGAATTTGGGCAAGACGAGTTAATCAGGTGTACGTTCGTTCCAGCGGTGGGGATCTTCTTCTTGCGAAGAGCTCCTGGCAGTATTGCGAAAAGGCCTTGTACTCTCTGTCGCTGTCCAACAAGTAATGCTCCTGGAGTTTTGGATTGAAGTTAATTCTGGCAATCAGAATGTAGCGAAGGTCCTCATACAAAGGGCAGTCATACATTAGGTGAGACCAACTCTCCAGCTCTCCACAATGGCAGAGGGGATCATCAATAATTCCAAGACTTGAGAGTTTGGCTCTGATGGATCCGTGACCTGTTAGCATGAAAATTGTGTACAGGCCGGGAGAGAACCATGAAGGAGACTTGGAACATACCTTGTTGATATGTGGAATACATTTCCTAGTGATATCTCCTTTAGTAGAGTTAGCCGATCTATCTTGCCATATCTGCTGTAAATGGAGGCTAAGGCGCTTCTTTTCAGCAATCAAGTTATTAGTGGGATCAATGGTGTGGTCCATGAACGTCACCGATGTGCCTTTTGATAGTTAGTAAAGGAGCCCGCAACGTATCACCTGCAGGTCCAAAGGAAGGGCGTCTGCCAGCATCTGAAGGGCATGGGTGCTGACAGTACGGCAGGCCCTGGTAATGGTGAGGAGGATAAATCTTTGAATAGTTTGGAACTTCTTTCTGTTTACTGCTATTTTTGCTCTCGAATACCATATCCACACTACGCAACATAGCAATACACTCATTTCTGGTCATTGTACAGAGTTTTGTATACCATCACAGAGAACCATGGCGGAGATGCACTAACGTTTAGGGGCCGCCTTACATAAGACACAACACATGTCCACATTGGAGGAAATGGATAGGTGAAATGGGAAGTTTTTTTTTGCTGATGCTGTATAAACTTGCTTTCTTGCATCATTTGGCAATACTAATACTATTACTAATATACAATTAAATAAGTACTTTTCTCCAAAATAACAGCATGTTACTTATCGTTCACGTAATAACAAAAATTCTGTGAAAGTAGTGATTTTTTCATTACTCATACTAGGATGACAGGCAGCTATATAAACAAAGAACACAACAAAATGCACACAAATATTTCGTTGACCCACCCCTGCACATCGACTGTATAAGGTTCTGAATGTATTCCTGGGAAATCACATGGTACCAAACACGGATTAATCTCTCCTGCACCTCTCTAAGTGTTTTTGGTTTCTTTTGCATTACTGCAACACCCGTTTTTTTTTTTTTTTTTATTTCAAAATTTTCAATTGGATTGAGATCTAACTGCTTCCAGGCAGTGTTATTGTGCAAATTGATTTATCCTTCAACCATTTTTGCATCTGTTGACAGTAAAGAAAGCTAAATAAATTATATTTATTTAATCAAGGGTGTGACATTTCATAAATCTAAATCTTTTTGCTAATTTTATGAAGTAGTACTTACGGTTTTGGTTTATTACATGGAGCAGAGTCGTCCTGAAAAATGCAATTGGCATCGTGTCCATAGTGATTGCTAATTGTGGGAAGTAATTTTGTCTCAAGAACGTCCTTAGCATTCACTCTACTCTTCACAAATTGAAGACAACCCTCTCTATGTGATATACAGCCTCATATCATTTGAGATGCAGAATGTTTAACAGCGGAGATGATAATAGTCGGGATGAAATTCTTCTCCTCTTCTTCGTCTAACAGTCTTCTAGTTGTCTAAACCACATAGACAACTAGAAGACATATTTTGATTCATCAGAGAAAATAACACATTTCCACTGATCTTCAGAACAACTAGCATGCTCTTTTGCCCACTTTAGACGCTGGGCTTTCAGTTTTTGCATCAAAAGTGGCTTTTTTTTTTTTTGGCGACGTGCTATTAATCCCAATGAGAAAAGGCACAGCAGCAGTACTTGCCTTTACTCCTATATCCTTCTCCCATTTTGATATCTGTTGATGAAGATTTTCTGTTTCGAACATAAACCGACCAAAAATCTGTCCTGAGCTGTAGAAGGTATTCGTGGATCCACTTCCTTTCTTTTTATTTGGACTGCCAATGTTTAATAATTTTCGTAATAAACATTTCGTAATAAATTAATTGCCCCTGTCGACTGATTACGCTGAATTCTTTTAGATACTTCATGCATAGAAAATCCCTCTGCATTCAACGAAGCAGCAACAGTTTTCCAACTTTGGTATTAATTATGAAAACTTAGCCATTGCAATAGCACAGAACACTGGAATTGCGGTATATGCACTGTATTTATACTGCCGCTAGGGTAATGCAGTCATGTATGGCACATGACATCATCTAAGAGAGCTTGCTAGAGACGGATGATGCAATACAGCAGTGGTTCCCAATCTTTTGTCACTCAATTCACACTTTAAGTTAAAAGATGCATATTAATGGACACCGAAATAGTGATTGCTATTGAATTCAATGGAACTGTTCATAATCTCGCGGTATACTTGAAAAGGGTGGAGGCACATCGGTTGGGAACCACTGCAATAGAGTAATGCAATTACAAAACATATATGATATATTGCCAAATTTCACAGAAATTCGGCGAATTTTGCAAATGACAGTTTTTTTTAACACCATTGTAAATATGGTTATATATTCATTGTTACAATTATTAATTGTAAATTCCTCTCGTTTCGTGTTATACTGCAGGAGTATAAAACTGTACTTTTTTTAAAAAATTAGCTTGGTAATTATAAATCATAATTTAAAGAAATGTCAGATAAATATTCAGAGTAAAAAACTAATAATAAAAATACCGCCGCTCCAGAAAATAAAAGAAAGCCTTCGTGAGTAGAAATGTTTGTATATCCTCCGCACACTGGGTAGAAAAGACCTCAGTTTGAATCCCATCAGTGAGGCTAGGAATATTTATGGTTGTTGTTCACAACATGTCTGAGTTAGTCGGTCTCAGGCGAGGGTAGCATGGTTTTTTCCATCCCGAAAACTCGGGTTTTTCGTCCATCAAATCGACCACAGAACATATACAATTTACAGATATATACGGAGCAATATGACCTAAGTCTGAAACCCTACAACAACCAACCAGAAAAGGAAGAAACTGATGGAAATTAAACTTAATTAGTTCAACCATTAAGAGGATAACAACAACAATAACACACAAAAAAAAAATCCTATTTAACAATTAAAAAAATAATTCAAATCAACAATCTCCTTTTTAAAAATTTCGCCTTATAAACAGATCAATGTTTCCTTATTTTGAAATCAGTTTTGTCTAATATATTATTAATTGCATATGAAAAATGTCTATACACATATTTATTCAAATATTGTGGATGACTTACAGCAGGATTTTTTCCTATCCTTAAATTATAATTGTTTCTAATTTTCGTTCATTGCATAAATCTTAGAAAGGAAATTTAATTTAAGCTCTTTTACTGGGAACAGAATTTTGTTTCTTAGAAATATTTGATTTCTTTTAGCTCTTTTATCTTGCTGTGTTTAGACTCATAAATACAATACAGCCATATATAGTATACTAGGAATTAGGATTTAGGGCAGGGACCACCATTAAAGGCATTTCGAAAACCAAAGGAAAAAAGGCATAAAAGTATTCGGACTCAGTCAGTAAGAAGCAAATCGCGTTGGGGAGGATTTCGGTGATCAAAATCTGCCATTGAATCAATACCGGATTCTTTGAAAGCCTTAAACCTTTCATAGATAAACAACGGGGCTTTAGAATCTACCAGAAGTCACCGATCCAGATGATATCATCAAATGCATAATAATAACAATATTCCTCACTCGAGCCAGGAAACAAGCTCTTGATATACTGTAATGGAGAGGATCCTGATATCTGAATTAGAATAGCCTTTTTGACCGGGCAGATCGCATCTTTCAGGGTTTGGCTTCAAAAGAAAAACATAAGTGGTATTAGCACAAAATGGTTAATTTAAGATTAAACTTTTTCACATTTCTCACACAACAGCAAGTATATTTCATTGCAAGGAATTACTATTACTTGTATGCAAGCAAAAATTTATAAAATAATTAAAAAACAAACTGATTAACAACAACTGGAACGATTCATCACTGGTCGACATCAAAGTTACCTTTTGTAGCTTTATTTTCTTATGTTATATTTTTATTTTTCTTATATCTTCTGTGGACGGCTTACCATATTTAAGTTAGTGCTGTCTACAGTTTAGCCTTTCACAGGTGGTGTGTGGAGGGGGGGGGGGGGCTCAGTTAACTCTTGGCTAACTCTCAGCAGTTCACTCTGAATACTATCTTTTGGGATCTACAAGTATGGATGCTCCTGGATGAAGTCATGCGTGTGGCTCTCCTTTATCTTTCTTTTGTTTTGTTATTTTTTCTACATGAAGTGCCTGCGTTCACCGTAAGCTACACGTAGAGCCGTCGTGGCGGAATTCTGTGTTGGTTTCTTCCTGTGATAAGGGTACACATTATATTTCTTTTTAATTTCCAGTTGTTGCTAAATAGTTATGTTTTTTACTTTTTTTTATATTTGTTTATTTTTTGAATAATACAGGAAACAGTAATTCCCTGAAAGTAAAAATATTTGCTATAGTTTCAGCAATACGTTCACTTGGTAAAAAAAAAGAAAAAAAAAAGAGTTCAATCTTAATTTAATTAAGAGTTGCCAAACAAATCCATCTGTTGGTCCTTATGGATTTCCTCTATTCATGTTAAAAATTTGCGATTCTTTCATAACTGTTTTCCTAGTACTCGTTTTTAACAGGATTCTAGGATCTATCATTATGCCGTTAATTTGGAAACAATTATCTGTTATTCCAAAGAATAACAGATAAAAAATCAGTAAAGAATATAGACAATCTCTACAGGGCGCAATGCACTAAAAATCTTTTAGAAAGCAATCCTCAAGCACATAGACGCCAGCAGCATGGTGCAAAGTGGTGAAAGTGCACCACTTTTGGATTTCGAAGTAATACACAATTTTTAATATTTTCGTTAATTTATTCAAACATAAGATATTGCATGTATTCGAAAATTTGGTGAACCAAAAATTTATTCACAAATGCACCACCTTGAAAAATATCCTGCTGGCGCCCATGTTCAAGCACATAAATGAGCACTACTTTGGCCACATATCCAACGCTTACACTAACCAGTGGCGATCCCAGGAAGCTAAAGCAGTGTTCAGGGAAATCATTAAGCTTTAATCAACATGTAACACTAAAAAAAAACCCTATATTATTTTGATTATATATAAGGGGAAGCTATAGCTCCTTTAGTCCTTACTTGGGACCGCCACTGCACTCACTCGACTACGTATAAAGAACCGATTCACAATCACGAACCTCCTTGAGGCCATCTGTAAAATCAAAGACATGGACATTGTATATGTAATGGGCGGCACCTAGAACGTCTGATCAACTCAGACTCGTGTCGCTGTGAAGAACAGAATCACTGTAAAAGAACCAGAAATGTGATTAGTGTAGGTTTGTGTGAGTACGTAGAATCTAAGAGACTGAACAACAGAGAACAAATATACACACTATCCTCTACAATCTACATCAAAGCAGCATAATTAAAGATTCTCAAACTGCCAATCTTAGAATTCTTGAGAACAACTTCAAAATTACCGGCCATAATCAAGCTTTTTACAGAACTATTGAGTGGAAGACAAATCCTCTTGAGGTATAACGGCTCTTGCTTCACGCACACAATAAATAAAAGTATTTTCCAAAGAAGCGCTTTCTCTACATCTCTGTTACAAGTTACGCTTGACTCTTTCACGTCGCTGCACAAGATCTTTGTTTCTTGTTCTGCGAACTCAAGGTGTTCATCCCCAATCAGAGCACCTGCGAGGTGATCAGGGTTGAACAAGCTAAATGCTGATGAGATTCTTCCTCTTGCTCAGACTACGCCCATGAGGGGGGCACAAATTCAAATTGAGCAAGGACAATTTCAGAATAGATGTGCAGGATGAAGAATAGATGTGCAGGATGAAGAATAGATGTGCAGGTTGCAGAACGGATGTGCTTTTAGCCAGCGGGTGGTTGATTGCAACAAACTTCCACCTGTTGTTGTGGAAGTTGATAGCTTAAGTTTCAAGGAAGAACTAGACAACCTATTGGAGGGAAAGGATAGGTGAAATAGGATTTTTTTTTTTTTTTTTTTGGCAGATGGTGTATAAGTTTGCTTTCTTGCATCATTTGCAACTACTAATGCTAATGCTAATGCTAATATGAGGGCCAAGAGACTGCACATATTTCACAGGATGATATAGGCCGTATTTCGAACCGTATAGCATACTTCAAGGCTATTGATTTAGATATAAATCGTACAAGTCCGCCCAGAACTTTTTTCGAACAAAATGGCAGGAATAAAAAAATAATAATAATAAATAAATAAGTAAACATTAGAGCCCCCTGAAGAGCCTTTCCTATCGATAGAATCACGCACTATTCTTCTGATTAGGAGTCACATGGAAACATCTGAAATATGTTTTCATGTTTGATCCAACATGAAAACATGTTTCAGATCGAAATCTATTATCAAGACCAAGTTGGATCCAAAACGTCAAAAAAAAAAAAAAAAAAAAAAAAGCAGTATTATTTAGTTTATTGGGTAGAAATTATACGAAACACTTAAACCTATTTTATTTTGGTAGGAAATAGGTTTAAGTGTTTCGTATAATTTCTATTTCACAAACTCAAAAAACAAATTTAAAATGGAGTAAATAATGCAGAGAATTAAGTGTATAATTTTTAGCTTGAGCAGAAATCTGCTACTTCAACAGGTCTGTCATTAAGAGAGATGATCTTCACTAAAGCCTTTTACACATTATACTCCATCCTATTGTCCTCTGTGCTGCACAAACTTGGGTGTTGCAGAGTGACATTTATATGAAATTACACTGCTAAGTCTTTCGTGATTTCACAGAATGTTTGAATTACTCCTCTATGGAAAATGTGATCGCTAAAATGAATTTAGTACTGCTAATTAAATCTGTGTAATGGAATGATGGACGACCTGAGTTAAATAAATAAAAATAAAATTTTTGTTTATACTCCGAGACGACCACACGGTCAGAAGAGTTCACAAGTTCGAGAGAATACAAGAAACAGCACCGTATGTAGCAGTCCCGGCTTGAACCTTATTGGTTGGAGTTACTGCGAATCAGTTACTGTTTGGAGAGAGCAGCTTAGCGCTTGTTTCTCTCCAGCTATGAAAACTTCAACTCTTTTTTCCTTGAGTAGTGCATTCTGCCTACTCAAAGTTCTGAATTTCCTAAAAATTGATAAACTATATTTTCTGATTTACGGTCTCTATATTTTCTTGAGAAACTATATTTTCTCAAGTCCCATAAAATCATAAATTTGTTATTTTCTGATTCCTTATGCTTGAGAAACCAGATAAAAAAAAAAAAAAAAAAATTCCGATTCCTTCCCACGCCAGATTCTTAGTTTTTATATAATTAATAGTCTCCATACATATAGTTTAAGGAATTGCTTGGCTTTAGATAACCTTGATATCCTGTCTGGCTTGTCCTGAAAGTAAAATACAAGTACAGTACTACGTTCAATGGCTATATATCAGATACAACATTGTATAACACCGTAACTATGATGACTATATGTACATTAGAATTAATATTAAAGGTTTCTCTCCATGATAATTATACGCTTAACCCATTTTTATTTATTTATTATTATTATTTTATTTATTTATTTATTTTTTTTGTCAGGTGTCACATCAGCTTGATCAATCATTAAACCAAGAAACGATATTTCATTCCAGTACGTGGGCTTATATCTTGTTTGAAAATTAACTGATTCTAAAACTGATTATGATTCAAAAACTGAAATGAGGGGAGAATCTAATTGATCAGTTCTCCAATCTCCGAAATCGGGAAATCGTACTATCTTACTTTTGTTACAATAACGTACTTTGGATTTATTTGAATTCCGTATGCCGCAAAAGTAAAATCCTGTATATACTGCTGATCACAGTAAATCATTTTGTTTGTGTGACGACTCCCCCCCCACCACCACCCACTGGGTTGGGAATCTAAAAACCATTTATATGAAAATTGTTCGTTTGGTTATTAGCGCAACAATTGCTATGCCTATAATGCAAAATGAAAATCGAAAATAGAAATCTGTAAGATGACATAATTTCATTTAAAAAATTATTTATAAGGTGTGTTGTGGTCTCTCGGGTGACCAATGCATTAATTGGGTGACAAATACATTAGTCCCTTCTGTTTATCGGATTGATCTTAAAAAGATACAAGTTGAAAAACTAAAGCCAAATTTCTGCTAAAATGAATAGCAATACATTCTGTAGGAATACATTTATTTCTGGAAAACTTATTTCTGTATGTTAAAAGTTTATGAGTAAGAGTTAATGATTTGTGAATTCTACGGGAAATTTTATCTAATCACACATAGTTGAATAGTTAGATCACGGAATAAACATTAACTTTATTATAAAAAGTGACGTGTTTTGTGATGAAACAATTATCTCATGGTTTTACACGAAGGATGAGACCCCAAATAGTACGACTGCCAGTACCACTGTACATTCAGGGTGAAAGGTTGAAGTTCGTTAGTAAAGCTTTTGTCCTTCGCGGATTTTTCATGGTAACCTTCTCCTGGGTTTCTCCTTCGGCACGAAAAAGAACAGCCATGACCCCAATAGTTAAATGCAATAGTAAAAGCGCACTTTCACTAGACATTATAAGGTGAAAAAGAGCTTTCACTATTGCATTTAACTCAGTACCGATTGCATTAGTGTGGCCGTCAGACTAAGACGATGGAAGTAACTCCTGTGGTGTTATATTCACACCAATAATACATATCCGTGTGATTTACAAAATGCAGCCGAGGACTGGTGAATAATAAAACAGAGAAAATCTGATACGTCAACGAGTTTGTCGTTATTTGTTATGGTGCTCCCAAGACGTATTTTTAATAAGATTTTCCTTTACATGGATTTGCTTCCTTTTTGTTTTATTTTTATTCTTCCTAGTTTGCCGAAAAAGGGACACTTAATTTCCGCCCCCCCCAATCTTTTCTCGAGGCAAAGTAAACAAGGGTTGCATCCCTCTATTTGCATTTAAGTATGCCATTAATAAGTGAGCTGTCACCATTTACAACAAGGAAGCATGGGATGCGTTTTACGGGACCTCTTTAAAATCTTAGCAGAATCCAACAACCCTGCAACTATCCTGTCTGGCTTGTCCTGAAAGTAAAATGCTGATAGCTTTTAAGAAATAACCAACTGGCGGATCTACACTAGTGAGAGAATATAACTTTCAGTATCAAGACTATCTGTTGTCACGTCTTTTCATTTACTTAGGGATATTTTTGCACTAAGAGAAATCGATTTATGGACAGCACGAATATATTTATATATTTATGCATTTTATTCAGATATCTTTGTCACTATAGATTTTACATTTTTTTTTTTTTTTTTTTTTACAGAAGAAACGCTAAAACTGACTTTCACAGAGTATCATCCTGGTGCAGCTTCCTTATGGACAGTTATAAACAACTAGGACAGCCATAAACAGCACTTACGTCCGCTTCAATAATCACAGGAGTAGACAACTTAGCATGTTCGGAGCTCGAACAACAGACTACCTCCAAGCTAAAGAATGTTGTTGCCTATCATAAAGCAACACGAGGTGATACAGATGACAGAAATCAGTTCGAAGGATATCTTTGAGAAATTCCAGCATTCTTTTGTGACCGACAGATAAACAATGTGCTCTGTTTTGTAAATGCATTTCCAGTAAGCAGCTTTAATCAAATAGACCAGTGGTAGGTTCCCAACTACTGAGATCTATGGATCCTTTCAAAAATCAAAAAAAAAATTTGCGGACCCATATATATGCACAGTTGTTTTAAACGTACATATATATATATTTAAAACAACTCAACTTTATTCTTATTTTTACGTAATATATAATAATAACAACTTTATTTATCATCAATTTGCTATACATAGAACGAATAATTTAACCAGTTCCAGAAGGTCCGTTTTGCAGATGATCCCCTGGAACCAGTGTTGAATCCGGGGGGGGGGTGAGTTTCACCCCCGGTCAGCCACTAATTCAATCGTCAGCAGTTTCGCTTTATGGTTTTCACATTGCTTTTTTTGTTTTTTTTTCACAGCAAGAGTCTACTTGTGGCTAATTCTTCCTTTGTATACCGCAAACGAGATGGTTTGTTCGCAGCCCATAATCCATGCATTTTATAACCTTTTTATTATATATACATCTGTACTGTAATATTGCAAGATTGCATAAAGATAAGTTGAGGGCCCAAATGATGGGAAAAATTAATAAATGATTGATACACATGCAAAGAAAAAGAAAAGAATAACATTATTACAATACAGTACTTGAATGTTTGATTATAATTTTTTTTTTTTTTTTGCAAATTTTAATCGGGGATTTTCATATTAAACTGTGAGGGCGCCTCAGTAGCCAGGAGCAGTAGTGCGTAGCACACGCTTCTTGATTAGACCTGGGTTCGAACCCGTGACCACCAAATACGGGGGATGCGGAAAGGTCAGGGAATGACCACCGCATATCCCCGGAGCAATATGGCCTTAGTTGCTAATGCTCCTAAAAACCAAATAATAACAACATTAAACTGTGATTATTGTCAGTAATGTGGTTATTGTGAACTGACTATTAGTATTTAGATGTTAAATAATAAATATTTCCTTTTGTTTTCTCATATTATCTTATTATAACATTCATAAATATAAATATGCATAATCTGTATACGCTGTATTTATATTTATGCATATTGTGCATAAATTTATATTTATGCATAAATATAAATATACAGATTTGTTTGTAACATATACATGCGTTGTAAATATTAAATAATAATAAAAATATATACTACATGTATCCCCCCGAAGTTTACATTCTTTCTCCCCGGTGCAAACGCTCTGGATTCAACACTCCTTGGAACTGGTCTATGGATCCCAGTTTGGGAAACGCTGAAATAAAAAAACAAAAACAAGTGATAAGTAACCTACATTCTGGAGCAGGAGTCAGTAGCACACAGTACAATGTCAAGGCGACACCGCGAGATGATTTAATTTATTAATCATTCCAACAGGGCACTGTTAATAAAGTCGTAACAAATATTGATAAGTATATATCTGATTGTCAATTTAATTTTAAAATGAACTTATACCTCTAATAGGCATTTTAAAATATTTTATTAGACTTAAATTTATTCAAAACGTTGAGATATGAAGAAAACCTGTACTGCAAAAAAAAAAAAAAAAAAAAAAAAAAAATCATATTCATGATTTTCAAGCTAAGTTTAACTCTTTCTGACTTCAAAATCCTTTACTTTTTTTCGTTTAGAGTACATCATGTGTTCAGAGTATATTTTTTTATTTAAAACAGACACACGCGCAGCAACTGATCATTATTCACGGATTGGACGTAGCTTAGATTTAATCTTCGTCACGAGGGCTGCCGGTGCGCTCTCTTTTTCGAAATAATCTCTTTGAGCCATTTGGGCCATCGATGAACCCGTTCGTAGAAGCATACCCGGAAGCCCTTCCTTGATAGGTCTTTGGTCACAGATTCTTGCCCTTCTTTAATGTGCCTGTGCACACTTGAATATTGCGGATTTCTTCAAATATTTGTTTCCTTAATACTCTGACATTAAAAGCAAAAAGGCCTATGTGCTCTGGATTCATATTCAATAAAGTATTGTGGCACAGAGCAAATCGGAAATATAATAAAGTAATACATAGCTTTCGGACGTGAGGGCGTCCTTCATCAGTTGTGACCCTTAATGGACAAATATACAGAACGCCATGTGCGTGCCATGGCAGTCATGTATGGTGAACTGTGTATACAGGGTGCATGTAACAATTAGCTATTAGAAGGTAATGCTTGCAGTTGTAGCTGTAATGCCTGGGAACGTTGTAAATGTCACGTTTGTCAGCCAAGAGGATGATCGTCTTAGTGATGAGATGGACACGACATCCTCTGTTCCAGTTAAAGGAACCGCTGCAGCACGAGATGTGCAGCGATTCTAACCAGACGCGGCGACGGTAATGGCGGAACCGATCAATAATCATAACGTCGCGGCGTGGATCAATGTCGGGCTGGGTTGGCCAGAAGTGCTCAGCAATGGCGGAATGCTCACATCCGCTAAATGGATAGCTTTCTCGTGTTCAGAGACACGACTACTGAGTCTCCTGCCAGTTTCCCCAACGTAGCAGCCAGTGCAGTCATAGCAGGAAATACGGTAGACTAATCCACTCTGCAGGGGGGGGGGGGAAACTAATGTCTTCACTCTCGAAACGAGGGATCACAATTCTTGCCCAGTTTTTACCTGCAACCTGTTATTTCCTTTATTTCCGTTTTGCTCTGGGGCACAATACTTTATTGAAAACTCTGACATTTCTCTCACAGTCTCAACAGCACTCATACCACGTCGAACACAAAAACGAACTACACTGCTTGACAACATTAACAGAACAAAATGTTTTGCTGTGAACAGTGTCACCGAAGGTGAATGTTTGTGTAATAGACATCCTGGCATGCAAAATCCGAGTATCCACCTTAAAGAGACGCACATTATGAAAATTATTCATGCCTATAAATGCATGGGTTGCGACCACATCACTTCAGTCTCGTTTTTTGGCTTGCATAGTGGGATAGCCAAATCTCCAGTACTAAGGACGGCAAGTCATCGGTCTTTGAGATGGCTGGCCATTGGATGACTAGAAGACAGGCAGGTGGAGGTGGCATGTTGTTTTATTGTGTCACATAGTGTGGTCTCAGCACTATGGAAGCAGTTTCAGGAGAGAGGAACCATTATAAGAAGGGCTGGCCAATGTCGCCCGAGGGCCACGTCAAAAGAATACACGGCTATCTGACTCTAACAGCAAGGCAGAACCCTACAATGTCCTGTCATCAACTGTCTCTTGAAGTTGCTGCAGCCACAGGTGAAAATATTTCCAACTGGACTGTGTTAACAAGGCTCAGTTCAAGTGGAATCAATGCAAGGAAGCCAGTGTGGTTTGTATCCCATTAATCTCAAACCACCAGAGTTCATCAAAACTGGTGCAATGAACATGTGACTTGGAGCCCTGACAAATCGGGTACAGTTCTATTCTGTCTCATTTTAGCCTACAATCAGATTCTAGACATTTCATCTGAAGATAACGAGGAATGCGGTAGCATCCCTCCAACATCAGGGAAAGGGACACTTATCATGGAGTGGTGTTCTCATGTGAAGCGGAATAATGATCAATGGCCGGACCCCTCCATATTTTTGACAGGTATACCATAACTGCACAGACGTACCGAGAACAGATCCTTGAACCCCATGTGCAATTTTTAGGAGTGTAGTTAGCCCAGATTTTCTTTCCATGCATGACACCACTGCATATAGAGCTCAAGCTTGAAACTGAAGATATCAAACTTTAAGTCTGCTGGCTACTGCCGTGGCCAGCATCCCTTGTTGTGGAAGTTGATAGCTTAAATAAATTTAAGGCTCAGCTGGACAGGTATTTTTCGAACGAACGGAGGGATGAAGTGGAAGTTTTTTTGTTTTTTTTGGCTGATGCTGCATAAGCTTGCTTTCTTGCATCATATGCCTCTACTAATGCTAACTTCTACGACAGATGGAAGTTTGTTCCACCAATCAACCACCCACTGGCTAAAGGCAAACTTTCGCACATCTGTCCTACAACCGTCTTTCCTCAATTTGAATTTATGCCCTCTCAGGGAATTATTCTGAGCAAGAGGAAGAATCCCATCAGCATTGAGCATGCTCAAACCATTCAAGGCTTTATACACCTCAATCAGATCACCTCGCAGGTGCCTAGTCTCCAGACACTAATTTGCAAAACTTAAGCCTTTCTTCGTAAGAGCAACCCTTTGTTCCATTCACTAATCTTGTTGCCCTTCTCTGTACTCGTTCCAACAGCTCTACATCCTTCTTAAAATGATGCCTCCAGACCTGTATACAGTAC
The DNA here is from genome assembly GCF_048544385.1 of Mastigoproctus giganteus. Lineage (NCBI taxonomy): Eukaryota > Metazoa > Arthropoda > Arachnida > Uropygi > Thelyphonidae > Mastigoproctus > Mastigoproctus giganteus. The sequence continues at coordinate 75,122,273 of NC_143579.1, forward strand.
TCAAGGTTGTGGCCTGACCATTGCCTTGTACAAGGGGATAATCACCTCCTTATCCCTGCTAGAAAAATTCCTGTATATCATTGACAAGACACCATGAGCTACTTTTGCAGACGTCTGCACCACTCAGAAAACTTCATCTCTGCCTGCACAATTACCCCTAGGTCCTTTTCATTCTCTAGCACTGTCAGTGTAGTTCCCCCAGATTTGATACGTTACTCTGGGATTACTGCTTCCCATATGTAGTTTTTACTACATATGGATTACTTTTAGGATTACTGCTTCCCACTTTACATTTGCCACCTCTCACCCATCTGCTCAACTTTTCTAGATGCTGTTGCAGCAGTGTACTGTCATTAACAACCCTGCCAACCTTCGTATTGTCTGCAAACTTGGACATTAAGCCTGAAATTTTCGCTGTATAACTAAGCTATTTATCTCTCTAAAATGTCACTTTTAAGGTCACAATTTGAATTGGTAACTAATACAATTTAGAAACCACCCTCATGACCTTTTATATGGTTTTAAGCTCACGCTCGTGACCTTAAAAATGACATTTCAGACATAAATAGCTTAATTATACAGCGAAAATTTCAACTTCCGGGATCTTGAAACGAATTATAAAAAAACAATGTTTTATTGGATTCACATTACGATATTTTAACGATACGATGGTGTCTCTGGAACAGATTAATATTGTAAAGCTGGGTACATTGTATTGTATAGCTACGCACGTGGGTTGAAATGCGGTATTTATGATTGTTCAACATTCATTTTTTGCAATTAACGTTCATATTTTCGATTTTGTTGATACTTGGGGAAAAAAAGACTCGTAAACCCGGGAACTCGTAAAGCGAGAACTGCCTGTATTTAAATTGTTTTTCTGAAATTTGATTATACTAAGCAGTGACCATGTTAAGAGGCAACTATTTATTTCACTTTATGATGGGCTTGGCTTACGAATGTCTCCGACCGAATCACGTCGTCTTTCCTCGCAGCCAATCGCAGCCTTTGTAAACGTGTTGGCCCGTTGTTTGTTTTGTTAGCATTAGCATTAGCAGAGGCATATGATGCAAGAAAGCAAGCTTATTCAGCATCAGCCAAAAAAAAAAAAAAAAAAAAAAACACACCACTCCCATTTCACCCCTCCGTTCGTTCGAAATACCTGTCCAGTTGAGCTTTAAATTTGTTTAGGCTATCAACTTCAACAACAAGTGATGGAAGTCGGTTCCACCAACCAACTACCCGCTGGCCAAAGGCAAATTTCCGCACATCTATCCGACATCCGTCCTTCCTCAATTTGAATTTATGCCCTCTGAGGTGATTATTCTGAGAAAGATGAAGAATCCCATTGGCATTGAGCATGCTCAAACCATTCAAAGCCTTATACACCTCTATCAGATCACCTCGCCGGTGCCTAGTCTCCAGACTCTGTAATTTGCAAAACTTAAGCCTTTCTTCGTAAGAGCAACCCTTTGTTCCATTTACTAATCTTGTTGCCCTTCTCTGTACCCGTTCCAGCAGCTCTACATCCTTCTTGAAATGAGGCCTCCAGACCTGTATACAGTACTCAAGATGTGGCCTTACCATTGCCTTATACAAGGGAATAATCACCTCCTTATCCCTGCTAGAAAAATTCCTGTATATCATTGACAAGACACCATGCGCTACTCTTGCAGCTCGTCTGCACTGCTCAGAGAACTTCATATCTGCCTGCACAATTACCCCCAGGTCCTTTTCATTCTCCACCACTGTCAGTGTAGTACCGCAGAGTTGATACGTTGCTCTGGGGTTACTGTTTCCCATATGCAGCACTTTACATTTGTCGATGTTAAACCTCATTTGCCACCTCTCAGCCCATCTGTTCAACCTTTCCAGATCCTGTTGCAGCAGCATAGCGTCAGTATTGTCCTTAACGACCCTGCCAACCTTTGTATCATCTGCAAACTTGGACATTAAACTTGATATCCCATCATCAATATCATTCATAAACACCGAAAACAACAACGGACCCAACACTGAACCTTGAGGAACTCCACTAATAACATTAGTCCACGTTGAGCAGTGTCCATTGATTACCACTCTCTGTCTTCTGCCACTCAACCATCCCCTTATCCATAGCAGCAATTTGCCTCCAATGCCACACTGCTCCAATTTGTGCAGCAGTCTTCCATGTGCAACAGTATCAAAAGCCTTTCTAAGATCCAAATATATAATATCAAAGTTATTCCCTGCATCCAGTTCTTTTGTGACTACATCATAGTATCCAATCAAATTGGTCAGGCAAGACCTGCCCTTAACAAAACCATGTTGTTTTTGCAACCTTTAGTTCAAGTGGTTTTTTTTTGTGTTGGCTTTAATTAATGTATTAGTTTTAATCAATATGTACAATTTCCATTATAAAAATCACCTTTTAGAGAGATAAATAGCAAAAATTTCAACTTCCGAAGTCTTTCTTGGAACGAATTATCAAAAAACAATGTGTTAATGGGTTCACATTACGCTATTTTCTCGGGAACAGATTAATATCGTAAAGCAGGGGGGGGGCTTTGTGTATATATATATATATATATATATATATATATATATATATACGGTATATATAGTCAGATTATTATTATTATTAGTCATATGGTACAAGGAAGCCTGAGGCTTATGCTGCACCAGCCAAAAAAAAAAAAAAATCCCTCGTAACCGTGAGAGACAGAAGTTTTTTAAATTTCTTTATTATTATTTATTATTATGGCTGGTCCAGCATAAGCCTCAGGCTTCCTTGCACAGGTGCAAAAAATGCATATTAAGTTCTCTCTAAATCAGTTCATTATATGGAAATTTTCTTTGTTATACGGAAACTATTTTTAACGTAATGCCTAAGGGGGAATCAAAAAAGTTCGCTACATAGAAAAATTAGCTACGCGGAAGAGAGGTCCGACTGTGTGTGTGTGTGTGTGTGTATGTATATACAGTGGATTCCGGTTATTTGGGCCACCGGTTAATCGGGGCAAATCTTAAAAAACAAAAACCAATCGAGAAAATAGCCAGGGTTTACTTCGCTTAATTGGGACAAAATTCCTTTAATCGGGGCAGGAGACCTCAGTACTGGAGTTTACTCTACGATTGTCTCCGACCGTACCACGTAGTTCGGTCGGATTTCGGGAAGTCACAACCATAAAACAATAAAAACAATTAGCAGTCACCTGTTAATTGGGCTTTTCTGTTAGTGAAATCTATCATAAACGGACAGTAAACTCGATCTTATTGAATTTGCGGTAATACCGACAGCTGGAATTCTGTGGATTATTATGGTGAAATGTGTTTACGCTTCCATGAACTCTTCAATCAAATAAAAAAATAAATTTTCAGATCTTCTCTTCATTCCTATTTTTAAAGCTTCGTAATTTGTTACTCCGTTATCACTTGTACGTGTTGTGTTACTTGCAATTTGTGTGTGCCGTGTTCTTTGTTATTTATTGCTTATCTTTTTACTGTTTTAAATTTTAACCCCCACCCACAAATGTCAGTGAACAGAAATGTCAACTAGTTTAGTTAGTATGTACACATTATTACAGTACTTAGATAGTATGAATCAGAGCTGTACTACTCAATATGTTCTACGTTGATAATAATATTAGTAAAATAATAAGAGGAGTTTACCTCAATATAGTGCGTAGAACACTTCGGTATGATACCCTCAGAAATAAAAACGAAAAAATCGACAACTTACCGGTACATTAGAATAAAATATAAATAATTAAATAATCAATTTAACACAATTCAAATCAATTTAAAACAATTAAAAATCAAATTAACGCAATTAAAAGAATCTAACGAAAATTCTTTTAATTAAAAGAATCTAACGCAATTAAAAGAATCTAACGAAAATATATATTTTCGTTAGATTCTTTTAATTGCGTTAATTTGATTTTTGATTTAAATTGATTTGAATTGTGTTAAATTGATTATTTAATTATTTATATTTTATTCTAATGTACCGGTAAGTTGTAGATTTTTTTCGTTTTTATTTCTGAGGGTATCATACGGAAGTGTTCTACGCACTATATTGAGGTAAACTCCTATTATTTTACTAATATTATTACAGTACGTATTAATTCTTCCGATTATCACGTATATCCTTCCGATTTTCACGTATCATTTAATTTTTTAATTGGTAAAGTAATAAAGAGTAAATTTGTGCTTAATATATTCTATTATTCTTATTAGCCATATGGTGCAAGGAAGCCTGAGGCTTATGCAGGACCAGCCAAAAAAAATTTCTGAGTTACCCTGTGTGTGTGTGTGTGAGAGAGAGAGAGAGAGAGAGATCTTTACTTTTATAGCCTGTGGATAATATTCCTCCTATTTTCGCTAATTAGAATCGCTGTGTAATAGAATTAAAATTCAATTCACAAACGTGATCGCAATGACCGGCGCTTACTACACATCGTATAGTGAACGGAACTTTACTGTGGTGAATTCTAGTAACGTGATTTGATTGTACAGTGAACCAATTGTAAAGGGGGGGGGGGGTGCACATTGTATTTTTAACTATTTACGTGAAACTTCGGATAATTGGGGCAGCCGCTTAATCGGGCCAAAATGCACTAGTTCCGATGTGTCCCAAATAACCGGAATCGACTATATATATATATATATATATATAATGTGTGTGTGTGTGTGTGTGTGTGTGTGTGTGTGAGGTATGGTAATAAAGTTCGCAGACTGCTACTGTTGCACTCATGTTCAATGAGTTTGAAAATAAATGGAAGTTTCATGTTGCAGTACAAAAATCTCCCCAAAATACAGTGGTACAAAGATTGTCCAGTTGGCTGACAAGTTGCAAGTAACAACCAGTTTCATTAGTAGCATTAATGTTCTTGGTCATGATTTTGCAATGGAGAAACAAAAAAACATCAAATTTTGCTTTAAATAGGGAAAATCTGCAACAGAAATGTTAAAACTGTTTATGGTGATGAAAGTTGAATAGTTGGATAATTCTGCATGCCCTACACTGTGTAAATTTTATGGAAGTGGCCCTTGTACCATTCACATGATAACCCCCACCACAAAGCAAGGATTATGAATGTGTGGTTTAAAGAGAAAACATTGCATTGACCAGCACAGAGCTCTGCCTCAATCCAAATGAAATCACCAGGATGGATTAGAATTCACATTTGGGGCAAGGCCCCAAATGTGAATTCTAATCCATCCTGGTGATTTCAAATGTGAATTCTAATCCATTCACTTTATTAGTGAAGCTTGCAAATGCATAAAGGAAGAGTGGGACAAAATACAACCGATTTTCTATGGAAAATTAACAGAAAGTGTTCCGTGCCACACTGAACAAGTTATAACAGATAAAGGGAAGACCCACATAATATTAATTTCTTTTGAATAAATACATTTTGTTCATACTTAAGGAAAAGTGCAACAGAAACTCATGAATGCTAAAAATTACTTTTGGAGGTGCCTGTGTCATTCAATGACTTTTCAGTGGTTCACAAAGGTTAAAGATAGCTGCTTGTCTATCAAAGATGGTCCTCACTGAAGTCACTCTTCAACTTCAAACACCAATGATTCAATCAGTTTCTACTGACTACTTTGACCAGTATTGATTGATGTTTATCTAGCCATAAAGTTGCTAGTGAAACTGGTATTTATTATTGAGGCATTTCAGTCAATTTTAACACAAGATTTAGAAATCAGTGCATTTGAGTGAAGTTTGTGCTTCTCATATTCTTACTGATAATCACAAGGAGCAGCAAGTCTTTGAAAGTCAAGATCTTCATCAATGAGCATTGCTGTTTACCCATACTTCATTTCTTCTATCATTGCTAGTGATGGATTGATGTATAGCCATGACCCAGACCTCTCAACAGAAGCCTGTCTTTTCCAAGTTCCAAAAAAGACAGAGCAATCTTTAGCAAATATGAATGATCATGCCAGTGGCGTAGCTACCCTTTTTCAGGCCAAGAGGCAAATAACATGTTCAGGCCCCTATTTAATGAAAATTGCAAAAAGAGGAGACAGCCAAAAACGCTTGGCCACTAAAGGGCCCAGGTCTGGAGGCAATTGCCTTGTCTGCCTACATGGTAGTTACGTCACTGGATCATGCTTATAATATTTTTGACTCACAAGGCATTGTTCATTACAAATTTGTCCCATCTGGTCAATCAGTGAACAACAGAACTATTTTGTAGGAATACTAAAACAGTTCTGCTTCATGTAAAATTCATGGAATTTGTGGTTATATCATGGCAATGCTCCAGCACACTTTGTGCATTCCATTCAAGAATTTCTAGTGAATCACTCCAAACCACATCTGCCTTACTCATGAGATTTAATTCCCTGTGATATGTATATATTTTGTTTTGCTTCACAAGCTCAAAGCTCCCATGAAGACTTACAATAACTGGAGAAATTATTTAGAATGCAACATAGGACCTACTATCAATTTCTAAAAAAGCCTCATCAGGAATGTTTTCTGAAGTGTTGGAATCTGTGTAAACAACAGTCCCCAGTCTTTTTGACTGCACTTTGTATGTGAACTTTTCTGGTCTTGAAAATAAACTGAAATTGATTTATCTGTGGAAAACGAAATTCACTCAACTTAATTCTACAATCTCATCTGGAATCTATGGGCCACATATATTGTTTATAATTCACCACCTTCAGTATAGCTTGTCAAATTGGAAAATTTGACAAGGTATAGTGAAGAGCAAATAGGTCTTAATATTAGTAGGCTAGCATTATGCTTATCTTAGCATTAGCATAGGCTATGATGCAAGAAAGCAAGCTTATATTACATCAGCCAAAAAAAAAAAACCTTCCCATTTCACCCATTCAGCTACTCCAATTGTTTGTCTAGTTTAGCCTTAAATTTATTTAAGCTATCAATTTCCACAACATATGGAAGTTTGCCCCAGAAAAATCAACTACCTGCTAGCTAAAGGCAAACTTCCGCATATCTATTCTACAACTGTCTTTCCTCAATTTGAATCTATGTCCCCCTCAGGTTCTTAATCTGAGCAAGCAGAAGTATCTTGCCTGTCAGCATTGAGCCTGCTCAAACCATTCAAGGCCTTATACACCTCAATCAGACCACCTCGCAGGTGCCTAGTCTCCAGATGCAGCAACTTGCAGAACTTAAGCCTTTCTTCGTAAGCGCACCCGTTTGTTCCTCTCGCCAATCTTGTTGCTCTTCTCTGTACTCATTCTATCAACTCTACATCCTTACTAAAATGAGGCCTCCAGACATGTATGTGGTACTCAAGGTGTGGCCTCACGATTGCCTTATACAAAGGGATAATCACCTCCTTGTTTCTATCCTCTGCTAAATAAATATATACAGTGCATCACTGAAATATTTTAAAGTTACCTTTTTTAAAATTTGCAGATAAGGGAACTACTAGGTGGTAGTGATCACAGTGAACTGATGTGGGATTTACTTAATGATATAACTACCATCAGGGATAAAAGGAAAGGTTTTTGCTTTTGTAAAGGTGACTACAGTGGTCTCAGACAGTTTTTAAATTGTATACAGTAGGATCAACTTACGATGTTACCAGCAGCAAATTCTAAATGGGACCCATTCAAGGAAGTAATCGTTAAAGCTACTAGGCTTTTCATACCGATTAAGAAATACTGTTCAAGGTTTAAGCCTATATGGATGTCAGATGAACTAATGAGACTTGTGGCAGAGAAGAAAAATGCATGGGATGCATATAAATTATCAGGCGACACAGAAGCCTATGATAGATATAAGGTAGTCTGTAATCAAGTCACAAAGGAAGTTAAGCAAGTGAAAGCAGATTATGAGAAATCTTTGGAAAAGGATGCTAAGCAAAACAGCAAGGACTTCTTTGGTTATATAAACTCTAGAAGGGGGATGAATCAGATCGGTCCACTTGATATCGATGGTTTGACTGTTGATGATCCTGCTCAGATAGCTGACAATCCGAATGAGTATTGTTCATCTAAATTCACATGAGTTATTAAGGGAGGAAAATGCTAGAAGTTAGTCAAACTGTAACAGAGTGCTTACTGATTTTGTAATAACTGAGAGCAAAGTGGAGGAGAAATTGTTGAAGTTAAACATAAGAAAGGCACGCGGGGTGGATGGGATCTATCCAGTTATATTAAAGGAGGCAGCAAACGAAGTAAGCAAACCCTTAGCCATAATTATGAGAGCATCCTTGAACTCAGGGAAAGTCCCCATTGACTGGAGATGTGTAAATGTATCTCCAATTCACAAAGGAGGATCTAAGGGTGACACAAGTAATTACAGACCAGTTAGTTTAACTGCTGCTCTGGGGAAAATAATGGAGTCACTGGTTACAAATGCATTGCAGGATCATCTAGACAAGACTGAAGTAATAATTCAGACACAGCATGGTTTTGTTAAGGGAAAGTCTTGTCTGACAAATCTGATTGGCTACTATGATGTGGTTACAAAGGAACTGGATGCAAAAAACAATTTTGATATCATATACTTGCATTTCAGGGGAGCTTTTAATACTGTTGCACATGAAAGATTACTGTACAAATTGGAGCAGTATGGTATTAAGGGCAAGTCGCTACAATGGATAAAATGGTGGTTGAGTGGGAGAAGACAGAGTGGTAATCAATGGACGCTGCTCTTAGTGGACGATTGTTATTAGTGGAGTCACCCAGAGTTAGGCGTTGGGCCCACTGTTGTTTTGTATATGATATTGACGAAGGTATATCACGCTTAACGTTGAAGTTTGCAGATGATACAAAGGTTGGCAGGGTTGTTAATAACAGTAGCGGCAGTGTGCTACTGCAACAGGATCTAGAAAAGTTGGGCAGATGGGCTGAGAAGTGGCAACTGAAGTTTAACATTGACAAATGCAAAGTACTGCATATGGATAGAAGTAACCATAAAGTAATGAACCAATTGTGTGGTAGAAAATGAAAAAGTCCTGGGAGTAATCATGCAGTCAGATATGAAGTTTTCTGAACAGTGCAGACAGGCAGACAGGCAGCCAGAGCAGGTCATGGGGTATTGTCAATGATATATAGGACTTTTTCTAGTAGGAAAAAGGAGGTGATTATCCCTTTGTATTATGCAATGGCCAGGAGACACCTTGAGTACTACATACAGGTCTGGAGGCCTCATTTTAGGATGTGGAGATTTTAGGCAAAAAGATTAGTGAGGGGAACGAAGAAAGGCTTAAGTTCTGCAAATTGCAGCATCTGGAAACTAGGCACCTGCGAGGTGATCTGATTGAGGTGTATAAGGTTGAGCAGGCTCAATTCTGATGGGATTCTTCCTCTTGCTCAGATTACGAACCTGAGGGGACATAAATTCAAATTGAGGAAAGACAGTTATAGAATAGTTGTGCGTAAATTTGCCTTTAGCTAGCAGGTAGTTGATTTCTGGGGCAAACTTCCATCTATTGTTGTGGAAGTTGATAGCTTAAATAAATTCATGGAGAAACTGGACAAATGTTTAGAGGGAATGTATGTGTGAAATGGTTTTTTTTTTTGGCTGATGCTACATAAGCTTGCTTACTTGCATAACATGCATCTACTACTACTACTATTAAGAAAGCAATCTGGCACTCATACACTTGTTCAATTAATTTTGTAATTTTAATTTACTGCAAACTGATTTTGCCAATTAACATTAACAGAAGAGAGAAAAAAAAAAAAAAACCTTCGGGAATAGTAGTAGTAGTAGTAGTGGCACATGATGCAAGAAAGCAAGTGTAGGAGCTTATGCAGCATCAGCCAAAAAAAAAAAAAAAAAAAAAATCACACCATTCCCTCCAAATGCCCATCCAGTTCCTCCTTAAATTTATTTAACCTATCAACTTCCACAACGACAGATGAAAGTTTGTTCCAGCAATTAACCACCCGCTGGCTAAAGGCAAATTTCCGCACATCTATTCTACATCTGTCCTTTCTTAATTTGAACTTATGTCCCCGTAGGTTGGTAATCTGAACAAGTGGAAGGATCCCATCAGAATTCAGCGTGCTCAACCCATTCAAGGCCTTATAGACCTCAATCAGATCACCGCGCAGGTGCCTAGTCTCCAGCCACTGCAATTTGCAGAACTTAAGCCTCTCTTGGTAAGAGAATCCCTTCATTCCCCTCACCAATCGTGTTGCTCTTCTCTGTACACGCTCAAGCAAATCTACATCCTTCCTAAAATGAGGCCTCCAGACCTGTACGCAGTACTCAAGGCGTGGCCTGACCATTGCCTTATACAGAGGGACAATCACCTCCTTTTCCCTGCTAGCAAAATTCCTATATATCATTGACAAAACCCCATGACCCGCCCTAGCAGCCTGTCTGCACTGCTCAGAAAACTTCATATCTGACTGCACAATTACTCCCAGGTCTTTTTCATTTTCTACCACCTTAAGTGTAGTACCACAGAGTTGTTACGTTTCTCTGGGGTTACTTCTACCCATATGCAGTACTTTGCATTTGTCAAGGTTGAACTTCAGTTGCCACTTCTTAGCCCATCTGCCCAAATTATCTAGATCCTGTTGCAGTAGCACACTGCCATTACTGTCATTAACAACCCTGCCAACCTTTGTGTCATCTGCAAACTTCGACATTAAGCCTGATATACCTTCATCAATATCATTGATAAATACACAAAACAGTGGACCCAACACAGAACCCTGTGGGACTCCACTAATAACATTAGTCCACGAAGAGCAGCACCCATTGATTACCACCCTCTGTCTTCTCTCACTTAACCATCCTTTTATCCATTGTAGCAACTTACCCTTAATACCATTCTGCTCCAATTTGTACAGTAGTCTTCCATGCGCAACAGTGTCAAAAGCTTTCCTGAAATCCAAGTATATGATATCAAAATTATTTTTTGCATCCAGTTCCTTTGTGACCACATCATAATAACCAATCAAATTTGTCAGACAAGACTTTCCCTTAACAAACCCATGCTGTGCTTGAATTATTGCTGCAGTCTTGTCTAGATGATCCTGCAATGCATCTTTAACCAGCGACTCCATTATTTTACCCGGAACAGAAGTTAAACTAACTGGTCTGTAATTACTCGTGTCACCCTTCGATCCACCTTTGTGAATTGGGGACACATTTGCACATCTCCAGTCCGTGGGAACCTCCCCTGAGTCCAAGGATGCTCTCATAATTATGGCTAAGGGTTTGCTTAGTTGCTTTGCCGCCTCCTTTAAAATAACTGGACATTTCCCATCCACCCCAGGTGCCTTTCTTATGTTTAACTTCAACAATTTCTCCTCCACTTTGCTCTCAGTTATTACAAAATCATTAAGCACACTGCTACAATTTGATAACCTTCTTCCATTTTCAAATTGTAATAATTCCTCACGTGTGAATGTAGATGCAAAATACTCATTCAGTTTGTTTGCTATCTGAGCAGTATCATCAACAGTCGAACCATCGATGTCAAGTGGACCAATCATATTCATCCCCTTCCTTTTAGAGTTTATATAAGTAAAGAATTCCTTGCTGTTTTTCTTAGCATCTTTTGCCAAAGATTTCTCGTAATCCGCCTTCGCCTGCCGAACCTCCTTTGTGACCTGATTACAGACTAGCTTATATCTGCCACAGGCTTCTGCGTCACATGATAATTTATATGCATCCCATGCATTTTTTTTCTCTGTCACGAGTCTCATTAGTTCATTTGATAACCATTTAGGCCTAAACCTGGAACGATATTTCTTAATCGGTATATAAAGTCTAGTAGCTTCCACGATTAATTCTTTGAATGCTTCCCACTTAGAATTTACTGTTTGTAACATCGTCAGTTGATCCCACTGTACAGAATTTAAAAACTGTCTGAGACCACTGTACTCCCCTTTACGGAAGCAAAAACCCTTTCCTTTACCCCTGACGGTAGTTACCTCTTTGAGTAAATCCCACTTCAGCACACTGTGATCACTGCCACCTAGTGGTTCCTTTATCTGCAAATTCTTAATACACGAATGATCACTGCTGATAACCAGATCAAGAGTGTTACTTTCTCTGGTTGCCTCTCGAACATGCTGCTGCAGAAAACAATCATCCAATAAATCCACAAAAGTGTGACTAGTGTGTGAGTGACCAACCCACAAGTTCCAGTCAATATCTGGGAAGTTAAAATCCCCCATTATAAGACATTCCGATTTACTGGCACACTCTATTTCTCTGTACAATTGTTCATTGTACTCATTCAAGTCATTAGGCCTATAACACACTCCTACTCTTATTTTTCCTTTCGCAGTGCTTATCTCACACCAAACTGACTCAACAGAGCACTGTTCATCTATATTAACTGGGTGCACTTCCTTTGATTTTATGTTTTTCTTAATTAACAGCATAACACCCCCGCCCTTTCTGTCCTGTCTATCCTTTCTGTACACATTGTACTCCCCAAATTCCAGTTCTGCATTCCTTATATCTTTGTGACACCACGTCTCTGTTATCCCAATAATATCCGCCTTTGATGTCTTGACCAACACTTCAAATTCATCAAATTTATTTACTATACTTCTAGCATTGGTATACATGCAAGCATACATGCTCCTATGCCTATTCCTTGTTACCCTAACACATCCCATATACCCAACTAATCCATGATGACTGCCATCCGTCCCTGAAACCCCCAACACCCCTCGCTCCAGGTCGCTTCTTATTCTAATAGAAGTTGTGCAAGAATCACCTTCACCTCTGCCTGCGGTTACTGTTAAACTATTAGTCTTTGTATCCCCCCAAACTAGCAGTTTTCCGACCCACCTAACATTGCCTCGATAGCATCAGCAAATATTCTTGCACCCTTTCTATTTAAGTGTATCCCATCCCTGTAGAAGCAATCTCTCCTGTTAACAAGTACAGTCCAGGCTGAAAAAAATTCTAAAATTCTAAAACCTCTTCCCATTTCACCCATCTATTAACTCAAAATGTTTTAGCATTAGCATTAGTAGAGGCATTTGATACAAGAAAGCAAGCTTATGCAGCATTAGCAAAAAAAAAAAATCAATAAATAAATAACTAAATAAAAAATAACCACTTCACCCCTCTGTTCGTTCGAAATACCTGTCCAGCTGAGCCTTACACTTATTTAGGCTATCAACTTCCACGACAAGGGATGGAAGTCTATTCCACCAACCAACCACCCGCTGGCTAAAGGCAAATTTCCTCACGTCTATGCTACATCTGTCCTTTCTCAATTTGAATTTATGCCCTCTCAGGTGATTATTCTGAGCAAGAGGAAGAATCCCATCAGCATTGAGCATGCTCAAACCATTCAAGGCTTTATACACCTCTATCAGATCACATCGCCAGTGCCTAGTCTCCAGACACTGTAATTTGCAAAACTTAAGCCTTTCTTCGTAAGAGCACCCCTTTGTTCCATTCACTAATCTTGTTGCCCTTCTCTGTACTCATTCCAGCATTTCTACATCCTTCTTGAAATGAGGCCTCCAGACCTGTATACAGTACTCTAGGTGTGGCCTGACCATTGCCTTATACAAGGGAATAATCATCTCCTTATCCCTGCTAGAAAAATTCCAATATATCATCAACAATACACCATGAGCTACTCTTGCAGCCCGTCTGCACTGCTCAGAAAACTTCATATCTGCCTGCACAACCACCCCCAGGTCCTTTTCATTCTCTACCACTGTCAGTGTAGTACCACAGAGTTGATACGTTGCTCTGGGGTTGCTGTTTCCGATATGTAGTACTTTACATTTGTCAATGTTAAATTTCATTTGCCACCTCTCAACCCATCTGCTCAACCTTTCCAGATCCTGTTGCAGTAGCATAGTGTCAGTAGTGTCCTTGACAACCCTGCCACCTTCGTATCGTCTGCAAACTTGGACATTAAGTTTGATATACCATCATCAATATCATTTATAAATACAGAAAACAATAATGGACCCAATACTGAACCCTGAGGGACTCCACTAATAACATTAGTCCACGATGAGCAGTGTCCATTGATTACCACTCTCTGTCTTCTCCCCCTCAACCACCCCTTTATCCATAGCAGCAATTTGCCTCCAATGCCACACTGCTCCAATTTGTGCAGCAGTCTTCCATGTGCAACAGTATCAAAAGCCTTTCTAAGATCCAAGTATATAATATCAAAGTTATTCCCTGCATCCAGTTCTTTTGTGACTGCATCATAGTATCCAATCAAATTGGTCAGGCAAGACTTCCCCTTAACAAAACCATGCTGTGTCTGAGCTATAACTGAAGTCTTGTCTAGATGATCCTGTAGTGCTTCTTTAACCAGTGCCTCCATTAATTTTCCAGGAACAGAAGTTAAACTAACAGGTCTATAACTACTTGTGTCACCCTTTGATCCTCCTTTGTGAATTGGGGTCACATTTGCACATCTCCAGTCCATGGGTACTTCCCCTGAGTCCAAGGAAGTTCTCATAATTATGGCTAAGGGTTTGCTTACTTCCTTTGCTGCCTCCTTTAATATAACTGGATAGATCCCATCCACCACAGGTGCTTTCTTGTATTTATCTTCAAAAATTTCTCCTCCACTTTACTCTCAGTTATTACAAGATTCTCTAGCTTACTGCCAGAGTTGAATACACCTCTGGCATTCCCCTCGCTGAATAACTCCTCACGTGTGAATGTCGATGCAAAATATTCATTCAGTTTGTTAGCTACCTGAGCAGGATCATCAACAGCTGACCCATCGATATCAAGTGGACCAATCTGATTCATCCCATTCCTTCTAGAGTTTACATAAGTAAAGAACACTTTTCTGTTTTTCTTTGCATTCCTTGCCAAAGATTTCTCGTAATCTGCCTTCGCCTGCCTAACCTCCTTTGTAACTTGGTTACAGATCAACTTGTATCTATCATAGACTTCTGTGTCACGTGTTAATTTGTATGTATCCCATGCATTTTTCTTCTCTGCCATAGGTCTCATTAGTTCATCTGACATCCACTTAGGCCTAAACCTTGAACAATATTTTGTAGTTGGTATGTAAAGCCTAGTAGCTTCCAAGATAAGTTCTTTGAATGCTTCCCATTTTGAATTTGCTGTTGGTAACATCATCAGTTGGTCCACTGTATAGAATTTAAATACTGTCTCAGTCCATCATAGTCGCCTTTACAAAAGCAATAACCCTTCCCTTTACCCCTAATGGTAGTTACCTCTTTGAGTAAATCCCACTTCAGCACACTGTGATCACTGCCACCTAGTGGTTCATTTACCTGCAGATTCTTAATGCATGAAGAATCACTGCTGATAATCAAATCAAGAGTATTACTCCCTCTAGTTGCCTCCCGAACATGCTGATGTAGAAAACAATCATCCAATAAATCCACAAAAGCCCTGCTAGTGTGTGAGTAACCAGCCCCCAAATTCCAGTCAATATCTGGGAAATTAAAATCCCCCATTAATCTCTGATTTATTGGCCCACTATTTCCCCGTACAGTTTCTTATTATACTCATCAGAGTCATTAGGCCTATAGCACACTCATACTCTCAATTTTGATCTCCCAATGCTTATGTCACACCAAACTGACTCAACACTGCACTGTCCAGCAATGTCGACTGGCTTCACTTCCTTGGATTTTATGTATTTCTTAACTAATAGCATAACCCCTCCTCCCTTCCTACCCTGTCTGTAGACATTGTACTCCCCAAATTCCAGTTCTGCATTCCTTATATCTGTGTGACACCACGTCTCTGAAATCCCCACAATATCTGCCTTTGATGTTTTGAGCAATACCTCAAATTCATCAAATTTATTTACTAAACTTCTAGCATTGGTGTACATGCAAGTATACATGCACCTGTTCTTTTTCTTAGCTACCCTAACACAACGTATGTGTTTATTTGTACCCCAATGATTCCCAGCAGTCTCTGAAATATCCTGCATCTTATTTTCCAGGCTGCAGCTCATTCCAATAAAAGCAGTGCAAGACTCACTTTCACCTCTGCCAGTGGCTACTGTTAATCTATTAGTCCTTGTATCCCCCCAATGTAGCAGTTTTCCGACCCACCTAACACTGCCTCGATAGCATCAGCAAACATTCTTGCACCCTTTCTATTTAAGTGTATCCCATCCCTGTAGAAGCAGTCTCTCCTGTTAACAAGTACAGACCAGGCTGAAAAAAATTCTACCCCTTGAGCCTTGCACAATCCTTCCAGGGCTGAATTGATCGACAGGGCTGTCATCATATACTCCCTCCTATCGTGTCTGGGCAGAATTGCAGTCACTTTCAAATTCAACCCTAATTCACGGCTTTTTTTCAACAGTGAAATTAGAGTTATGTACCTGTTTTTTTACCTGTTTATCAGCTTAACATCACTTTAGTACAGCTAAGGGTAAAGAGACAGAGAGAAAATGCCTAGTGTGGGTACAGAAAGGTTTGCTTGATTGTATCTATGATTAATTGCTTCCAGAAACAGCAACTTACTGATGCATGGAAACAACAGATTTAATTCTACACAACTAAAGTTCTTGCTGCCAATATAAGTAATCACATAGCTTGTCAGCTGCAGAACTAGTTATAATGGTGGCAAAACAAAATTAATTGAATTTCTCCGCAGTACATCATCAAAATCAAAATGACATACAAACCGATAAAGACTGTATGTACTTTATTTATTCTGATTATGAACAGTTAATTTTTTTTATCCAACAATGCTAAAGAATATTTTGTCTGTAGTGTATTCCATTAAGTGTACCACTCTAAAATCTAGGAAATTTTAAAATATGGCACCTCTCACTCCCTAAGGGTGTGAATTTAAAAAGTTTAAAAAACACAGGAATTAATTTTTTATAAGATGTATACAACATTTTTTATTGACAGGAAAATATGGAGATTGCAATAACAAGGCTAAACAAAACATAATGAAATCCAAATATAAAAGATAGGGTTCATGTTGTCAAATTTACATAATGTACATTTAAATGTTAACTTCTCAAATATAAAAAAGTTTTAAATTTACATAAAATAAATACTTTATACACCAAACATTAATCCATGGAAAACTAAACATGGAACAAAAACATTGGTAAGGTAACAATAACAACCACATATATTTATCACCAGTCATCTTTGTATGGTGTCCTGGTAAATGGCACATTTTCAATCAATAGTTTTTTTTATTTATTTCTTCTTCACATCTCCTCAGACATGGCAGTTTAAAGCTTACATCATGAAACTGAAAACTAATAATGGGATTCAAATATGTACAAAATGTACAGAAATTCTTACATCTTAAAGCTATAGAATAAATACTTTCAGCAGAGATAACATGAATACAAAGCATCAAACATAATTTGTAATGATACTTGCAAACTAAAACTTTCAATAACTCAAAGGTTAAATTACAAATATAAATAATATTTGTAAATGATAAATAATATACTGATCCTAATGAAAGGTTAACCAATACCCCTTAATTAATTATTAAAGTTGAAAAACTTAGCTAAATGCCATTATCTAAAGCAGTATTTATTTTATGTTTAGAATATTATTCGTCATTTGAAATTAAACATTTGAAAAATGGATGGCATCTTAATCTATTATTCAATTTCTTGTTCTGTTGCTTACCATTGACCCTATAATTATCCAAACTAATTGGGGATTGATCAGTATGTCTGGATAATCAATATATTTCAAAAATATTCACTTAATATGCTTTTTTTTTATGACCAGCTCTGAAAGTTGTGTGCAAGAGTACATTGCGCATTAAATATTTATCAGAATATTAACTAACAAATAAATACATACATATGTAAAATGAAAAAAAAAAAAAAAAAACAAACAAATTTTGTATCTGAAGATTATCACGTAATGTAATCTAGAAAAATAAGAACTATGCAATTTTTTATATTTTTGCTAGTTATAAATTTAGGTACAAAATAATAAAGTACACACTGTTCCAATAATATTTTTGGAGTTAGAATCTATAAAATCTTTCTATATTATGGACAGAAATGAGGAAAATCAATATTTGGACATTTTTTGAGAAATGAAGCCAAAATCCAGGATTATACTGGAATTTCTGGTAGGTTTTGTCACCCTTGGATAGGAGAAATATTTTTTGCGAGTACAGGGCCTGGTGCAGTTACACCATGTACTGTACTTCCAAAACATTTAGGACACTTTAAATAAGAAAAAAAGAACAATGTTCTTTGTCATAAACTTAACTTAGATTGAGTGTTTTTTTTTTCCTTTTAAGACAAAAGACATTTAGGTTCTTTGTCTTAAAAAGGGGAAGAGAAACACTCCATCTGAGTTAGCATTTGATATTCATAAATAAAAGCAAGTCCATTCTCATTAGCTGTAACTGAAATTTCCAATGTAGGAGATGAGTGACATTCTTTATCATGTGGTTAATTAGTTCTATGGAATGGCATTGGATGTATGTGATAGTGAAGAGTTAATAAATTTGGAATACAATTGCCTTATGTTATAATTTCTTTCTTGAAACCTCTGTTAGAAGTTAAACAAAAAAATTAACTAAACTAAATACATTACATGGATCTTCATTGCAGTCCTGTAACCAAGTGTCTTTCTGCTTCATAAAGGAATGAACACATTTTGTAACTCCCAGCAAAGAGTTGGAGAAAGAAACTGTAATGTAACACGAGTGTATTTCAAACTGTTAAATGTAAATTAGTTATCCAGATTAATTAAACTCAGTTTCACATTTGCATGCAATGAAGTGCAGTCATTCCAAAGTGCAAGTTAAATTTCTTTTATAACTGATATATTTGTACAGAATATGAGTAGCACTATCTGCTAGTTACTTGACTGGTTCATATAAGTGACATTTTGTATAACAATGGTATATGTGACTCTGGCAGAATGAAAGCTATGAGCACAGGTTTTATTTCTGTGATGGTATTACCAGAACCACTGTCATTTTTGAGTATGTTAGCACCAGCTTCTCTTCATCTGCTGTCTGTCTGTCTGTCCATCCACATGCAATAACCTGACTCCTGGTGGATAGCTTTTATAAAATTTTATATTTAGCTCTTTTAAAAAATATTTGTCAAGACATCCATCCTAAATTTCATTAAGATCAGACTAATAGAAATTGGGCAATTATTATTTCCTTGTCTGTCTGCATAATAACTTGACTCCCAATTGAATGAATTTTCATAAAATTTTATATTTGGCTCTTTAAGAAAACTTTGTTGGCCATCCCAAGTTTCATAAAAATCTGACCAACAGAAATCCAGAAATTATTTCTTTGTTAGTCTGTGTGTTTGCATGTAATAACTCACCTCCTGAAGAATGAATTTATGAAATTTTATATTTAGCTCTTTCAGAATGATTTGTCAAGCCTTCCAAAATTTCATTAAAATAGGACCAACAGAAATCTGGAAATTATTTCTTTCTTCCATGCATATCACACAGGCTATTCATATACTGCATGTTGTAGCTGAAGCACTGGACATTATGTTTGTTACAGTGTGTTGACTGGAGGAATGAATAGGCAATATGGCCAAGGCTGGATTTATATATAAGCTAAACAAGCTATAGCTTAGGGCCTCACTCCCATCTTAAAATCCTTTTTTTAATATTGTCACAGATGAACTGTAAGGGCCTCATACATTTTATTGCCTAGGGCCACAAGTTTAAATCTGGCCATGAATATGGAAGATACACAGAAACAAAATGCTCTCAGTTCACACATAAAAGTTGTTGCTTTTTGATCGTGCTTTATATATACTGTAGTATTATTACTTGCTAATGTGCTGCCTGTTTTCTTGTGCACATCTCAGGTTAAAAAAAAGAAAGAAAAAAGACAGTATTTGCTGTAGTGCACTCAACTGAAATACAGAATATTATCATTAGTATTAATAGTCATATGGTGCAAGAAAGCCTCAGGCTTTTGATGCACCAATGGGGGGGAGCCTTATGTGTTTTGCTGTTCGTATAGATGCTGATACAGCCGCCCTTTGATTTCCCCAAGCTGTCAGCTTCACTATCCACAGAGGTAATTTATTACAGTAATATATCACAAATTGCATTTTCTAACAGTAGAATGACAGATTTTAATTGTTAATTAATCATTAATGTGTTATTATTATTATCAATGTAATATAAATTTTTTTCCCTTATATAAAGCTGCACTGTTGGTGTGACAGCAATCCTGATTATTTTTGCTACTCCTGTGGAAATTTTACAACACAAAGTTAAGAGATGAAGCATCAACAAATTTAACAAGAAAACACATGCTTAATTTGATGCTCAAAATACGACCATGACAAACCATGTGGGGAATGTTCACACATTGTCTGCTATCTATCTGTTGAAATTCACATGTAAACATGATGTGAATTTAGAACTAAGTAAATTTAATGTTAAATCCAGAGACCCTGTAAAGATCAAATTGCTACTTTTGAATCTGCAATATCATAGGCTACAGCACCAAGAAAAAAGCTGCAATACAATATCCCAATCTGCTATCATATATTCAACCTGTTCACACAGAGAACAATATTCCTGCTAAACCTCAAATTTTCAAACTTCCAAGCACAGCCTCTGATTCTGATTGTTTCCCAAATAAACAAAAAATGCAGTATATTTCAAGTTCAAGCCACAAAGAAGACAACTTTTTACAGCTGAACTAAATAATAATTTACAGTCTGATAAATACAAGTGCTTGAAGAACAGTGTTGATGCCCTTGAAGGAATTAAAATGAGAGATTCATCAAGCAATCAGTTGCCCAGTTCAATGCCAGAGTCTACACACAATGGCATCCCCAAATGTGCCAGTCCCACAGGAAATAGCTATTATCAGGGGAAGTGAAAATATATTATGCAAAAAGGATAGGGGAAATGGCCCAGGGTACATCTGTCAGGGGCAAAAGTTAATGATGATGTAGAACAGTAATCTTTTAAGGGTACAAAAGGTGATACTGTTGTACACATTGGTACTAATAATATAGGTGAAACCCATTATAACACAATGCTCGGGGCCCAAAGAATCACATCGCGATATAAGCAGGCTCGCATTAGAAAATTCTAGCCATTTTTTGGCATTTAAACTTCATATGTACTATCAATTTTGCTAGTCTTTTTTTTGTGCAATAACTGCAATACTACGTATAAGAAAAATCATGCAGAGAATAATAATAAAAATAATATGCAATTGTGTGGTTTCAAACTTTTATTGATGCACTGTACAATAAAGCATTAAAAAAAACCAATATTCATGTTGTTAAATATACATAAACATGATAAACACACACCTTTTGTCAAAAAACAAATCACTACTCATAAAAACTGCTTTCCACGAGGTTGTACTGACTGTTACATTCGTGTTTTGAAATTACAAACGGTCGAAAACTAGAGAGAAAATGGAAAACATGATGCACTCCATGTTCTTTCAGCTACTAAGTAGACATAAGCGAACAAACGTTTCACATTTCAGTCATTACTTTCAAGTCTTTCATTTTTTAAAAAAACTGTATCAAGGGTTGACCATTTCACTGCATCTCTTTGTTTCTTTTTAACAATTTCAATAAGGCATTTTAACTGTAAAATTGATAGAGAACCTACGTTTTCTGTTTCAAGAAATTTAAGTCCAGTTTGCAAACCAGAGAGTGCCTCCGCAATATAAGTCAACAAGTAAAGTTACAACTAGTTTATTATTGTTCTTATGGAAATCAAAGGGTAATGAATATTGTGGATTCACGTTAAACTGAAAATCTTGCCATATGTTCCCAAGGAATCCAAAATGTTGATCTTCAGTGACTAAAAACACGTTTCAACTGATGGAAAATGGGAGCCATGCTTGCATCGCATTGTAAGTGGAATCATATTCTAACAAATTGCGTTTTAACGGGTTTCAGCTGTATTAAGAATATAAAATTTGAGTTTTAATTAACAGGCATAACAATGGCACAAGTCAGGATTGAAAATGAAGTGACTACAGTTTTTCTAAGATAGATAGGAGGTAGGTAATACATGATGAGAACCTTGTCAATCAATTTAGCAAAAGAGAAATTGTGCAAGGGGCTCATGGGGTAAAACTTTTTGCAGCATGGTCTGTATTTAACAGGAGAGACTGTTTTTACAGAGATGGCATACACTTAAATAGACTGGGTGCAAGAATATTTCTCAAGTCTCGGCAATCAATAACTTAGTATAATTATGTTGAATATTCAAAAATCTGGCCCCACCAAACAGGATGCACGGCCATCACCCACTGCACAGAATGCCAGCTCTGATGTGCATGTGATGCACGAACCAACACCTCATGCTACTCAACCCTCGAGTCCAAAACACATCTGGCAGATCCAGCGCAAGAAGAACCACAATCCCCACAAGAAATGTGGCAGACGAGGCCATGTGCCTGTCCGGAAGTCGACAGCACCGTGCGACTCCTGAGCGCAGCACACAATTCAATATTTACTGAATTGTAACAACATTTACTGATGCTATCGAGGAAGTGCTAGATTAAGGGAGCTACAGGACTAATATTTTGACAGTGGCTGCAACAGAGGTGAAACTGATTCTTGCACTCTTCTATTGGGACATACAGCATACTGGAAAACAAGGTATGGGGGATTAAAAGGCCTGCTCGGGGATCCTCATGGACAAGCAAATGAACAGAATATATTAGGAACACTAAGAGCAAAAACTGATGCATATATACATGTTTGTACACTAATACTAAGAACATAGTAAATAAATTTGATGATTTTGAAGTTTTGGGTAAGTTATATAATGCAGACATTGTAGGGATATTAGTAACATGGTGCCACAGAATATGAATACATACACTGAGTACATTGTATACAGAAAGATGGGAAGAAGTTATATTCGTGGTTAAGAAGCGCACAGATTCTAAGTGAGCACACTGCAATATATTCTCTCAATCAGTCTTTTTTTATACACAACAGTAGTTATCTGAGAGTAACGGCTGTAAATGTTCAGTTTCTGCCCTGTTTCCCATTAACTAGATATGCAATAAAAAATACATCAATGAAACAATAATTGCGCGTGAGACACTCACAATACTAAACATTCATCTCTGGGGAGGGGGGGAGGTTATGAAAGAGAGTGGGGAAATTACAGATGTCAATTCAGATGAATAGTGCTTGTGGAAGTATCGACAGAAAAAGCATGCAGCAGAAACTGAATATCTATGAGACAGATAGTAGAGGAATTTTGTAAGAGAAGGAACCTGACAAAATTATTTTATAAATGTAATATTGGTTTAATTTTTTATTACAAGTGCTTAGCATAAAATTCCTTTATGTAGTTAGAAAAACATTTGTCGGAATGAGGAATGGATCAGTATTCCCCAAATGTGTGGTGCATCCTTTTCTAAAACCAGGTGACTGGCCCATTTGACTACCTTTAAGAGTAACAATTACTTGGGCATGCTAGAATATTTTGCAATTCCACAGATGGCATTCCTCCTCACAGGGCTTTGACTGT
The DNA here is from genome assembly GCF_048544385.1 of Mastigoproctus giganteus. Taxonomy (NCBI): domain Eukaryota; kingdom Metazoa; phylum Arthropoda; class Arachnida; order Uropygi; family Thelyphonidae; genus Mastigoproctus; species Mastigoproctus giganteus. Next base: position 75,145,673 of record NC_143579.1, read on the forward strand.
GCAACAATTTCTCAGTAAGCATTTTCCAGGCTGATGGACAGGACAGGAAGGGCCCATTCCCTGGCCTTCTTACTCACCAGATATAACTGCAGGTGCCTCCGTAGCCAGGTGGGAAGGAGCAGCAGTGTGTAACACACGATTCTTGATTAGACCGGGGTTTGAGCCTGTCACCACCAAATACGGAGGATGCGGAAAGGTCAGGGAATGACCACCGCATATCCCGGAGCAATATGGCCTTAGTTGCTAATGGGGAAGGGGACTGTGGAGGGAAAACACTCTAGGGGTAGACCAAAAAAGACCATCAGGTTGTTGCTGGATGAAGCAGAACTTCAAACCTTGAGGAACTAAAACAATCTGCCACAACCTTCAAAACCATGAGAGACAATAATATAAACAACATCCATTAAATGCTATTTCAACAGGGTAATATATTTGCACGGAAAAGTAAAATTTTATCGACACTTTCCAATGAAAGCTAAAACACATGACAAATGTCTATCCATGAGCCAAATACTGTACTTCAGTTTCTCTCTTGGATTTAAACGTGCAACAACATTCCTGCTACTAAGAGCAGTAGTACTACAATATAAATTGTAATACTACCGATAGTGGCAGTTCATATTTACAGCATGAACAGACTGTAATAACCAATTGGTTAGCAACTTAACATTATACATTATTTAAAAGATGAAACACTGCTCTTGTAAGTGACAATTGTGTAGTAGCTTTATTATTAGTATTAGCTATATGGTGTAAGAAAGCCTGAGGCTTATGCTACACTAGCCAAAAAAAAAAAAAAAAAAAAAAAATTCTGAATTACCCAGAGAGAGAGAGAGTCTGAAGTAGAAGGGGAATCACCAAGAAAGAGAAAAATGATGATATCCAGCTCAGGACTCTGGGTGTGCCAAGCCCATACTCACCAGATGTGAGCCCCCTTTACAAAGCTTACTGCTATTATTCGTATATCATTTACAGATTGCTGATATTTTCAGACATAATATATGGACTTTGTAATAAATGTGCAAAATCTTGAGGAACATAAAGCAAAAGACATTTTTAATTTAAGAGTTTAACATTTATATTTTTAAGCGGAACAACTGATTATTGTTTAGTTTGTAATAAGATAATCAATTTCTAATATTCAAATTATGAATAAAAAATGCAAAATATATATTTGGTGCAACATCTGTATCAGATGAACTCTCAGTCGCTCCTGTATCATGCAAGTTTTCACATAGGTTATGCAAATTGGTTGCATAGAGGTTACATAGAGTAGCTGTTACATAAATCTTTACCTGTTCTGATTTAGTTTGACAATGTATTCACTTTGTTATGCTAATTTGAAACAGGAATAATTATTGTGATTGTTTTATATTATTACCAAGGCTGCTGAGATCATAAGGAATCTGTGTGTTATATCTGTAAAATGAGAATGTTCAAAAAAGCTTGGTTTGTGGAATGAGAAAATTTGCACCCCTGCTGGAGAGCTCCAGATACAAAAATCTCTCAAGCTGCTCATATCACCAACAGTATTCAAATACTCAACTTAATGGATGGTAAGTGATTGCCCCTGACACTGATATAAAGGCCAGAGGAAGCAATTACCAAGCATACACCTCTTCTGTCTCAAGGGCAGAATTCAAGGAAGGATGATAATTGTTACATGAATTATGGAAAGATACCCACTGCTTTTTTTTACCAACTGCAACAGCTGGCTGGAAGACAAGCATAAGGATGTGCTTCTTGAAGCAGTGGCAGCTTCTCTCTTAATATTAATTATTAATGGTTTGACCACTTGACCCTCATTTGCAGAGCTCTGAATTTGAATCTCCTGTCAGAGACTGGAGGAATTCTTAAAGGCCTCTCCAACCAGAGATGCAGTTATTGAATCTCAGGTGAAGGGAGTAGGGTTTTTCTGATAAGTTATTCTGTTTTTTTGCCTGCATATTGTACAGATATAATACACAACAAAAAACTGTATGAAATACAAACCACTGGAAATCATGCATTACAGCCCGAGTAGCTTAAGCACAAAAAATAAAAATAAAAAATAAATAATAATAAATAAATAAAATAAAAAGGGCTAGCAGATCATAATTTCCAAAGTAAAACCTGTGCTGAAACACAAAGAAAAATGAAAGTGAGTCTATCATGGAGATTTACACTTTAATTGTTGTAAGAATATCCTAGTATAACAATTGGTGAAAATCATGTGAATGAGTGAGAAATATGCAATGCTGGAGATCCAACAACAGCTGACTTGCTGAGATAAAGAATATACTATTTCTAAGAGAGAAAGAGAAAAGAAAAAGGACTGAAAAAGAATCTGAAAGACTAAGGCAATGCAATTTTAAATGATTAAATTTCAATTGATGGATAAAGTCAAACTCTTTCTCATATCAATATGAAAAATAGCTGTTTTGCTAGATTGCCAATTTGATGCAAGCTGTACCAGTAATATTATAAATGCTTTGGATGTGCTTGATTCAGATAGTATTACCTATTGATCTTTGGTGATGTTATTTCTAATAAAGGGTGGAATGGGCTGTTTTAGATAAAGACCAAGGAAACCAAGACTATAAAATATGTATACTCTGTCTGGGGCCACCGTGTGGGAGTGCAGGTTTTGCACCACACAAATGCATCTAAATCAAAGGGGTGCAATCTGCAGTTAAACAACTTATAAATTTTACAAATTAAAATAAATAAAATTTTAAAAAGAGAATGATTATTCTCATTTTTGTTTGTACTTTACTATGAACATTACTAAAAACTTACCAGCCCACTACACTATTATTACAATTTGTTTTAACAATAAATTATAAGAAACAATGATAAACATTCTGATAAAAGGCATCATTTTTATTTTTTTTTGTTGTAAAGTTTTAGAACATAGTTATGGTTTATTAAAATAACTGCCTACAATTATTCACCCTAGGGGCTCACATCTGGTGGGTATGGGCTTGGCACACCCAGGGTCCTGAGCTGGATATCATCATTCTTCTCTTTCTTGGTGATTCCTTTCTACTTCTGACTCTTGCTCTTTCAGCGTAACTCGGGAATATTTTTTGGCCAGTGCAGCATAAGCCTCAGGCTTCCTTGCACCATATGGCTAATAATAATAATTTATTTATTTTTATTTTTCTTTTTTTGGGGAAGGCACTAATAACAGTTTGCATAAAGGCTAACTAATTTCACTACTGGTTGAATAACTCTTCAGTAGTTCCTGCCCATCAATGGAAATAAATCACCAAAGTCTGGCTATAGGAAATGAACAGACTTTTTAGCAAGAAGCAACTAGTATTGCCTTTAACACTGCCACTTCCACTGGCATCGAATTAACTCAATGTGCACTTGCACCAGATGCTGTTACAAGGCCAGGCAAATAAGGGTTGAAGAGACCCTGAGTTTAAACAACACAATAGGGCCAGAAATCTAGGCAATAAAATAATTTGCACTATATACTAAAATATCCTATTCATAATTACATTAGTTGTTTTTTAAAAATTTGCATTACATTTTGTTTTGACTTGATGCTAGTACTTGGAAGTTTATAATGCAGCTGCCAATAGGCATTTTCCCTTTAAAATTTTCAATCAGTTCAAATACATCTCCAAGAAAAATGCCACAACAACACAGTATGCAAAAAACAAGTTATGAGTATGGCTCACTTTTTCTTTTATACATAATGTAAATTGGTTCTAGTTGATGCCACTTTCTGTCAGTCTAATAATGCATCTGCTAATAAATTTCCCTGAATTTCTGTTACCAGATCAAGTTAATATTGAAGAAAGGGTATTTACAACATGCTTTTCAAAAAAAACAATCTATTAAAGACAGCCTTCCTTATTTTCCTTTCTGTGAATCAAAAGTTAGCAGAAGATTTCTGATTTCTATTTAGCAAATTTTTATGTTTAATGCAGCTGCTGATAGAAAATTTTGCTTTCATATAATTATTTGAAATATTGCAATCAGTTCAAGTGCATATTAAAGAAAAGGTTTTATAACAATATGGATTTCAAAAAACAATCCATTACAAGTAGCATACACTCTAATGCTATTTGAGTTTATATCAGGGATTACAATATAATTTTCTTTGAAATTCTGTCACAAGATCAAATACATATTCCAGAAAGTTTTGATAACAATATCTCAATAGAACATTTATTGTTTGGATGCAGATATTATTTTTTGTTTCTCTTCAGAGTGACACTGAAGCTCATTATGGAAATCACATTCATCACCTTCAGATAAGTAAATTCTCCAATGAAATGCAAATCTTTGCACATAATAAAAAAGTAACTATGCCTAATACAAAACAAATAAGGCAAAAATAAATACATTTTTAAACATGGGAAGGCATATCACTGTGGAGAAGCCTGAAACCTAGTTTTTTTTTTGCATTATGCAGAAAACTAAAAAGTTTCATTGATTTCATGATGTATTTGCAGTTTTTAGTGAAAAACACTAAAAACTGCAAATACATCATGTCTAAGTTTGCAGATATGTTGGCTGGCAATCAGTGTATTCTATCACAAGATCTAAAAAAATTAGGCAGATGGGCTGAGAAGTGACAAATGAAGTTTAACACTGGGAAATGAAGGGTATGGATAGGAGTAGAAGTACAGTAGAACGATGGTTATCTGGAATAATTTGAAAGGTTGATTTTCTTTTCTTTTCTTTTTTTTTTATTAACAGTAGTACAGTAAGCATCGGTTATAGTAATCACATTTGGAAATTGAATTTTGATTCTAATAAGCAAAAGATCGAGTTTACTACCTGTTTATTAACAGATTGTACAAACAAAAAGCCCAATAAACCGAAAACTGCAAATTGTTTTTATTGTTTTATGGTTGTGATCTCTAGAATTCTATGTGACCTTCAAAAATGTGCTGTAGAAAAATATCACAGAGACTACTGGGTTTCTTGGAAACCATGAGTGAATTTGAGATTAGCTCCAGATTCGGTAAGAATAATGTTGTTGGCCCGAAACTGTGCGATTTATTATTTTTCTCAGTTTTTTTATGGTAAAATGTGAACGAAAGGAAAATGCGGTTTTAACATTGTGTAAAAAATGGAAATTATTAATAGAATTAGAAAAGGTGAAAATTTAGGAAATCACTCCAAAGAGTTTAATGTGGGACTACAACAATTTACGACATCAAGAAAAATTCCAATGATATAAAAGAATTTGTGTGGAGTATGGATAGTGAAGGAGGATCTAGCAGGAAAAACACGATGTTGAAACCTGAAAATGCTGCTTTAGAGAGTGTACTCACTTTATTTTAATTTTTTTTGTTTTCTTCAGAGCAAAGTTTAGGTGAACCAGTGTCTGGCTCAATGTTGTGTGAGAATGCATTGGATTTTAATCAAAAATTAAGATATAATGAAGATTTTAAGGCAAATACAGGTTGGCTGAAAAACATTAAACTGAGACACGGTATACGTGAACTAGATATTCAAGGCGAGAAACTTTCTGCAAGCAAATTGGCAATGGTATCCTTTAAAAGTAAGTTTGCTTCAGTTATAGCAAATTATGAGAAAGAAAACATTTATAATGTTGATGAGACGGGCTTATTATGGAAAGTGTTACCGAGAAAAACCCTAGCCACTAAAAGAGAAATGCCTGCACCAAGTTTTAAGATGAGAAAAGCACGAGTTACAATTGCTATGTGTGCAGATGTCACTGGGATGCCCAGATTGTCCATGCTTGTTATCGGCAAGTCGGAAAAACCGAGATCATTTAAAAATATTTCTAATTTTTTTTTTTAATCATAAAAATGCCCGAATGGATGTTTCTGTTTTCCAAGATTAGTTTATTTTTTAAAATTAAATTAATCTTATTTAATTTAATTGCAAGGTAAGATTAAATAAATTTAATGAATTAAATAAATTTTTCTGGTAAGATTAAATTTATTTAATCTTACCAGAAAAATTTTCCAGTTCAATTATCTGGAAAATCTGGCTCTTTGGAAGAGGTCTGACATTGATTATTCTGGATAACTGACACTTTACTGTAATTCCATATTAATGTACCAAATATGTGGTACCACACTCCGGATAATGGAGAATGAAAAACCAGAAGGTAATTGTACTGCCAGATATGAAGTTCTGTGACAGTGCAGACAGGCTGCTATGGCAGCTCATGAGGTTTTGTCAATGATATACAGGAATTTTTCCAGAAATGATAAGGGGGTGATTATCCTATTGTTTAAGGCAGGTGTCGGCACCCTATGACCCATGGGTCACCAAGTGACCCATTTGATAATTTCAAGTGACTCACTTGGGTTCCGCAAATAAAGTATAATATATAAAAATAAATTATAAAACATAAACATGAAACAAACACTGAGAAAATATAAATAATAAGATTAACATTTTGGTTTGATTACAAAGTTGCAGAAATGAACATAGGTGGAATACAGCGACATTGTCCGAACGAATCTCATCATTTTCTCGACGAGCATTTATTCACTCCTATTGGTCGGCTGGGCGGTCTGACTGCGTGCCACCTGCAGCCGACCAAAAGGAGCCCTGCCCACCTACTGATCACGCATCTACTCTTGTTTACGTTTACTTCGTCTTTAACGTGAATAAACAGTAGTTCAGTTCAGAAGTGCGAGAACAGTTACCCAAGCGAAATAATTATTTTTATTACCATGGGCAAACAAACAGTGGCGCCTCTGTAGCCAGGTGGGAAGGAGCAGCAGTGCGTAGCACACGCTTCTTGATTAGACCGGGGTTCGAGCCTGTCACCACCAAATACGGAGGATGCGGAAAGGTCAGGGAATGACCACCGCATATCCCGGAGCAATATGGCCTTAGTTGCTAATGCTCCTAAAAAAAAAACCAAATAATAACAAACAAACAGCAAAACAGAGATTATTTCAAGATGTGTGGACTGAAAGGTATGGATGTATGGAAAATGGTGACAAATTGATATGTACTTTATGTACAGATATAATTACTGCCAGGACTTAAAATATTGAGCGACACTTTTCTTCAAAACATAAAGATGTGAGTGAAATGCCAAATGATGAAAAATATGAATACATTGCTAAACATGTATTAAATTATGGAAAACAAAATAAATTTTTGAAGAGATTTGTTACCAGCCACAATTACGCTACATCTGCCAGCTTTGTTGCATCTCTTAGTATTGGTACCAACGGGAAACCGTTTAGAGACGGCGAATTTTTGAAAAACGCATTCATAAATTGTTCCGAACACTTATTCAATTACTTCGCAAATAAAAAACAAATAATTGAGAGAATTAAAGAAATGCCATTGTCGGCCAGAACAGTTCAGCGTCGAATCGAAGATATGGCAAAAAATATTGACGCACAGGTCAAAAATGATTTGTTATCTAGTGACGTAATTAGCATTGCACTCAATGAAAGTACCGATGTAAATAGTATGGCCAAGCTGGCAATTATTATTAGATTTGCATCAATAAATAGTTCGAATGTCAATGAAGAACTATGCATTCTTGCTTCAATGAATGATACGACCAAAGGCATGGATATTTTGCATCAAGTACAAGAGTTTACAAATTTCAAAAATGAGAAAATATTGGATTTAAAAAGTAAATTGTTTTCCATAACAACTGATGGTGCTCCAGCTATGAGAGGGAAAAAATGTTGGATTTGTGAAACCAATGGAAAATGAACTTGGCTCCCCACTTTTATCGTTCCATTGTATCATACACGAAGAAAATTTATTTGCAAAGGCATCTACGCAACAACTTAAGGATGTAATGGAAAAGGTTGTTAAGATCGTAAACATAATAGTAGCACAATCTGCATTAACACACAGGCGCTTCAAAGCTTTTTTGGAGGAAATTGAATCGAAATATGGAGATTTCCTGTTACATGCTGAAGTACGATGGTTAAGTAGAGGCAAAGTTCTTAATAGATTTGTAGTGCTTTGATGATATACAAATATTTCTTTACGAAATCGGTGAAAATGATCTCGAACTCAATGATAAACAATGGTTTTTAAGACTTTTGTTCTTAACAGACATAATGGACCATTATAGTGATTTCAATGTACGACTCCAAAGAAATAACAACACAATTTTGAAAATGTACGAGGAATGGAAGAGTTTTTGTTCGAAATTAATATTATTTGAAACTGACATAAAAACTAAAATATTTCTTCTTTCCCTTACTAAAAAGCCAATATGAGAAAGAAAATATTGATGAAAGCAATCTAAATATGTTCGAAAGTTGTATTTTGAACATTAAAAGTGAATTTGACAGTAGATTTCAAATTTTTAAGAAGCACGGCGAAATGTTTACATTTATAATATAGCCCGACGAAATAGAGGAAAATGTTTTAGAAAAGAACCACAGGTGCTCACATCTGGTGAGTATGGGCTTGGCACACCCAGGGTCCTGAGCTGGATATCATCATTCTTCTCTTTCTTGGTGATTCCTTTCTACTTCTGTCTGTCTCTTTCTCACTCTCAGGGTAACTCGGGATTTTTTTTTGGCTGGTGCAGCATAAGCCTCAGGCTTCCTTGCACCATATGGCTAATAATAATAATAATAATAAAAATTCAAGACATTGCGGAAAGATTTAGAAAACACGGACGATAATCATCTTCTCATGATATCATTGTGTTGGGCATCACTTCCTATGAAGTTTTCATCTTTGAAAAAAATTGGCTTTGCCATTTTGTCCACATTCGGTTCTACTTATAAATGTGAGCAAGTAAGAACAGGAGCAGATTAACTACTGAAAATTCAGATGCTTGTATTTGTCTTAAGGTGACTAAGTATGAATCAGACTTGACTAACTTGACGTCACAAATTCAGCATCAGGGGAGCCATTGATAACGAAGAGAACGCTTATAAATAAAGTTCATAAATTATTAATGAACTAAAACTTGACAATTATATTTGTTTTTATAATAATTAGAATTATAATTTTGGTTTTTTTTATGTTTAGTTCAAAAAGAGTTTAAAAGCATATTGTAATAGTTTTCTCAATAAAATTTATCTTATTATTCACTAATGGACTGTTTTAAAATGAAAATACCCATTGACCCGAACCATCTTAATAGTCACATTTTGGTTGATTTTGACCCGCAGTCAAAAAAGGTTGCCGACGTCTGGTTTAAGGCAATGATTAAGTCACATCTTGAGTACTCAGACTGCACATGAGGAGGCATAAATTCAAACTGAGGAAGAATGGTTGCAGAACAGACATGCAGAAATTTTTCTTCAGTAAGCTGGGTGTTGATATAAATTCAAGGAAAAACTAAATGAACTATTAGAGAGGATGGACAGATGATATTGGAAGTGTTTTTTGGGCTGATACTGTATAAGCTTGCTTCTTTCTAGCATAATTTGCCACTAGTAATATTAAGTCTCGGGTAATAATACCATCTCTTTATATGCTGTCACTATGCAGCAAAACAAAATCAACAATAATCAACACAGTTTTTATTATTCCTAGCAGCTTTGAGAGAAGCCATTATTTTGTAATTCCAGCAATTTTTCAGGAGTCAATAATACAACTGTGAGAAGTCATGCATGAAATGCCAAATGCTATCTGGCAAACTCGACTACTGTCCTTTGGTGGAGGTAGTTGTCTACGTGGTTTACCACTTCACATGACACTAGCTGACCATTTATTAACTCTGAAATATCTCTTTTTTTTTTATTTTATATCTCACAGATGGCGAGAGAGTGTATGTGAACAAGTTAGAAAAATTGTTTATCTGTTTGTTTATGTAATAGCTCATCCTTCACAAAGAATTGAAGGAATGCAAGATTAATTTTATTAAAAAATAAAATTTGGATGATTTTACAAAAAAAACAAAACACAAACACTATTGCAGCTAAGGACTTGAAATTTTAAATTTTCAATAAGAGTAGCATCTTTTTAATTTTTTTTGTAAAAATAAATGATGAATGTTGGAATTTAAATGATGAAATTTTTAAATATACAACTCTAAAAACAATCAATTATGACATGCCGTCATGATTGTTTTTAGAGTTGTATATTTAAAAATTTCTAACTATTGACACTGTTTCAATATTGCAGTATATATTAAAAAGCAGCTTTCATATACAGTGTATACTACAGAGATGAATAAAATAATTCTAAAAGAATATACTATCTTTACCAACAGGAAAAAGTTCAATAAGATATTTATTTTTGCACTATTTTCTTTTAAAGTTGAGGTATATAAATGGGCAAAAAATCCAATTTCCTTAAGAAGTTTATTTTTTTAAGGTGCTTCTTTAACATTTAAAAAAAAAAAAAAAAAAAAAAACATTTTGTTACTGACAGTCCATATGGTTTTGGTAATCAGTGGGAAGCAAAAAAAAAAAAAAAAAAAAAAAAAAAAATAAAAAATACTGAAAAATGGCTGTGATCTAAGAATTTAAAATTGGGGATTGGCTAAATCCCCATGCATGTGTCTGATAGTGGTTCTAAAGATTGTCTTTCAGGGAGAGTTAAAGCAGTTTCAGAGGTTTCACAATATAGCATTAAAACCAACTAGATGTACCCGGTGTAACATATGCTATCTTTCTGATTATGGTGTAAATAGTTTAATCTAGATCCTTCAGCCTTCACCATTCTTGTTTAGCGGTGATATAATTCTACAGCAGTCACCTGTGGGATATATGCACGTCTCTATTTGCAGATGTTCCCCATCTTCTCCAACAAACATTGCAGCAACCTCTGTTTTGGATGTAGGTGCATTATATCGTCTCTTAACTATCTCATCCAATTGTTGCATTACTTCGGTCACACACCCTTGGTTTGACTGTTTTGCAAGCCATTTTGTTGTTGAAATCGAAAATATAAAGTTGTCCATATCTCGGCTTATTTGCCTCGTTTGGATATAGCGGTGAGACCAAATGGTAAATCTGGCCATGTATTCTAAAACAGCATGGACCACTTCCAGGCAGTGATTTAATCTCTGGGCCCACTGATGCGAATGGCATTGCTTGTATATGTTCTCTGTAGTTATTTGCTTCATGTGTGTATCCACTGTAAGCAGCTCTCGTAATAGAGTAGGTGTATCAGACAGTGGATCAAGTGAAACCTTTCCATCATGATAGCAAGATGTGTTTAACTCATGTCCCCCAATATCTTGCATTGCAATACTCACAGTTGTAACACATATTTCCTATGTCATGCTCTTCCACATTAATTACAGCTTGTTGATTATTCACATCCAGTACTTTTATTTGAATAGTCCTATGGCGTCTTCTCATTTCCAATCTTGCTTCTCTTTCTTCAATGTTTCCTGTCCATCTTCATAGTTGTAGAGTCTCGTTTTGGTCTCTTAGTCTATTAGATCTCTTCTTTAATGTTTCATTAGCATTTCTTCTACATTTTCTCAAAGTTCTTACACACTATTCAGCAATTTTTATACTTCTTAAAACTTAGAATGGTTTATTAAAACTGAAGACAGATAAAATAAACATACATCGATAGCTTTCAGGCATAGGTTGCCTTTCTTCAGTCGAAAAACATTAGTACAAAAATTAATAAAGAATGCCCGGTATGGTGGTCATGCGAGATGAATTGCATGAACAGGTACTGGCAACAATTAGCAGTTGGAAAATTTGGGCAGCATATCTAAGCATTTTATATATATAGATATGGATATATATACACACAGTCACTTTCAAAGTACTAATAACAATCACAACTTTTCCAAAGCATGAGAATACTACGTTCTTACCAATGATGGTGTTGCTATTTTCATTGCAATTAATAATGAAAATAACTTTATTGTAATCATGATATAAACTTGAAAGGAGTCCAAAATTTACTTCAGAGTTCAATAAAAACTACAAAATTTTAGCTATAATTTACCAAAGTTTTCTCCATTTGACTGGTAAAAAGAATAAGAAATATATGTTGGCAATGATTAAGCAAAGTAGAAAGTACAGAGCACAGGTTACATTTATAGCAATAATTGGCTAAATATTGTAGAAGGGCTTTTTTTTTATTTTTTTTTTATTACTACCACTGGATGATTATCTATATATGTATTATATGTATTATTCTACATAATCATCCAGCTGGAGATGGATTTAGTATATGCTGTTGCTGTTTTATGGAGCATTGGCAACTAAGGCCATAATGCACTTTGATATAAGCAATTTGTATTCTATCACATAATACCTGATTACCCATAGAAAAATAGAAGTATATATGTATTATGTATGCAATAGGCAGTTCATAAGCAAGGACAATGAACTTTTTAAAACAGAAGTGTATATTTTACTCACATACTGGAACAGTAGATAGGTTGAAGGTTCAAAAATGGGTAATATTTTCATAAATACTGCTAAACATAACACTAATGCAAACCCTCTCACTGTACTACATTTGTTTAACTACACTTGTTGCACTATAATAAGGGAAGTCTTGTGACCAAGCATTATATAGCTAATTGTGTACTAGAGAATATGAGATGTTTTCAAAATTTTTCCCACTTTTGGAAAGCCAATCTTGATTTAGCCAATAATGATTAATACAATACTGATTTTGAAATTGCCAATGTATTAATTATTATTGTCTGTACATCATATCAACATCCTTTCAGAGTTTTTTTTTTTTTTAGTCTAGAAAACAAAAGCCACACAGAGCTACATCTGGTAAATATAGGACTAGCTGGAATTAGTGACTGTGTTTGGCAAAAAAAAAAAAAAAAAAAAAAAAAAACCTCTGCACAAGTAGTAATGAATGCAACAGCAATATTACTGTGGTGAAGCAACCAGTCTTTGGAGTTCCATTTTACTGGTTTTTTGTTTCAAACAACATCACAGATGCATCTCAGAACTTGGATGTAGAACTTTGTTAATTGTTTGTCCCTCTGAAGCATATTCATGGTGGACAACACTCTCATTCAAAAACTGCTAGCAATATGGAATTTCATTTTGCTGCATGCTTACCATACTTTTTTCAAGTTAAGGGAGAGTCGTTTTCCAGTGGGATAACTGCTGTTTAACTTCAGGATCATACTAGCAAGTCCACGTTTCACCTCCAGTTACGGTACATTTCAAAATTGTTTCATCATTAGTCACATGTTCAAACAAATCAAAAGTGACTTGCTGACAGTGTGCTCATGTTGTTCCTCTTTTAACAGCCGCAGCATGAACTTTAGAGAAATGCACCTTATGTTCAAGGATTTTATTAAAATGAAATGACATGATCTGATTTCATCACCTGTTGAAGCTGAGGGCCATCCAGATTGTGCAGATTTCCTAACTTCTTCAGAATGACAGTGCCAGATGAAAACTTCCATGCAGCCCATTACAAATACTATTTTAAGAAGTTCATGTTTCCCTTGCACTTTTTTTTTTTTTAAAGCAAAATTAAACACACACACACACACACACACACACACACACACACACACACACACACACACACACACACACACACACACACACACACACACACACACACACACACACACACAATGTGCTCCTACATTTGGAAGTATGATGAGATATGAAAACACAGGATGAGAAGGTGGTTAATGACAGTAATCAGGGTACACCACTGCAACACAATCTAGAAAAATTAGGCAGATGTACTGAGAAATGCCAATTGAACTTTAAAATGCAAGTTACTGCATATGGGTAGCAGTAAGCCCAGAGTAATGTACCAGCTGTGTGTAGTACTACATTCAGCATAGTGGAAAATGAAAAAGACCTGGGGGTAATTGCACAGTCAGATAGGCTGCCAGAACAGCTCATGGGGTTTTTTCAACGATATATAGGGACTTTGCTAGCAGGGATAATGAGGTGATTATCCCATTATGCAAGGCAATGGTTAGGCTGCATCTTGGGCACTGCATACAGGTCTGGAGCCCTCATTTTAGGAAGGATGTAGATCTGTTGGAACAGATGCAGAGAAGGGCAATGAGATTAGTGAAAGGAGCAAAAGGGTAGTTTTACCAAGAAATGCTTCAGTAATGCAAATTGCAGCATCTGGAGACTAGGTGACCTACAAGGTGATCTGATTGAGGTTTTTAAAGGCTTTGAATGAATTGAGCAAACTCAATGCTAATGGCATTCTTCCTCTTGTTCAGACTATTCATGTGAGGAGACATAAATTAAAATCCAGCTTGAGGAAGGATGGTTGCAGGACAGATGTGTGGAAGTTTGCCTTCAGTAAGTGGGTGGTCAGTTGTTCGAACAAACTTCCATAACTGTTGTTGTTGAAGTGGGTAGTTTGAATAAATTCAAGGTGGAACTAAACAAATTTCTGGAGAGAATGGACAGGTGATGTGGGATGTTTTTTTTTTGCTGATGCTTTATAAACTTGCTTTCTTGCATTATTTGCCACTACTAATACTAAAACATCTTTGTTATTGGCCAACATAAATGACTGCAGTAAGTGAGTGAACAACTTAATGTGTGGAGATAAGGATGAGACATGACATGCTGTACTTTGCCATAACCTTGAACAAGCATAATCTAAATACTCTCTGAATAGACTTCATATTACACACAACTTCATTTGTTTTTTTTACTGAATTTACTGGTGCATAAGTTATGAGTTCTTTCCAATGTAATTTAAATGAAATGTTTTTAATTTACAAGTATGAAATGTGACATGGAAAGGACACGGAAGAGAATAGGTAGCCCTTATAAAATACATATATTTGAGTGATTTCAGCACTCTTTCTACTAAAAAACAAATTAATTCAATACCAAAGCTAGAGACTACTTGATCTTAATGTGCAATATGTATTGATAACTTTTTAGCATAAGGTTGAAAAAAATCCAAGAATTTCATCTGTAACTAATATAAAGCCAAGCTAATTAATTTAATGTACAAATCATCCAAAGGCAAATAAGTTGAATGTAAGCAATAAAATTTAAGTGTCTGGCATGCCATGAGCTGATAAGAACTGAAGAAGAATTTGTTAAATAAAGTGTGCAAAGTAATAATAAAAAGGCCTACGTGCTCTGGATTCATTGCGAAAATTTACTTTGTTTCTCAGAGCAACAAAAATAAATTGTTGCTCTGAGAAACAAAATAAATTTTCGAAAAGTGTGCAAGTTAAATTAAGAAAAATGCTTTAAAGCTATTAATTTAATAGCTTTACTTTTAGTATATCTCACAAAGGTAAAAAAAAAAAAAAAAAACTGCAGTAAAAAGGTAATTTAATGACAGCAAACAAATCAGATTTTGTAGTGACAGTATATATAATAACAAACAAAGAGAAATAAATTATATATAACCAAAAAAATCCTAAAAACAATCTTTTGAAAAATTAAAGTAAAATCAGCATAAATCATATAATGGTAAGTACAGTACCATAACAAAGACTTCTGTTTACATTAAATATTGTAATCTCTAGCAAAGCATCAACAATTTGTGTTGTTAAAGTTTCAAGTTCCCACTCCACAAATGTGGATCTGGTTTTTGTTTTACAGACTTGAAGATTTTTTCCCCCCCTTTCAATCTGTGTTTTTGTATTATTCATGTTAATGAAGGTAACATTCCGGGCACACTCTGGATTATAATATATATCTTATCTTTATATCAGGGTTCCCCAACCTACAACTGCCTGCAGCCCTTGAATTAATTTTTTAAGTTCCTCAGCAATCTCAAATAGAGTATGCCACTGCATGATTAGCTATAAATTTTTCTAATTTTTCTGAAAGAACTTAAATATGCATCACAAAAAAATAAATTCCATTACCATTTGTAATATTTTACATTACAGTCTCAACCTATAAAGTATCTTAAGAAGATGTGAGCAACGTAATTTTTATAGAACAAAAAATAAGTTTGTCTGCTCAATGACAGATAGACACATGATAATTTTTATGCAGAGGAAAATGAATAGGCTTGATATGTCATTATTAAAAAGTAAAATGCATTTTAACACATTCTACATTTACTAAAAAAGGAAAGCTTTTTCTTGTGGTCTTTTTTTAATTAAATGATATAAGCTTTTCAAAATTTCGGTAATTCTTTAAGAAGCATACTCATTTTGATTCATACATTAAAGTATAATAAAAGATGTCTCATATTAAATTTTCTTAATTTAGAAATTAGGTTAGTAACTAAGCATATTCACACTTCAGTTTTGCGGTTTGGTCTTCATCATACCCTTATGTTTGAGGCACAGACCCCACCATATGTTTCTGTTTTAAGGTGCAGCTTTCACCATTCATTTGACCATTCAGTATGGTATTGGAGGAACGTGTATCAGATATGGAAATATGCAAAGCTGTTAGACAATAAAGGTGATCAAACACACCACATAGTATATAGTTCATGCCTGCAGAGCAGAGTGTTGAATCTCATATTCTGCAAATGTCAATGCAAGGTACTACATAGCAAACAAACATTCTCATTTGACTGTTGACAATTTGATATGAAAATGGAAGAATGAAAGTGGTCCTGTAGTGAAGAAATGGTGGGACAGAAACAAAATGCTTACTGAAACCATGTTAAAATAACTCTATCATGCCACCTAGATAGAAATTCTCATTATGAGAATGCAAGAAGCCAGAAGTAATCCTATAAGTACTGCTACAACTTAGAGAGATGTATGCCATGAATATTTAAGGTAGAGCTGCAGCATGGTGCTGGTTGGCATGGTGCAAGGAGTACCAAAGTAGGACTGTAAATCAGTGGGAAGTACTATTTATGGAGTGTCAAATCACAGCACATTTTCTTCCAATCACACAGTGTGCTTCTATCTGTAAAATGCCTGATGTGTACCCTTGACTGGAAACACCACATGAAATACCACCATACATACTATAACAATGCAGGTGGCACTGTTATAGTGTGGGTGTATTTCATGTGACATGGACTCAGTCTACTATGAATGACAAGCCCTGCCTTCACAAAAATGGATAATCTTGTTTTCAACACTACTGTCAAAGTTATGGACTTGGTCCTTATACCTTCCAACATAACATCCCCATCACAACCCATGACTTATAATCTGTAGAAAACAGTTTCCAGATAATGTCACAGCTATTACAAAACTCCAATCTTGACCCAATTGACTACACTGTTGGAATTTAATGCTATTTTGAAGAAAAAAATGAAGTACCACACCACAGGCTTATTATCAGAAATGGATCAAAAGCTACCCATAATGCATTCATGTAATCATTAAAGCCAATGATGGCTCAATCTGGTAATGATTTTCTTAATAAAGACACAATGTGTTTCATTAAACTAACCATTAAGTATAATTTCACACAAGTTTGTGCATGCTCTTTTACAACTTAGAAAATTAAATTTTATCTAATATAATGTCATTTGCAAAACATGTAACATCAATAAGATGGATGAAATACAGCACAGTATTATGTAAATGAAATAAAATAAATAAATAAATCAGTTTAAACAAAACATGAAGAGGCATTGAAGTCATTTTATCTGAAATACCATTCTCTGCATACACACCATGTGACAATAAAAAACTTTGAACTGCATCTAAATATGAAAGAATTTCTGCACACAAAACCCTATTTTATATGAAAATGGTGTTTTGGTGATGAAAATCCATATATTATTCATTATCACATATAGGGCTTTGTTTAATTCTAGAACTTCAGTGATTTTAGCATCTGTTAATATGTAGCTTAAAAACAAGTCATCATCTTTGGTATAAAATACCTTTCAAGGTAACATCACCATCAATGCCATGGGAGATTACTCTGTTCCATAGTCCTATACTTACATCGGCAAAGGTTACTTTTTCATTTCCAAATGCAACAAAGCAACAATTCCAAAACAGTTTTGGTTTCAGTGTTTTTGTATAGATAGTTTGAAGTGTCTATGTGGATACCTTGCAATGTCTTTTTGTAGATACGTAACACAATTCCATGCATTCTGTATAAATCTCCAGCTGTGAGCCTTTGTAGAAACTGAGAAGTAGGAGCTCTATCACAGTGTTTGATAACAGAATTTAAAACTTGCAATTGCCATTGTTGGGTTTCAGGTGCATCAGCAGTTCAGACCATATCCCATCATCATGTATTATGTTTGTACAGGTATCTGTTTGTGGCTAATTTTCACATGCTGGCTGAAAATTTTGGAATAATTCACAGGGGGGAACCCTACTCCCTCTGAGATCAGCTAACTACAGTCTCGATTAAAGAGTACAGTACAGATTCCTTCAATCATTGATGGGATTCAAACTGAGATATCACCAAATGAGTGACAGGGTGAAACCAATCTACTATCATGGTGAAAAATTTGCAATTATGCCTTGGTCTAGTGGCTAAATCTCCGAAGAAGAGTTCAGTGGGAAAAATTCTAATTTCACTGGAGTTAGCACAATAAGAACACTGTGCTATACAGTTATCAAGCATCAACAGAACTTTTCTTGCGAATCAAAGCTTATTCGTTATATTTGTAAGTTTACTTTAATTATTTTATTATAAATGGCTTGAATATTGTCTAAAAAAATAATCTTATAAAAGAATCTTTAAAAATTTCATTACTGACTTCAGTACAATGGCTTCTCTCTTACACTTGTATTGTATCACAGACTGAACGGCAAACAATTAATGCAAAGTGAAGCTTAACTAAAGTAACTAAAAATCAAGATAAAACTGGAAGGTAATTTAGCAAGCTGCAAGTTTTGAAGCTATGGCTTTCAAAAAAAAAAAAAAAAAATCCTTTTCAATCACCAATTTAAGGATTTCCATCTTAATCCATAAGTGACAAAAATGCATATATTGAAACTTAGTACCAAAAATAAGAGAAATTGTTTGAGTAATTAATCCATGACACAACAAAAGATGGAACAGACTTCCATCTTTGGTTGTGGAAGTTGATAGCTTAAATAAATTTAAGGCTGAGCTGGACAAGCACTTGGAATGAATGGATGGGTGAAATGGGAGGGTTTTTTATGGCAGATGCTACATAAGCTTGCTTTCTTGTATGCCTCTACTAATGCTAATGACTATTTTTTTATTTAATCAAGTAGTATGTGAATGAAAAAAAATACTGTCATTACATTAAGTTGTGTCGATTACTGGCAGGAAATAAAGAAATTTAGCACAAATCATTACCTCGATCTGTCATTGCAACATAACAATTCCAATATTAAATAAACTTAAAGCATTTCTGTTTATCATGTGGGATTCTTGTTTTAAACAGAACAGAGTCAACACGAAATTGTGTGTTTAACAAAGGCATATAGCCATACACCTGAACAAAGAAGTTTATACACTTATGTCTTTCCTGAAAATGGGAATCTTCCTCAGATAGAGAAATTGGGCAGCCCTGACACCGAAAAGTCCAACGTGATGTCACCTATTAAAAGCAATAAAATATTATAAAAAAATAAGTTATTAGCATGTAATACAAGCATATTAACTGAATTGATTAAAAAAAATACAGAAGCTTATTATTGAGACAACTCTCCATATATGTGGTTTAGATGTGAATAACTAAAATCAAAACATGATAGTTAAGAATTCAAGTTTAAAATGCTAACATAGCCTCTGAGAAAAGTATGCACCTTTCACAAAGGGAATGCTTTCATTTATTTATTTATATTTATTTAAATCAGTTTGAGATATGAACCAAATCCAAAAATGACAATGCCAAAAGTTTAGATCAAAACAATGATATCCATTCAATGAGTGTTATATTCAACAAAAGGTTGGTGGGCATGGATCTCACCTAAATGCAAGTATGTAGGGTGGTGGCCAAAACAGCATTAGCATTAGAATTTCAAATTTTAATTCTTCATATCATCTTAACTTTATATAACTGAATTGATTAAAATTCAGTTAAATTCTTAACTTTATATAACTGAATTGACTTTATATATACTAAAATAAACAGATTAAGAGGAGAGTTTCACATAAATCCATTAATTGGTATTCAGAAATATCATATTACAGTAATATTTTGGTTGCTAACCCTGTTAGGCTAAGCTAGAGAGGTATACTATCCCTTTAGCTTAGCCTAACAGGATCTACAAGTACAGTAAATATTTATTACTTTGCTTGTATACTACTACTAGGATCAGAGAAAATACATTTGATAAATATGGAGTCCTAGTTAAGTCATCAAATGTAGACATTACAAGGATTTTAGAAACATGGTTGGATTTAGACACAGGGAATGCAGAATTTGAATGTGGTAAGTACAATATGTGTACAGAAGAAAAGAAAATGTAGAAGGGAGAAAGCAAAATTTATGGTCTTGTTCAGGAAGCACATGGATTATAAGGCAGTTACATCCAATTGACATTAGTTGCCAGTTTAATGTTGAATAATCAATGTGGTGTGGCAGAACACTGTTTTGTCAATAATATACAGGGAAAATAATATGAGAGAGAGAGAGAATATTATATGTCAAATGACTGCGATGAGCATAAAATGAGTTTACAAACAAATAGAGCTGGCCAGTAAATTAGAACGTCTCAATCATGGGTGATTTTAACTTTCCAGATATTGGCTGGTACTTGTGCGATGTTTGCTCACTCAGTAGAAGAATATTTCTGAATTTTCTGGATGACTGTTTTCTATATCAGTATGTTAGCAAGCAATAAAAGAAAGCACTTTTGATCTGATTATTACAATGACTCTTCATGTATTAAAAATCTTCAGGTAAAGGAACTACTAAGTGGCACTAATCATAGTATGTGGATTTGGAATTTAGTTAAAGATACAACTACTGTTCAGGGTAAAGAGAAGGGATTTTGTTTTTGAGAAGTAGTAGTGGCATGTGATACAAGAAAGCATGTGTATGAGCTTATGCAGCATCAGCCAAAAAAAAAAAAAAAAAAACACACCATTCTCTCCAAATGCCTGTCCAGTTCCTCCTTAAATTTATTCAACCTATCAACTTCCACAACGACAGATGGCAGTTTGTTCCAGCAATTAACTACCCGCTGGCTAAATGCAAATTTCCGCACATCTATTCTACATCTGTCTTTTCTTGATTTGAATTTATGCCCCCTTAGGTTCGTAATCTGAACAAGTGAAAGGATCCCATCAGAATTCAGCGTGCTCAAACCATTCAAGGCCTTATACACCTCAATCAGATCACCGCGCAGGTGCCTAGTCTCCAGCCACTGCAATTTGCAGAACTTAAGCCTGTCTTGGTAAGAGGATCCTTTCATTCCCCTCACCAATCTTGTTGCCCTTCTCTGTACACACTCAAGTAAATCTATATCCTTCCTAAAATGAGGCCTCCAGACCTGTACCTGTACTCAAGGCGTGGCCTGACCATTGCCTTATACAGAGGGATAATCACCTCCTTTTCCCTGTTAGCAAAATTCCTATATATCATTGACAAAACCCCAAGACCTGCCCTGGCAGCCTGTCTGCATTGCTCAGAAAACATCATATCTGACTGCACAATTACTCCCAGGTCTTTTTCATTTTCTACCACCTTAAGTGTAGTACCACACAATTGGTATGTTTCTCTGAGGTTACTTCTACCCATGTGCAGTACTTTGCATTTGTCAAGGTTAAACTTCAGTTGCCACTTCTTAGCCCATCTGCCCAAATTATCTAAATCCTGTTGCAGTAGCACACTGCCATTACTGTCAATAACAACCCTGCCAACCTTTGTATCATCTGCAAACTTCAACATTAAGCCTGATATACCTTCATCAATATCATTGAAAAATATACAAAACAACAGTGGACCCAACACCAAACCCTGTGGGACTCCACTAATAACATTAGTCCAAGAAGAGCGGCACCCATTGATTACCACCCTCTGTCTTCTCCCACTTAACCATCCTTTTATCCATTGTAGCAACTTACCCTTAATACCATTCTGCTCCAATTTGAACAATAGTCTTTCATGCGCAACAGTGTCAAAGCTTTCCTGAAATCCACATATATGATATCAAAATTATTTTTTGCATCCAGTTCCTTTGTTTCCACATCATAATATCCTATCAAATTTGTCAGACAAGACTTTCCCTTAACAAACCCATGCTGTGTCTGAATTATTGCTGCAGTCTTGTCTAGATGATCCTGCAATGCATCTTTAACCAGTGACTCCATTATTTTACCCGGAACAGAAGTTAAACTAACTGGTCTGTAATTACTCGTGTCACCCTTCGATCCCCCTTTGTGAATTGGGGATACATTCGCACATCTCCAGTCCGTGGGAACCTCCCCTGGGTCCAAGGATGCTCTCATAATTATGGCTAAGGGTTTGCTTAGTTGCTTTGCTCCTTTAATATAACGATAGATCCCAACCACCCCAGGTGCTTATGTTTAACTTCAACAATTTCTCCTCCACTTTGCTCTCAGTTATTACAAAATCATTAAGTATCCTGCTACAATTTTATAACCTTCTGCCATTTTCAAACCTTAATAATTGCTCATGTGTGAATGTAGATGCAAAATACTCATTCAATTTGTTTGCTATCTGAGCAGGATCATCAACAGTCGAACCATCTATGTCAAGTGGACCAATCAGATTCATCCCCTTCCTTTTAGAGTTTATATAAGTAAAGAAATCCTTGCTGTTTTTCTTAGCATCTTTTGCCAAGGATTTCTCGTAATCTGCCTTCACCTGTGTAACCTCCTTTGTGACCTGATTACAGACTAGCTTATATCTGCCATAGGCTTCTGAGTCGCTTCATAATTTATATGCATCCCATGCATTTTTCTTCCCTGTTATAAGTCTCATTAGTTCATTAGATAACCATTTAGGCCTAAACCTTGAACAATATTTCTCAATAGGTATGAAACCTTTAGTAGCATCCACGATTAATTCCTTGAATGCTTCTCACTTAGAATTTACTGTTGGTAACATCGTCAGTTTATCCCACTGTACAGAATTTAAAAACTTTCTGAGACCACTGTACTCACCTTTACGGAAGCAAAAACCCTTTCCTTTACCCCTGATGGTAATTATATCTTTAAGTAAATCCCACATCAGTACACTGTGATCACTGCCACCTAGTGGTTCCTTTATCTGCAAATTCTTAATACACGAATGATCACTGCTGATAACCAGAACAAGAGTATTACTCTCTCTGGTTGCCTCTCGAACATGCTGCTGCAGAAAACAATCATCCAATAAATCCAAAAAAGTCTGACTAGTGTGTGAGTGACCAACCCACAAGTTCCAGTCAATATCTGGCAAGTTAAAATCCCCCATTATAAGATATTCTGATTGACTGGTCCACTCTATTTCTCTGTATAAAGTGGTTTACAACAGTCTCAAACAGATTTTAAACTTTTTAACAGGACTAACTGATGCTTTACCAAATGCAAATGGGAGGTATTCAGGGAAATAAGTGCAAAAGTTGATGACCTTCAAGGTTTGGATTTGAATAGATGTCAGATGAACTGATGAAACTAGTGGCAGTTGTTTTTGTTTTTGTTATTTGGTTTTTTAGGAGCATTAGCAACTAAGGCCATATTGCTCTGGGGATATGCAGTGGTCATTCCCTCACCTTGCCGCATCCTCCGTATTTGGTGGTCACAGGCTCGAACCCTGGTCTAATCAAGAAGCGTGTGCTACGCACTGCTGCTCCTGCCCACCTGGCTACGGAGGCACCTACTAGTGGCAGAAAAGAAAAATGCATGGAATGATTATGAATTATCGGGGGGGGGGGGGGGACACAGACACCTAAAGTAAGTATAAAAAAATTCTAAATTACTAAGACAGATTATGAGACATCTTTGGCTAAGACTGCAAAGAAAAGTTGAAAAGATTCTTTTGCTTATGTTAATATTAGAAGGAAAGGGTTGAACTGTTGGCCCCATGGATATCAATGGCATGGCTTGCTGATCCTGTACAGACTGCTGACAAAGTGAATAAATATTATTCTGCATCTACATTCACATGTGAAGAAGTTTTTAGGGATAGGAACAGAAGTACATCAAGTACTTCTATAACATGCGGCCAAGGAGCACTATAGAGTTATTTTAAAAGAAGCAGCAAAAGAGTTAAGCAAGCCCTTGGCCATAATTATGACTTATGCATCTTTAGATTTAGAAAATGCCCCTACAAGACTAGAAATGTGCAAATATATCTCTCTCTCCCACTTCCTATATACATGTGGGGAGGAATCAAAGGGCAAAGTGAGTAATTACATATAGTAGCCTTGACTTTGTTCCGGGAGAGTCAATGATTAGAAGTAATACAAGATCATCTTAACATGAATGCAGTTAAATGGCAATCACAGCATGGATTTATTAAGAGTAGATCCTGTCTGACCAACCTGATTAGTTTCAATGAAACAGTCAAAGGAGCTTGGTGCTGGAGGCAAGTTACTGCTCTGGATAAACTGATGGTTGAGTGGCAGGAGACGGTGGTTATTAATGGCCACTGCTCTTCTTGGACTAATGTTATGAGTGGGTCTCTCATGGTTCTGTGCTGAGTCCCTTACTCTTTTTAATACTTATTAATGATATTGTAACCATATCAAACTTAATGCCTTAGTCTCCTGATGATATAAGGCAGAAAGAATAGTTAATGACAGTGATCAGAGTTTGCCTCTCCAGCAGGAATTGGAAACTTAGCCAGATGGCTGAAAAGTGGTTTAAAATTGATAAACGCAAAGTTTGGAATTTAAGTAGCAACAATTAGGTGGTATCAAAACAGCGGAGAACAAAATAACCTAGGTAACTTTGATGTGCAGTTCTCTCGATGATGCAGACAGACTGCTAGGATAGCTCAAGGGGTTTTGTCAATGATATACAAGAATTCTGCCATCAGGGACAAAGTGGTAATTATTCCAATGTATAAATAAGGCAATGGTTAAGCTGCATCTTGAGTGTTGCATACAATTTGATAGTTAAGTCATCTCAATATAGGAAGGATACAGACCTGTTGGAATGGGTGCAGAGAAGGGTAATAAGCTTAATCAAGGGCAGAAAAGAGTACTTTTACCAAGAAAGACTTGAATTCTCTAGGTAAGAGTACTGTTTTGTTCCCTTCACCAATCTGGTTGCCCTTCTCTGCACCCATTCCAGTAGATCTACATCCTTCCTAAAGTGAATCCCCCAGACCTGGATACAGTACTCAAGATGCAGCCTAACCATGACCTTATAAAAAGGGATAATCACCTCCTTATCCCTGCTAGCAAAGTTTTGTGTATATCGTTAACAAAACTCTGAGCTGTCATGACTTGTAGCTCAAAGTTTTGTAGAGCATCTGGAAACCAAGTATCTCCAAAGATACCTGACTGAGATATTTAAGGCTTTGTACAGGGCAGCACAAAGGTACTTTGGGGGCCTGGATGCAAAAGGGGTTAAGGGGCGTTGTTTATTTATGCTGCAAGTCATGGCAGCTCAGAGTTTTGTTAACGATATATAGAACTGATGAAACTAGTGGGGTTGAGACACATTTTAAGAAAAACATAAAATCAAAAGAAGTGCATCCAGTTGATATAGATGAACAGTGCACTGTTGAGTCAGTTTGGTGTGACATAAGCACTGTGAAAGCAAAAATAAGAGTAGGAGTGTGTTATAGGCCTAGTGACTCGAATGAGTACAATGAACAATGGTACAGAGAAATAGAGTGGGCTGGTAAATCGGAATGTCTTATAAAGGGGGATTTTAACTTCCCAGATATTGACTGGAACTTGTGGTTGGTCACTCACACACTAGTCAGACTTTTGTGGATTTATTGGATGATTGTTTTCTGCAGCAGCATGTTCGAGAGGCAACCAGAGAAAGTAATACTCTTGATCTGGTTATCAGCAGTGATCATTCGTGTATTAAGAATTTGCAGATAAAGGAACCACTAGGTGGCAGTGATCACAGTGTACTGATGTGGGATTTACTTAAAGATTTAATTACCATCAGGGGTAAAGGAAAGGATTTTTGCTTCTGTAAAGGTGAGTACAGTGGTCTTCGACAGTTTTTAAATTCTGTACAGTGGGATAAACTGATGATGTTACCAACAGTAAATTCCAAGAGGGAAGCATTCAAGGAATTAATCGTGGATGCTACTAAAAGTTTCATACCTATTAAGAAATATTGTTCAAGGTTTAGGCCTAAATGGTTATCTAATGAACTAATGAGACTCGTAACAGGGAAAAAAAATGCATTGGATGCATATAAATTATGAAGCGACTCAGAAGCCTATGGCAGATATAAGCTAGTCTGTAATCAGGTGCCAAAGGAGGTTAGGCAGGTGAAGGCAGATTACGAGAAATCCTTGGCAAAAGATGCTAAGAAAAACAGCAAGGATTTCTTTACTTATATAAATTCTAAAAGGAAGGGGATGAATCTGATTGGTCCACTTGACATTGATGGTTCGACTGTTGATGATCCTGCTCAGATAGCAAACAAACTGAATGAGTATTTTGCATCTACATTCACACATGAGGAATTATTAAGGTTTGAAAATGGCAGAAGGTTATCAAATTGTAGTAGGATACTTAATGATTTTGGAATAACTGAGAGCAAAGTGGAGGAGAAATTGTTGAAGTTAAACATAAGAAAAGCAACTAAGTAAACCCTTAGCCATAATTATGAGAGCAACCTTGGACTCAGGGGAGGTTCCCACGGACTGGAGAGGTCCAAATGTATCCCCAATTCACAAAGGGGGATCGAAGGGTGACACTAGTAATTACAGACCAGTTAGCTTAACTTCTGTTCCGGGTAAAATAATGGAGTCACTGGTTAAAGATGCAAATATATGATATCAAAAAAATTTGATATCATATATTTGGATTTCAGGAAAGCTTTTGACACTGTTGCACATGGAAGACTATTGTTCAAATTGGAGCAGAATGGTATTAAGGGTAAGTTGCTACAATGGATAAAAGGATGGTTAAGTGCGAGAAGACAGAGGGTGGTAATCAATGGGTGCTGCTCTTCTTGGACTAATGTTATTAGTGGAGTCCCACAGGGTTCGGTGTTAGGTCCACTGTTGTTTTGTATATTTATCAATGATATTGATGAAGGTATATCAGGCTTAATGTCGACGTTTGCAGATGATACAAAGGTTGGCAGGGTTGTTAATGACAGTAATGGCAGTGTGCTACTGCAACATGATCTAGATAATTTGGGCAGATGGGCTAAGAAGTGGCAACTGAAGTTTAACCTTGACAAATGCAAAGTACTGCATATGGGTAGAAGTAACCCCAGAGAAACGTACCAACTGTGTGGTACTACACTTAAGGTGGTAGAAAATGAAAAAGACCTGGGAGTAATTGTGCAGTCAGATATGAAGTTTTCTGAGCAATGCAGACAGGCTGCTAGGACAGGTCATGGGGTTTTGTCAATGATATATAGGAATTTTGCTAGCAGGGAAAAGGAGGTGATTATCCGTCTGTATAATGCAATGGTCAGGCCACGCCTTGAGTACTGCGTACAGGTCTGGAGATCTCATTTTAGGGAGGATGTAGATTTACTTGAGTGTGTACAGAGAAGGGCAACAAGATGGGTGTGGGGAATGAAGGGATCCTCTTACCAAGAGAGGCTTAAGTTCTGTAAATTGCAGTGGCTGGAGACTAGGCACCTGCGTGGTGATCTGATTGAGGTATATAAGGCCTTAAATGGGTTGAGCACGCTGAATTCTGATGGGATCCTTCCACTTGTTCAGATTACAAACCTAAGGGGGCATAAATTCAAATTAAGAAAAGACAGATGTAGAATAGATGTGTGGAAATTTGCCTTTAGCCAGCAGGTGGTTAATTGCTGGAACAGGCATTTGGAGGGAATGGTGTGATTTTTTTTTTTTTTTTGGCTGATGCTGCATAAGCTCATACACTTGCTTTCTTGCATGACATGCCACTACTACTACTACTACATATGAGGAGGCATAAATTCAAGTTGAAGAATGATGGTTGCAGGATAGATTTGCCGAAGTTTGCCTTCAGCCAGCAGGTAGTTGATCGTTGGAACAGGCTTCCATCTGTTGTTGTTGTGTAAAGGGACAGGTTGAATAAATTCAAGGGAGAACTAGACAAATTCTTGGTTGGTTGGTTGTTGTTGGGTTTTTTGGTGCAAAAGCAACTTTGGCCCTATTGTGCTTATCTATTAATGTTTATGTGACAAGGAAGTTTATATTTCTTAAATATGATTTATATCTGGTCAAAATATCCTATTAATTTTAAATAAGTGAATATATTTTCAATGTTGGAGTTATCGCCTAGGATTTGTGATAAGGTCAGAGAATCTTGGAAATTTATAGGGAGATGGAAAGCTGATTGTTGCACCATGTGATATTGTGGACATTCTATAAGGAAATGTTTTACAGTGAGTTGACAAGAACAGTGAAAACATTCTGGGGGGTTTGCTTTGGTGAGTAAGTGAAAGTTTGTGAGATGAGTATGTCCAATGCGCAGTCTGGTTAAAATGACTTCTTCGTGCCGAGTTTTACGAAGACTCGATTTCCATGGCTGAAGTTCATGTTTTATTTGAAACAGTTTATTGTTTGATTAGTTTTGCCACATTTGTGACCACTGTGTATGGAGAATTTGTTTTATAATAGGCCTGTAATCAAAATGTGGAACTTTGTAAAGCCTTAGGTTTGTGTTTGTAGGATTCTTTGCTGCTCTATCGGCTTTTTCATTACCTTCAATGCCTGTATGTCCTGGAATCCAACAGAATTTTACTTGCCTCATTTTACTTTTGAGTTTCACAAGATGAGTTTGTATCTGATGAAGAATGGGATGCGATGGAGTCTGCCTTTGTTGCAGAGCGTGTATTGCACTCAATGAATCTGTATATATGAGATGTTTCAGATGCGGGGAAGATGGTATGTATTTTAAGGCCATTAGTATGGCGAATAGCTCGGTAGAATAGCTGCTGCATTGGTTTGGGAGTTGCTGTGAGATAACAGTGTGTGGAAATACCACTGCAGCACCAACTTTGGTGTCTGTTTTAGAGCCATCTGTATATATATGAAGGTAGTCAGAGAACTGTGATAAGTGGGCTGCATGCATCTGTTTTATGTTGACATTTGCCAGAGTGCTTTTTCCCCATTGTTGAAAGTAAGTGTCGCAGTTAGGCGTGAAAGTGTACCATGGTGGAATACTTATGCTATTATCCTCGTGTATGTTGTCAAAGCTTAGGCCCCATTTTGAAACTATTTCTTTTAGTCGTATTCCAGCTGGTTTATTTACTGTAGGTTTATTGTTGTAGAGAATTTCCCACTGTGGGTTAAAAAGATACTGCCAAGTAGGATGATGAGGAAGACTTCGGATTTTAATTGCATAGTTTAATAGCAGCATTTGCCTCCGGAGATATAGTGAGGGCTCGTGGGTCTCTGCATATAAACATTTGGACTGGTGAAGTTCTGTATGCTCCTAAGGAGATTCGTAAGGCACTATGATGTATGGTATCGAGCCATTTGATGACACTTGGTCTACACGAACTATACACAGGGGCTCCATAGTCTAGTCTTGATCTGATTATAGCATGGTATAGGTGAAGTAGTGTGAACCGATCAGCTCCCCACTTCATTGCAGAAAGAACTTTGAGAATATTTAGTTTTTTTTTGACAGGTTGTTCGGAGGCATTTGATGTGATCCAAAAAGTTAAGTTTTTTATCTAGAATGAGGCCAAGGAAACGTATACTATTTGCTAGAGGTATCAGCTGGTTTTCTAGTCTTATTTCTGGATCTGGGTGCATTTTTCGCTTTCTACAGAAATGTATGGCCACTGTTTTTTGTTGTGATATTCTATAGCCATTGTTTTTATTCCATAATTCTATTTTTTTCACTGTGCTTTGTAACTGCCTTTCAATCATGTTCATGTTTTGTGAATGGCATGAAATAGTAACATCATCTGCATATAGGAATGTTTCCACTGTTTTTGGCAAGTCTTTTGTAATAGAATTTATTTTGATTGAAAACAAGGTTGCACTCAGTACTGAGCCCTGAGGAACTCCTTCTTCCTGAGTATATATTTGTGACAGATTGTTTTGACATTTTACTTGGAAGGTTCTGACTTTCAGGAAATTTTTTACTAAGAGTGGTAAGTGGCCTCGCAAACCAATGCTGTGGAGATCTTTAAGAATGCTGTATCGCCAGGTAGTATCAAAGGCCTTTTCTATATCGAGACTGATCATTATTAGATGTTCATTCCTTAGAAAAGCATTTCGGATATTTGCTTCTGCTTTTATCATGGAATCTAGAGATGATCTATTTTTACGAAAGCCGTATTGATTTATGTTAAGTACATTATATGTTTCTAAAAACCAGGTTAATCTGTTTTTCACCATTTTCTCGAGGATTTTCCCAAGGCAACTTGTGTTAGTGCTATTGGACGATAATTTGTGGGAATCGTATGATCTTTGCCAGGTTTAGGAAAGGCAATTACAAGGGAGTGAAGCCAGGAATTTGGATAGTAGTTTTCCATGTAAATTCTATTGTATAGCATAAGCAAAGCCTTTAGAGATTTTTGATTAAGTTGTTGGATCATTTCATAGTGAACTCCATCAGGTCCTGCTGCACTCTTCCTAGACTTAGCCAGAGCTTTTTGCAATTCTTCTATGTTGAAAGGTTGGTTATATGGGAGTTGTTGGCTGGTATTAAAGTTTAGTCTGTATTTTTCAGCTACAGTTTTCTGAAAGGATGGGGTATATGCCAATACTGCTGATATATTTGCAAAAGTAGTTGCAAGTAAGTTTGCAATTTCCTTGGAGTTAGTTATTTCCTGTCCATTCCAGATTATTAGTGGAGTTGGAACTGAAAGAAATTTCCCATTAAGTCTTCTGATTTTGTTCCATATGACACGGGTATCTGTATTTTTATTAATTGTGGAGGCGAATCGTATCCATGAATCCTTTCTACTTTTACGCTGGATATATCTAGCTCTGGCTCTAGCTTTTTTAAAATTTATGAGGTTGATGGAAATGGGATACTTTCGGAAGAGATTCCAAGCCTTATTCTTCTCTCTTTTGGCTATCCTGCATTCTTCATTCCACCACGCTGTGTCGTGTTTATGATATTTTCCAGATGACCGAGGAACTGTAGCTTCAGCTGCTATTAAAATTTGGTTTGTGACATGAGCTGTAGCATTGTCTATGGGCTGAGTGGTGATTAATTGTTCGTCCATTGCTGCGATTGTTTTATATTTTGTCCAGTCAGCTTTATGAAACCTCCACCTTTTTTCACCATCGTGATGTGTAACATCATTTATTAATATTTTGCAGACCACTGGAAAATGGTCGCTATTAAGAGGATTTTTCAAGACTGTCCATTCAATCAGTGGATATAGGACAGGTGAACATATGGAAATGTCAATTGCAGAGGCTGTTCCAGTGGGCAAACGGATGTATGTCTCAATTCCAGTATTAAGGAGAGAGAGATTTTGCTCTTCCAATAATTTCTCAATCAATTTACCACGTTTGTCTTGGTGATGGGATCCCCACATGGGATGGTGTCCATTTAAATCTCCCATGATACAGACCGGGGGTGGTAGCTGGGTTACTAATGCTTCTAGGTCTGAATATGCATACTCTTGATTTGGGGGAAGGTAGAGTGAGACCAGTGAGAAAGTAAACTGGATTGAGACTCGTACTGCAACTGCTTCCAAAGATGTTTGTATTCTGGTCTGTAGTTGGAGGCGTTTACATGGAATTTTGGAGTCAATTAGAATTGCCACTCCACCATGAGCTCCACAGGAAAGGCATTGGTCTTGTCTATAGGTAAACACAGCAGTGTAACGGTTCACTGCTGTGTTTACTTGTGGAGTTAGGTTAGTTTCTTGAAGACATATACCTACAGGGTGATATTTATCGATTAGGTTGCAAATGTCATCAATGTTACTGCGGAAACCTCGACAATTCCACTGTATTATTGTGCACATTATATTGGCTTTGTAGTTGTATTTGTTTCTGACTTTTTACGAGTAGGGGTTTGCTTGGATCGCTCAGGCCTTTTCTCTTTTCTGGGAAAGATTGGGCGAACTTCCATCTCTTCCTCAGCATGTATCTCTAAGATTAGTTCTTCTGGGACTTCTTTTTCACATGTATCCATATGATCACGGACAGGGAGTTTGTCATCTATATCTATGTTTTTAGTATTTATGGTTGGCTGTGACGTGGAAGGCATTGTTGGAGGAATTGTAACAGGTGTATTTATGGCTTGATTAGAAGTTGAGATTGAAGATGATTTTGCTGATGGAGCTAGGATTGAGCGAGCCCAATCAGAAATAGAGATGTTTGGGGGAATTGTAACGTTGGTTTGAACTGAAGTAGTAGTGGTGGTGACAGCAGTTATCTGTTTATGCTGTTGGACAGTTGCTGCATATGAGCGTGTTGTTGTAATTGGTGATATTTGTTTCTTTGCCTCAGGGTAAGAGACTTTGTGCTTGGTTTTATACTTCTGAATCATTTTTTCTTTTTTCCATGTTTCACAGTCTTTGAAGTAAGCAGAATGGTTGCCTCTACAGTTTGGACACTGTAAGATTTGTGCAGAACATTCGGTATGGGTGTGGTCTTTAGATCCACATGAAGCACATACAGCAGTCCCTTGACACACTGTCTGTGAATGCCCAAATTTTTGACATTTATAACATCTGATTGGGTTCGGTATATATGGTTGGACATGACAGTTCAAGTATCTGGCTTTTACAGATGTTGGTGGATTTGGCAAGATGAAAGTTAGTATAATGTTTCTGGTTGGAAGTAGTGAACCATCCTTTTTGATTAGTATTCTTTTTACCTGAATAACATTTTGTTCTGAAAGCTCTTGTTTAATTTCTTCCTCGGATACATGTAAAAGATTCCATTCTGTTATAACTCCTTTTGAGTAGTTTAAGGTGGCATGAGGTGACACTTCTATGGGAGTTCCTCCAAGTGTTTTCAATTTAAGTAGCTTGTCAGAATGCTTGGATTGTGTTGTTTCAACAAGCAGGTCACCTGATTTTAGTCTGCGAACTGTGTGCCAGCGACGTTCTCTAAACTTTTCTGAATCAGAAAAGGAGAAAGCTTGCTGACTGGCTGGTCAGTCAAAGAATGTATTATGAGGAAATGAGGCCAGATATTCTGGTCTGTATCCTTCTTTTGTCTCTTAGCAAAGGAAGGGTTGTAATCTTCCTGCTCTCTAGAATGTGATGGGGCATTGATCCCACAAGAGTCAGTATTGGTATGGTCCATCTTTGCTCCTTTTAGCCCTTGGCAGAGAGACTTTTCTGCCAAGATTTCCGGCCCCGCCACAGGGAGGCAGGAGCAGTGCCTGGTGTGACCAAGCGAAGAGTAGTAGGGGTTAGTAATATACTATGAGAAAATAAAGAAAGGTGGCTTTCCTTCCTTGCTCTGTACAGAAACGTTTGTTACGAGAGCTGTTATAAAATAAATGGATTTTTTAACGATAAGGACAAAAAGGAACTGTAAATCGCTTTCTAGAAATCGCACTGGAAGTACAGATAAATCGCTCAGTCACAATCGCTTGGCACCCGGGGCCACACACAAATTCTTGGATGGATGAACTGTTTTTTTTGGCTGATGCTATATAAGCTTGCTTTCTTGCATCATTTGCTATTACTACTGGCTATTACTAGCTAGGCTACTCAAAGGAAAATCTATAGTAATACTAAATGTGCATATTTTTTGTACTTTGGTTGCAAGGTTGATGATCAGAAGAAAACTTGGGATCCACATGTGCTGTGTTACCTGCACGACAAATCTCAGGATATGGTTAATTGGGCAAATTAAAAGAATGCTTTTTTGTTATTTCTATGGTGTGGCAAGAACCATGCAACGACAATGATGATGGCTATTTCTGCATGACAAAAATATCAGGGATGTGTAGAAGAAGCAAGCACAGTCAAACAATATCATAAATTACCATCTGCAATAAGGCCTAATCCACACGAAGACCTGCAAATACCAGATCTCCCAAAATCATGGAATAAAGGAAGCATTGGTGAATATAGCAAGGATTCTTGTGTCGCGGATTTTGCTGGACCATCCACATCAGACTCCCAACCAGAAAATTATAATAAGCAAGATTTGAATGACTTAGCTGCCAATTTAAACTTATCTAAAATGCAAGCACAACTCCTTGGTTCTAGGTTATAACAGTAGAAATTACTTGAAACAAAATAAATTACAGCATATTGAAAACATCACAAAGTGATTTCAAAATATTTTGTTATGGAAGCGACATAACATTTCTGTAAAGATATCAGTGGTGTTGTGAATGAATTGGGCACTGAACACAATCCTAATGAATAGTGTATATTAACTGATGCCTCAAAATAAAATTTAAAAACAGCTTTGATGCACAATTGAAATGCACTCTCATCAGTTCTTCTACTTCATGCTGTTGACTTGACACGAACATATGAAAGTATGTCCAAAATTCTGAATGTAATAAAAGGTTCTTGATTTTGTTTGGAATGTCTATAGTGATTTTAAGGTAACTGGATGGCTCACTGATCTATAGAACAGAGTTGTAGGGTAGTTTCATAAAATACTGTTGCTTTGCATGTTTGTGAGACAGTTCTGCAACATAAAAATATTGTGTAGCAGTCGGAAAAGAAAGAGGAAATTTTACAGGGAAAAAATCAAAATATGTTCCATTGGTTTAATCAAAAAAAGGTTCTTCTTACATCTTGGTGCATGTGAAACAACGTATCACTGGTCTCCGCCATTATCAACTGCTTGCTGACTGTACACCCACCTATGTTACACTTTTTCCCAAATGGCGATGGTGTCTTCTAAGATGACAATGCCATCAGGCACTTGTTGTGCAGGAATGGTTTGAGGAACACAGTTCTGACCCACCATATCGATTGGCCTCCGAACTCCAACGATATCAATCCCACAGAGCACTTGTGGGACACTATGGAAAGGCATATCAGGTGTCTGAATACACCAATCACCTCCATACCTGCATTGCTGACCACATTACACACAGTTTGGTTGGCCATACCTCCTGAACGCTTCAGACATCTTGTTGAATCAATGCCACGTCGGATAGCTGCTGTACTGAGGGCAAAAGGAGAACCTACAAAGTATTAGGTAGGCAGTCATAATTCAGTGATCACTCAGTGTATCTCATACTGTGAATGCTTTCAAAATGAGTTTCATGGTATTGAAAAACCTTGAATAAGCATCGCTTCATCACTAGTGAAGATTGAAGTTACTTATTCTTAGCGGATACCACCACCCATACGGCACCATTTCGACGAGTGTTGGCCTCTAATTGGTGGGGGGGAGGTGTTAGGTGCCCTGGTAATACAATGAGTGACAACCCAGATATGAAGTTTAACTACACAACATGAGAAATGCCAGAGGGTATGCAACAGTAAAGTATTAAAAAGGTTGCATACTGTCTGCCATCTCTCATATTGTGGAGTTAAACTGCATAACTGGGTTGCTAATCATTGTATCACTGGGGTACTTACCCGCCCACCGATGCAAGTCTGACAAGTTTCGAAATGGTGCCGACTTGGTGGTGTATCTGCTGAGAATAAGTAACATTAGAATTCTCTATTGGTGAATGGTTTCTTAATCGAGGTAATGCAATACCAGGCAACTGTGATGTTATTCTCAATATGAGATGTAACAAAAACAATGCCATTTGACCTAACTCCGGTGATTTACTATGAACTAAAATGATGCCTTGCACTAAATTGTTTGTATAGTAAATTTCCCACAGTCTGAGGCTTTCAGCCCTAAAATCTTTTTAGTACTTTAACAGATTTTTAATTAAAAGGGATATGTTGGCATTAGCATTAGTACAGGCATTTGTTGCAAGAAAGCAAGCTTATGCAGCATCAGCCAAAAAAAAAAAAAAAAAAATTCCCTACCATTTCACTCCTCCATTTGTTACAAATGC
This sequence comes from Mastigoproctus giganteus, assembly GCF_048544385.1. Classification (NCBI taxonomy): domain Eukaryota; kingdom Metazoa; phylum Arthropoda; class Arachnida; order Uropygi; family Thelyphonidae; genus Mastigoproctus; species Mastigoproctus giganteus. The sequence continues at coordinate 75,181,386 of NC_143579.1, forward strand.
CTGCCCAGTTCAGTCTTAAATTTATTTAGGCTATCAACTTCCACAACAACAGATAGAAGTCTGTTCCACCAATCAACTACCCGCTGGCTAAAGGCAAACTTCCGCACATCTATCCTACAACTGTCTTTCCTCAATTTGAATTTATGCCCTCTCAGGGGATTATTCTGAGCAAGAGAAAGAATCCCATCAGCATGCTCAAACCATTCAAGACTTTATACACCTCACAAGTGCCTAGTCTCCAGACACTGTAATCTGCAAAACTTAAGCCTTTCTTCGTAAGAGCAACCCTTTGTTCCATTCACTAATCTTGTTGCCCTTCTCTGTACTCATTCCAACAGCTCTACATCCTTCTTAAAATGAGGCCTCCAGACCTGTACACAGTACTCAAGGTGTGGCCTGACCACTGCATTATACAAGGGGATAATCACCTCCTTATCCCTGCTAGAAAAATTCCTGTATATCATTGACAAGACACCATGAGCTACTCTTGCAGAAAACTTTGTATCTGCCTACACAATTACCCCTAGTTCCATTTCATTCTCTACCACTGTCAGTGTAGTATCACAGAATTGATATGTTACTCTGAGGTTACTGCTTCCCATATGTAGTACTTTATATTTGTCAATGTTAAACTTCATTTGCCACCTCTCAGCCCATCTGCTTAACTTTCCTAGATCCTGTTGCAGCAGTGTTCTGTCTTTAGTGTCCTTAACAACCCTGCCAACCTTCGTATCGTCTGCAAACTTGGACATGAACCCTGATATACCACCATCAATATCATTTATAAATACAGAAAACAACAATGGATCCAACACTGAACCTTGAGGGACTCCACTAATAACATTAGTCCACGAAGAGCAGTGTCCATTGATTACCACTCTGTCTTCTTCCACTCAACCATCCCTTTATCCATAGCAGCAATTTGCCTCCTATGCCACACTGCTCCAATTTCTGCAGCAGTCTTCCATGCAACAGTATTAAAAGCCTTTCTACAATCCAAATATATGATATCAAAGTTATTCCCTGCATCTTGTGACCACATTATAGTATCCAATCAAATTGGTCAGACAAGACTTCCTCCAGACCTGTATACAGTACTCAAGGTGTGACCCATGCTGTGACCGAGCTATAACTGAAGTCTCGTCTAGATGATCCTGCAGTGCTTCTTTAACCAGTGCCTCCATTAATTTCCCTGGAACAGAAGTTAAACTAACAGGGCTGTAATTAACTGTCTCCCCCTTTCATCCTCCTTTCTGGATTGGGGTCACATTTGCACTTCTCCAGTCCATGGGTACCTCCCCTGAGTCCTAGGAACCTCTTATAATTATGGCTAAGGGTTTGCTTACTTCCTTTGCTGCCTCCTTTAATATAATCTGATAGATCTCATCCGCCCCAGGTGCCTTTTTTTATGTTTATCCTCAACAATTTCTTCACTTTTCCTCTCAGTTATTACAAAATCATCTAGCTCACTGCCAGAGTTTACTTCATCTCTAGCATTACCCTCCCTGAATAGCTCCTCATGTGTGAATGTAGATGCAAAATACTCATTTAGTTTGTTAGCCACCTGAGCAGGATCATCAACAGTTGAACCATCAATATCCAGTGGACCAATCTGATTCATCCCTTTCCTTTTAGAGTTTACATAGGTAAAGTAAAGTAATGAAATTCTCTGAGCATTGTAAACAGGTTGCAAGGAAGGCCCATGGTGTCCTATCGATGATCTATCGAACTTTTGCAAGTAGAGATAGGGACGTGATAATCCCATTATATAAGGCCTATGTTAGACCACACTTGGAATACTGTGTTCAAGTATGGAGACCGCACCTAAAGAAAGACATCGAGCTTCTTGAAAGGGTGCAAAGAAGGGTAACTCGCCTGGTGAGATCGGCAAAAGGGCGTTCTTATGAAGAAAGACTTCGAATATGTGGGTTGCAGAGTTTGGAAACTAGACACCTTAGAGGAGATTTGATTGAGGTGTTTAAGGCTCTGAGAGGCATCAGTAAAATGAATGAGGACAAAATTTTCAAGATTATAAATGATGCTAGAACTAGGGGACATAAATTCAAGTTACGCGGGGAAATGTTTAGATTGGACTGCAGGAAGTTTTATTTTAGCCAGCGAGTTATAAATTACTGGAATAAGTTGCCTTCATGGGTGGTAGAGGCCGACAGTTTGGGGAAATTCAAAGGTCATCTGGATAGTACTTTCGGGTAAGGGAAGCGCATAGGATGATAGGATTAATTTCCTTTTTATTTAATTTTTAATTTCATTTTATTATTTTTATTTATTTATTAATTATTATTATTTATTTATTTAATTTTTGTTTTTATCATTGTTTTGTTCGGATTTTTTTTTTTTTTTTTTTTGGCTGGTGCAGCATAAGCCATAGGCTTTCTTGCACCATACGGCCGTTACTAATACTAATACTAAAGAACTCTTTGCTGTTTTTCGTTGCATCCTTTGCCAAAGATTTCTCATAATCTGCCTTTGGCTGCCTAATCTCCTTTGTGACTTGGTTACAGACCAGCTTATATCTATCATAGGCTTCCATGTCACCCATTAATTTATATGTATCCCATGCATTTTTCTTCTCTGTCACATGTCGAATTAGTTCATCTGACATCCATTTAGGCCTAAACCTTGAACAATATTTCTTAGTTGGCATGTAAAGCCTAGTAGCTTCCAAGATTTAATTCTTTGAATGCCACCCATTTTGAATTTGCTGTTGGTAACATCATCAGTTGGTCCCACTGTATAGAATTTAAATACCGTCTCAGACTACCGTAGTCGTTTGTACGAAAGCAAACCCTCCCCCTTTACCCCCGATGGTAGTTACCTCTTTGAGTAAATCTCACTTCAGCACACTGTGATCACTGCCACCTAGTGGTTCCTTTATCTGCAGATTCTTGATGCATGAAGAATCATTACTGATAATCAGATCAAGAGTATTACTCCCTCTAGTTGCCTCCCAAACATGCTGATATAGAAAACAATCATCCAATAAATCGACAAAAGTCTTGCTAGTGTGTGTGACCACCCACAAATTTCAGTCAATATCTGGGAAATGAAAATCCCCCATTATAAGACTCTCTGATTTACTGGCCCCCTATTTCCCTGTTCAGTTTCTTATTATACTCATCAGAGTTATTAGGCCTATATGTCTATATGTTTTCATTATTGCAAAATTGAATAAAATTATTTATGTGGATGTGCACTACGGCAATGGCCTGAATGTTGTCTTATACAAAGGAATAATCACCTCCTTTTCCCTACTAGCAAAATTCCTGTATATCATTGACAATACCCCATGACTTGCTCTGACTGCTCAGAAAACTTCATATCTGACTGCATAATTACTCCCAGGTCTTTTTGATTTTCTACCACCCTAAGTGTAGCACCACACAGTTGGTACGTTACTCTGAAGTTACTTTTACCCATATGCAGTACTTTGTATTTGTCAATGTTAAACTTCACTTCCCACTTCTCAGCCCATCTGCCTGCTCAACTTTTCTAAATTCCGTTGTAGTAGCAATGGAATCTAGAAAAGTTGGCAGGGTTGTTAATGACAGGCATTACTGTTGTTAACAAACCTGCCAACCTTTGTATCATCTGCAAACTTCGACATTATTCACTTCAGTGAATTACAGAGTGATATCTGTAATTCACTCACTCTCTTCCAAACAAGAGAGTGAGTGACCGAACACGTGCTGAAAGCAGTCCGTATCCATTAACTGCCCAGCTCCAAAAATCACAAACCCAAATTTTTGACTTCCACTCTGTTCTCTGGGAAATAACCTACCTTCTCATGTATTTCCCAAAAATTACAATATACAGATATCCAAGTCTAACGTCAACAAGTACCTTTCATCTTCTGAGCCTTCAACCCATGCACGGTACTAACTAGCATAGGTTTTAATACCATTCGTGTCTCGTATTCATAAAACAAAAAACTACCTTCTTAGCTCTCCATGATAGTGTTTTCTCCTAATCAGCTTTTACCTTTTTAACTCATCAGTGGTTTTGTTACAGTGATGGGGTAAAATATCTTATGCTCATACAAATTATATTTATTATTATAGACTGCAACTGTCCCATGTGTCTTTCTTTTGCTCAACCGGACTCTTAACATCATTCTATTTTGGCATTTTATATTTATGGAACTATATTGAAGGAATGAAATACATTTGTGGCTTCCAGGATAAATTCCTTAAATGTTTTCCATAGCATATTTGTGTCCAACAGCATACATTGGTCCCTCCAGTTAATGTAGAACAAGAAATCTCATTTCATTACAGACACCACTTTCTCAAAACTGAAGCTCTCACCTTTACTTTTTTTACTACACAGGTTTCTCTAGTACCAGGGGTTCTTAACCAGTGGGTTGTGCTTCTCAGAAAATTTATCGGCATTGCTTTCTCACTGGATAGATAAAATTCTGAAGTTTAGAATTCTTTACAATTAATTTTATAAATTAAAATTATTAACAGTAATTGCCTATAAAGTAAATATGCCTATAGGCACTCCCCGAGTTATGTTGCTGAAAAATATAAAATTAGAAATTTCCTGTGCATCTCATTCTGTTGTACAAACCTAGATGGTGTCCTTTATAGGTCTCATTCTATGTATTTTGAATAGTATACAAAAAGTTTTGGGTAATTTCCTGTAAAAATTTCTAGTTGTGGATATTTTGCCTTTCTAAATGAAAAATTATCAACAACTAACAATAGAAGATACCTAAACGAATGCCTATCACTTGCTCAGTCTTCACACACACACACATGCTTCAACACCATGTTGTCGTGTACTTTGCCTCCACATACTAGTTTATCTAGTGTTTTAGCAGTTTGCCTTCACTCCAGGTAGTTGTTTTTGCATTTAACTCTACTACGATCGACAGTTTATTTTAAATTACAGTTTTGTGTTCCCTCAAAAAGATGAAAAAATGTCAAAGAAAAGAAAATAGTCAGAATTTGAAATTTTTGGTTCATGTGCTGCCTTGACTGCAATGGAACCAAAATATCTCAGTCTTGATAACACAAGGCCTGCCAAACTCCAAGTGCATTTCACAAAAATGCACCCAGGAAATTCTGGAGACTTGGAGTCACTGAAGTAGAAGAAAGCTCAATTCCAGTTCTCAGGCAGTTTACACAAGTTTTGTATATAATACAAAGCCACTCCTTGAGGCCTCCTACAAAGTGGCATATCTTATTGCAAAGAACAAAAAAGCCTCACAAATCAGTGAGACTCTGATCAAGCCTTGTGCCCTTGAAACGGTCAAAGTTGTTCTAGGAAATCAACAGAGGAAACAGACTGCTGAAATACCTCTGTCAAATGACATAATCAGAATGCATCAAAGGGTTTTTGTTCTGTGAACTGTTGGCTACCACAAAAGCCGCTGATATGTATAAGATAACTGACGAGTTCTCAAAAAATGTACTGGACTGGAAGGCAAAATTGGACTTCATATGCACTGATGGTGCATCTTTCATGTTGGTGCAGAAATCTGGCTTTGGTGCAAGTGGAGGCCTCCACAGGTGATGGTAATCCATTGTTTTCTACATCGTCATGCATTGGCATCAAAAACTCTTTCTCCAAGACTGAAATCAGCCAGCCAAAGATACTGGTGTTCAAGCAGTGAATTTCATCCAGTCTCCAACTTTAAACCACAGACTCTTCAAAATATTCTGCAAGAAGTTGGATCTGCTCACAAAGTACTGCTTTAATACACAGATGTATGCTGGCTGTCACATGGACGAGTCTTCACTCACGTTATGGAACTTAGAACAGAGATAGCCATATTTCCTTGAGAAAAAGTGACGGTAGAGAATGAAAGGGACCTGGGGGTGGTTGTGCAGGCAGATATGAAGTTTTCTGAGCAGTGCAGATGGGCTGCAAGAGTAGCTCATGGTGTATTGTCGATGATATATAGGAATTTTTCTAGCAGGGATAAGGTGGTGATTATTCCCTTGTATAAGGCAATGGTCAGGCCACACCTAGAGTACTGTATACAGGTCTGGAGGCCTCATTTCAAGAAGGATGTAGAGCTGTTGGAACGAGTACAGAGAAGGGCAACAAGATTAGTGAATGGAACAAAGGGGTGCTCTTACAAAGAAAAGCTTAAGTTTTGCAAATTCCAGTGTCTGGAGACTAGGCACCGGCGAGGTGATCTGATAGAGGTGTATAAAGCCTTGAATGGTTTGAGCATGCTCAATGCTGATGGGATTCTGCCTCTTGCTCAGAATAATCAACTAAGAGGGCATAAATTCAAATTGAGGAAAGACAGATATAGGATAGATGTGTGAAAATTTGCCTTTATCCAGTGGGTAGTTAGTTGGTGGAACACACTTCCATCCCTTGTTGTGGAAGTTGATAGCCTAAATAAATTTAAGGCTCAGCTGGACAGGTATTTCGAAAAAACGGAGGGGTGAAGTGGAAGTTTTTCTTTTTTTTTTGGCTGATGCTGCATAAGCTTGCTTTCTTACATCATATGCCTCTACTAATGCTAATGATGGACAGATGAAATTGATGAGTTTGTGGGTAGTAAATGGATGGCTATTGCTGGAGAGGCCTTCATCCTGCAATTGATTGAAAATGGCTGATGATGATGATTATCTTCATAATGTGAGAGATTGATATCAATGGCTTTCAAAAGACATTATATCATTTTATTCAATTTGCTTTTCTATAAAAAATGAACATTAAGTCCTTTTGAACTCTGTTATTATCCACAGACAGCTTAAAAACATTTAATAGCTTGAATATTTTGATAATATAGTGGATTCCGGTTATTTGGGCCACCGGTTAATCAGGGCAGCCGTTTATTTGCGGCAAATCTTAAAAAACAGAAACCAATCGAGAAAATAGCCAGGGTTTACTTCACTTAATTGCATGCCGTTTAATCGAGGCAGGAGACCACAGCACTGGAGATTACCCTACAATTGTCTCCGACGGTACCACGTGGTTCGGTCGAAATTCTGGAGGTCACAACCATAAAACAATTAGCAGTCACCTGTGTAGTCACCTTAGTGAAATCTATCATAAACGGACAGTAAACTCGATCTTATTGAATTTGCAATAATACCGACAGCTGGAATTCTGTGGATTATTATGGTGAAATGTGTTTACACCTTCCATGAAATCTTCAATCAAATAAAAAAATTAATTTTCAGATCTTCTCTTCATTCCTATTTTTAAAGTATTGTAACTCGTTACTCCGTTCTCACTTGAGCGTATCATGTTACTTGCAATTTGTGTGTACCGTGATCTTTGTTATTGAATGCTTATCTTTTTACTGTTTTAAATTTTAACCCCCACCTACAAATGACAGTGGACAGAAATGTCAACTAGTTCGTATGTACATATTACAGTACATATTAATCATTCTGATTATCACGTATATTCTTCCAATTTTCACGTATTTTTTAATTGGTAAGGTAACAAAGGGTAAATTTGTGCTTAATATATCTTTGCTTTTATGGCCTGTGGATAATATTCCTCCTATTTTCGCTAATTAGAATTGCTGTGTAATAGAATTAAAATTCAATTCACAAACGTGATCACAATGACCGGCACTTAACTATGTTGAGTTCGTCATAACGTGATTTGATTGTACTGTGAACCAATTGTAAAAAAAAAAAGGGGGGGGGGTACATTGTATTTTTAACTATTTACGTGAAACTTCGGATAATTGGGGCAGCCGCTTAATCGGTCCAAAATGCACTAGTCCTGATGTGTCCCAAATAACAGGAATGGACTGTATATGTATTGACAGTCCTTGCCCATTCATTCATCAAGTTTTAGAAAACATCCTTTAACTTTGATATGCTATTTTAAACTATTACTAGATGTCTTACAATCCAGATATAACACCATGATAGGTAATTTTATTTTATCCCATAAGTTTGACTAAAGTTTAGGAGCAAAATAATTATTACCTTAATAGGGGGTTTCTGTGTAATATGGGAAACAAGAAAGTTCATTGCTATATCTTCACAGTTCATGAATTCATCCACTTTGTTTCTAATGGCCTGAGGCATCCAAGTACTGTACAAATAAGCATAAAACTATAGAAGAGAATAAAAACAGGAATTTTCTGCATTATTTTCCAAAGAGTACACATCAGTATCTTTCAATACACATATCAACAGAGCTTCTGGTTTTATTCAGCTGAATGCTATAATGTACAAAATATTGTACATATTTAATAAAAATAAATAAAATGTTCATTATATTAATCACATGATTCTTTCTGACTAAAATTAAGCTCTATTTAACTTGTTAGCAGGTGTGATGCCTCATATAAACAGGATAAATTCTTCATCAAATTTAATCAATCCACGGCTGCCAACACTTCTATATCTAAATATAAAATCCTAGATGATTTTCACATCTCAACTTTTAGAACTTAATAACACTATAGAGATAGAGATATGCTAATAGAAATTTTCCATTAGTCTCTCTCTGGTCAACAATATTATAAGCAATGGAACACTAAATTTTATATTCATAACGTTGTAATAAATCATAATTTTCATAATATAAGCAGGCAAGTGGGCTAGATTTCTACAACTTTGAGAAGTTTATAAAATGACTAAATATTTCTCATAATTTTTCCCCTCTTTGATCAAGAACACTAATTAATAAAAAAAAAACATCACTTTTATGGGTGGAAATAATTCTTTTTTAAACCACTTTATGCAACAAAATTCTACCGTATTTTTAGAAATTCATAACACTTCTAACAAGCATTTTTCCCAAGCTACAAAACAACTAAGTGTGAGGAGTAGAATGTGTATCACCCAAACAATGAATTCTTGTCTCAAGAATATTTTTCCTAAAATTTGAGTCTTCAGTCTCGAAAAAAAAAATCTTTGAGATTCTCTGCCAAATTCTGGAAAGAAAAAAGTACCTCTACAAATGGTAATTCACTATGAGTTATTATGAATGTTATTATGATTGTCATTGATCATATGGCAAATAAATATTCTTGTATATTTAGTAGACCAGCGTTTTCCAAACTGTGTTCCGTGGAAAATAGGAACTTTAAAACGAGAAGCAAAGTACTTCCAGTAGTGCAACTGTGGTCAATGAAAACGAAGACAATACTGTCACACTTCAAAGTGATGAACAATCGCAGCCTTTCATTCTCCAAAAATCCAAAGTCAAGAAACAGGAACTAACTAATAAAAGACCAAAACAAAAGTATAATGACAGTTATTTGAATTTCGGCTTTAATGTGTTGGAAATTGTTGTTGTTGTTTGGTTTTTAGGAGCATTAGCAACTTAGGCCATATTGCTCCAGGGATATGCAGTGGTCATTCTCTGACCTTTCCGCATCCTCCGTATTTGGTGGTCACGGGCTCAAACCCCCGGTCTAATCAAGAAGCGTGTGCTACGCACTGCTGCTCCTGCCCACCTGGCTACAGGTGCTACTGATGCACAGTGCGTCATACATAATAAAATATTAGCAAACAGTTCTTTGGCTGCAGCTAAACTTGTGTCTTGTAAGTGTTCCACAACTATGTTGTGAGATGAAAAGTGTTCCGTGAATATGTTGCTAGATGAAAAGTGTTCCATGACTAAAAAAGTTTGAGAAAAACTGTAGTAGACTATGAATAACCTACAAATAGGGACAGATTGAGCCACTGGAACACTAGGCGAAGTCCCATTTTGCCAACAGTCCACTGACCGAGGCAGTCAGCTTCAGTTACTTTTGTTTTCTAAGGATGTATGCAAAACACACATGTAGCCTCCCAATGTCACAATCCCTGGTCATAAGAGATTCTCCACAGATATACCCAGTTGTTTTGGTCTTTTCTAATTGTTCTGTATTTGCCCTACTCTCTGAATATCCCAGCCTTTCACCCTTCTCTCCTTGTAGTACTGAGGCAAAGAAGGACAAGTGAACCTCCTGTGATTTCTTTTAGCTTAGATGCGCACCCAAGATTTTTGCTGTATTGGTAGTGACTCCTGTTTGAGTTTCCTTTTACCACTTCTAAGTAGTAATTGCCACCCTTTAGGCCACTCTGAGAGCAGAGAACATATTCCCACACAACTATGGGGGCCATTTGAAGGCAACACTGTTGTAAAATGAATGAAATTTATACTCTCTCACTGAGTCTTTGCAGTCTTTCAGTAAAATATTCTGTCTTATTACAGACATGTTGTCACACCTCTTCTCCATATTGGCAATCACCCGCCCTACAGACAATTAGTGCATTTTGTCAACGTGCAATTTGGATTTTGATGAAACAACATTGCTCAAACTTAGTGAGCATTACTAACAGCACTATAACGTGACACTACTTCATATGAGTGTGAAAACAATTAATGGTTATCATAGAAATGTGAAAACAAGACTAGCGAATTTAACAAAGTTGTCTCATGTACACAAATAATTTTATGTAAATTCCACAGTACAGTGCTACACTATTACATCACTGCCATTAATTACTGAATGGCCCTTGTATTTTTATGTCATTTCTTTCCCTTGTATTTGGCATCAGTGACAAAATACAAGGGTCTGCTTTAGTTCCAATTTGTCTAGTGTTGCAAAACAACAGCAGTGATTCGTCCTTCAGAGCCTAAAGTGTTTTCACCAGTTTTAACAGGTTGGCTTTCCTTGGGAGTAATTGATTTATTCTTACCCAAGAAGTGGTATCAAAATTTAATATAAATATTATTATGTTTAGTGATAAAAGGAAGTTTTCTAAGCTGAGTTTCCAAGTCCATGATCAAGAGAGCTCATTAATTCAGAAATTACGTATATATTTTATATTTTTTCAAATGGTTTATACAGGGTGTCTCAAAAATATTGGTACAAACGTTTAGGGGAGGTAGGTAACATCTAAAGGAATGTGAATCACATAGGAACCCATAACCAGAAACTTCACGGGAAAGTAGTACCAGAGGCACAAGAAGCAGAAATGATACAAGACAGTAATTAGTGGCAAACATTTACTTGACATAATATTAACAATGGACTATGAGATGGATGCATTTCATGATGTTACAACAGATGCTCGAAGGTTCCACCATGAGACGCGATGCATGCGTGACACAGACACAGCATGGATTGGCAGACACGGTCGAACACACCTGGAGTTTCTTTGACAGTAGCAGCAGCGCAGACGAGTCTCGCCATGAGATCCATTTCCGTCTCCACAGGCGATTCATACACGATAGATTTGAAGGCCCCCCCACAGAAAGAAATCAAGGCTCGATAAATCAGGTGAGCGTGGGGCCCAGGGAACGGGTCCACCACGGCCAATCCATCGATTGATTATATTCAAATAATTTTGTAGCAATAAATACACCTTGGTTAACTAAATAGTATAGTGTGGTATAGAGTAGCGAATTTAAGAACTTCTCAAGAGGGACTCAAATTTCAAAATGATTTTACCACTTATATTAAATTTCAGAAAGCTTAATGAGTGCATCCCTGGTCAGTTAGGTGGTCGCATGTGTGGTGACAGAAATTTTTCCGTGAGATCTGTAGTTATTAGATCGTTGTGGAAGCTAACATGGAAAGCTGTACTCATATAGCTTCTTGTAAATTAAAGAGCAGGAAAATATGAAAAATATTTCCATCGAGTTTTTGTTTGTTTGTCATTTGGTTTTTAGGAGCATTAGCAACTAAGGCCATATTGCTCCGGGGATATGCGATGGTCATTCCCTGACCTTTCCGCATCCTCTGTATTTGGTGGTCACGGGCTCGAACCCCGGTCTAATCAAGAAGCATGTACTACGCACTGCTGCTGCTTCTGCCCACCTGGCTAGTGATAAGTGGACTAGTTGATAAAGAGAGAAGTGATGATAAAGTGCAATGCACCGTGCAAAAAATATAAGGATGTAAAGCAGTGGTTTTGACTTTTTTTTAAAAAATGGCACCCCTAAGTAATTTATTTTATTTTGTGGCACCTCTGCTCAATTTTCTGCCTGTCAGATCTGATTCTCTCTCTCCTATGTATAAAAAAATATGTTATATGATAGTTATTATAATAATATAGCTATAAACAAAATTACAATTCATAATACAAATTTTATATATATATATATATATATACAAAGGGTACTAGGAAAGTTTTGCAATATGACGCAACAATGAATCACAGGAAGCTGCTTGTTGCTGCATGTTGAGACATGTTCATACGTGCATAGTAGCCGCCGCGCCAAGTCGATGGGCTCAGTTATTCATTAGTAGCGAGAGTGTAAAGTGCTTGCGATGGCATCGTGGTCACGAAATGAGATAAGGACAGTTTTGCGGTATAATTTCGTGCGTGGTTTAACCATAGACCAGTGCTTAGAAGAAATGACTCTTGCACTAGATGATGATTGTCCACATCGTACAACGATATTCAGGTGGTATAGAGAATTCCAAAGGGGAAATTTCACTCTGGAGGATTCTGAGAGGCCGGGAAGGCCACGAACGTCAGTTACGGAGGAAAACGTTACTGCTGTGAGGAAAATGCTTGACGAAAACAGGCGAGTGACCTACCAACAGATAGAGGATACTTTGGGCCTAAATGCACCAGCAATTCGTTCGATTCTGCAAGATCATTTGCACGTGAAGAAACTTTGTTCTCTCTGGGTGCCGCATCAACTGACTGAAGAGCAGATGACACGACGTGCGACTTGGTGCCGGGAGATGTTAAAAAAGTTTGATAAGGGACAATCTCGGTATGTGAACAACATCGTGACAGGTGACGAGACTTGGCTGTACTATTACGATCTGCCGACCAAGGCTCAAAACAAAGTTTGGGTCTTTGATGATGACGACACACCCGTAATTGTCAGAAAATCCCGATCTGTAAAGAAGAAAATGATAGCTGTATTTTTCAAATCGAGTGGAATTGTGGAACGTGTCGTTTTGGACACGCAGAAGACAGTCACAGCTAAGTGGTATACTGAACAATGCCTGCCTAAAGTCATTGGATCTATGAAGAACCTGCGGCCAAAGTCAAGAATGGACACCTGGTACCTAAATCACGATAATGCTCCAGCTCACCGCGCCAAAGCCTGCACCGAATATTTGACCACGACAGGACTGAAACTTCTCGAGCACCCTCCCTACAGTCCAGACCTTGCTCCCTGCAACTTTGCACTGTTCCCGCATGTGAAAATGAAGCTAAAATGGAGGCGGTTTTCCAGTGATGAGGACCTTCTACGGGCTTGGGACAACGAGTGTGCTTTACTCAATAGTGAAACTTGGCAGAACTGGTTTAAAGATTGGTTTCGGAGGATGGAGAGGTGTATTGAATGTAGAGGAAATTACTTTGAAAAAATTAAATAAACAAAGCTGTATTGCAAAACTTTCCTAGTACCCTTTGTATATATATATACAGTAGACTCTCGATTTTCTGGAATAGATGGTAAAAAACAAATCCCGGATAATCGATTTCCCAGTTCATCCAAAAATACAAAAGTCCCTGACGTACATAAGAGATACATTCCAGGACTTCTTACTTTGTCGAGTTTTACATAACTCAGGAATGACTAATAACATATTGCTACTATATTATTATTGACAAATCTGAATTCGTGCGGTACTTGTTAATGTTTGGCCATTTTGATACATCCTTATTATAATGATTCCTTAGAGATGCACCGTTTTCAAACTTTTGAATAATTTCAAGTTTTTGTTTAACTAAAAACACAACTCTTTTGTGTTTAACCATCATTTTCGTGATTTCTAAACAAAAAAAAAAAAATAAAATAAAATAAATAAATAATAAAAGAAATATATATATATATATATATATATATATATACACACAAAAAAAAAAAATTCCACATCCCTGACATAAATAACTAAACAGAATGTCCTTTTGCGCTGCAACGGAACACAACAATCGACGTGACATACTAAAACAAACTAACCATTTGGTCTCTCTCTCTCTCTTTTTTTTTCTTTTTTTTGAGCGGCGGATGTAAAGACAGCAGGGATTGCAAGATAATAGGTACACTAATCTCCCAATGATAACTTATAATGCCGCTTGTTGCTTATTTACGACTTGCAAAATATCTATTTATACCTATTCTAGTTATTACTTGAATTTTTTGACTTCTGGTTGATTTTTTTTTTTTTTTAATTTGGAGTCTTGAAGTATCCCAGTTAATCGAGAGTCTGCTGTATATATATATAATAACTTTATTCTTTATATAGAGGTATTAAATAAACATCAATTATAGATTATTACAAAATTAAAAAGATACCGTGCACCTTTTTATAATTAAATAAATATATAAATAAAAAAAAAAAAATAAGTTTAAGTAACTTAAACCCAAATTATGCGGTACCCCTGGAATGTAGTTGCAGCACCCTGGATGAAAACCACTGGTGTAAAGCATCATCAACAATGGGCTTACATATGCATTTTATGCATACGTGTGCATGCAACGAAACAAAATCAGAAAGGAGACTTTGTTCTTTGCATTTCCAAACATGTTAAACCATTGAAATCTTTTATGATTAGCAATAACAGCCCTACACTTGAAAAAATTGTTTCAGAGCTGGCTGCTAAAGATGGAATTCCAATATCTACCATTTGCAGAAGTGGATCTCAACATTGCCAAAACAACATTGGATTTTCCTCGATCGCAACCGCTTCGCTTATGTCGTCTTTAGCCAAATTGATTTCCATGTGGCTGTCATCAAAGAATGACTGATCTATTGTGATTTGATACAATCAATAGAGAGGCAGGTCGACCAAATACTGAAGTCATGCTTTAACCACTTGCTTTCTTACTAATCCAATCAAATAGCTGCACTTGTGTATTTTATTGTGTTTTATATGCAAAAATAAGGTGCCTGAGACATGCATATGGACAATAAGGCATTCTGGGGCAAATGATCAATGTGCCTGTTTCAGTCAATGTCCCTTGGCAAGCAATGGACCATCGTGTTGACTGAAACAGGCCCATTGATCACTTGGCTCAGAATGGCGTATTGTCCATATGCACGTCTCAGGTCATTTGTATGAACGGGAAGTGAGGAGAAATAAGCCTCTCTGTCACTAAATCCAACTTCAGTAAATGTGATGGAATTTCTGGGTATACAAAGCCATTTGGCTTAGATAGTGTTGAAATGGTGTTGTTCTTAAGTGATCCTCTGCAGCTATTACACACAAGGATCCCGTCGACACCAACATCGGGAAATGCAGTGCATATCAATGATACATCTTTAGCAGCTGGTTTGTGCGTGTCGTTTTCGAACTATAGACGATCGCAAATTTAGCATTCAGAACAGCAATTATTTTTCATAAATATCCTTTCAAACTCTTGATGCGCTTTCTTATGTAAATAGTAGTCGGCATAAGGAAAAGGAGCTTCATCATTTAAACTCATCTGCTTTGCAATTGGGGAAATGTTCCGTTGTATATAATTAATACTCAATTCAAGTAAGTTATTGTTAGATGGAACGGCACTGCTGATTGAAGGCACTGCTAAATCCAATGCTTGATTTTCTATATGGCTTAGATATGTTGTTCTCGCACACTCATTGCTACCTCCACCCTTAATTTTGTTAGGTTGGCTTGCTCGATACTCTCAATAACACTTTGCATTTGACTTCGGCATTGTTGAACACAAAGGCTATAGCAGCGTGGCTTTCATTCCCTATCACTAATCAGAAAATTACTGATGGGAAAACATTTATAGCAGCACCTAACAATGGAGAAAATGCAGATTGAAACAATACAAATATGTCACAATCATACTTCCTGCAGTAGTGACTGCAGGAAGAATGCTTAAGACATCACACTATTCAACAAATGGCTACAATCAAATGGGTAATTAAGCTATTGGCTTGGATTTCACTAACCTCTTCCAAACATTGAATCGGTATAGTAAATAGTACGCATGGGCATAAAACATGACATCGTTCATACTAAATATTTTGGACTTAAATCTGAGGCCAATGTCACTAATGTTGATTTGGTAGAGTAAGTTGGTCCTTGAGGTTGTCGAGACATTCTCTCAGATATGGTAGACAAGCTGTACTTGCTACTTGGGAATCTAAAAAGCTGAATGGAACTGATATTCGGGTGACACTCAAGTCAACTGGATCCAATTTCGGCAAAGTCTGGATGGTCTGTGACAGCCAAATCCTCTGCTTGCACCTTCATGATGGTGGGACTGTTAGTAATCCTGGGTAACACTATATGCAAGCACATTATGGGTAACCACCCAGGTGTAAACCAACGTATGCAGCGGTCGAGGTGTGGCACCCACACCGCATGGAGGAATGCCGCCCCTCCATGTTACCAGGCAATACCAGGTGGCAGATGACTCTCATCAATCAGTGCAATACCACCACTTTGCTTATTGGAGGCTTGAAGTGGTTGAACCCATGTTTAGTCTCCAGAGCTAAGTTCCAGTCAACCCTTCCCTATCTCTTCCATCATGCAGTATGACTGATGACCTTTGAGGTTATAATGGACATCATGGCGAGATCCAATCTTCCTTACATTTTGAGGGTGCAGATCTAAAATGGTGTTTGCAGGCTGGCCACTAGTTAGTACACCAGACCGAAGCAACTGGTAATTCTCTAGGAGGCTTCCGGATCAGCTAGTGTATAATCTTGCTACCTCTACTCTGCCAGATGGTGACTGGAGGAGTCCAAGTAGTGTGTATGCGGGGGCATTGTCGAGGCCACGTTATGTCAAGAATCTGGGTATAATCCTGGGGGCTCACATTTGGTGAGTATGGGCTTGGCACACCCAGGGTCCTGAGCTGGATATCATCATTCTTCTCTTCCTTGGTGATTCCTTTCTACTTTTGACTCTCTCTCTCTCTCTCTCTCTCAGGGTAATTTGGGAACGTTTTTTTTTTCCTGGTGCAGCATAAGCCTCACGCTTCCTTGCACCATATGGCAATAATAATAATAATATTTTTACCATATGTACACCATATCCAAAAATTTAATTACTTCATACAGCATACCCCCCCATCCCCCACACTTTTTCTTACTATTGAATACACCATGAATTGTCAAACTAATAAAGTAAGCTTATCTGTGAAAAGATCTAAACTCCCAAACACTTCCTAGTTCATTTCACAAATAAACGTGGTCTCAGTTCTAATCTTAACGATGTCTATTTCCACTTGCAGTTTGCCAAACCCGATGTACTTTTTCTGACAGAATATCAGTTATCACTTGATTCAACTACTGCTCATCTCCATTGCCAAAATTATTCGCTGTATGATTCTTTTCGCCTCAAAGATGGTACTTGTGCATATGTCCAATTCGATATTCCCTGTTAGAGACTTGGTAATTTGGAATCTCCTCTTTTCGATCTTCTCTGGCTTAAAATCTCTCTACCTCATTCTGTCAAATTCATCTTTTGTCTCTACCGTTCTCCCAACTCCACTAATCACTTGGAGCTCTGACTTCCTCTCTTTGCAACTTGACTTTCTCCCGTCCAACTTTCCTAAGAGAGGTAATTTTCCTTGGTGATTTTAATGTTCACAATTCCAGCTGGCTTCCGTTATCTAGTCACACCGAACCAGCTGGTCGAGATGCTGAGGCTTTTGCAATTACTAATGACCTTGCCCAGATTGTTCATTTATCTACAAGAACACTGGACAATCCTAACCATACAGCCAACACTCTTGATCTTTTTCTCACAAACAACCCTTTTAAGTATACGGTCGAAGTGAGTGGTCCTTTAGGCACCTCAGATCACAAATTGGTGATTGTCTCTTCTCCAATGGAGCCTTTATCTCATGGCTATTCCCAATCGCGTATTGTTTGGCATTACAAGAATGCACAATGGGATGACCTGCAAGATTTCTTTTCTTCTTTTCCTTGGTTGGATTACTGTTTCAAAATTTCTGGTGTCAGTTTGCTCAGATCATTTCAGTGAAATTACTCTTGTAGGAATGGAATCCTTTATTCCACACTTCACTTTAAAATCTCGTCCTTTATCTAAACCTTGGTTTTCCAATAAATGTGCTAAGGCTTCAAATGAAGAACATTGCATATCGTAATTAGCTTGTTTCCAATTCTCAGTTTCATTTTCTACCTACACCAAAGCACGTAACAATTGTAAAGCAGTCGTTAATCTGTCCAAAATAGATTTTGAGCAGGCTAAGAGTCGAAATCTTGCTTCTTGCCCTAATGGTAGCCGAGCATTCTGGTCTGTTGCCAAAGCTATTGGTCACAACTTTTGCCCATCGCTGCTCCCACCTCTGTCAAAACCAGATGATTGTATTGTCACTTCAGCCAAGGATAAAGGTGAACTGCTAGCATCCCATTTTTCTTCCAACTCCTGTAATGATCTCGGTAAAACACCTCCAACCATTCCCAACACGCTCCATTCAATGCCTCCTGTGGTCTTCCGTAAAAAGGATGTCAGAAGGATTTTGATGAAACTTGATGCTCAGAAAGCTCCAGATCCTGATGGTATTTCTCCACTTGTTCTCAAAACCTGTGCTCCTGAACTTACTCCTGTTCTTTGCTGCCTTTTGTCACTTTCTTATTTCAAAGGTGTTTTTCACTTACTTGGAAATTTCCTCATGTCCAGCCAGTTCCTAAAAAGGGTGACAAATCCCTCCCGTCCAATTATCGCCCCATTGCAATTACTTCCACTCTTTTTAAAGTAATGGAGAAATCAATTAACTGCCAATTCTTAAACTACCTAGAAACCTTCTGTCTGATCAACAATTGCCAGTATGGAATCTGTCAGTGTCGATCCACTGGTGATATTCTGGCTTATTTTACCCATTTATGGACATATTCAATGGAAATGTTCAGTGAAAAATATGCTCTTGACATCTCAAAGGCTTTCGATTGTGTTTGGCATAAAGGTCTTTTAAACAAGCTTCCATCTATGGTTTGACAACTGTTTTTTTGTAATTGGTTATCCAGTTCTCTCTGATCGCTTACTGAGGACGATGATAGATGGCTCTCTATCTTCTAATTTCTCCACTAATGCTGGTCCCCCAAGGTTCAGTTCTTTCTCCCACTCCTTTCCTCTTGTATATTAAAGACATTCTTCCATTAACTGGAAATCCTATAAGTAGTTCGGCATTACTTTTCTTCTAAACAGCTGTTCACTCTGTACAAATTGCAAAAAATAATAAAAAATAAATAAAGATCTGGTGCCTCCATAGCCAGGAGCAGCAGTGCATAGCACACGCTTCTTGATTAGACGGGGGTTCGAGCCCACAACCACCAAATACAGAGGATGCGGAAAGGTCAGGAAATGATCACCGCATATCCCCGGAGCAATATGCCTGAGTTGCTAATGCTCCTAAAAACCAAATAATAACAACCACAAATTGCAAATCTGCCCTACCTTGGATATTGTTCCCACATCTGGGGTGGTGCCCCAAAAACCTCTCTCAGGCTTCTAGATTCCATTCAGATGAGGGCAGTTAGGTTAATTAATGACTCATCTCTAACAGAGCCTCTCCACTCGCTGTCTCATAGATGTACTGTTTCTGTTGCATGCCTTTTCTACAGATACTTCCATGGGCACTGTTCTTCTGAATTGGCTTCTATAATTCCCGCTCTCTCTTTAAAAACAGTCTGAACACGTGCTGTCACCAATCAACATCCATTTATTGTCCAACTCCAAATTCACAGAACCAGCTTTTCATCTTCCTCATTTATTCATTTAACTGCCGTTTTCTGGAACAATCTTCTTTCATACATATTTCCTGAAAATTACAGTCTACAGAATTTCAAGTCTAATGTCAACAAATATCTTCTCAACCTCAAACCCAAGCACGGTACTAAGTACTATAGGTTCTAATACCTCTCGTGTTTGGGGTTTTCTAAAAAAAAAACATCTTTCGTGCGTACAGGGTAACACGTGGTTTTTTTTAACCCCCCCCCACAAAAAGAACTAAACTCTTTCTATAGTTGAACTAGATTTGGTCTCTTTCTCTCTAACTTGAGACTGAATGAAGTTCAATTCCTTTTTCTTTTTTGCCACAAAAATAACGCAGAACTGAACTCTTTCTACAGTAAAGCTGTTAATGCTTAAATTCTAAGGCTCTCAAATATTTCGTCAAGAACAGTTTTTTTTTTTTTTTTTGTTGTAACCATTTAAATGAGCTTCCTACGACATTCAACTGAATTAAAATTACAGTATTGCAAGCACTGTTTAAAACAATAACACACTGCTAAACACACGACTAAGTGTACTACTCTAGCATAACTTTTTTTTTTGTTCTCTATTGTCCCTATGTTGTTCTATCTTCCACCACATGTTAGAAACAAACAAAATGACATCACATAGTGACACCTATCAGAAACAGTTAGGTAGATCACAACTTATGCAACAAGGTTAGCTATGTGTCAGATTCTCATATTTACTTTGTGTTAATGGCAGAAGCTGGAGATAGTGTACTAACACTCATCCTCCCCCCCCCCTTTTTTTACAATGTATATAAAAATGGGGGAGAGGAGAGTTAAGCATTTTAAACAAATTAAACAACAAAATCAGTATTATAAATGAGGAATTAGTGATATTTACAGTCTTTATAACTCCTACCATGAATAATGATTAATTTCTACAAGACTGCACTTATGATTATTAACTTGTTTTCATTGTTATATCTATGCCTGCAATTTTTTTAGCAAAAGTAATCTATGTAAATAAAAACTTATTTAAGCCAATTTGTAGTAATGTGTCAGAGGCTTGCAAGTTGAGACCAAGGCTCATGTACAATAAAGAAATTCACACATACTGAAGTGCATTAACAAGTAGTCGCTTTCCAATGTACAGATGTCATAAAACTAAACAGCCTGGATCGAAGTTACATATTTTCCAGGCATATTTTGGGCAGCACTTCATTAGTCAGTTGAAGGATTACCGCCAGCCAAGCTAAAGAAATCCCCTTTAAAATTCTAACTGCAACAATGCCTCCCCTGGTTCCACTGTTGAATAAATTACGCTCTGCTCAAAGTTGCATTTCTGACACCCAATGCAACTCCAGTGCTGCAACAAATGGATCAGGAAGTGACAGCAACTTTCAAGGCTTATTATCTACATATATCTATAGCTATAGTGTTAATTGCAATGCAGCACCAGGGGTTCCTCCCAAATCTGCTCTATCTATAGCTATTTCAACTATACAGGACAGCATTACTGAAGGATTTTTCCAAAGAATATGAATGATGTTTGAAAGAACTTGTGCCCTCAATTTACCAACAGCTTTCAAGAGTTTGAAGATACAGCCAAGGAAGAGACCAGTAAAATCAGCAATTTTTTCCCATCAACTGGATCTTGAGTGTGATGCTGAAGATGTTTAAAATCTCCTCAATTCACATGGTGCACAGTTGATAAACCAAGGAGTTAACAGAATCAGAGCCCCAAAGGGTACAGAGGAGAGTCAGGATGAAGAAGTGGAATCACCAATGCACTTTACAATGAAGGAAATGGCTAAAGCATTTAAGGACATTGATAAAGGAATGGCAAACTTTGAGAGGATGAATCCCAATGGGCCAGGTTTTCCAAAATTAACAAAACTATCCAGGATGGCCTGTCTTGTTAAAGGGCCACATTGGATAGCTCAACATCATTGTCATTCAAAGGTTGAATGACCATCAAAACCTACTATATCCTCATCAGGTCCTCAAAACTATGTTAATCACTCTCCAATCCATCTAATATTAGTAGGCATACTAATTACAAGCACCATCACAAAATCAAAATTTTAAAATAGAAATGAAACAAAGTCATTAAAAATTTTTAAAAAATCATAAAACACTTGTTGTTACTTATTTTGTGATGTAATGATATCTTCTACATATATTTATGTATCATCTGATTCAGTTTCATCAACTTCTGCATCTGAATTCCAGAAAATGTTGGCTTTTGTAAGTCAAAATTGGACAATAATGGTTGACAGGAATGGCAACCTTTGAGAAAATGAACAATGCACGATTTTCGTGAAAATTAGATCAAGATCATGGCCACATTTTATGCTTGGTCAAAACACTAGAATTTCATCGAGAAGTATGAAGTTAAGTGCATGGTGTTCGTGAAACTACATATATGAGCTGGAGAGGCTAGAATAGGTTAAGATTATATCTTTAATTCATTTTTCAGTGGCAGATTTTGCATTTGAGAGGGTTTTTAACATATCCCACGTTAAAGCTTTAAAATGAAATTGTAATTTTTTGTTGGTTTTGGCAGATCCTGCGCATGTGGGGTCCAAAGCGTATGCCTGTGTGGAAATCTGCCACTGCCATTATGAGGCACAGAAATTTAAAAATGAAAATAAAGGACAAATTGCGTCCTTTCTTGTTTCAATAAAGGACGTCTGGCGACCCTAGCTATTAATGACACAAGGGCAACTAAGGCCAAAATGTGCCATTTATCTTATAATCTGTACAGCAGTGCAATTACATGCAAGAATATAGCTATGTTCACTGATGGAACAGGAGAAGGTTGATCTATAATTGTATTCAAGAATTTGTTTTAGTGTTGGAGGATTCTGTTTGAAAGGTGCAGGATCTGATATTTGAAGAAGAGTGTAGAGTTGATTAAAATATGTTTAACACAGCTGTGTTTGACATAAAGAGGAATTCTTGACAGAAAATCACCTAGCTGCCAAACTAAATCCACAATTTACCAAATTTATTAACAGTCACAGAGTTATGAGCTATAGGGGTTGCCCATCTCATACATTTATTTTCAAAGAAAATAAAGGTAAAGGGCTTATTTGAAAATAACTTTTTAATGATATTAGTTTTTAAATAAACTACATTCTTTCATTAATCTTTCTTGCTTTCTAGACTGAAGGAGGTTTATCGTCCCTAGGCTTTATGTATGCATTGCATGAGAAATGAAAAACTTTCAGAATAAAGTTTGCTTTTTTATGGCTAACTGAATAATTACAGTGACACTATTCTAAGGTATCCATTATGGTTGTATTAATTCACAAAAAAATAAGAAGAAATTGAGAGAATTTTTTAAAAAAATTCCCATTTTAATACAATTTTACTATTTTATTTTTTTTGCAAAAAGAAAAAAGGTGGAGAAAAACTGTTATTGCCAAAAACACAGAGAAACAATGTCACGACAATGAGATGGAGAAGGGCTAAAATCTGGTCAAAAATACTGATTCTCAGTCATAAACCCAGAGAGTTGTCAGTTAGGACAACAAGACAAAGTACTAATAACTAATGGTAAAGCATTACAGTGAGGAACACTGAGTGAAAAATAAATAACACTTTTTCCGCATCATGTAAATGAAAAACTTTTTATTCCTGGGAAAATGACTAAATAACTCATGTAGAACATCATACACCACTACTATCTAAAAACACACTTATAATGGTACATGGTCATTAAACTAAGGCTGAACATGAGCAGAGCCACTTAATGTCAACTTTCACATGCATATCATTAAATTTAGTCTGTAACTGAAAAAAAATAAATAATAATAAAAATAATAAAAATAAAAATAAATAAAATAAATAATAATAAATAATGTGCCCGCAAATATGAAAAAATAATACAAACTGGGAAAATACAGAAGAAAACTAAATTTAATCAAAAACACACTTGACAATCAGAAACCTTCCAACTAAATTGGAAGAGTTGGCAGATTGTTAATGCATTAGGGTGTGTTTCAGTTTTGCTTCATTCTGACTCTTTTCATTTTAACTGTGTGAGAGAGTTGTTTAAATTATCTTTGTTCAACACCAAATGGGGTAACAGCTTAGGTGAAACTGCAAAGGTTAATACACATCTTTCTCTTATTCCACTGATTTATATACTGTATATATATATATATATATATATAAAAAATAATAATAAAATACTGCAAATACTTGCATACAAGTTGACAATGTCCATAGTTTTGGGCCTCAGGAAGTCATAAAATGTAATTATCAATATTAGAAATTAGCACATTTTTCTAATATGTCAATATCAGAAAATGCGCTTTGAAGGCACAACCAACACTGCCCGATTTTGTATACAGTAGACTTTCAAAATAACGGCGCCTTCGGGAATTGAAGATGCTGTTATTTTGATTTTTCTGTTATCTAGAAAGTTTTTTTTTTTTTTAATATATTTAATGCAGAAACAATGAGGCCAAATAAGAAACAGAGAGATTAAGAATGCAATTTTATTAACTGCACATAAAAAACATAAACATGTTGAAGATCCAATGTTATATTCTACCATTAAAACACTCCTACTTACTCCCATTCTATTATTATATCAAGTTTGTCACTAAACTTTAATGTTGTTCTTTTCTCCTCTGTATGAGGTTTATTAACATTAGGAACTGTAGTGAAGGGTTTTTAATTTAAAGTAAATATAAAACAGCATATAATCCGTGATATCAGTAGAGAATTCCCTTTCAAAATGGCAAACCTAAACAAATACAGTAATCATGTGACTTGCAGTTTTCTTTTTTCAGGAACCATTCTCAATGTGCCATTAGACCGAATGTTCTGTTATTTCTACAGTCTACTGTACTTTTATGTAACAAAATGGACAAAGTGTGCAAAACTACTTTCCACTTAAAGCCAGCTTCATATGACACTCAGTTTCAATTTTAATTTCAGCCACACCTCCACTTTTTACAAAAGAATTAATAAAACTGTTTTATCTGATTACCAATATAGGCAACCCCTGTATAACATGGTACTTGGTACTTCTACAACATGGTTTTGCTCTAACATGATTGATAAAGTGCAGCAATCCTCACAAAACACAGTACTTATATAACAGGGTTTGAGAATTGCAGGAAATCTCGCATTACACGGTATTTTTGAGCTTCTGTGCTGGCGAAACCCTGCTATTATGTTAGATGTAATTTTCAACATTTCCGTTCCTTTTTGTGATTCCCTGCTGTTGATTTGCTAGTTGTTATCACCCTCATGGTATTTTTCTAAAGCACATTTCTGGAGGTCACTACCATAAAAACAATTTTTGCTAAAATTAAAATTACAGTTGCTCAGAGCGAAACGGATACAAAAATATAGATTGTAACAGGTTTAATAACAGGAAATATACATATATTAGATTAGATACATAAAGCTTTCGGTTATCTAGTTAACCTTCTTCAGTTCATACGAAATGATAGTTAGAATGGAGGCGTGTACTGCCAACCGGGTACGTGAAGCGCATGGCTAATTGTTTGAGGTTGAAGCCTGTGGTTGTGATGTATGTGGGCGTGGCCAGCGCTTGTCAATGGACAAGATCGTTGCTTCGGTGATAGGGTGTACTTGGCAACCACTGTTCCTGTTCACTGAGGTATAGGAGCATTTGATGTTTAACGATTCCAACCAGGCACGGCGCAGATAATGGCGGGACTTATCCACAATCACGACATCGCGGTGTGGGTCAATGTCGTGGTGGGTTGCCCAAATGTTCTCGGCAATAGCTGAGTGCTCCACATCCGCTAAGCGGATCGCTCTTTTGTGTTCGGAAAGGTGTTTTTCGAGCCGTCTCCCAGTTTCCCCGAAGTAGCAGCTAGTGCAGTCATGGCAAGAGATGTGGTAGACCAATCCGCTTTGTAGTAGGGTGGGGACAGTTGTTTTCACTTTGGAGACGAGAGATCGTAATTTCTTGCCTGGGAGTTGCACACACTTTATCCCATGTGATTTTAAGATTCTACAGACCTGTTGTGATAAGTTTGGGTAGTATGGGATAAAAGCGCTCGTGGTTGAGTCACCACCTTGGATGTTTCTGTTGGTTGCTACGTGGTTGCGTGCCTGTAGGTCACACCTGTCAAGAGTATTGATGGGATAGCCACACCTCGTAAGGTCTGCCTCGACTTTAGCGATTTCTGTGCGCCTCTCATTTACAGAGCTAAAGTGTGTCCAGGCGCGAGTTAGTAAGGTGCGTGCAGTGGCAAGAAGATGGCTACGTGCGTGTGCTGACCGGAAGTTGGTAAATTGGCCAGCACACACAGGTTTACGATGGACTGTTGTCTTCAAGCATGTGCTTGAAGAAACCAGAAACCAAACAATTTTTGGTTTCTGGTTTATTGGTCTTTTCTGTTAGTATAATCAATTATAAATGCATAGTAAACTCAATCTTCTTGCATTTGTGATAGTACCAATAGTGGGAATTCTGTGGGTATTAGCATTAGCAAGGGCACATGATGCAGAAAAGAAAACTTATATAGCATCAGCCAAAAAAAAAAAAAAAAAAAAACCCTTATTTCACCCATCCCCTCGCTCCAAATGTTTGTCACGTTCTGCCTTGAATCTATTTAAGCTATCAACTTCTACAACAACAGATAGAAGTTTGTTCCAGCAATCAACCACCCGCTGGCTAAAGGCAAACTTCTGCACATCTATCCTACAACCGACTTTCCTCAATTTGAATTTATGCTCTCTCCGGTGATTATTCTGATTATTCTGAGCAAGAGGTAGAATCCCATCAGCATTGAGCATGCTCAAACCATTCAAGGCTTTATACACCTCAATCAGATCACCTCGCAGGTGCCTAGTCTCCAGACACGGTAATTTGCAAAACTTAAGCCTTTCTTCGTAAGAGCAACCCTTTGTTCCATTCACTAATCTTGTTGCCCTTCTCTGTACTTGTTCCAACAGCTCTACATCCTTCTTAAAATGAGGCCTCCAGACCTGTATACAGTACTCAAGGTGTAGCGTCACGGGGATATCATCATCAGCCATTTTCAATCCACTGCAGGATGAAGGCCTCTCCAGCAACTTTCCAGTTCCTTCTGTTTTGAGCACTGGCCATCCATTTACTACCCACAAACTCATGAATTTCATCCATCCGTCTCTGCCTTTGTCTTCCAGGTTTTCTTCTAGCTCCTCTTGGATATCATTCTGTTATTTTCTTAGTCCATCTGTCATCATGTCTTCAAGCTATTTGTCCTGCCCAAGACCATTTTAGTTCTTTAGTTTTGATAAGAATGTCCTTTACTTGAGTTTGTTGCCTAATCCATGTGTTTCTCTTCTTATCTAACAGTCTGATTCCCAATATGATTCGTTCCATTCTTCGCTGTGTAGTTCTCAGCTTCTCTTCCATTCTTTTGGTGAGTGCCCAAGTTTCACTTCCATAAGTCATGGTGGGAAGTATACATTGGTTCATTATTTTACGTTTCAGACAAACTGGGATATTGCTCTTCAGTATGTGTCTATATTTCCTGAATGCTATCCATCCTTCTTCTTCTCTTGACTTCCAGCCATTTATCATTATTACAGCTAATAACTTGTCCCAGATAAGTATATGACTCCACCTTTTCAATTACTGCTCCTTCAATCATTATTTCCCTTTCTGTGGCATACTTGTTCATCGTTACTTTTGTTTTAGCCATATTCATCTTTAGTCCAAAATCCTTACTAGCTGTGCATAACTGATTAAGGTTTTCCTCTAATTCTTTGGGATCGTGGCTTATGACCACAATGTCATCTGCAAATCGTAAATGGTTTAGGTACTCTCCGTTCACATTGACTCCTTTCTGCGACCAGTCTAATCTTCTGAAAGCTTCCTCAAGGGCAGCAGTAAACAGCTTCGGAGATATTGTGTCTCCTTGTCGAACTCCTTTCTCAATTTTAAATTTCCTACTGTCTTTGTCTAGCTTAATGAAGGAAGTAGCACTCTCATATATTTTCTTCAAAATCATAATATATGGGGTATCAATGCCTTGTCTTTCCAGTGCCCGAAACATTGCCTTATGGAGTCAAATGCCTTTTCATAATCCATAAATGCCAGGCATAATGGTGTTTTATATTCATTTGCTTTCTCCATTAGCTGTGTATATTCCGTGAAGGTGATCCATAGTTGAGAATCCTGTCCTAAAGCCAGCTTGCTCTTTCGGTTGATTCTCATCAAGTATTCTTTCTAATCTGTTAGTAATGACCCTTGTGAACAACTTGTAGATGTGGGATAACAAGCTAATTGGTCTATAATTTCCAATTTCTGATTTATCTCCTTTCTTATGCAGCAAAACTATGATTGCATTATTCCATTGCTTAGGCGTCACACCTTTTCTAATGCACTTTGTGAAGAGCCTTGCCAGTTTTTGTGTTATGTCTCTATCTCCCAATTTTAACAACTCTACAGTAACTTCATCTTCCCCCGGGTTTTTCCGATTCTTCATTTTCTTCAATGCATGTTCTACCTCATCAGGAAGAATATCGAGTATGTCGTATGTATTGCTACTTTAAATCCATTTTCCCCACTGCTGGCATCATTCCCTCGCTCCTTGTATAATTCTCTGTAGTAGTTTCTGCTATTTGAATTATGCCTTCTCTGCTGTTTATAAGTACACCATCGCTATTCTTCAGTTTCAGTACCATTTGTCTTTCTGTATTACTGCTCATGGCTGCTGATTTAAATCCTTTGTTTTCCCTTAATGCTTGTTCTACTTTTCTTGTGTTAAATCTTCTTATGTCCTCTCTGAGTCTCTTTCTAATGGCTTTGCATAACTCAGTATACTCAATTTTCTCCCTGTCAGTGTTTTTCTTGCTTTTCATTTGTCGTCTTCGGTTCATCATGACAAGTGTTTCTTGACTAATTTTTTCTTCTTTGGATTTCTTTTTCCCTACAGGTTTCTTGGGCTTTATCACTTTCAAAAAGTTGTAATATTCCTCGTCGATATCTTGGTCCTCAGCAGTCTGCAGAAGCTCAAACTTGTTCTTAAGTTCCAGTACATACTGCTTTTTCTCCTCTTCTGTTATCTCAAAGACCTTCGTATTATTTATTCGAGTCAGTTTTTTTCCTTTCTTTTCTTACATTTATATCAAGTGTACACCTTACCATTCTGTGATCACTTCCAACATTTACCTTATTTAGGACAGTAACATCATTCACAATATATCTTCTGTTAGTGAGGATGTAGTCGATTTCATTAGTAGTTAATCCATTTGGACTCTTCCATGTCCACTTTCTGTTCACCCTTTTCTTGAAAAAAGTGTTCATTACTGACAGTCCTTGAGATTCGGCAAATTCCACAAGTCTTTCACCTCTTTCATTTCTTTCACCAATTCCAAAATTTCCTATAGTTTCCCTTTCTGCGCTGTTTTGTCTTTTTCCAACCTTAGCATTGAAGTCTCCCATAATAACAGTGTAGTGGGTTTTCTGCTCATCTAGAAGACTCTCAATTTCGGTGTACATTTCTTCAACCTCTTCATCATCATGGCTCGATGTTGGTGCATAAATCATTATAATCTTTAGCTTGTACCTCTTAGAAATCTTGAGTAATAGTCTTGATACTCTTGGTGATGTACTTTTGAATTCCAAAATGTTGTTTTTAAAATCTTTATGGACCAGAAACCCAACTCCACCTTTCACTCCTTTCACTGTTTCCATTGGTGCACAGCAGATTTCCACTTTATAAACTTATAAGTGATTCATTTCTTCTTCTTGTTTCAGCCAAACCGATGATATTCCAATTCACATTTTCTAATTCCTTTTTCAGCTCTAATATCCTGTCTTCACCGATGAGTGATCTTACGTTATAACAGGCCAAGTTCAGTTTCCGTGCATGGCAGCCTGGTCGTACCCAGAGATTATTAGCGCCCTCTGCTTCCACTCTGATCCTCTCGCTGCCGTAAGAGGGAGAGTGAAAGCTGCTGGGGACTGAGGGCCATCTGTTTTGTTGTGCTTTCACATGCTGGAGGGTTTGGTCTTTTCCTCTTCACACTGAGCAGGCGTCTTGAAGAGAACTACTCTACACGTTCGTTGCCACCTAAGTGACGTAACAGGGCTTACCATCGAGGTGTGCATGAGTGGATTTTAGGGAGGCAGGCCAACAAGCCTTCTCCTAAATCTTCTGTAATAGAGAGATATTGGATCCATCAGTGTTTTGGGCTGAGTGTCTGATAACACACAGGATACCTGTTCCCCTCTAAGCCCTTTAAGGGGATAATCACCTCCTTATTCCTGCATGAAAAATTCCTGTATATCATTGACAAGACACCATGAGCTACTCTTGCAGACTGTCTGCGCTGCTCAGAAAACTTCATATCTGCCAGCACAATTACCCTCAGGTCCTTTTCATTCTCTACCAATGTCAGTGTGGTACCACAGAGTTGATACATTACTCTGGGATTACTGTTTCCCATATGTAGTACTTTACATTTTTCAATGTTAAATTTCATTTGTCACCTCTCAGCCCATCTGCTCTACTTTTCTAGATTCTGTTGCAGCAGTGTACTGTCATTAATTTCATTAACAACCCTGCCAACCTCCATATCCTATGCAAATTTGGACATAAAGCTGATATACCATCATCAATATCATTTGTAAATACAGAAAACAACAATGGACTCAACACTGAACCCTGAGGGACTCCATTCATAACATTAGTCCACAAAGAGAGGTGCCCATTGATTACTACTCTCTGTCTTCTCCCACTCACCCATCCCTTTATCCATAGCAGCAATTTGCCTCCAATGCCACACTGCTCCAATTTGTGCAGCAATCTTCCATGTGCAACAGTATCAAAGGTCTTTCTAAGATCCAAATATATGATATCAAAGTTATTCTTGCATCCAGTTCCTTTGCGACTACATGATAGTATCGAATAAAATTAGTCAGACAAGACTTCCCCTTAACAAACCCATGCTGAGTCCGAGCTATAACTGAAGTCTTGTCTAGATGATCCTGCAATGCTTCTTTAACCAGTTTCTCCATAAATTTCCCTGGAACAGAAGTTAAACTAACAGGTCTGTAATTAATTGTGTCTCCCTTTGATCCTCCTTTGGTGGATTGGGGTGACATTTGCACATCTCCAGTCCATGGGTACCGCCCCTGAGTCCAAGGAAGCTCTCATAATTATGACTAAGGGTTTGCTTACTTCCTTTGCTGCCTCCTTTAATATAACTGGATAGATTCCATCCACCCCAGGTGCCTTTCTTATGTTTATCTTCAACAATTCAGTTATTACAAGATTATCTAGCTTACTGCCAGAGTTGAATACACCTGTGGCATTCCCCTCCCTGAATAACTCCTCATGTGTGAATGTAGATGCAAAATATTCATTTAGTTTGTTAGCTACCTGAGGAGGATCATCAACAGTTGAACCATCGATATCAAGTGGACCAATCTGATTCATCCCCTTCCTTCTACAGTTAACTTAAGTAAAGAACTCTTTGCTGTTTTTCTTTGCATCCTTTGCCAAAGATTTCTCATAATCTGCCTTTGCCTGCCTAACCTCCTTTGTAACTTGGTTACAGACCAGCTTATATCTATCATAGGCTTCTGTGTCACATGTTAATTTATATGTATCCCATGCATTTTTCTTCTCTGTCACATGTGTAATTAGTTCATCTGATATTCATTTAGGTCTAAACCTTGAACAATATTTCTTTGTTGGTATGAAAAGCCTAGTATCTTCCAAGATTAATTCTTTGAATGCTTCCCATTTTGAATTTGCTGTTGGTAACATCAGTTGGTCCCACCGTATAGAATTGAAATACTGTCTCAGACCACCGTAGTCACCTTTACGAAAGCAAACACCCTTTCCTTTACCCTCGATGGTAGTTACCTCTTTGAGTAAATCCCACTTCAGCACACTGTGATCACTGCCACCTAGTGGTTCCTTTATCTGCAGAGTCTTGATGCATGAAGAATCACTACTGATAATCAGATCAAAAGCACTGCTCGTTCTAGTTGCTTCCCGAACATGCTGCTGTAGAAAACAATCATCCAATAAATCCAAAAAAGCCTTGCTAGTGTGGGTGACCAACCCAGAAATTACAGTCCATCTCTGGGAAATTAAAATTCCCCATTATACGACACTCAAATTTACTGGCCCACTCTATTTCTCTGCACAATTGCTCATTATACTCATCAGATTCATTTGGCCTATAACACAAACATACTCTCATTTTTCCTTTCTCAGTGCTTATGTCACAACAAAGACTCAACATTGCATTGTCCACCAATATCTATTGCATGCACTTCCTTAGATTTTATGTGTTTCTTAACTAACAGCATAACCCCTCCTCCCTTCCTGCCCTTTCTATCCTTCTGTACACGTTGTACTCCCCAAATTACAGTTTTGCACTGCTTATGTCTGTGTGACACCATGTCTCTGATATCCCAACAATATCTGCCTTTGATGTCTTGACTAGCACTTCAAGCTCATTGAATTTGTTAACTATACTCCTAGCATTGGTATATATGTAAGTATACATGCACCTGTTTCTACTCTTAGTTACCCTAACACAGCCCATGTATTTACTTGTTCCACTATGACTCCCAGCAGTCCTGGAAATCCCCATTGCTTTGCTTCCCAGGCTGCTGCTCAATTGCATTTCAATAGAAGTAGTAGTGATTTTTGCACTACTTCTATTTCAATAGAAGTAGTGCAAGAATCACTTTTACCTCTGCCAGCAGCTACTGTTTAATCTAATAGTCTGTGTATCCCCTCCAAGCTAGCAGTTTTCTGACCCATATAACTCTGTCTCGATAGCTTCAGCAAATATTCTTGGACCCTTTCTATTTAAGTGCATTCCATCCCTGTGGAATGCATTCTCTCCTGTTAACAAGCACAGACCAGGATGAGAAAAATTCTACCCCTTGAATCTTGCACAATCTCTCCATGGCCGAATTGATCGACAAGGCTCTCATCATATACTCCCTCCTATCATGTCTGTGCAGAATTGCAGACACTCTGAAATTCGACCCTAACTCATGGCTTTTTTTCACCATTGACTTGTACTTGTTAAGTAATTCTGTTGGTCTCCTACTCTTAATATCATTAGTGCCAATGTGTACAACAATATCACTCTTTGTGCCCTTAAAAGATGATATCTGCTCTACAACGTCATCAACCTTTGCCCCTGGTCCTGTTCCATCTATCCTTTTTGCACAATATGTTCCCCGTTTCCCTGACAATAGAGTCACCTACAACTAGTTCCTTTGGGACCAGCGCATTCTGCCTTTGGGTTTGCCGCTGTGTTGCTTGATGTTCAAGTGCAAGCTCTGGCATTGATGTGGGCAGCTGAGAGCTTGATGGGCCCCTCAATTTAAATCCTTCGAGGGCATCCATCCTGTCCTTCAAGCTCTCATATAAGCCATAACAATGCTGAGTTGGCCTGATTTCCTTGCACTCCTTACATCGCGCACATACAAAGACATTCTCCTTGGCAATATCATGTCCGTTTCCTGATTGCTCCACAAACATCAAACAAGCAGTGCATTTCAATAGACTGTGATTCAGAGGAAACTGCACCCCTCAGTTCTCCCCTAAGCCACAGCACTTCCATTAGTTTGAGCCTTTTGCTTTGCTGCTCTGGTCTGAGTCATGATTTCTATTCAAGTTCAATAAAATTCCAATACAAAATATAACCCTAAACTTATATTCCAATGCAGTTATAACACTATATATATATATATATGTATTTCGGTATCGAATGTTATCTCCAAGTTACGTTATAAGACTTTCTTATCCCCTGTCAACTTCTATGTATTAATTTATGATGTTACGTTTGTTAAAACTAGGTCACTATATATATTTAGTTAAAGTACAATTCAACTGACAATGAAATTTAATAAGATTAATAAATTTTACTGACTGACTGATACTACTATACTTGCTATCTAGTTTTCCCGTTAAATTTACGCTATCTAGTTTTCGTTAGACTTTATGCTATCTAGTTCAGTGCACACGTTGTATCATATAACAATGGCGGCAAGTTACGAATGTTTAATATATTGACACGATGTATTTTTTTTATTTATTTATTTATTTTTTTATGTAAACCCCAAACACAAGAGGTATTAGAACCTATAATACTTAGTACCGTGCTTGGGTTACTTTCCAAATCGCACTATCTAAATTCAAAATAAACCACAGAGCTTGACTAGGTCTATAAGCTACTTATAGAAATAATTTAATCTAACAATTAAGTCAATAAAGTGGCTAAGTATAATTAAAAACTTTGCATTCGCGGGAACTGCAAAACTTGTTCAACACATGGATTTGATACCCTTGAAGAGTATCAAATCCGTGTGTTTTCACGTTATTATGGTGAAATGTGTTTCCCCTTCCATGAAATATTCAATCATATAAGAAACAAATAAATTTTCAGAAACTCATTACTCCATATCTCGCTTGTGTGTGCTGTGTTCTTAATTGCTTTATCACTTTTATTGTTTTAAATTTTAGAACCAAAAAAAAAAAAAATATATATATATATATATCAATTAGTTAGTATGTACATATTATTACAGTATGTCTTAATTAAGCTATGTATGTAAGCGTAAATTTATTTTTATTTTGTTCACTGGAAAATATTCTTCCAAATTTCACGTATCATTTAACTTTGTTAATTGGTAAGGTAATAAAGTTAAATTTGTGCTTTATATTTTTAAAGTGGGGGGGGGCACTGTATTTTGCTAGGAGATCCCTGGTTTACGTTCTGTGCTAATGAAGTTGTGCTTGTTTGAGACCATAAAAAATTGACTTTGAAGCGTGCAGTTCGTGACTTTTAAAGAGAGCAGAAGATACACAAAATCTAGATGCTGCAGAAGAGATTGTGCTTAGCAGCAATGAAGAGGAAGGAAATTAATTGAATGTACATTATCTGACATGTAAGTATCACCATTTGTAAGGCAAGATGTTTTTTCAATTATTACTATTTAGGTTACTACTATTATAAAAATATTAAAAGTTAAAATATTAAGTTATTACTACTATAAAAATTAAGTTTCTGATAGTTATAAAAAAAATGGTGTATTTTTGTTAGCTTATGGAACATAACCCCCTTTTTGTACTGGTTCTTAGTTCCGTATAACACAAAATTTGCATTACATGATATTTTGTAGGAACCAAACTACCGGGTTATACGAGGGTTACCTGTACTATCAACTGCACTTCTGACTACTGTGCAACAACAAATGTAGGTGCTATAAAAGTTGAGAAATGTAAGACAGTCACCTGGATTTGTTCTACAAAAACTGTGCAACAAAAGTTAGTGTTGACCAGATATGCAATAATCTATGCACTGCATCACTCTATAAAGAGAACCAGATGGGTTTTTCCCCAGTAACATTAAAAAATTATTTCAAGTTATTGAAATAAATTTTTCTCCATATGTAGAAACATGACATGATTCACATGTAAGGCGACCCTGTACCTTTTGACTTGATTTATACTCTAGTAGCTATGGTATACCAAGAATGCATCCACTGATATAATCAGAAATTCAGCATCAATTGTGCATGTGCCTTGAAAAACTAGGAATTCATCTAATTGACATTATTAGCTGGATGAATCTCCTACAATTTTGTAACGTATTAATGATTTCACTAAATGATACTAAGAAATATCAACAGAAACTGATATACCTAAACATACCTTATGAAAAAATGCAGCTCCTGTAAGAACCATAGACAATTCACATGAATGATTTGAATTGTAAAGCCAACCACCATTTTGTATGTCCCAAGCATGATAACGGCCAGGAAAACCAACAATTCGATCACGTGCTTCTCTCCATACTCTAAACAAGAAATAATAAACTTTGTTACCAAATTTAAAAATGTTATTTTTTTTCATAATACTGGTCAATATTTTAAGTGTTTGTGCTGTGAGGAATCTATAAAAATTAAAGCAAACTAAATTCATAAAAAAAAACCCAAACAGTATTCTTTCTATGAACAAAATAGCATTTGATAAAGAAACAATAACAAAATCGATATCTATAACATAAAATTTAGATATGCAGCAGGCCCCCGTTATAACGCAGTTCGCTTTACGCTGATTCGCTATAACGCTGTTCTTATAGTATAACCCTTTTCTGACTATAACGCTGTCACAGATCACTATAACGATCTTTTACAGATTGCATTTTTGGCATATTTTAACGAAATCGTTTCATTTGATGGAGTCGATAGCTAGAAAATGAATAGCAAAACAGCATTAAAATGTTTCCACCGCGCTCAGTGAAATTTTCTTGCACGCTAATTTAATGCAGTACAGTGACTTGTTACGTAGTTCCGAGATCAACATTTTAAAAAATTATTAAGTATATTGCTTGTAATATTTGTGTTATATGCATTTATCCAAAGACTAATCATCACTCAGTACAGTAGATGTCGTGCATAACGGACAGTTTACTCGAACATTGTATCATACTTAATGCAACCAACGCAGTTACATTTTCGAAGAGTTAATAATGGCGGATAAGAATGAAAAAGCAACAATGTCTGGACGCAGTATGAAGACTATAAATGTAAGAAACAGAATTTGAAAATTAAATTAGACGTTTTGAAGCGAATCGATTCCGGTCAACGACAAGCGGATGTGTGCCATAATTTAGGACTTGCAAGTTTAACTGTAAGAACAATTATAAAAAAAAATAAATAAAGAATTAATTTTAGCAACGGGAAAGACAGCTGTTCCACTGCAAGCAACTAGGGCTAGTCGACTATTAGGATTGAAATGGAAAGACTTTAATTTTATTGAAGATAATATCCAATGCAGAATTCAGTTAAGTTAAAT
Organism: Mastigoproctus giganteus; assembly: GCF_048544385.1. NCBI lineage: Eukaryota > Metazoa > Arthropoda > Arachnida > Uropygi > Thelyphonidae > Mastigoproctus > Mastigoproctus giganteus. The sequence continues at coordinate 75,217,794 of NC_143579.1, forward strand.
ATTATAAGAGAGAGAGAGAGAGAGAGAGAGAGAAAGAGAGAGAGAGAGAGAGAGAGAGAGATTAGCCAATATGATGATCTGAAGAAAACTCACCTAAAAAAAAAAAAAATGTGGAACCATTTAAAACTGGTAAGGGCTGGTTGAATAGATTTAAAATCTAGGGAGAAGCCGCAAGTGCAGATCAAGGAAGCGAAACTTTCAAGAAAGAACTTGTTAAAATTATTGAAGAGGGGTATTGTGTGTTATACTTCTCAACAAGTTTATAACATAGATGAAAAGGACTTTTGTGGAAACGAATGCCTAAAAGAAGTTTCATATTAAAAGAAGAAAAAAACATGCCAGGTTTCAAAGCGGCGAAGGATCGGTTGACGTTATTGTTGGGTGGTAACGATGCGGAGGATTTAAAATTAATACCCTTTTTAGTTTATTTGGAAGAGGGCCAAAGTTCAACCCAAAATCGACACATTTTTCATGATTAAATTCATCAATTAAATCAATTAAAATCAATTTAGATCAATTAAATTCATGATTTTAATTGGAATTTTAAGTTTAATTTTGATATGTAAGTAGTCACCACATAATTATATACATATGTAATGCAGAATATTTTATATGTACAAATATTTGAATATTAAATATTTTGACTGAGATTTGTGCATATTTTCACTACCGTTTATTATTGATTAGGAAATATCTTATGGCACCGACTGCAACTCACAAATACATATGTTACCTTATGGGAATGCGGCGCTCGCTTAGCGCGGATTCACTTAGCGCTCTGTTTTTCCGGAACGAATTATCAGCGTTAAGCGGGGGTCACCTGTATAGGCTGTCTGGATACTTTATTAGGACTACAGAGGTTTGGATTATACACAATAATTTGCAAAAATATGCAAATCAAATTGGGCCACAGTGTGTGTGTGTGTGATGTATACAGGAAAGAACTGTAAAACCGTATGATCTGACTTGAAGTAGTAGTAGTAATAGTGGCACGTGATGCAAGAAAGCAAACATATGAGCTTATGCAGCATCAGCCAAAAAAAAAAAAGTGCCCAAACTGGTTCACTAGTAATGAGGACAGGATCTCACAGAGTTCCAAAACAGTACAACCGTTTGGACATATTTAGCAGGTGCTACAGCAGACAGGATTGTGGCACTTGTTGAGTATTCAAAGACTATCATTCAAGTCTTTAACAGAAGGAAGAAATGCCAAAAAAACATCTGTTAACATGCACAAATGTGGCTGAAATTGTAAAGTGATGGGTTGAGGTGCTTAATGTATAAAGAAGATTAATAAGCATAACAGTCTAATCAAAAATGGAACAGCTAGCTTCTGCATTTAATGTAGGAACATTACAAGACATTGTTGTCCACTCCATACAAAGAACCGTACAAACACTGTACTATGGAAGTAGGAGACCTTCAAAGAAGCCAATGATCTTGGACACCAACTGAAAAATATAACTGTGTTTGATGCCTGGCAGAAGATGGATGATGAGGACTGGAGGCAAGTCATATGGACCACTGAGTCCCAATTTACACTCTTCAGCACCAATGGAAGAGTACACATATGGAGGAAACCACGAGGCACCGGAACCATCATTTTGTATATCAACATGACGGTTCCAGGAACATAAAGTAGATCTCGAGCTAGTCTACCTTGGGCTAGTCCAATTCCCCAATCTCAATCCCATGAGCATCTTGTGGAATGAACTGGAAAGGCATGTTCATCAGCATACTCATGTGCCCATGTCACTGGAAGAATTGAAGACAGTTTTGTTAGATGAATGGTCCAGTATTCCTTATGTCACTTTTAATCACCTTGTTGACTCCATGTCAGTGTTCTGAACAAACAGCCAAATATGCTGTTAGTTCATAGCTCCAATGAAGTGGCCAGTCATTGTATACAATTAAAGCTAGCCTGAAGTTAAATGTTAACATTATATACTGAGTGACCACTCACTCAGGTCATTAGGTTGTTTGTTTGTTTGTTATTTAGTTTTTAGGAGCATTAGCAACTAAGGCCATATTGCTCCGGGATATGTGGTGGTCATTCCCTGACCTTTCTGCATCTCTCCGTATTTGGTGGTGACGGGCTCGAACCCAGGTCTAATCAAGAAGCGTGTGCTACGCAGCAGTGCGTAGGTCATTAGGTATAATAAAATATTAGATATAATTTTTTATTATACCTACCCATTTCATGAAATATAGTGCTCCCACCATGTGATAAAGCAGATTAGGTTAGGTGTGTTAAATGCCAAAGCAACTAAGGCTATGATGCATAAGTATCTTGTGCTTGTAACTGCATGTAAATGGTTGATTTGTTGGATGAAAAATCAGAGTCCATTGTTGTTTTCAATATTTATCAATTATACTGAGGAAAATATATTAGGCTTACTGTCTAAGTTTGCATACAATAGCATTAGCATTAGTAGAGGCATATGATGCAAGAAAGTAAGCTTATGCAGCATCAGCCAAAAAAAAAAAAACCCTCCCATTTCACCCCGCCATTCGTTCCAAATGCCTGTCCAGCTCAGCCTTAAATTTATTTAGGCTATCAACTTCCACAAAAAAAGACGGAAGTCTGTTCCACCAATCAACTATCCGCTGACTAAAGGCAAATTTCTGCACATCTATTCTACAACTGTCTTTCCTCAATTTGAAACTGTGTCCCCTCAGATTCTTAATCTGAGCAAGAGGAAGAATCCCATCAGCATTCAGCTTGCTCAACCCATTCAAGGCCTTATACACCTCAATCAGATCACCTTGCAGGTGCCTACTCTCCAGGCACTGCAGTTTGCAGAAATTAAGCCTTTCTTTGTAAGAGCACCCTTTTGTTCCCCTCACCAATCTTGCTGCCCTTCTTTGTACTTAGTTAACGTACGCAGTGTTACATTTCATGCATGTTAGCAAATAGTAATAAAGCAAGTAACAAAAAAAAGCCCAAATGCTTTTATGCAAGAACTGAGACCATTTTATTTCTACACAATATTCCTTTTATTTATTCCCATTTATGTTTTCAATCAGCATATGGCAACAAACATAATATCTAGTGCTTCAGCTACAAATATATAGATAGCCTACATGATATATATGAAATTATAATTGCCAGATTTCTACTGGACCAAATCATTGTAAAAGAGCAAAATATAAAATTTCATGAAAATCCATCTACTTCAGTTCTTACATGCAGATGGACAGACATAGTGAAGACAATACCCACTTCATACATATACTAACGTGCTTAAAAAAGAAAAAGAAAAAATATATATATATATATATAAAACTCCATCACTAGATTTTTACTGTTTCATATAAGTTGCTATCCAATTCTTTAAATTTACATAAGTTCTCCAGTTCTACAAAATCACATAGCAATTAATATCAATAGCTAATTACCTTGCACCTAAAGGAATTTTCTTACACAACATCTACAATATGTGAAAGAAGTGAAAGTAATTCACTTGTAATTCACATTCACACATGAGGAATTATTCAGGGAGGGGAATGTCAGAGGCGACTTAAACTTTGGCAGAGAGCTAGATGATTTTGTAATAACTCAGAGCAAAGTGGAGGAGAAATTGTTGAAGATAAACAAAAGAAAGGCACCTGGGATGGATGGGATCTATCCAGTTATATTAAAGGCAGCAGCAAATGAAGTAAGCAAACCCTTAGCCATAATTATGAGAGCTTCCTTGGACTCAGGGGAGGTACCAATGGCTGGAGATGTGAAAATGTGATCTAATTCACAAAGGAGGATCAAAGGCTGACACAAGTAATTATAGACCTGTGAGCTTAACTTCTGTTCCAGGGAAATTAATGGAGGCACTGGTTAAAGAAACACTACAGGATCATCTAGACAAGAATTCAGTTATAGCTTGGACACAGCATGCTTTTGTTAAGGGGAAGTCTTGTCTCACCAATTTGATTGGATACTATGATGTGGTCACAAAGGAACTGGATACAGGGAATAACTTTGATATCATATATTTGGATCTTAGAAAAGCTTTTGATACTGTTGCACATGGAAGACTGCTGCATAAATTGGAGCAGTGTGGCATTGGAGGAAAATTGCTGCTATGGATAAAGAGATGGTTGAGTGGGAGAAGACAGAGTGGTAATCAATGGACACTGCTCTTCATGGACTAATGTTATTAGTGGAGTCTCTCAGGGTTCAGTGTTGGGTCCATTGTTGTTTTCCGTATTTATTAATGATTAGAAAACAGGCCTTGTGCGCCGGGTTGCATTATATCATCAAAGTTTCTTGCGACAACTGACTAACTGGTTAAAATAAATTTATTAAAATAAAAATATAATATATACATAAGATAAAACAGAAATAAAAAAGCGTCGTTAAAATATATAGTAGCTTTCGAAGCGAAGTGCCTCTTCATCAGCTAGTCTGTGACTGGTGTACTTCAGTATATATTAATGGTTAAAATAGCACAAGTGAGCTGGGCATGATCATGTATCACGAGTCTGGTGTCGGTAAAGCAGAATTACGTACACGTGATGATCGCCAGCGCTCATCACACTGCAATACAGTACATTTTTTAATAAGATGTAAATGTACTCCCCTTGTCTGATTCATAGTACTATTATTGGTGGCTATGTGTAGTGCTTTAAGCCATGAGCGCTGGCAGAAATCACGTGAATAGTCAACGATTTCAATATCCCGTTAGGGATCAAGATTGTGCTGCTCAACCCAATAATGTTCGGCGACTGCAGAGCGTTCAAAATTGGACATTTGCAGAGCCACCTCGTGTTCAGAAACCCGATCTTTCAATCTTCTACCAGACTCACCTAGATAATATGGTATATGCAACCACTCTGTAGGAAAGGAGGAACAGGTATTTTCACCTTAGAAATAATGGATTGTAATTTCCTCCCAGGAAGTTGCACGCATTGTACATGATGGAGACACCAAATCCTAACAAGATGTTCCGATACGCTTTTATTTTATTTCTGTTTTATCTTATGTATAGATTATATTTTTATTTTAATAAATTTATTTTAACCAGTTAGTTGGTCGTTGCAAGAAACTTTGATGAGATATTGATGATGGTATATTAGGCTTAATGTCCAAGTTTTCAGCTGATACGAAGGTTGGCAGGGCTGTTAATGACACTAATGACAGGATCAAGAAAAGTTGAGTAGATGGGCTGAGAAGGTGCAACTGAAGTTTAACATTGACAAACCTTTCTTAGTTTGTTATTTGGTTTTTAGGAGCATTAGCAACTAAGATCATATTGCTCCGGGGATATGCAGTGGTCATTCCCTGACCTTTCCGCATCCTCCGTATTTGGTGGTCGTGGGTTTGAACCCCAGTCTAATGAAGAAGTGTGTACTATGCACTGCTGCTCCTGCCCACCTGGCTACGGAGGCGCCATTGACAAATGTAAAGTACTGCACATGGGAAACAGTAACCCCAAAGTAATGTATTAACTGGGGTACTACACTGAAAGTGGTAGAGAATAAACAGGACCTGGGGGTAATTGTTTGGGCAGATATGAAGTTTTCTGAGCAGTGCAGACGGTCTGCAAGAGTAGCTCATGGTGTCTTGTCAATGATATACAGGAATTTTTCTAGCAGGAATAAGAAGGTGATTATCCCCTTGTATAAGGCAATAGTCAGGCCACACCTTGAGTACTGTATACAGGCCTGGAGGCCTATTTTAGGAAGGATGTAGATCTGCTGGAGCAAGTGTAGAGAAGGGCAACAAGATTAGTGAATGGAACAAAGGGTTGCTCTTACGAAGAAAGGCTTAAGTTTTGCAAATTAAAGTGTTTGGAGACTAGGCACCTGCGAGGTGATCCGATTGAGGTGTATAAAGCCATGAATGGTTTGAGCAGGCTCAATGCTGATGGGATTTTGACTCCTGCTGAGAATAATCGCCTGAGAGGGCATAAATTCAAATTGAGGAAAGACAGTTGTAGGATAGATGTGTGGAAGTTTGCCTTGAGCCAGCGTGTGGTTGATTGCTGGAACAAACTTCCTCTGTCGTTGTAGAAGTTCATAGCTTAAATAGATTCAAGGCAGAACTAGACAAACATTTAGAGCAAGTGGATGGTGAAATTAGATTTTTTTTTTTTTTTTTTTTTGGCTGATGCTATATAAGCTTGTTTTCTTGCATCATGTGCCTTTACTAATGTTAATGCTAATGCAATTCTTGTACTGATTGTATTGGGAAATGCAGCAGACTGGAAAGCAAGGGATTCAGAGATTCAGGCCCTGCTGTGGGTTATCATGGAACAAATAAATATATGGGCCGTATCAGGGCAACTAAGAGTAAGAATAGGTGTATGTATACTTGCATGTACACTAATGCTTGGGGCACTGTAAATAAATTTGATGAATTTGAAGTACTGATTAAGTTATCAAATGCAGACATTGTAAGAATAGTGGAGACACTGTGTCACTCAGACATAAGTGATGCTGAATTTGAATATAGGGAGTGCAATGTATACAGGAAGGACAGACAGAACAGGAGAGGAGTTATGCTCTTAGTTTTAAGAAGAATATGAAATTTAAGGTAGTGCATCCAGTTAACTTGGGTGGCAAGTGCAATGTTGAACCAGTTTGGTGTGATATAAGCATTGGGAAAACAAAATTAAGAGTAGGAGTGTGTTATAGCCCTAATGACTGTGATGAGTGTAACAAACAGCTATATAGGGAAATAGAGCGAGCCAGTAAATCAGAATGTCTTATAATGCAGGATTTTAACTTGCCTGATGCTGAATGGAATTTGTGGGTTGGTCACTAACACACTAGCAAGACTTGTAGATTTCTTGGATTGTCATTTTCTACAGCACACTGTACAGAGACAAGAGGAAGCAATACTCTTGATCTGCTTATCAGCAGTGATTCTTCATGTATTAAGAATCTACAGGTAAAAGGCCTACTAGGTGGCAGAGATAACAGTTTACTAGCATGAAATTTAATTAAAGACATAACTGCTGTCAAGAGTAAAGGGGAAGGCTTTGGCTTTCGTAAAGTTCATTACAGTGGCCTCAGACAATTTTTAAATTCTACGCAGTGGGACCAACTGATGATGTTTCCAACAGCAAATTTAAAATGAGAAACATTCAGGGAAGTAAGATATGTGGCAGAGAAGAAAAGTGCATGAGATGCATATAAATTATTGTGTGATTCAGAAGCCTAGGGTAAATATGAATTAGTCTGTAATCAAGTCACAAAGGAGGTTAGGCAAGTAAGGCAGATTGAGAAGTCTCTGGCACAGAATACAAAGAAAAGCACCAAAGACTTCTATGCTTATATTAACCAAAGGAAGGGGTCGAATCACATTGGGTCACTTGATGTCGATGTAACTCAGTGGTTTTCAACTTTTTTTTTTTTTTTAATAATGGCACCCTTAAGTAATTGATTTTATTTTGTGGCACCTGTACTCAATTTTCTGCCTGTTAGATCCGATTGTGTGTGTGTGTGTGTGTGTGTGTGTAATATTTAAAAAAAATATGTTATATGATAGTTATTATAATAATATAATTATAAACAAAATTACAATTCATTATACAAATTTTATATACTAATTATATAAGTATATAAAATTTGTAAAATACTGTACACCTTTTATAATGAAATAAACATATAAATAAACATGAAATAAACTTTTAAAACAATAAATAAGTTTAACCCCTTCCCGGAACATTTTTTTCCTGAAAATGTGAAATAACAGAATGACTTTTTTTATTTTACAGATTAAAAGTATGCATCATGTGAATACTCATTGTATAGTTTTTGTGATTTTTATAAATTTTTTAGTAGAAAATACATGGGAGTAATTAACTGATTAGGCCTATCTCTAGTTATCTAGTGTATGCTAAAAAGTTTGCAAATTATACAGATTTTTTTAATAAATTAGCGTTTGAGCTAAAAGAAAGGAACAGAAAAACACTCCTCACTGCTCATTATATAAATAAATTTAAAAAATCAAGTGGAACACACAAGCAGTAAACTCCCACCACAAGCAATAATCGTGAACTAACTGACACACGGCCACCGCAAGTGGATAGGCCAGGTAAGCATCGCTTACAGGCAGCAGTTCAAGAGGGTGCCGAAATATTTTCGATATAGTTTTCTGATTGGTTAATGCTTATCAATATTCAGCATTTAGGACGGCAAATTTTATTTTGCTTACTGGCGACACATAGGAACGTGCGCTACTGTTCTGACATTGCTGTACAATAAGTAAATAAGTAAAATGAAAGCCAGTCGTCTAATGCCAGACGTAAGAAAATCCTGAGAAATCTCAGGATTTATCTGGCTAATTTTGCATTAGCCAGATAAATATTCGCGAAAATACATTTCAATCCTAAATTTGGAGGTGTCATTTGGTTTTTAGGAGCATTAGCAACTAAGGCCATATTGCTTCGGGGATATGCGGTGATCATTTCCTGACCTTTCCGCATCCTCCGTATTTGGTGGTCACGGGCTCGAACCCCGGTCTAATCAAGAAGCGTGTGCTATGCACTGTCGCTCCTGCCCGCCTGGCTACGGAGGTGCCTGCAAAAAATTTGGAGGTATTATTGTTTGCTTCGGGTATTATTGTATCCAAAGATATGTTGTGCAGTTCCAAATAACTTTTAAAACTAAAAACGAGATATCTTGGGATAATCCACAAAGGGGTTAAGTAACTTAAATCTAAATCACATGGCACCCATGGAATGTTGTTGCAGCACCCTAGTTGAAAATCACTGGGATTAACTGTTAATGACCCTGCTCAGGTTGCAGACAAATTGAATAGGTATTTTGCATCTACATTCACACATGAGGAATTCTTTAGGGAAGGGAATGCCAGAAGTTTATCAAACTTTAACGAGGAGCAAAATGACTGTGATAACTGAAAGGAAAGTAGAGGAGAAATTGTTGAAGATGAACATAATAAAGGCGCCTGGAGTGGATGGGATCTATCCAATCATATTAAGGGAGGCAAGAGATAAGCGAATCCTTAGTCATAATTACGAGGGCATACTTTTATTCAGAGGAGGTCCCTATGTACTGGAAATGTAAAAATGTACCGCCAATTCACAAAGGGGGATCAAAAGTGACATGGGTCACTTTTGATCCCCAAATACATTAGTTAAACGTCTGTTCCAAGGAAAATAATGGAGTCACCGGTTAAAGGAGTAATGCAGAACCATTTGGACAGGAATGCAATATACTGCAGTCAAAACATGGATTTGTTAAAGGGCAGTCTTGTTTAACCAATCTGATAGGTTACTATGATGCAGTGGCAAAGGAATTGGATGTAAAAAATAATTCTGATATCATATACTTGGATTTCAGGAAGGCTTTTGATACCATTGCACATAAAAGACTGCTGTGCAAATTGGAGAAAAGTGGCAGTAAGGAGAAGTTACTGCTATAGATAAAGGGATGGTTAAGTGGAAGAAGATAGTAATAGTGGCATGTGATGCAAGAAAGCAAATGTATGAGCTTATGCAGCATCAGCCAAAAAAAAAAAAAAAAAATTACAAAACAATCCCCTCTAAATGTTTGTCCAGTTCCTCCTCAAATTTATTTAACTTATCAACTTCCACAACAACAGATGGAAGTTTGTTCCAGCAATTAACCACCCGCTGGCTAAAGGCAAATTTCCGCACATCTATTCTACACCTGTTCTTCCTCAATTTCAATTTATGCCCCTTTAAGTTGGTAATCTGAACAAGTGAAAGAATCCCAGCGTGCTCAACCCATTCAAGGCTTTAAACACCTCAATCAGGTGCCTCGCAGGTGCCTGGTCTCCAGCTTCTGCAATTTGCAGAACTTAAGCCTCTCCTGGTAAGAGGATCCCCTTCATTCCCCTCACCAATCTTGTTGCCCTTCTCTGTACAAGCTGAAGCAATCTACATCCTTATTAAAATTAGGCCTCCAGACCTGCACGCAGTACTCAAGGCGTGGCCTGACCATTGCCTTATACAGATGGACAATCACCTCCTTTTCCCTGCTAGCAAAATTCCTGTATATTATTGATAACACCCCATGACCTGCCCTGGCAGCCTGTCTGCATTGCTCAGAAAACTTCATATCTGACTGCACAATTACTCCCAGGTCTTTTTCATTTTCTACCACTGTTAAACGTAGTACCACACAGTTGGTATGTTTCTCTGGGGTTACTTCTACCCATATGCAGTACTCTGCATTTTTCAATGTTAAACTTCAGTTGCCACTTCTCAGCCCATCTGCCCAAATTTTTCAGATCCCGTTGCAGTAACACACTGCCATTACTGTCATTAACAACCCTGCCAACTTTGTATCATCTGCAAACTTCGATACTAAGCCTGATATACCATCATCAATATCATTGATAAATATACAAAACAACAGTGTAACCAACACTGAACCCTGTGGGACTCCACTAATAACATTAGTCCACAAAGAGCAGCACCCATTGATTACCACCCTCTGTCTTCTCCCACTCAACCTTCCTTTTATCCATTGTAGCAACTTACCCTTAATACCATTCTGCTCCAATTTGTACAGTAGTCTTCCATGCGCAACAGTGTCAAAAGCTTTCCTGAAATCCAAGTATATGATATCAAAATTATTTTTTGCATTCAGTTCCTTTGTAACCACATCATAATAACCAATCAAATTTGTCAGACAAGACTTTCCCTTAACAAACCCATGCTGTGTCTGAATTATTGCTGCAGTCTTGTCTAGATGATCCTGCAATGCATCTTTAACCAGTGACTCCATTATTTTACCTGGAACAGAAGTTAAACTAACTGGTCTGTAATTACTCGTGTCACCCTTCAATCCCCCTTTGTGAATTGAGGACACATTTGCACATCTCCAGTCCGTGGGGAACTCCCCTAAGTCCAAGGATGCTCCCATAATTATGGCTAAGGGTTTGCTTACTTCCTTTGCTGCCTCCTTTAATATAACTGGATAAATCCCATCCACCCCAGGTGCCTTTCTTATGTTTAACTTAAGTACTTGGGTACTGCTCTTTGTGGTCTCCTGTTATTAGAGTCTCCCAGGGTTCTGTGCTGGGCCCATTGTTATTTTCAATATTTATTAATGATATTGAAGGCAAATTAGGCTTAATATCTAAGTTTGCAGATGATACAATTGTTGGCATGGTGGGTAATGACAGCAATCCCACGGGCTCACATCTGGTGAGTATGGGCTTGGCACACCCAGGGTCCTGAGCTGGATATCATCATTCTTCTCTTTCTTGGTGATTCCCTTCTACTTCTGACACACACACACACACACACTCTCTCTCTCTCTCTCTCTCTCTCTCTCTCTCTCTCTCTCTCTCTCTCTCTCTCTCTCTCTCTCTCTCTGGGTAATTCAGAATTTTTTTTTTTTTTAGCTGGTGCAGCATAAACCACAGGCTTCCTTGCACCATATGGCTAATAATAATAATAATAAATAATAATCAGGATGAGCTACTGGAACAAGATTTAGGAAAATTGGATCGATGGGTTAAGAAATGGCAGTTGAAGTTTAACATTGAGAAATGCAAGGTACTGCATATGGGTAGCAGTAATCCCAGAGAAACTTATCAACTGTGTGGTATTTCATTTAGGGTAGTGAGAAATGAAAAAGATCTGGGGATAATTGTGTAGATATGAAATTCTCTGAGAGAGCAGACATGCTGCTAGGACAGCTCCCGAGGTTTTGTCAATGATATACAGAAACTTTGCTAGCAGGGATAAAGAGGTAATTATCCCTTTGTACAAGGCAATGGTAAGGCTGCATCTTCAGTACTGTATACAGGTTGTTGGAGGCCTCACTTTAGGAAGGATGTAGATCTGCTAGAATGGGTGCAGAGAAGGGCAGCCAGAGGGGTTAAGTGAACAAAAGGGTGATCATACCTAGAATGGATGAATGAAGCATGCAGTTTTTTTTTTTTTTTTTGGTTGATGCTATATAATTCTGTTTTCTTGCATCACTTGCCACTACTACTAATTATCTTCCTTATTTTAAGTACATTTCTGCTTTGATCTGCATGAGAAAGAGAATATATCCCAATTGCTTAATTTACTCAAACTTTTTCAAGCCTTAAATACTTTGCTTAGGCATGCATAGGTTCCTGGTTTCCAAAGCTTAATTATTACTGTAAAACTGAAGTCTATAGAACTACTTATTCTTCAAGAACTAACCCTGTTGTCCCTCCATCTTTTTCAGCATGTATGCATTTCAATGCAAATAGGGTTTCCAGACCTCTGTACTGTATTAAAGATGTAAGAGAACTGTTGCTGATCTCAACCAAAATAATTTTATTCAGTGTCGTTTTTAAACATAAGGAATACATTTACTTTTGTATCCAATGACAAAAGTTCTGTACATCCCAGATAAAACGCCATGTATTATTGGCACTGTTTGAAGAATTATATCAGATTACATATTATGCCTTTTATGTCTTGTTCATTGTGAAAATTCATAGTCTTATTGAGGAATATCTCAACTCCCTGCATTCAAGGTGCCTGTAGTTCGATTCAGAACATGCCTGGAATTTTCCAATGCATGTCGTGTTGCCAAGTTCAAGGCTGTAACTTTAAGCAGCTTCTTGATTGCTGAACATGTGGTGTTAGAACAGTTAAAAATCTGTATTAAAGTGAGCTAATCATATTCACTCCTTCTTACTATATTACAGAGCACAGCTATTAAAAGTATTTTTGTCCATCACTTTCCAAACACACAAAAAAGGGGCTGTAACTCATAAAGGAAGCTTTGCTAGTTATTTTTTTACTTGTTTTTGCATGTATATCTGTATTATATTTATAATACAAATGTACATGCCAAAACAGGAGTAGGAAAATTAGTCAATTATGAAATCCAAACAATTTACAATAATCGATTATATGCAAATTAGTTGATTATGAAATTAACAATAGTGATCAAATGGAAATATTGGTTGAGTGGTAACAGCACTAATTTTAATAACATTAGATCAAATTGCTCCACTATTGCTTTTTATTTTTTTTTATTTTTCAGTTTTCTTCTTGCTGAATTTGTAATCATCTAATTTGTATATAATAGATTATATATTAAATATATACAATTTATATCATTTATAACAGCCTACTTAATGGCACTGCCTTACTCAAAATTTGGGTCATGTTCTGAGAGCACTTCCAATGCACTAAAAATTTAGTTTCTGGTGCACTGGAAAGCCTCAGAGAAAACAAGCTCTTTAACTCTACTGCTAACTTCCGCTACTCAAAATTGACCTTCTTAAGTTCTAGACTTGGACTTCAGAGAGTGAGACTATTTATCTCGGCAGCTAGCCCTGCAAACTAGCGAAATCAGTTCAGCTTCTGTAATAATTTAAGTTTTTTTTTGCAAATTGAAGTAGAGTTCAAAGAATTTACAAAAATAGTTTTAAGCAGCACAATCACTTAGGTTAGTTTCTTCTTGTATTTGTCTAACTATTTAAACAGTTATGGCTTACATATACAACAATTGCTTCTGTAATTTTTGCAGGAACTTTGTAATTAGGAATTCTGTTGTAAAACTTTATTTAGCAGACTAAAAGACTGCTAAGATTAAATGATTATTCTGTATTGGGGACACATTTCTAAACAAGTCATTCAAGCACATAGGAGAATAATGTTATGATAAGTAATGTGAATAAGCACAAATTCAGCACATATAACAATATCATCTTCGCTTTGAAATAATACATCTATTTGCATTTCTTTCTATGCACTACGAATTGTTCTTATTCTTATTTGTTTGTAAATGTTTTATAAACATGTAGTTTCACACAGCTTGCAATTAAAATATACAGAAAAAATATTTACTTTTTACACATTTTCTGATACACAGAAAACCTTGGTGCATCTTCTTAAGTATTATGTTTTTGGCATCTTAGTGAAGGACACTATTAAACCAACTTTGGCTTTGCACACACATGCAGAGAGAGAGAGAGAGTTTGGGTTTTTTTTTTTTTTTAGGTGCATTAGCAACTAAGGCCATATTGCTCTGAGGATATGTGGTGGTCATTCCCTGACCTTTCCGCATCCTTCGTATTTGGTGGTCACGGGCTAGAACCCCGGTCTAATCAAAAAGCATGTGCTATGCACTGCTGCTCCTGCCCACCTGGCTATGGAGATGCAGAGAGAGAGAGAGAGAGAGAGAGAGAGAGAGAGAGAGAGAGAGAGAGAGAGGGAGGGAGGGAGGGAGGGAGGGAGGGAGAGGAGGAAGGGAGGGAGCAAACAGTTTATCATTACAATAGTGTAGTACCTTGATATACAAACACTCAAGTTTTGGAATAATAAACTTTTATTTTGTTTAAATAAAATAATAATAATAAACTTTTATTTTATTTAATTAATAAATTTATTTATAAATAAATTTGATTTTTAATCAGTATCAAATAAAATTATTCATAGATATCTATACACAGAACATTCAAAAATATTTACTGATTTTTGTCAAGTCATATGAAAATACTGTTCAATGATTAACACACACATTGTGCAATAGAAATATGTTACATGTCACTTTCCACTATCACCCCCTACTGGGGTCTAAAGCATTAGGAGATTCAAAACTTAATCCCTTATTAGTGTATCATTAAAAAAAATATCCCAAATTATGTAAAAGAACATCTTCCCGTAATATATTTTTCAACAGTGGATTTTGAAAAATTTTTGTCCTTGCCTATTGGAATTTTGTAAGAAAAAAGGTTTTATTTCAACTAGATAATACACCAGGTGAGCCCCACAACTCTGAAGATCTGCAATCTTCTCTCAAAGGTGAAAATTTTCACCTCCAAATATGATGTCACTCCTTCAACTGATGGACCAAGAATACTTGAAAGACCAATAAAAGACCAATGCATGAAAGCATTGCTGCTTTCAAGGCATATTACCACAAAAACTCAATGGCTCAACTGCTCAAAGTTACTGATAGAAAAGGTAAAGAAGTCATTAAGGATTACTGGAAGAAATAAACATTATGAAGGCACTAGAATATCAGAGCTACCTGGAAAAGTGCTTTCATGAAGCATGAAAAAGTGTGTCTGGAAAAATGGAAAAAAGTGTGTCTGGAGAAGGTCAGGCCTTGTAGACTGTGAAAACATTGTCAAATAGTTGCCAATGTAATTGACACTCTCGCTAGAAAGAGAAATGAAGTTGATATAGCCAGTGTACGTGAGCTGCTGAATTCTAATGAAGATAGTTTGAGTGTAGAAGGACATAAGGATCTCACAGAAATTCATATTGCAAAAGAAGATGATCAAGAAGCTGTTCCTGAGAGAAAGCTCATAAAGAAAAAAAAAATTCTGATGCTTTAAACAAAATTTCAAGTGCATAACACAGCAGGATTCTACAAGGGGTACTAGGAAAGTTTTGCAATACAGCTTTGTTTATTTAATTTTTTCAAAGTAATTTCCTCTACATTCAATACACCTCTCCATCCTCCGAAACCAATCTTTAAACCAGTTCTGCCAAGTTTCACTAGGGAGTAAAGCACACTCGTTGTCCCAAGCCCGTAGAAGGTCCTCATCACTGGAAAACCGCCTCCCTTTTAGCTTCATTTTCACATGCGGGAACAGTGCAAAGTCGCAGGGAGCAAGGTCCGGACTGTAGGGAGGGTGCTCCAGAAGTTTCAGTCCTGTCGTGGTCAAATATTCGGTGCAGGCTTTGGCGCTGTGAGCTGCAGCATTATCGTGATGGAGGTACCAGGTGTCCATTCTTGACTTTGGCCGCAGGTTCTTCATAGATTCAATGACTTTAGGCAGGCATTGTTCAGTATACCACTTAGCTGTGACTGTCTTCTGCGTGTCCGAAACGACACGTTCCACAATTCCACTCGATTTGAAAAATACAGCTATCATTTTCTTCTTTACAGATCGGGATTTTCTGACAATTACGGGTGTGTCGTCATCATCAAAGACCCAAACTTTGTTTTGAGCCTTGGTCGGCAGATCGTAATAGTACAGCCAAGTCTCGTCACCTGTCACGATGTTGTTCACATACCGAGATTGTCCCTTATCAAACTTTTTTAACATCTCCCGGCACCAAGTCACACGTCGTGTCATCTGCTCTTCAGTCAGTTGATGCGGCACCCAGAGAGAACAAAGTTTCTTCACGTGCAAATGATCTTGCAGAATCGAACGAATTGCTGGTGCATTTAGGCCCAAAGTATCCTCTATCTGTTGGTAGGTCACTCGCCTGTTTTCGTCAAGCATTTTCCTCACAGCAGTAACGTTTTCCTCCGTAACTGACGTTCGTGGCCTTCCCGGCCTCTCAGAATCCTCCAGAGTGAAATTTCCCCTTTGGAATTCTCTATACCACCTGAATATCGTTGTACGATGTGGACAATCATCATCTAGTGCAAGAGTCATTTCTTCTAAGCACTGGTCTATGGTTAAACCACGCACGAAATTATACCGCAAAACTGTCCTTATCTCATTTCGTGACCACGATGCCATCGCAAGCACTTTACACTCTCACTACTAATGAATAACTGAGCCCATCGACTTGGCGCGGCGGCTACTATGCACGTATGAACATGTCTCAACATGCAGCAACAAGCAGCTTCCTGTGATTCATTGTTGCGTCATATTGCAAAACTTTCCTAGTACCCTTTGTAATTCTGAGTGAGGCAATTCTGTCAGGACTGTTATGAATGGTATCAATTGCTATGTCATTCTAAATAATAAAAAAATATATCTGTTTTATGCTATATTCAATTACCTGAAACCAAAAACTATTTCATCAGGTCTAAGATGAGCATCATCATCCACAGACAAAACAGCTTCTGTTTCAATTGCATCATATGGTAAAAATCGATTATTTAGACTGTTCTTTTTAGCTTTTATAACCTATACAAAGAAAAAGCAAAAAAAAAAAATTAAAAAAAAAATAATAATAATAAATAACATAAATAAATAAAAAAGAAAATAACTAACACACAATTACAGTTATGATAATATAATAACACTTACATATTTAATAAAAATATGCTGCTATAGCATTAAATAAATCAAGTAATTCCGTAATGAATACCAGTAATGTAACACTGACTGGCAATTAGAAATCATATATTTGTATATTACAATATTCTATAACATGTTATGGCCTTGAATATTGCATACAAATCTGGAAGCCTCATTTTAGTATTAGCCATATAGTGCAAGGAAGCTACGGCTTTTGCTACACCGGTAAAAAAAAAAAGAAAAAAAAAAAGAAGTATATAAGAAAATAGAGAAATTATGCACTTCCTGTCTCATGTAGATAACTATCCAGTTGGTTTTTGTATTTCTTCAAATTGTTAGCCTTAACTACCCACAGAGGCAACTTGTTCCAATCATCAATGACTCATTGGCTAAAAAACATCTACAATCTAGACTAAACCTCTTCTCCTGTAATTTGAATTTATGGCCCATAGTGGTGTAAATTCTTTATAGAGTGAAAATTTTGCCTCCTGGTGTGTGTGTGTGTGTGTCTAAGGTGCCTGGTTGCCAAGCTCTACAGCCCAGGTTTAAGAAGGGTGTAGATCTCTTGGAAACTAGGCACCCACAAAGCAACCTGATTGAAGTACTTAAGGCTTTAAATGAATTGAGGAAACTAAATGCTGATGGTAGCCTTACTTTTTCTTGGACAACAGAGAGAAGGGGACATAAACTGAAGTAAAAAATGATGGCTACAGGATAAATGTGCAAAAGTTTGTTTTCAGCCGGAGAGTAATTGATTGTTAGAACAAACTATCATTCTGTGTTATGAAAGTGGGTAGTTTGAATAAATTTAAGGAAGAATTAGACAAATTATTAGAGGGGATGGCCAGGTGGGCAGGAGCGGCAGTGCGTAGCACATGCTTCTTGATTAGACCGGGGTTCGAGCCCATGCCCACCAAATACGGAGGATGTGGAAAGGTCAGGGAATGACCACCGCATATCCCCAGAGCAATATGGCCTTATGCCAATGCTCCTAAAAACCAAATAACAAACAACAACAGAGGGGATGGACAGATAAGTTGGATTGTGCATGTGTGTGTGTGTGCGTGCGTGCATATGTTGCTGTTGTTCTATAAGTATGCTTCCTTGCATCATTTGCTACTACTAATACTAACATACTCTAAATATGTTTAAGTCATCATTCCACAAATAGCAAAATATTTTAAACTTTCTGTAGCTAACTAGAAAATTATTTGACGGTCATATTACTAGCTTAACCACCCACCCACACACGGTTCAATTAAAATGCACTGAGTTCTACCTCACTTATTAGCATTAGCAAATGATACAAGAAAGTAAATGCATCGGCCAAAAAATGGGGCGAGGAGACTGGCACTTTCCATTTCATCTATTCATCCCCTCCAATAGTTTGTTCCACCAATCAACCACTCACTGGCTAAAGGCAAGCTTCTACACATCTATTCTGCAACCACCCTTCCTCTATTTGAATTTGTGCCTCCTCATGTGTGCAGTCTGAGCAAGAGGAAGAATCCCATCAGCACTGAGCTTGCTCAATCCATTTAAAGCGTTAAGCACCTCGATCAGTTCACCTTGCAGGTGCCTAGTCTCTAGCTGCAATTTGCAGAATTTTTATTTTTAAGTTTAGGCTATTTGTCATCTGGACTGAAATTTTTGAATTTAATGTTAAAAATTGAACAAAGTATTACTGATTAGCCATTGTGATTTCTAAATTTAAATTTACCTAATCAACTGCTTTTTTTCTCAGTGGAAAAGTCAGTACCCTGTCCTGGGTTTAGTCAAAAAACATCATCATTGTACTTCTGAAGAAAATGAAAATCAATTCTATTTGAAATAAAAACAAACAGACAGACAAGGGATGTATGTGATGGTTACTTTTCAATAGGTATTCAGCTGTATCAAATGGCTAGATGTAAAAGGGTAGTTATGTGTTGCATGTCCTCTTGAAAATAATGACAAAAGAAATAACATTCAATAGCAATTATTTTAAGAAAAATTCTGTGGTGGAAAGCAGTAATTTCATGAAATAGAAGTTTTAGTTAAAAACAAATGCAAGATAATAAATTCATTATTAGGAAATTAAAAAGTGATAAATGAAATGGGAATGTTTATATCATATTGCTTAATTTGAGATTTTGGTCATTTGTTATCAAAGATTAGTTATAAATAATGTTCAACAACATTTCATGCTGCTGTTATTATTTCCGCAAATGAAAGGCAAGAATGTAACTAACAAAATAAGAATAGCAGATTGAAATAATTTTAATCTTATAACAAAACAGCAGATACACACACAAATAATTCAACATTTCACATTGTTTATACAAAAGAATGGTACATCAAGTAATAATTTAAATAATACAGGCAGCACAGTGTTTTGAATGTTATTTCTTTTGTCATTATTTACAAGAGGTAAAGCAACACATAAGTGCCCTTGTATAGCTAGCTGTTCGACATAGCTAAATGCACCTATCAAAAAGCGACTGTCACATACAACTGTTGTGTTTGTATTTTCTTCAAATAAAATTGGTTTATGTTAATTTCAGAAGTATGCTAATGATGTTTTTAGACTAACCCGAGGATGAGGAACAAACTTCCCTCTGAGAAAAATATTTGTGAATTATTTGTGTTAATGGTTTTAAAATAATCATTTGTAAGATTTTCAAGAGAGAGACAAGGACCCATTAATAGGTCTCAAGCTGGAGCAATGTGTTGGCTGTTTTATTTTTTAACTTTTGGCATAGGAATGACTCAATATCCATTCAGTGGCACCCTAACCCTGCTTAAGCCAGTTTAGAAAAGACTGCTAGTAAAACATCAAAAATAAGAATGAGAAAATTTGGCTAAAAAAATAGGAATTTGTTGATGAGGAGCCATTATTGTATTGTTGGGTAGTTGGTTAATGAACTGCATTAGGTTTATTAGTGATGCTAATAGTTTTAGGTGAGAATATTTGTGATGTTAACAGTTTTAAAATCATCTTTTGTCAGATCTGCAAGTGAGGCAAGAAAAGCAATCACAACAATTCAAATAAAAAAAACTAACATATGAAGTTATTTAGATTTAAAATATATGACAATGGGTACATTACCACATCAAGGTCTTAAAACAGACAGCCTATTCCACTTTTACCGTTGTTTAATTTTCCTTCAATATAAACTGTCATTCAGTTTCCTTTTACCATTGTTAATCTTTTCTTATAGTACAAAATAAATAATAGGAATGTGATAGTGATTTAATCTGGCAGTATGCTACTGCAAAAGGATCTAGAAAAGTTAGATAGATGGGTTGTTGTTGTTATTTGGTTTTTAGGAGCATTAGCAACTAAGGCCATATTGCTCCAGGATATGTAGTAGACATTTCCTGACCTTTCTGCATCCTCCGTATTTGGTGGTGATGGGCTCGAACCCCGGTCTAATCAAGAAGCGTGTGCTACGTACTGCTGCTCCTTCCCATCTGACTACGGAGGTGCCCTTGGACAGATGGGATGGGGGTGGCAATCGAACATTAACAAATGCAAAGTACTGTATATGGCTAGCAGTAATCCTAGAGTAATGTACCAACTATGCAGTACTACACCCAGGATAGTGGAGAATGAAAAAGACCTGGGGGTAATTGTGCAGTCAGATATGAAGTTTTCTGAGCAGTACAGACAGGCTGCTGGAACAGCTCATCGGGTTTTGTCAATGATATATAGGAATTTTGCTAGCAGGTATAAGGAGGTGATTATCCCCTTGTGTAAGGCAGTGGTCAGGTCACACCCTGAGTACTGTATGCAGTACTCACACCCTGAGTACTGCATACAGGTCTGTAGAGCTGCTGGAATGAGTGCAGAGAATGGCAATGAGATGAGGGTTGCTCTTACCAAGAAAGGCTTAAGTTTTGCAAATTGCAGTTTCTGAAGACTAGGCACCTGCGAGGCGATCTGACTGTGTTCCTCATGCCAGGGCAGCCCCCCCCTTTTTTGCATCCTGCTCTCGATTTGGGGCTGTCCTTGGAGCTGGAGCAGCTCTTCTCTTTACTCCTTCCTTTTCCTCTTCTAATCCCATGTGGGATGAAAATCCTCGTGCAGGATGAAAAACTTTTTTTTTTTTTGCGTTCTGCTCTGAACAGGGGCTTCCTAAGCCAGGGCAGCTGCTCTCTCTCTCTCTCTCTTCAAATCTTCCCCCCCCCTTTCATTCTACCCTTGATTGGGAAAGTCCCTCTCCTCTCTTCTCCCGCTTTATCTTTAGATAGTTCTGTTTCCTCGGGGAGGAGGATGAGCAGACAGAAGGTGAGACCTGCCTTCCCATGACTAGGGATGACTGCCTGGAAGCAGTAGTCTTGTTAACTGCTGCTCTCAGGTAGCCAAAACGCCAATACACAACACAACATGACAGGACACACACAGACAGTTTTTATTTTCTTTCCTGTCCCCCTGTGTTGGATGAAAAACTTCCCCCCTCCTCCTCTCTCTCTTCTAACTATTCTTTTCCTATATGGGTGAAATTTTTTTTTTTTATAGTACACATACTGACCTTACCTTGACAGAGTCTGTAAAAAAGTACAAAGTAACAAGGCAGAGTTGAACTTTATGTTCTAGGAGCTGCTCACACATATAATACATATATGTGGTGTATGTATTATACCTTGAACGTTTTGAGCAAGCTCAGTGCTGATGGGATTCTTCCTCTTGCTCAGATTATGCACCTGAGGGAGCACAAATTCAAACTGAGGAAAGACAGTTGCAAAACAGATGTGCAGAAATTTGTCTTTAGCCAGCAGGTGGTTAATTGCTGGAACAAACTTCCATCTGTCATTGTGGAAGTTGAAAGCTTAAATAAATTTAAAAACTAGACAAACTTTTAGAGCGAATGGTTGTGTGAAATGGGAATATATATTTTTTTTCTGGTTGATGTTGTATAAGTTGCGAGTGGTCATGAGTGGGAGTGCAGTAGCACACGCTCCTTGAGCAGACCGGGGTTCAAGCCCCTGACTGCTAAATACAGTCGATCTGCCAACCCGCACTGGACCAGCGTGGCAGATTATGGTCCATTTCCCTCAACATGAATTGTTGAGGAGGCTTCCATCCTGCAGTGGGTTGACAATGGCTGCAGTTTACTTTTTACTTTTTTTTAAGCTTGCTTTCTTGAATCGTATGCCTCTACTAATGCTAATGACATTTTATAAGCTATTTGCTTTAATTTAAAAATTCTAAATAGTTCTATATTTGACCATAGTTTCAAAACCAGGGAAATTGTGTGATAAAGTTCTATATTCGACCATAGTTTCAAAACCAGGGAAATTGTGTGATAAATTTAAGCCACTTAGTAACCTGTAACATATAGGGTGCACATTTTAAATGTGTACCCATGAAAATGTGAATAACTCCTAATAAGAATGCTAGAAATGTGAAATTTAAAAGTAACAATCTTTATTCTGTGCATGATGTCTCAGCTTTCAACAGCATGTAAAACTACTAGGCTACTAGGCTTTACATACCAACTAAGAAATATTGTTCAAGGTTTAGGCCAAAATGGATGTCAGATGAACTAATGAGGCATATGGCAGAGAAGAAAAATGCATGGGATACATACAAATTAACACATGACACAGACGCCTATGATAGATACAAGTTGATATGCAACCAAGTTACAAAGGAGGTTAGGCAGGCGAAGGCAGATTACGAGAAATCCTTGGCAAGGGATGCAAAGAAAAACAGCAAAGAGTTCTTTACTTATGTAAACTCTAGAAGGAAGGGGATGAATCAGATTGGTCCACTTGATATTGATGGGTCAAGTGTTGATGATCCTGCTCAGTTAGCTAACAAACTAAATGAATATTTTGCATCGACATTCACACATGAGGAGTTATTCAGCGAGGGGAATGTCAGAGGTGTATTCAACTCTAGCAGTAAGCTACAGAATCTTGAAATAACTGGGAGTAAAGTGGAGGAGAAACTGTTGAAGATAAACACAAGAAAGGCACCCGGGGTGGATGGGATCTATCCAGTTATATTAAAGGAGGCAGCAAAGGAAGTAAGCAAACCCTTAGCCATAATTATGAGAGCTTCCTTGGACTCAGGGGAGGTACCCATAGACTGGAAATGTGCAAATGTGACCCCAATTCACAAAGGAGGATCAAAGGCTGACACAAGTAATTATAGACCTGTGAGCTTAACTTCTGTTCCAGGAAAATTAATGGAGGCACTGGTTAAAGAAGCACTGCAGGATCATTTGGACAAGACTTCAGTTATAGCTCAGACACAGCATGGTTTTGTTAAGGGGAAGTCTTGCCTGACCAACTTGATTGGATACTATGATGCAGTCACAAAAGAACTGGATACAGGGAATAACTTTGATATTATACACTTGGATCTTAGAAAGGCTTTTGATACTGTTGCACATGGAAGACTGCTCCAATTTGCTACACAAATTGGAGCAGTGTGACATTGGAGGCAAATTGCTGCTATGGATAAAGGGGTGGTTGAGGGGGAGAAGACAGAGAGTGGTAATCAATGGACACTGCTCATCGTGGACTGATGTTATTAGTGGAGTCCCTCAGGGCTCAGTGTTGGGTCCATTATTGTTTTCTGTATTTATAAATGATATTGATGATGGTATATCGGGCTTAATGTCCAAGTTTGCAGACGATACAAAGGTTGGCAGGGTTGTCAAGGACACTACTGACACTATGCTGCTGCAACAGGATCTGGAAAGGTTGAGCAGATGGGCTGAGAGGTGGCAAATGAAGTTTAACATTGACAAATGTAAAGTACTACACATGGGAAACAGCAACCCCAGAGCAACGTATCAACTCTGTGGTACAACACTGACAGTGGTAGAGAATGAAAGGGACTTGGGGGTGGTTGTGCAGGCAGATATGAAGTTCTCTGAGCAGTGCAGACGGGCTGCAAGAGTAGCTCATGGAGTATTGTCAATGATATACAGGAATTTTTCCAGCAGGGATAAGGAGGTGATTATTCCATTGTATAAGGCGATGGTCAGGCCACACCTAGAGTACTGTATACAGGTCTGGAGGCCTCATTTCAAGAAGGATGTAGAGCTGCTGGAACGAGTACAGAGAAGGGCAACAAGATTAGTGAATGGAACAAAGGGGTGCTCTTACGAAGAAAGGCTTAAGTTTTGCAAATTACAGTGTCTGGAGACTAGGCACCAGCGAGGTGATCTGATAGAGGTGTATAAAGCCTTGAATGGTTTAAGCATGCTCAATGCTGATGGGATTCTTCCTCTAGCTCAGAAAAATCACCTGAGAGGGCATAAATTCAAATTGAGGAAAGACAGATGTAGGATAGACGTGCGGAAATTTGCCTTTAGCCAGCGGGTGGTTGGTTGGTGGAACAGACTTCCATCCCTTGTGGTGGAGGTTGATAGCCTAAATAAGTTTAAGGCTCAGCTGGACAGGTATTTTGAACGAACAGAGGGGTGAAGTGGAAGTGGTTTTTTTTTTTTTTTTTTTTTTGGCTGATGCTGCATAAGCTTGCTTTCTTGCATCAAATGCCTCTACTAATGCTAATGCTATGAATGCATATGCATAGCTCAAACAGTAAATCAATATGGTACCCAGCATAGAGGAGCATGCTTTCATGGTGGAATATTACCTGAAAACAGTTGTTTATAACCGTTTTCAACATGATTTATATAATTAATTTTGATGTTTAAGGCACCACGAACATCTGTGATATTGAAACTTGTGAAAACATCACTCAGAACGTGAATGTTTTAAGTCACATTCACACATCAATTGTTATGATTCAAGAATGTTTAGCACAAATTCCATAGCAGAGAATGTTGTGTTCATATTTATCCATGAAGTTATTTTTTGTAACAAGTCATACAGCGGTGAGGAAAACCATTTATATACAAAGTGGATGTTATACAGCAACTTTTTGCCACCAGAATGTGCAAAATATTCTGTGCAAAAAAAAAAAAAAAAAAAAATCCTGTAATCACTCACAGTAATAATGTCATTACTATGGATGGTTGCATTGAAAAAGTAGACAAAGACCCTCAAGATGTTAGGCTGGATATGCAAATGCAGAACACTCATCTATGGTGTATTGGAAAATCCTATTGCAGCACACAAAACTCCCCCACACCCTACAAAGAATGGAGTGTGGGCTACAATGAACTGATGCAGGAGTGGAGCCCCATCTTTGTTAAAGAAACTAATTTCTCAACTGTACACTGACATAGTCAATGAATTAGTGGAACACCTTACTGAGGTGGAGGAAATTGTTAAAGCCTGATTTCAGAAAGATAGTGCAACAAGTCAAACATCATCTGTTTATGGCTGAGTTATCCTTTGTCAACAGCCTGTAAAACTACGAATACATATGTACAGCTCAAACAGTAAATCAATATGGCACCCAGAATAGAGGAGCATGTATTCATGGTGGAATATTACCTTAAATCACAGATTCAGTAATTGCAAAAAGGAATATGGCTAACATTTGACTTCTTTTAGTGAGGCTATATCAAAAACAATGTCTACAACATTAATCCACACACTCAAGATGAAATTAAAAGCAACATATCCAATACAATTTGGACCTGGCTGTCAAGGGATCTCCATTAAATATGAATTAGCAATTTTATAAATTTACATCCCTAATGTAATTTATAAAGAATACCAATTAATAAAAATACCACACAGAGCATTCCTTCTGCAACACCCTTTATTTTAATTTATTCTCCCCCTCCCTCTTCATTTACTGCTGTAGTTATACATTGGTTTACTTTTGCTCTGCCACTTGCTTCACCTGCCATACAACTGACATATTCTTATTTTATATTCTAATTATATCTATGCAACGTGTGGTAAGTAATCCTTTGCAGCCACTGATGCTTACTTTATTGATATCCTTCATTTCTGTTTTTCTTTCATTTATGATTTTTTTTTAGCTAAATGTTTATTTTTATATATATGTTATATATACATTTATTTAAAGACAATGTCAAGGAATCTCCATTAAATTATGCATTAAATGCAAGGGATCTCCGTTAATTTATGCTCATATGGAATTATGCTGAGGCATAATTCCATATGGGCATATATTAACTATATAATATCGGTGTAAATGCACCATAATTAGCCCATAAAATTAAACTATGTACATAGTGTAGACGGATCATTTTAATTGTATCTCATATTGTGGCTACCTTCATGAGATACCAGGTATTGCACTACTTTGAATAAGCAACGCTTCTCTAGTAGAGAAGGCTACTGTTACTTATTTTCAGTGGGCACCACCATCCAGACAGCACTGTTTCAAGGCTTGTTGGCCTATCATTGATGGGTGGGTGGGCAGGTACACTGGTAATGCAAACATGCCATCACAGTTGAAGTTAATTCCGCAATATGGGAGATGTCAAATGGTGAACAGAATGATACTGTATTTAAAGCTAAATGCACAAGGCATAATTCCATATGGGCATAAATTAGCTATATAATATCGGTGTAGATGCACCATAGTTAACCCATAAAATTAAACTACATACATAGTGTAGAGGCATCATTTTAATTGTATCTCATATTGCATCTACCTTCACAACAAGATACCAGGTATTGCACTACTTCGAATAAGCAACGCTTCTCTAGTAGAGAAGAATACTGTTACTTATTCTCAGTGGGCACCACCACCACCCATACGGCAATGTTTAAAGGCTTGTCGGCCTACCATATATCACATACATATGTATGTTATATATCAATCTGAAAATAATGGCAAAGAAAAAAATATAAAATTGGAAGCAATATAGTAAGAGGATGGAAGCACAGTGACCATGAAATATAATTAAAATTAAAATTTAGTATCTAAAAGAAAGGCAGTAGCCAAGAAAAATTTAAAAACAAAGGAGTAATAATTTTAAAGCTACTGAAGAGACTATCTTAATATCAGTGTGAAATGTCATATATATCAGAGGACGACTATATTCCAAATGTACAATAATCCCAAGCAGTAGAAACAGAAATGGCAGAGTAATTTAAATTAATAACACATCCCACCACGGCTGAAAATTAATACAGAAATTTGGTCAGCTACTGAGATGATAGAACCAGAACCATTTGAGTAAGAGGCGGTCTACATAGTGAAATATCACTTATGTAATAAACAAAAAAAAAATTTATATATAATACATATATATACGTTATATATGTATTATATACACATACATATATATAATACATACATGTATATGGTGACCTGGCTATACATTAGCAAAACCTACCAAACACCTTGTGGGAGCCACCTTTTGCTTGTAATACAGCCTGTACATGTCTTGGCATTGACTCTACAAGGTGTTACAGGAAGTCTTGTAGTAGTAGTAGTAATAATAATGGCTTGTGATGCAAGAAAGCAAGTGTATGAGCTTATGCAGCATCGGCCAAAAAAAAAAAAAAAAAAAAACATTCACACCATTCCCTCCAAATGCCTGTCCAGTTCCTCCCTAAATCTATCCAACCCATCAACCTCCACGACAGATGGAAGCCTGTTCCAGCAACCAACCACCTGCCGGCTAAAGGCAAACTTCCGCACATCTACTCTACATCTGTCTTTTCTTAATTTGAATTTATGCCCCCTTAGGTTTGTAATCTGAACAAGTGGAAGGATTCCATCAGAATTCAGCATGCTCAACCCATTCAAGGCCTTCCCATTTAGGTAATTTTATTAATGGCTATATATTTGTTGTAGTATGTTTTATATGCAGTTTTTTTCATTTTATATTAAAGATTTTACAAATACTAATAATTCAACCAGAACTTAAGGACCAATACTATTTCTAAAGGTTACAACCACAAAATTTTTACTTAAGGTAAACTTTACTGATGAGAGTAGATTCAATCTCAGCAGCGATTCTGGATGTCAGCTAATCTGGTGAGAAGTTGGCACACGGTATCACCATGCAAACATCACTGAAAGGGATTGATATGACGATCGAGGTGTTCTCATCTGTGGAGGCGTTATCTTGAATGGACGTACTCAACTCCAGATACTGGAAGACGGTACTGTAATTGGTGCACGCTACTGTACTGAGGTAATCCTTTCCCATGTACGTCTCTTCCGAGGTGCCATTAGCCCCGAGTTCGTGTTTATGGATGATAACAGCACACACTATCACACTGCAGCTGTTGATATGCTTTTGGAAAATGAGGACATTATTCGTATGGATTGGTCTGCCCATTCCACCGAACTAAATCCCATCGAACACATAAGGGACGCTCTGGGGAGACGCCTAGCGGCACGTCCACACCCACCAGAAAATGTTCACCAGCTGAAGATGGCGCTGACAGAGGAATGGATGATGTTACCTCAAGAGCTTATCAACAACATTGTTCTAAGTATGGACAGGCGGTGCAAAGACTGCACTGACATTAGGGGTGGCCATATCTCTACTGAGGACCACCTCTTCCCTTTGTTCCATCTTTGGCAGTGATTCATCTGTATCATGACAGCCAGGGCTAGGTTGCCATTGTTTTGTTTCCGTTGTTGTGTCGGTGTTGTTTACTTCATCATTTCTGTACCTCATGAGGTTCCTTTGGTATGCTTTTGCCATATCCAGGCCACTCCTATGAGAAGCTACAGGTGAAAACCTGACTGGTCCTTAAATTTTTGCACACCAGTGTATATATAGACTCCCACAGAGTCATGGGATCATATTTTATTTGATTGTCCTATTTACGATGACTACAGAAAGAATTTAATGCTTGTTCTGCCACACCTTCAACAATAATTCAGATACAGCATGGGTTTGTTAAGGGAAAGTTTTGTCTGACAAATCCGATTGGATACCATGATGTGATTACAAAGAAACTAGATGCAAACAATAATTTTGATATCACATACTTGAGTAGTATCGGATGTCGGTATGAATCGATTTTACCCAGAATCCTTTGAGAAGGGGCGGGAGGTACACATGGTGGGTCTACATATATTTTTCAGAATTTGGAATTTACCAGAATTTTTCTGGTAAATTCAATTTGGAATTTACCAGAATTGAATTTGGAATTTTTCAGAATTTACCACCAACACCAATAGATGGTGTTGGTGGTAAATTCCTAAGTTTTGTCAGTTTTATCTGTGCTTGAAACTGACAAAGCTTCCTTCAAGTTTTGTCAGTTTTATCTGTGCCGCAGAAGACCGGCAGCTGCATGGGATGGTTGGAGGCTCCAGGCTGGGTGCTTTTTAGATGGTTCGGGTTGCAAGCGGGTCACACCTTCGGTCCCTCTGTGTGTGTTGGGTTGAGATGTAAGGACGAATAAAAATCAGACGTACCCTAGCTAATGCTCTGTATCATCCCAAGCTGGGGAAGGCTTGTCACCTTGAAGATGTTTTTATGGGTTGAGAAAAACTTTCTACCCACCAGTTGGCATTGTTTATTTTCTGTTCTGTTAGGTGGCATTGTTTTGCTTTGTCGATCGGAAGTGACTCATAGTTGTAGTGTGTATCGTTATTTCAGTTTCAAGTTATTGTCCATTCCCCTGTAACCTAGAGAAGTTGTACGACTGGTGGTAGACCATGAAGTGTTAGTGTCGATTTGGGCCGCAAGAGTACACCGTTTGTCCCCGTGACAACCTCCATCCACGTTTCCCCCGTTTTTGACATTCATGTTGATTTAGGTTTTTCACATTGCATAAGGAGCTAGCAATTTTGGAACCAGCAGCCAGGAACTTTGTCAAGAAGAAAATGCTACATTAAGGTTTTTCGCCCGCATAATGTCATTAAGTTTTTCATCCCAAACACAAAGCACTAACTTTAAGCGCAGTCTGTGAATCAGACGCACGACTGATGCCTTTGCATTAGTCTCAAACGAGAGTCCAGATTCCAAGGAGTCGTTATAATCCAACAAACACGTTCTAGGATAATTATTAGTGGCAGTGCTAATCAAGTGTTGCACAATGTGTCCAGTAATGCCTGCACATTGTTGGGCGGATGGTTGTAGCATTGAATATCCTTTTGATGTCACAATGATACGAAGCACCGAATGGTCTTTTTCATTACATTTCAAACATGCCAAGATGGGTTGAGATCGGGTGAGTTGGGCGGCCATGGGAACATGGAGAATTCATTGTCATGTTCCAGAAACCAGTTAGCAATCTGCTGGGCCTTGTGGCATGGTATGTTGTTTTGTTGATATATGCTGGAGTTGTTTGGATACACTGTCATTGTGAAGGGGTTTGTTGGTTATGATAGAAAGGTAAGCATTCCCATCAAACTGTTCACCCCCCCCAACCATAAAACCACTGTTTATAGCATGCCAAACAACAACAGTGCATTCAAGTGCCATGGCCTCATTCTGCTTTCCCAAATGTGGATATACCCATCAGCATGACAGAGTTGGATACAGGACTCATAAGACCAGGTGACAAAGACGTAGGCGCCTCGGTAGCCAGGTGGGAAGGAGCAACAGTGCGTAGCACACGCTTCTTGATTAGACCGGGGTTCGAGCCCGTCACCACCAAATACGGAGGATGCGGAAAGGTCAGGGAATGACCACCTCATATTCCCGGAGCAATATGGTCTTAGTTGCTAATGCTCCTAAAAACCAAACAACACAAACGACAGAGACGTCGGTGGTTGTGGTTAAGTGTTGGTGCTACCATGCTCATGCAAGGTGCAGTTTCTTGTCTCTCACACAGTGAACATGGGCACCTGTGATGACTGTTAGCTGCCATAGCCTATACAAGCTAATGTCTGGCACATAGTCCATGTAGATATTTGTTTTGCTATTCCTATTTTGTACTGGGTGGTTAGCTGGGGCATTATGCTATGTCACTGCTGTGTTACAAGACGAGACATATAATGCTCACCATAGGTGTCTACCACATGTGGCTGTTCCATGTGTGACCTTTGGCTGGTTGTTCAACCGCTGTTGAACATGGTTAGTGCTCCTGTTGGGATATAGTGTTTCTTGTCTAGTGGTGCCTGGGATATCCCCTATAAATCATGAAGTATGCTTAGTGATGCAATACAAACTCTGTAAATGCCAGAGATAGTATAAGTATTTGTATCAGTTTGTGTAGTATAGTGTTGGGTTATGTTGGTCTGTTGTTCCTCCGGAATTTAGCCGCCAGGGCCCCTAGTGGGACCCTGCATTTCTGTCCATCACCTTGGGGAGGCAGCCGGATACAGCAGGAGAAAGAATTCTGACGGGGGGGGGGGGGTAAACACTGGACTACACCTGAGTTTGCTAGGGAGGACCCCAGTAATAAAAACCTCTAGAAGGGAAAGGGGATAGGGTGGATGATAGAAAGGCTGTCCACCAAGAAGTAGGAAGCTAAAGGAATAGAGGGACACCCCTGTGGAAGAAGTCCATTCTCCACAAGGGGGGGGTTAACACCAGGCAAAAAGTAGGGGTGGGAGGTGGGTAAGGGAGAATGGGTAATTTGGGAACAAAGCATAGGGCCAGGATGCCCTGTGTTGGGAGAAATCACACTGAGGACAGTGGTTCTCTATGAATAATCCCACACCAGCTAGACCAGTTGTAGCCAGTGTCAGCATATCCTACACAATGCTACAAATTATAGGGCATGATGTCAGCAATGCAGGGGAGTTTCCACATAGGTTGCCCTCACTGCAGTCTAATTTCGAGGGGGCATGCTAGAACAACACACACCAACCATTTATTCCTTTCAAGTATACAGCTATCATACTGATAATTACACAGTGCACATTTTTTCTTTTTTTTATAAACTTATTTAGGGATAGTCTGGTTTCTAACAGTACAACATTTACTCACTCATTTACCTTGTTTCATCCATCACCTCACATTTGGACAGGACACAGGTTTTGACAAAAAAAAGCAAAGCACATTCACAAGGCCACTACACAGTTTACACAGGTGACCAAGCTTTACACTCATTTGTACTCATTTTACTTGGATGATATATAGAATTTATTTTATTTTATTTTATATATATATATATATATACAGGAAACAACAGTCAACATGTAAGGGACATTCAATCCTCCTATTGGTATAAAGTGTGTAGGCTGTCTAACAGTGCCAGGGGTTTCCCCCATCTCTGAAGTGTATACATTGTGTGTATAACGCAGTACACTGTGAAGACCAGAGATTTTCAAAAGGGTATGGGGAATGGAATACGTGTAGTGTTATGTACCGTTGTTCTTCTAACCTTTTAGCCGTTAGGCCCCTAGTGGGGCCCAACATTGTTCACACTTTGCCACGGGGAGGCAGGTCAGGTACCCAATAGATTTTGTAAATACTCTGGCCGGTCCTGCCACCTAGTTTCTGGAGATTTCAGTAGCAAGCCAATTTAAAAAAATAAATAAAAAGTGGAGGACGCTAGAATTGAATGGCAGAAAAGTGTTAAAGAACGTGGTTGATTTAGGAATTGGTTTGATATTTGGAATTTGGCAGTGTTTGTTAGGGCATACTCGGCCTGTTTTGTTAGAGTAGGGGAGGTAGGTAGAAGGGGAGATATGGGGTCAGTAGGGAAGACAGCCCCACCAGGAGGAAGAGAGAGTGGCAGGGAGGGGAGGGGAGGAGATGGAAACTCATCCCCCCACCAGGGAAGGGAGAGAAAGTGGCCAGGCAAGAGTGCCTGGCACAGATCGCCAAGAGGTGGGGTGGCAGCGGAGCTGTGGTCATAGTCAGATTTTGTTGAAAGTCCGGTCCAGTGGAGAGGTCACATATGGGTCACAAGACCCACCCATGGCGTTCTTCTTGGAATCTAGGAGGTGGTAAGTCACACGTGGGTTAAAGGCCCATCCTTGGTGTTGATAATTTCTTCCTGCAGGCTGGAGGTGGAGGATCCTGCCTGTTTAGTTAGCAAGGTGTCACCTGAGCTTAGGTGTGTCCATTCCGATCATTACATTGGAATACTGGCACCTGCACATTTTGCCCAAAGTGTCATTTCGTGTTTGAAGGTGGAAAGACACTGGGGGCACAAAGAAGAATGGGTTGACACCCATTCTTCCTTGCACATTCAAAAACTAATCACCATGCACGTATGGCTATCTTATATCAGCTTTTCCTGATTTTGAGCTTCAGTAAAATTACAGACCAGCCCATTCCTACACTGGGGAGGGGGATGTTGTTAATGCAAAGCCAACTCAGTCTATACCCATACACATTTTTTTTTCTCCCAAAAAACTGCTATTTTTTATAACTTGCATGCTTTTATCAATGACAGGGAACTCATTTTAAGGGAATTTTTGCTGAAACTGGAATATAAAATTTTAAGGGAACCTAATGCTACACTTGGAAATATGATATTTATGCATAGATTCTTTTCATCATATTCACTAATGATTTTTTGTAATATTGGAACATCTATATTTGCAAGTAATCTGTCAATGTTAAATCGGGAGATTTTGGGAACCACAAATTATTAAAAATAGGACAATAACTGAAAAAAGGTGTCTCTCATCATTGTCAGTTGCAATGGATTCTCACCAGTAGCCATATCTTGCTGAAATCAAAAATACTGTTTGTCATTGTCAGGTAGCAAAATAAACTGGTGTATTATTATTATTATTTTTTTTAATGAAAACCGCAAACACGAGAAGTATTAGAACCTATAGTACTTATATAAGGTGCATGTGAGATAAAATTGAAATGCTATGCTTGCAACAGTTGCTAGTTTCCATTACTTTTTATAGAGTCTTTCCATGCCCCTCTTCATTTTCGGGTTGAAGGTTGAGAAGATGAAAGAAGATATATGTTGACATTAGATTTGAACTTTTGTAGATTGTAATTTCCAGGAAATACATATGAAGGAAAATTGTTCGAGAGAACGGAAGTTGAATGAATAAACGAGGAAGAAGAAAAGTTGGTTCTGTGAGTTTGAAGTTGGACAATAAAAGGATACTGACTGGTTGTGGCATGTGTTTGGACTTCTTTGGAAAAGAGAGTGGGAATTATAGAAGCCAATTCAGAAGAACAGTGGCCATGGAAGTATCTATAGAAAAGGCATGCAACAGAAACAGAATGTCAATGAAACAGAGCAGAGAGACTTTGTTAGAGCTGAGTCATTAATTAACCTAACAGAACCTCCTCTGAATGGAATTTAGAAGCCTGAGAAATGTTTTGAGGGCACCGTCCCAGATGTGGGAACAAAATCCCATGGTAGGGCAGATATGCAATTTGTACAGAGTGAACAACAGTTTGGAAGAAAAGTAAAGTCGAGAGTGAAAGAGAAAACCCAGTTTTTTAGATGCAGAGGAAGCAATATTTGTAATGTGCTTATTCCAAGAGAGATTAGAAGTCTAAGTAATACCAAATAAAGATATATGATCTTGCCTAGAAATCAGAGTGTCACTGAAGATGAGCATGTTCAGACTTCTTTGAAAGAGAGAGCAGGAATTATAGAAGCCAATTCAGAAGAACAGTGCCCATGGAAGTATCTATAGAAAAGGCATGCAGCAGAAACAGAACAATGAGAAGAGTGGAGAGACTGTTACAGATGAGTCATTAATTATCCTAACTGAACCTTTTCTGAATGGAATCTAGAAGCCTGAGAGAGTTTTTGGGGGGGCACAGCCCCAGATGTGGAAACAATATTCCATGGTAGGGCAGATGTACGATTTGTAGAGAGAGAGAACAAGTTAGGAAAAAAAAGTAATGCCGAGAGCGAAAGAGTAAACCCAGTTTTTTAAATGCAGAGGAAACAATATTTGTAATATGCTTATTCCAAGAGAGATTAGAAGTCTAAGTAATACCCAATAAAGATATATGATCTTGCATAGAAATCAGTGTCATTGAAGATGAGCACGGGAGCAGAAGAATCCTTTTTGTGAGATATAAGAATTGAATTGAAATCAACTAAGTTGTCTTTTTCCCACTGGACTGGAGACCAGCATATAAGGAACTGGTAGTGAACATTCGAGAAGTTGAAGTATGTACAGAGCACGGTTTCTCAAACTGGAAGGTGGAATGCAACGTGCTATCATCAGCAAAACTATGAGTAGGATCTCTGGTCAATGGAAGAAGGTCATTAATGTACAAGAGGAAAAGAGTGGGAGAAAGAACAGAAACTTGAGGAACACCGGTATTAGTGGAGAAATTAGAAGACGGGTAGCCATCTATTATTACCTGCAGTGAGTGATCAGAGAGAAAACTGGCTACCCAATTACAAAAAAAAAAAAAAGTTGGCAAACCATAAGATGGAAGCTTATTTAGAAGACCTTTATGCCAAACATGTTCAAAAGACTGAAATTTCAAGAGCAACTACTTGAGTTTCACCAAACTTTTCCGCTGAATATGTCTGTAGATGGGTAATGCAAGCCAGAATATTGCCAGTGGATCTACACTGATGGAATCCATATAGGTGACCATTGATCAGATGGAAAGTTTTTTTTAGACAGTTTAGGAGTTGGCAGTTAATTGATTCCTCCATTACTTCAGAAAAAAAGTAGAAGTAATTACAATGGGACAATAATTGGATGTGAGGGATTTTTCACCCTTTTTAGGAACAGGCTGGATATGAGGAAATTTCAGCAGTAGGGAAAACACTTTGGAATAAGAAAGTGAACAAAGACGACACAACAGGAATAAGTTCAGGAGCACAGATTTTGGGAACAAATGGAGAAATACCACCATGACCTGCAGCTTTCTTAGTATCAATATTCATCAAAATCGTTTGGACATCCTTTTGACAGAAGACCACAGGAGGCATCGAATGGAGAATGGTAGGAGTTGGTTTACCAAGATCATCAATACATGAATTAGAAGAAAAATAGGATGCAAGCAGGTCAGCTTTATCTTTGGCTGAAGTGGCAATAGAACCGTCAGGTGACAGAGGTGGGAACACAGATGGGCAAAAGTTACAGCCAATAACTTTGGCAAGAAACCAGAATGCTTGGCTACCATTTAGACAAGAAGCAAGTTTTCTACTCTTAGCCTGTTTTAAATCTAATTTGGACTGATTAATAACTGCTTTATAATTGTTGCAAAATTTGGCGTAGACAGAAAATTAATCTGGAGATTTAGAAATAAGCCAATTACAATATGCAATGTTCTTCTATTGAACAGCCTTAGCACATTTATTCGAAAACCAAGGTTTAAATAAAGGACGAGATTTTAAGGTGGAGTGTGGAATAAAGGATACCATCCCTACAAGAATAATTTCACTGACAAAATTTAAGCAAACATTGACATCAGAAGATTTGAAACAATAATCTCACCAAAAGAAGAAAAGAAATATCACAGATCGTAACATTTTGCATTCCTGTAATGCCAAACAACATGAGGTTGAGAATGGCTGCGAGAGAAAGGCTCCATCGGAGAAGAGACCATCACCAAGTTGTGGTCTAAGGTGCCTGAAGGACCACTCACCTTGACTGTGTACTTAGAAGGGATGTTTGTGAGAAAATAATCATGCATACCGGCTCTGCGGTTAGGATTATCTGGTATTCTGGTGGGTAAATGAACAATCTGCGCAAGGTCATTAGTAATTGCAAAAGCCTCAGCATCTCGACCAGCTAGGTCCGTGTGACTAGAAAATGGAAGTCAACTGGAGTTGTGAACATTAAAATTACCAAGGAAAATTACCTCACTGATAGGAAAATTGGACTAAAGGAAATCAAGTTTCAAAGAGTTCCAAGTGATTAATGGAGTTGGGCGAACGATAGACAACAGACGAATTTGACAGAATGTGGTAGAGAGATTTTAAGCCAAAGATGATCATAAAGAGGAGATTCCAAATTACTAAGTCTCTGACAGGGAACATCAGAATGGACATATGTACAAGTACCACCTTTGAAGCGAAAGGAATCATACAGCAAATAAATCGGACAACTGAGATGAGCAATGGTTTAGTCAACCGATAACTGGGATTATGTCAGAAAAAGTACATGGGATTTGGCAGGCTGTAAGTAGAAATGGACATCACTGAGATGAAAACTGAGACTATGTATATTTGTGAAATGAACTAAGAAGTGCTTGGGAGGTTTAGATCTTTTTGCAGATAAATTTGTTCTATTAGTCTGACAATTTGTGGTGTATTCAGAAGAAAAGATGGGGGGGGGCATGCTGTATGAAGAAATGAATTTTTTGGATAGTTGGACAATGACCCCGCCCCTACATACATACTACTCGTACTCCCTCCAGTCACTATCTGGCAGAGTAGAAGCAGCAAGATTATACACTAGCTGATTCTGAAGTCTCCTAGAGAATTACTAATAGATTCGGTCAGGTGGACTATCTAGCAGCCAGCCTGCAACCACCATTTTAGAGCTGTACCTTCAAAATGTAAGGAAGATTGGATCTTGCTATGACATTCACCATAACATCAGATTGGTCCACTTCAAATGACATCAATCATACTGCATGACAGAAGAGGGTTTGCCAGAGCTTTTCTCTGGAGACTAAACATGGGTACCACCACTTCAAGCCTCCAATAAGCAAAGTGGTGGTATTGCACTGGTTGATGAAAGTCATTTACCACCTAGTATTGCCTGGTAACAGAGAGGTGTGGTATAGCTCCTTGTGGTTTGGGCACCACACTTGACCCCTGCTTATGTTAGTTTGCACCTGGTGGTCACCTGCAGTGTTCTAGATGCTGTATTTCAGGACTTGCACATGGGGGTTACACCCACGGTTACTAACAGTTCTACCATTGTGAAGGTGCAAGCAGAGGATTTGGCTCTCACCAAAAAGACTGTCAAAATTAGATCCACCTGACTCGAGTGTCACCTGAATATCAGTTCCATCAGCATTTTAGACTCCCAGAGAGCAAGCATAGCTTGGCATATCTGAAAGAATGTCTGCGATAGCCACAGGGACCCAAATATCACTTCATGTTTCAAACAAGTAATGTTCTTGAAGATGAGAGGTTGGATCACTTGGCAACATGAAATGGTCCACTCCAATTCTTTGAGGATGCAAAGGTTTTTAACGAAAAACATGAAACCTTTCACTATTCCATATCCTGCTGTTTGGACTATTAACATACCCACTCAAGTGGAACCAAGTTTTGGCACTGAAGAAAACAAAGTCAAAAATGCCAATTCCATTTGAATCAATAAAATGAATGAGACCAGTGACAATAATGCAATCTTTTTTCTTTAACAATTCTTCAAGTTCTTCATGCATTACATGAACAACAGGGATTTTTACTTTTTAAAAGTCTTTTGTGTTGTGAATAAGGTACCCATTTATGATGCCAGTCTTCACAGCAATAAATACTGATTAACACTGTCAAGTTTTTCTTCATTTAGCAACAAAGAGTGTCCAGTTCCTGTCTTGTCACAAACACTGTTTCATGAAAATGGGTTACTAGTCATGAAATTGATTTCTTTTGTACTGGTGAATTGGGATAGCTTTTTTCAAATTTTGACTCTGACATTCATAGACAATTTTGAACAAAAGTATTGCCTGACAATAAACAAACATTCAGATAGGGAATATTTCACGATGACCTCATTATGAACAAATTGGTATGGATGAGTTTGTGTAAGTATAATCTAACAACCACTGTTCTACAGTTAGAGGTATACAGTGTTGCCACTGATACAGTTTTGTGAGATTTGCATATGGTTGACAAAAATGAGAGAAATTAGCTCTTTTAGTTTATGTAAACTTTTATCTGTAGAAAAAACGATAATAAACAAAATAAAATTAAATTAACATATTAACAGAAATTAACCTTTTAATTTACTATCTCTTTCTTGTACTTTGTTTTTTTATTACCTGTATAGGAACTCCAATCTCTGGCC
This sequence comes from Mastigoproctus giganteus, assembly GCF_048544385.1. Lineage (NCBI taxonomy): Eukaryota > Metazoa > Arthropoda > Arachnida > Uropygi > Thelyphonidae > Mastigoproctus > Mastigoproctus giganteus. Next base: position 75,256,394 of record NC_143579.1, read on the forward strand.
AACGTAAATCTGAAGCAGGAGGCTGTGGACTATTCCATACTACCACCACTTTGTTTAAAAAAGGGAGCCCTTTTAGTCGTTGTAAAGAATCAATAAGCACTGCTTCTCGTTTATAAGTTAACATTACCACTAGGCAGAGAGAGAAAAAAAAAAACATTTTATAAGTGTTTTTTTTTCATTTATTAACAGTGTAAAATTTTGAACAAATAGAATGCAAGAATTAAGAATAACAGAAATCCTGGTTTTTGTAAGGTTCCAGGTCTGTTAAGAGGAGGAATCTGGATACAAATGGAACAGAAAAGTTTTTCTTTTGGTTATAATCCAATTACTATTTTAACATTTTTTGTAGGATTATTATTATTATTTTTTTTTTTTGTGAAACATGCTTTATGGTGAAGCTCTTGGTACTCCTATATTTAATGCTGGTCCTCACCAGAATGGTGTGGACTAGCATTAAATATAGGAGTACCAGATAGAATTAATGTTAAACATAGGACATTTGCAATAAACTATTGCATAACACCTATATTTAGACATCAATTTAAGTAAAGTGATGTCTAAAAGTACAATATGAATATTTGATATTTGGAAAGAGAAACAATCAAAATTCAGAGTTTAATCAACATTCAAAGTTTAAAATTACATTATCATTGGATCAAATCTGAAGTCTTGTCATTCTCACATATTTTAACAAATGATTACCTTAGAATACAGATTTTTAACACACAATCTTCACTTGAAGTTTATAAGTGAGATGTTAAAACCATCAGCAGGAGTGCTGAGATGGGGAGGGGCAGCCAGGTTAGCTGACACAGGCCCAGATATCGTAAAGAGAGAGCAAACCACTGCCACATATTTAGAAAACGGGAACTGGATGGGAAACGTGAGCCCAGTGAGGATGTTTGCTCCAACCTCAAGCTGGCTCTAAATGTCCTTGACTGAAGCATATGTAGCAATTTTCTTTTTGATTTATCTTTAGAACACTTGTTTCAGAAGAAAAATTTTAACTTTCCTCTAATTGAGTGATGCCCAATCTTCACTTTCTGGTTTCATAAACCTATTAACAATGTTCTTGCATTCCCATTATCTTAGATTTTTCTTTAGTTTCCATCACTTATAAGCTAGTCTGTAATCAAGTCACAAAGGAGATTAGGCAAATGAAGACAGATTATGAGAAATTTTTGGCAAAGGATGCTAAGAAAAACAGCAAGGATTTCTTTACTTATACAGTAGGGTATGCTAGAACGAACGTAATTGGTTCCAGAACCTCGTCTGTTATAGCATCTGTTTGTTCTAGCATACATTGAAATATATGTATTTAGGGGTAATCCGTTCCAGGCCACAGTCTAGAGCAAAGTTAACATCCAATACAACAATTTAAAAAAGAAAAATATAATACAAAATGAAAAATATAGATGTAAAAATAATATAAAATTAATTTATTTAACTGTACATAAAATTTGAAAAGCATAACCAATATTCCCCCAGTGAAAATATAAACAAATATTCCCTAATAAAAATCATAAAGTCACATAGAGGTGGAAGGAGAGGAGTCATCGTTCCTACTCATCTTGGGTGACTGTCCTGTGGGAGGTTCATCAGTTGAAGGACATTTGTCCACCTTTTTGAAGAATGAATCCAGGCTTGACTGCTTTATCCTGGATTTTTGGAACCTCCAAAAGTGGGCCATCAAGGTGTCATTAAAATGATTAAGGTCCATTTCCACAGCAGCAATATCCGGATGATAATCTTTTATAAGTTTGGATAGTTTATTCCAACAAGAGAAAACCTCTTTAAGGTCCTCAGCTGGAATGCTGTGACTTTTTTCCTTGTCCTCATCCTTCTCGTCCCTGAAAGCTTTCCTCTTCTTCAGTGCCTCTTCATTGTGAAGCTCTGTTTGCTCTTCAAATGATAGCTCCTTCCTGTGGTCCTCCATGTCCTCCTCATTGATCTCCAGGCCCATGGAACTGCCCAGACATACAATTTCCTGCACAACAGGCTCTTCCTCCAACTGTTGAATGCCGTTGAAGTCCCTTGGAGCCACAGGGTCAAGCCACATTGGATTCCAAGCCGAATTCAAGTACCTAACAGAAACCTCCTTCCAAGCAACCACAATTAGGAAAACAGCATCTGCTATATTAAGGTGACTCTTCCAAAAGTTCTTCAGAGTCACATCACTGGAAGAAGTGGCCTCAAAACATTTCTTGAACAGTGTGATTTAAAAATTGCAACCACCTGCTGGTCCATAGGCAGAAGGAGAGGCATCGTATTAGGTGGCACGTAAACCTTGATAAAACTGAACTCATTTGGTAATTCTTCCATCAAATTAGGAGGGTGGGCTGGAGCATTGTCCATGACCAAAAGAACCTTCAATGGAAGATTCTTCTCCTAAGGTAGTCACAGACAGTGGGGCCAAACACCTCAGTCACCCAAGCCTTGTGGTTGGAATGCCACAAAACTCCAAGGCGGTTTTTCCTGATGTTTTTAAAAGTTCTTGGGTTCTACGAATGGCACACGAGCAGTGGTTTGACCTTGCTGTCACCCTTCATGATATATGTTCTGCATGGCATTCTCTTCCAGAAAAGGCCAGTTTCGTCGTAGTTAAACACCTGCTGCAAAAGAAAGCCTCCATCCTTAATTATTTTCTTAAATTTCTCACAATGTTGCTCAGCAGTGTCCCCATTTGCACTGGAAGCCTCACCATACCTCACAACACTGTGTAATCCAGTCCTTTTCCTAAATCCAGTAAACCACCCCTTGGTGCCAAAAAACTCCTTCACAGAACCAGTACTAGGAGCCTTAGCACCAAGTTCCTCAAACAATTGTTTGGCCTTTTCACAAATAATCACCTCACTGACAATATTGCCTGCCATTTGTTTTTCATTAAGCCACACTAATAGAAGAGTTTATCTTTTCCGTGATATTACAACATGAACTGCTTAACATAGAGATTCTCTTCACGACCTGTGCACTTTTTATTTCTTCCTTGTTTTTTAAAACTGTACTAATTGTTGATTTAGCCATACCATATTCAGCACTTAGATCTCCTACACCTTTTCCACTTTCTCACTTGGAAATTATTTCTTTCTTGATGTCTAAGTTAATTAGCTTTCTCATTCTATTTTGATGGCTCATGGCTAAAATTATACAGCAGAATAATTTTAAAAAATATTTTCACTGCTAAAGGGCAAATAAGCAGATAACCAAACTAAACTAATAAATGAACCTTAGAAACGATAACAAAGATGATAACTAATCAAGGCGGGAAGCGCTCAACACATCATGCACATGCTATGCCGACCGACAGTATTCCTCCGCATTCGTTCTACAATGAACGAATGCGGAGGATTCGTTCTACAATGAAAGGAGATGAATCAGATTGGTCCACTTGATATCGATGATTCGACTGTTGATGATCCAATTCAGATAGCAAACAAACTGAATGAATATTTTGCATCTACATTCACACATGAGGAGTTATTAAGGAAGAAAAATGCCAGAAGGTTATCAAATTGTTGCAGGGTGCTTAATGATTTTGTAATAACTGAGAGCAAAGTGTAGGAGAAATTTTTGAAGTTAAACATAAGAAAGGCACCTCAGGTAGTAGTAGTAGTAGTAGTAGTGGCATGTGATGCAAGAAAGCAAGTGTATGAGCTTATGCAGCATCAGCCAAAAAAAAAAAAAAAAAAAATCACACAATTCCCTCCAAATGCCTGTCCAGTTCCTCCTTAAATTTATTCAACCTATCAACTTCCACAATGACAGATGGAAGTTTTTTCCAGCAATTAACCACCCGCTGGCTAAACGCAAATTTCCGCACATCTATTCTACATCTGTCTTTTCTTAATTTGAATTTATGCCCCCTTAGGTTCGTAATCTGAACAAGTGGAAGGATCCCATCAGAATTCAGCGTGCTTAACCCATTCAAGGCCTTATATACCTCAATCAGATCACCGCACAGTGCCTAGTCTCCAGCCACTGCAATTTGCAGAACTTAAGCCTCTCTTGGTAAGAGGATCCCTTCATTCTCCTAACCAATCTTGTTGCCCTTCTCTGTACACACTCAAGTAAATCTACATCCTTCCTAAAATGAGGCTTCCAGACCTGTATGCAGTACTCAAGGAGTGGCCTGACCATTGCCTTATACAGAGGGACAATCACCTCCTTCTCCCTGCTAGCAAAATTCCTATATATCATTGACAAAACCCCATGACCTGTCCTGGCAGCCTGTCTGCATTGCTCAGAAAACTTCATATCTGACTGCACAATTACTCCCAGGTCTTTTTCATTTTCTACCACCTTAAGTGTAGTACCACACAGTTGGTACGTTTCTCTGGGGTTACTTCTACCCATATGCAGTACTTTGCATTTGTCAAGGTTAAACTTCAGTTGCCACTTCTTAGCCCATCTGCCCAAATTATCTAGATCCTGTTGCAGTAGCACACTGCCATTACTGTCATTAACAACCCTGCCAACCTTTGTATCATCTGCAAACTTCGACATTAAGCCTGATATACCTTCATCAATATCATTGATAAATATACAAAACAACAGTGGACCCAACACCGAACCCTGTGGGACTCCACTAATAACATTAGTCCAAGAAGAGCAGCACCCATTGATTACCACCCTCTGTCTTCTCGCACTTAACCATCCTTTTATCCATTGTAGCAACTTACCCTTAATACCATTCTACTCCAATTTGTACAATAGTCTTCCATGCGCAAGTGTCAAAAGCTTTCCTGAAATCCAAATATATGATATAAAAATTATTTTTTGCATCCAGTTCCTTTGTAACCACATCTAATATCCTATCAAATTTGTCAGACAAGACTTTCCCTTAACAAACCCATGCTGTGTCTGAATTATTGCTGCAGTCTTGTGTAGATGATCCTGCAATGCATCTTTAACCAGTGACTCCATTATTTTACCCGGAACAGAAGTTAAACTAACTGGTCTCTAATTACTCGTGTCACCCTTCGATCCCCCTTTGTGAATTGGGGATACATTTGCACATCTCCATTCCGTGGGAACCTCCCCTGAGTCCAAGGATGCTCTCATAATTATGGCTGAGGGTTTGCTTAGTTGCTTTGCCGCCTCCTTTAATATAAATGGATAGATCCCATCCACACCAGGTGCTTTTCTTATGTTTAACTTCAATTTCTCCTCCACTTTGCTTTCAGTTATTACAAAATCATTAAGTATCCTGCTACAATTTGATAACCTTCTGGCATTTTCAAACCTTAATAATTCCTCATGTGTGAATGTAGAAGCAAAATACTCATTCAGTTTGTTTGCTATCTGAGCAGGATCATCAACAGTCAAACCATCGATGTAAAGTGGACCAATCAGATTCATCCCATTCCTTTTAGAGTTTATATAAGTAAAGAAATCCTTGCTGTTTTTCTTAGCATCTTTTGCCAAGGATTTCTCGTAATCTGACTTCGCCTGCCTAACCTCCTTTGTGACCTGATTACAGACTAGCTTATATCTGCCATAGGCTTCTGAGTCACTTGATAATTTATATGCATCCCATGCATTTTTCTTCTCTGTTATGAGTCTCATTAGTTCATTAGATAACCATTTAGGCCTAAACCTTGAACAATATTTATTAATAGGTATGAAACTTTTAGTAGCATCCACGATTAATTCCTTGAATGCTTCCCACTTAGAATTTACTGTTGGTAACATCGTCAGTTTATCCCACTGTACAGAATTTAAAAACTGTCGGAGAATTTAAAAACTGTCGAAGGTGAGTACACCTTCCGTAAAGGTGTACTTACCTTTATGGAAGCAAAAACCCTTTCCTTTACCCTTGATTGTAATTAAATCTTTAAGGGTGGATGGATCTATCCAGTTATATTAAAGGAGGCCGCAAAGGAAGTAAGCAAATCCTTAGCCATAATTATGAGAGTATCCTTGGACTCAGGGGAAGTCCCCACGGACTGGAGATGTGCAAAAGTATCACCAATTCACAAAGCGGGATCGAAGGGTGACATGAGTAAATTACAGACCAGTTAGTTTAACTTCTGTTCTGGGTAAAATAATGGAGTCACTGGTTAAAGATGAATTGCAGGATCATGTAGACAAGACTGCAGCAATAATTCAGACACAGCATAGGCTTGTTAAGAAAAAAGTCTTGTCTCACAAATTTTATTGGATACTATGATATGGTTACAAAGGAACTGGATGCAAAAAATAATTTTGATATCAAATACAGTCTCTCCTCGTATAGCACGATAGTTGCGTTCCTAGAAACCCTCGTGCAATGCAAAATCGTGCAATGCAAACAACAGGCCCTATGGGAAAAGTAGGGTTACGTGCCGACCACCCAAGATTGAACACACATTTGGAACCAAAACATTACAAAACACAATAAATAATCGGGTAATTTTAATCGTTATAAAATACTTACGTATTTTATAACGATTAAAATAATATAATAAAAATAATATTATATTATAATAAAGTATTTTTAGTATTTTTTAATACTAAAAAAGTATTTTTTACGGATAAAATACGTATTTTATTCGTAAAAAATTTATTATATTAAATAAAATAGTCGTAATAAAATTCTTACGTATTTTATAATACGTGAGTATAAATTATAATACGTAAGTTGTAATAAAATATTGCTAATGCTTTTGCTTCTATCGTAAGCAAACTTGCTTTTTGTTTGATTTTCTATCCAAAGAGATAACAGCCGTTCCATCTCTTCCAATTCTTTGTGTCTTAATCTAATGGATTTTAATTACACTTTGAGTTGTTCCCGCTATGAAAGTTGTTTTTATTTTCTCTGCATTCTTTGTAATTCTCCGCGTTGACTCATTTAGGTCTGTAGCACGTGCAATATCACATGGTCTTTCATTTTGCTCAAAGCGTTTCACAATTTCATATTTTTTCTCTATCGACAGAAGCGGACTGGCCATAAGCCTTACGGGGGAAACCACGGTGGGCCGGAGGCCGGTGTGATTTTCTCCATAAACCGTAGTGTGAGGCCACTACAAATTTTCCCGGGTAAGAATTTTTGACCCAGTCCGCCTCTGTTTATCAATATTGCTTCTCTATTTTTCTCTCTGAATCTGCAGTATCTTAGCCAGGACGCTTCCTATTCACACCTTTTAAGTATTTTACTAATTTTTAGGGAATCAAGCACAATTACAAACGAGGTGGCACGCTTGATATACAGAAACAAAGCTGCGCGCGTGTAGCAACTGAATAAACAACACCGTAAAGGCCGAGATACACTATTGACACCTCACATTTTACTAAAGCACATTTCTGGGGGTTACTACCATAAAACAATAAAAACAATTTCCAGTTGCGTTTCTGCTAGTGGAATCTGTTATAAACTGGTAGTAAACTCGATCTAATTGCATTTGCAATTATACCGATAACTGGAATTGTGTTGGTTTTTACGTTATGGTGAAATGTGTTTCCCCTTCACTGATATAAAAAACATAAATACATTTTCAGAATCTTCTCTTCATTCCTATCGTGTTGTGTTCAGTTGGGATGATTCCGCTTTCGACTGCCATTTCTTGTAAACACAAAGGCGAATCGTGTATAAGCGAATTCGGTTTGTGTTATATAAGATAACGTTCCCCTATTTATAAATCGTGTATGATCGAATTTGTGTAATGCAAACACATGTTATACGAGGACCGACTGTACTTGGATTTCAGGAAAGCTTTTGACATGTTGCACATGGAAGTCCACTGTACAAATTGTAGCAGAATGGTATTAAGGATAAGTTGCTACAATGGATAAAAGGGTGGTTGAGTGGGAGAAGAAAGAGGTTAATAATCAATGGATGCTGCTCTTCGTGGACTAATATTATTAGTGGAGTGCCACAGGGTTTGGTGTTGGGTCCACTGTTGTTTTGTATATTTATCAATGATACTGATGAAGGTATATCAGGTTTAGTGTCAAAGTTTGCAGGTGATACAAAGGTTGCCAGCATTACGTTAATGACGGTAAGGGCAGTGTGCTACTGCAACAGGATCTAGAAAATTTGGGCAGATGGGCTGAGAAGTGGCAACTGAAGTTTAACATTGACAAATTCAATGTACTGCATATGGATAGAAGTAACCCCAGAGGAACGTACAAACTGTGTGGTAATACACTTAGGGTGGTAGAAAATGAAAAAGACCTGGGAGTGATTGTGCAGTCAGATACGAAGTTTTCTCAGCAATGTAGACAGGCTGCTAGAGCAGGTCATGGGGTTTTGTCAATTATATACAGGAATTTTGCTAGCAGGGAAAAAGAGGTGATTATTCCTTTGTATAAGGCAATGGTCTGTCCACGCCTCAAGTATTGCATACAGGTCTGGAGACCTAATTTTAAGAAGCATGTAGATTTGCTTGAGCGTGTACAGAGAAGTACAACAAGATCAGTGAGGGGAATGAAGGGATTGTCTTACCAAGCGAGGCTTAAGTTCTGCAAACTGCAGCGGCTGGAGACTAGGCACCTGCGAGGTGATCTGATTGAGGTGTATAAGGCCTTGAATGGGTTGAGCACACTGAATTCTGATGGAATTCTTCCACTTGCTCAGATTACAAACCTAAGGGTGCATAAATTCAAATTGAGGAAAGACAGTTGTAGTACAGATGTGCGGAAATTTGCCTTTAAGCCAGTGGGTGGTTAATTGCTGGAACAAACTTCCATCTGTCGTTCTGGAAGTTGATAGCTTAAATAAATTCAAGGAGGAACTGGACAAACATTTAGAGGGAATGGTTGTGTGAATTTTTTTTTTTTTTTTTTGGCCCATGCTACACAAGCTTATGCACTTTCTTTCGTGCATCACATGCCTCTATTACTATTATTTTTCCAATGTAGACTTCTTTTTGTTTTCAGAAATATTAAACCAAACAAGAATAAAGTCTACTTTCAGAGGTTCTCTTTCTAAATGTTCAGGTTCATAATGGGGTTTACAGCTGCCAGAATTTCATTTATGGAATTATTTATGCATCAATATGGATAATAGGTAGTGTTTAAAAAAGACTGCACCACAAAAAGCAAGTTGGACATACTGAATCACTGACCATGGAACAAAATGAATGTTTCACTATGCTCTGCTCGCTCTCTTTAGAAAGTTGTGGATGTTACCTGCAAAACATAAAAAGGAGACAAATATGACTTACTTATGCTGAAGGGATTTTGGCTTAGGTTTCAAATTATTGCTGCTGCAAACAGATGAAACAACGAACAACAAAGTATCCACTCCAGCAGAAATTTACATTTGCTACCAGAAAATAGCAAGTTGCACATATAGCATAAACCAATATACACTAACCTTTTGAAGAAACAGGACCATGACTTCAGTAAGTAGTTGAACTATTATCTGCTGGAACACCTGTGTCATGCCACTAATTCCAAAACAATTGAATCATTTATTTAATCATATTCCATATTCCCCTATGTTTATGTTCTTAGTAAAAAATGGCATCCAGATGGCAGAAAATGAGACTGAAGGTAGTATTTATGTTCTTAGTAAAAAATGGCATCCAGATGGCAGAAAATGAGACTGAAGGTAGTAACCCCCCAACACCATCTTCTGTGAGACCTCTGTATTTGTTGAATAATTATTGTTGTCCCATTCTTTATAAAATGCAAGGTTCTATTATTTAGAAGTTACTTCTGAATAAAACTGCACCAAACTGTGCACATGTCGATGGACACAGAGTGCCAATTCTTTAGGTAGTATTCTCTTTCATACAGTTCTGTGGGTATTATGTCTATACAAGTGTGTATTCAATAGATCTAAATTGAAATGAACAAAATTTCCTACACAAAAAAAGGTGATCCTGTTATTTTTCTTACATTAATGAACTTAAGATTTCAAATGTTTGATTAGTAATTACCTAAACAGTAATTATCTAGACAACTAAAAATTATTAACTGGGCTTTAAAGAAATCCATTTCAGTGAAAGCAAAAACATATTACATGACAGAGCAGCAGTGATAGCTGGAGCCAGCTTGCACGAAGCGATTGTTAATTTTCAAGAATTTTGTGAGCTGGTAGTTAAACCGACAATGGCTATAAACTGCAGAGCAGCACACACACTTCAATCCACAATGGCTAGTGCCATTTGGGCAATAAACGTGTATGTGGTAACACAGAAAATACAATAGCTACTAAGACGTTAGAAAATTTTCCTAAAATCGTCATTTGGCACTGTTTAAATCATCACTCGACGACACAATATCTAAAAAAAAAACAAGTTAATCATTTTAAAATATTTTTAGATAAAATTTATTCTGTTTATCACCAATCTAATAGAAATCAAACTGAGCTAGAAACTGTATCTGAAGAACTTTAAATTATTAAAATCGGTTGAGTATTGGAACCACAATGGGTGGCATGTAGTTTACAAGCTGCTACTGCTGTATGGCATGCATATCCTGCATTATATACTACAGTGAAACTTCTCCTAACGGACACCTCTCTACAACGGACATTTTCAAATTCCTCAACTTTCCTCTATTGGTTTTAACGTGTTTTCAGCTTCTGTCTAGCGGCCATTCTCTGTAACGGACGTGGACAGGCAATCTGCACTGTATCGTTTAGATTAGCACTTAATTTGATCTCCCAATAACGGACAGTGGGCGAGATCACGGCCCTTTTTCTAGGAATGTTTCTTCCACGTATTGCCTCAATCATGTGTTTATTTTCAATTTCCGATTCTCGGAATTTTATCAAGGTTTACGTCGCAGTTCTAAACCCTTTTTCAAGAATTTTAAGGCATGCGTAAAACTTCTGATGAATTCAGTGTGTGCAGGGGGATGGGGGAATTTTGTCGGCCTTTTGTCTTTTGAGTTTGAGTTTTCAGTTTTGTTCAGTGTCATGTGAAGTGCACAATGTCTTCTCATAAACATTTAACTTTAAAAGATAAAGTCGAACTCATTAATGCGTATGATCGGCAAAAAAATAGTGTTCGCAATCTTGCTGCAAAATTCAAATCGGGAAGACGCAGGTAAGCGACATCCTAAAGAAAAAAAAAATGAACTGCTCAAACAATTTTGGCAACACGTAAATGATCAGGTTCAAAAATCATTCCCGAAAACTGTTGGACTTCAAATTGACAATGTTATGTATGAGTGGTTTTGTCGCGAAAAAAATTATTTTAAAAATAAATTTATTTTTAAAAAAAATTCCCATTAATGGGCCTATTATTAGGGAAAAGGCTTTGGAGGTTGTGAAATCTATGGGAGTAAATGAGTTCAAAGCTTCTGTGGGATGGCTAGACAAGTTCAAAACTCGGCATAAAATTTCTTGGAGAACCATAAGTGGTAAAGGTGGATCTGTTGATACTGGGGTTGTAACAGAGTGGACTGTCAAATTGGAAGATATGTCGTGATTTTGAAGCTAAGGATATTTACAACTGTGATGAAACAGGGTTGTTTTTTAAAGCTCTTTCTGAAAAAACAATGAGTCTAAAAAACGAAAAGTGCCAGGGCAGAAAAATTTCTAAGGAACACTTGACTGTACTATTGTATACAAATATGCTGGGAGACTTTGAACAACCTCTTGTTATAGGAAAACCACAAAATCCTCGTTGTTTCAAGGGCATAAAGTTGAATCTTTTGAATGTTGACTGGAAGTCTAATAAAAAAGCGTGGATGACAGGAGATATCATGAGCGAATGGATAAGTCACTTTAACCAAAACATGATTCGTCAAAACAGAAAAATTATTCTTTTCATGGATAATGCTGCATCTCACCCGCACATTAAATTGTATCATTCAAATCGTTTTTCTGCCACCAAACACATCTGCAGTGGCAGCCCTTGGATCAAGGGATAATAAAAAATTGTAAACTTCACTACAGAAAACGTGTTTTAAGACATCTCATTGCAAACATGAACGATATAACATGTGCGAGTGACCTTGCAAAGAAACTCAGCATCCTAGATGCGATTCAGTGGATTTCCTCTTCAGTAAACGCAATTAGAAAACAAACTATCGTGAACTGTTTTGTAAAATCTGGCTTCTCAAACGCAAAAATTGAAGTTGTGAACAGCAATGTGGAGCACTAAGAAGAACAAGAACTTCAGCATCTATTGATAATGTATGATACTTCCGCTACAAGTGACCCTGGCTACAAAGATATAGACTCGAACCTCACTACAGAAGATGGTGCTCTAGATATCAACGACATTATCATCGATATTTTTCATGAAGTTCCTCACGAGGATGAAGAAATGGAAGGAGGTCATTCTGTCAAAGAACATATTAACGACGAACCACCGATGAAAATAGAAGCAGCGCTCATACAAATCAATCGTTTAAAAACATTTTTCGCTGCTGAAGAAGATACTGAAGGACTTTTGATGGTTTCTTCGCTCCAAACAAATGTTGAAAACAAAATTATCAGCCGGAAGAAGGTGCAGAATAAAATAAGTGATTACTGCATGTATTTTTCTTAAGATAAAGTCATAATATGCATAGCACAATTGTATATATATTATTTACAAAAATATTGTGCAAAATCTGTATATAATTTAATTTAGATAGTATGAATCAGAGCTGTAATACTCAATATGTTCTACATTGATAATAATATTAGTAAAATAATAAGAGGAGTTTACCTCAATATAGCACGTAGAACACTTCCGTATGATACCCTCCAGAAATCAAAACGAAAAAAACCGACAACTTACCGGTACATTAGAGTAAAATATAAAAAATTAAATAATCAATTTAACACAATTCAAATCAATTTAAAACAATTAAAAATCAATTTAACACAATTAAAAGAATCTAACGAAAATATTCAAAACGATTTTCCTTCCTGAAGCTAACAACGCTTTTTGACCGTATGTCGTGATCACAGAAATGAAAATTACCGAATCGGGTTAAACCTGAAACTTAAATAGTGATTATTTGTCTTCGCGCGTGCAGGTCCATGCATCGGAGATCAAATATGGCTGCCGAACATTAACAGAATTCTCATGTAATTTAATTTCAACGGTTTCTGCAATTAATAGTCGCGTATAATTACATTGAACGTTAAGTATTTTGGCCTCGTTAAATAAAAAAGTATGTTTTTCGTTAATGGCATGAAAGGCTAATTCTGATGCTGCTGAACGAGAAGCACAAACTGAGGCTTCATGTTGATTTACACGAATATTAAGAGAAAATTGCGTCGAACCTTGGTAAGACGAGTCGCAATCACCGCAAGAAATGTTGTATACCAGATCATTAATTTATGTTGTGAACGCAGAAAGAACCGAGCGATTGTTCAGTATAGTGTGTAACTTCCGTATTGGCCTAGCTACAATTTTAAATTCGGTATCTTTAAAGAATCTGTTAAGCTGTTTGTGCCACTGTTCAACATATGGGACAGAAATAAAGTATTTTTTGATATTACTATTGTTGATTGGTGTAGTATTTTGTATCCTATCCTTAGCCTGTACCCTAATTCAGTTTATTGTGGTAATGGAATAACCCCTGTTTAAGAATCTGCTAGTTAATATTTGTATTTCTGAGTCCAAAGCAGATTCCGTTGTTGAATATTTATAGGCATTTAGAAATTTATTAAAGATAATCGATCTTTTGTAGGTGAACGGGTGATAGCTATTATAATGTAGAAGCATACCGGTGTTTGTAGGTTTTCGATAGATGCTAAATTGTATTTTATTCGAGTCCCGGGTAAGCATGAAATTTAGAAAGTTTAATGACTTTGTATCCGTATCCTCCCTTTCCAATGTAAATTTGAGTCTAGAATGAATATTATTAAACGAATGTAAAATGTCTTGGATAGTACTACTATCGGTAATAACTAGAACATCGTCTAAATACCTCCCATAGTATGTGATTACGGGGTCGAAAAAGTGTCAAATGTATATGCTCAATCGTTGAGAGATAGATCTCTGACATTAAGCCACTCAGGCTCAAACCCATTGGTAATCCAAAAATTTGTTCGTACACCTTGTCTCGAAAGGTGATGTAGTTGGCCTCAACTAACAGTTTAATTAAGTGAAAAATTTCCTTAATAGGTAGCTTCGTATAATTAATCGGTGTCGAGTTCTTATTTAACATATCCCAAATAATATCTAATGTGTATTCAACGTTTACATTCGTATATAACGAGGTAACATCTAGTGAGAATAAATTGTCATTGTCGCCGAGTCTACAGTCTTTAAGATTATTAAATAATGTATCGTAGTTCTTAATCCCAAATTGTATTACCTGTCTAGAGGGTTTTATAATGTTATATACATGTGTGGCTAAGAATGAAAATGCCGAGTTCCTGTAGGAAACAATAGGTCGAATAGGAAATCCAGTCTTGTGTAATCTTACCTGACCAAAAAGTGCAGGAATATTGTATGTTCTGGACTTTAATTCCTTTAACTACTAATAATACTACTACTGATATTTTACTAATAATTTAATTTAATTTTACATTAAATGTTTAACGATTTTTTTTTTATCTCTTGTGTATGTGATTGTATATTATTTACAAAAATATTGTTAAAAATCTGTATATATTTTAATTTAATTTTACATTAAACGTTTAACGATTTTTCTTTCTTTCTTTTTTTTTTCTCCCTCAGACTGGACACTTCTCTCTAACGGACAAATTTTCGTTCCCCATGGCTGTCCGTTAAAGGGAAGTTTCACTGTATATGCATTTTTCAAGTTCTTCTTCTTATTCTAGTCTGGCAAAGAGATTAGCTAACATTAATTTTTTGCTTTAATGATAGACATCCCTGAGGAATTTTCATTACTTTCAACTGCACTTCAGTCAAGATCAACTAACATTCAGAAAGCACAAAAGTTAATCAAATGCACAATAAGAGCTTTGGAAAATTTAAAGGTTGGTACAGGAAAACATGAATCTCAAGTTGAAGATTTGATTAAATCAGATAAGTTTAAAGATATTCCATTTAATAAAAATAATAAATTCAATGCTTTTCCTAGGAATATGTTACTAGAAAATATAATTCAACACATGAACTTGCGTCTTTTATCAGATAGAAATAACGATAAAAACATTTAAAATTTTTTCGATTTATTAGAACCATCTACTTGGCCTTATGAAGAACTAACTTCTCCATGGACAGCTGATGAAAAAAATTGTACCATTTAAGTGAAATTTTAAAATAAATTGATTTGAATGATTTTTGGGATTTTGTAGATAACATAGAATCAAAAAATATTTCAATTCCTGCAAATATTCAAAAAGGCAAAAAGATAGCACTATTGCAATCAGTAGTGCCAAAGCTGAAAGTGGTTTCAGTTTAATGAACATAATTTGTATGAGGGTGAGAAATAGTTTAACAGTAGATCACATATCAACAAAGATAAACTTATTGAGAAAAGAGCTAGTGGATTGGGATGCAACTCCATTTGTTAAATCATGATTGAATCACAACCATAGATTGGCTATGGATACACGAGCTCGGCAAAAGTCAACAAAAACATTTTGTGAGAATCAATTGACTATATGGAAATTATAATAAAAAATGAATATTTTATTATTGTTTGAAATTTTTGTATTCCAGATTGTTGTAAATCACTAAAACTTACAATAAATATAAACACACATATTCTTGGTCTTGTTTTTTTTTAGCGAGCTGGTTGTTAAAAATTTACCAGCACAACCCTGAATAGCAGTTCAAAAATGATATAGTATGAGAAAACATATATACATATTAATGTGCTTCAACATACATCATATTGTAAACAGTATTATCATTAGGTTCCTAGCTAAGAGAAAGAGAAAAAGATTCAATATAATTGAATCTCTCTCTCTCTCTCTCTCTCTTTTAGCTGGGAAGCTGATGTAGTTATTTAATAGGTTTATGCCTCCAACAAAATTTTTGCAATAAATGGAATAATGCCAAGAAAATTTTAAATCTGCTAGACTCAAACTCAAACTGTACTATCTGCCACTGAGACAGTACTCCTCACCATTGTGTACACATTACATTTTAAGTGAAACACTGGTTACAAAGAGAATGTGGGTATGACTTTTATTTTAAAATATTTTCAGACCAATTGTTTTAGTCAAATAGCATATTTAAAATAACAATATTATGAATGCATTAATAGAATTTAGTGGCACTAATCTGCCACATATTATTAATAATTTTTATATTCATAATGGCTACCATTGTCATTTATGGTGTATTTGTCCTAAATTACAAATAATAATGGTTGTTTGCTTTGTATAAGCAAACAAAGGATGGATGTGTTTAGGTGGCAATAAATAATTTAAAAAAAAATTTTTTTAAATGAAAGCTTCCCTACTGAAGCTATTTAACTATCTACACAGATTTATGTTGTACAGTACAGCTGTGTAATGACGTACATTTAATAACTGTACCATTAACTTGCCCTTGAAAATTTTTGGCTTAATCAGGACACAGAGTGCCAGTTCTTTTGGTGGTATTCTCTTTCATACAGTTCTGTGGGTATTATGTCTATACAAGTGTGTATTCAATAGATCTATATATTACGCAGCGTAATAACTTAGAGATCGAAAACACTCCTACTCTTCCCGTGTACCTTTCCCCACCAGTATCTCTAAATGATTATACTGTATTTTGTTTTGATATACCATGAATTATGAGAAATCAATCTTGGTGTTAACCAGATGACAGTCAAGCAAATAATGTCTATATTTCTTGTACTTTCCACTCCACTATTCATATGGCATCTGTGTTTCAGCTGGGGGGGGGGAATGAGTGTCCCTAAAAATTCTAAGAAATACACATAAAAACATTATTATTACTATTGGTTTCTCTTATTTATTTTTGTTTGATATTTTGCAATCAAGTTTTGCAAATCATAATCAACCCAGTAACCAGCTGCAGAGTAAGAGAAGTCAAGGATTTTTCAGGAGGAAAAAATTATTAGAATGAATGTTCAAAACAGATAAAATTTATTTTACCTTCAAGAACCTTTCTTTTTGCCCATTCCTTCTAATAAATGGTTAATTTATTATCTAACCTTTACTGGTCACGTCGGTTAAGGGTTAATGGAACACCATTTTCAATTCAGCAAGAAAAGTTATAAATTACCTTTATATGATAATTAAAAAATTGTGTCTGACAGATGCCATGTGGACATATTTGTTCCATTCAGGGCACAAACCATGTAGGATTAAGGAGACATTTAAGAATCCCCAGTTTCCGAACCCAGACTTTTCCAAACAAGTGACAAGACCACTATACTATCGTGCGGCAACAACTGTGACCAAATCCTTAATTACAATTCTATTTTCATAATTTCTCTTTCTTGCTTTGTTATTCCATGTAACGTTTGAAGTAATTTCCAGTTTTCTTGGTTTTAGAATAAACCAAAATTAGCAAATTTCAGAAAGCAAGGGGAAAAAAAAGAGATGCTATATTATTTAACCAAATACATGGTAATACATGGCATAATTAACCAAAAATTAAAAATTCTTCTGCCATTTAAATTAATAATGTTAAAACTTGTAATTACAACACATTATGCTTTTCGAGCAACTACTACTATTATATCATATTAAAAAAAAATAATAATAATAAATAAATAATTAGCATTAGCATTAGCAGAGGCATTTGATGCAAGAAAGCAAGCTTATGCAGCATCAGCCAAAAAAAAAAAAACACCCACTTCCACTTCACCCCTCTGTTCGGTCAAAATACCTGTCCAGCTGAGCCTTAAACTTATTTAGGCTATCAACCTCCACCACAAGGGATGGAAGTCTGTTCCACCAACCAACCACCCGCTGGCTAAAGG
The DNA here is from genome assembly GCF_048544385.1 of Mastigoproctus giganteus. Taxonomy (NCBI): domain Eukaryota; kingdom Metazoa; phylum Arthropoda; class Arachnida; order Uropygi; family Thelyphonidae; genus Mastigoproctus; species Mastigoproctus giganteus. Next base: position 75,274,127 of record NC_143579.1, read on the forward strand.
CAAATTTCCGCACGTCTATCCTACATCTGTCTTTCCTCAATTTGAATTTATGCCCTCTCAGGTGATTTTTCTGAGCTAGAGGAAGAATCCCATCAGCATTGAGCATGCTTAAACCATTCAAGGCTTTATACACCTCTATCAGATCACCTCGCTGGTGCCTAGTCTCCAGACACTGTAATTTGCAAAACTTAAGCCTTTCTTCGTAAGAGCACCCCTTTGTTCCATTCACTAATCTTGTTGCCCTTCTCTGTACTCGTTCCAGCAGCTCTACATCCTTCTTGAAATGAGGCCTCCAGACCTGTATACAGTATTCTAGGTGTGGCCGGACCATTGCCTTATACAATGGAATAATCACCTCCTTATCCCTAAATACTAAATACAAAGACCTACTTTCACAGCAGAAAAATCCCTCAGAAATCCACATGGTTGCCATAGTACTATGTTGTGCACGAAGATTACTGAATTATATGCAGCAGAGTATCAACCAAAAAAATAAAATGAGAGAGAGAGAGAGAGAGATTGAAACAGTAGCCCTGAGCCAGGTGCACATGGGTCGAGACCCTATACAATATTTGCGCAATTCTTGCTCTTCACCTGGACTTGGCTCTGCCCACAAAGCTGATCCAGGATCAAACAATGCTGATCATGTTTTTTGACAAACAGGGTGTGATTCCCAAGGAATTTGTACCTGAAGGGGTGGGGGGGAGAGTCAATACTACATTTTTTGTACAGGTGCATTTCCTGGGTGAGGATGGAATTTTGAAAAAAAGGCAGCAGGTTTTTGTTGCATGACAATGTCCCCTCCTATCCGCACTTGTTGTAAAGACATTTCTGATGAAACATGGCATTGTACAGATCAACCATCTGCCCTATTCTTCTAGTCTAGTACCAATGGACTTCTTCCTCTTTTGCAAAGTGAAAAGGAAAGAGATTTTTAGGATGCTGAGAACATAGAGAAAAATATAACTGCTGAACTGAACAGCATCTCTTTGGATGCCTTTGCTGACTTTTCAGAAATGTTTAGAAGTATAATAAGTGTATTCAATCAGGTGATGATTACTTTGAATAAAAATAAAACCATTTTTGAGCTCTTTCACTTTATGTCCTTTTTATTGCACCAGTCTGAGACCTTTATTGCCACTCTTCATATAGTTTTAATTATTATCTCTTTTTGTGCTTTTGCAGGTAAATGCAAGTGGTACAGCTTTAATTTTGTTTTATGAATTCTTGTTATAACTGTTTCATCCTATTTAGTAGCTCAGGTAAGTAGCGTGGATAGCATTAGTACATCATCATAATTCCTTTACTTATTCTGATGTCGTATGACATTCATGTTTGCCACTTAAACAGGTCCACTTCTTAACAGAAGTCGATACTGATTACTAGGCAATTAACTAAAGAAGTAATGTTACTTGACTGATTAATCAAGGAGTTAATTTGGTTTAATCTGTCATAAACACTATTAGACATGTGTGCAGGTGACCTGTTCTCCTATACACAGAGTCAAATTCATCCTTTCTTTGTTAGGTCCCAAGAATCCGACAAGCTAAACTTAAGCACTTTATACCATAATAAAACTAACACAGCTGGAGCTCTTTATAGCAACCCTCTTTTTAGTATCCCAACACATTATATCTTCCTATGTGGTGGGTCCTGGCCAATTTTCCATAAATCTAATGATATTTTATGTTTGTTATAACAATGTTGGAAGACAAACGAATTCTCTTCTGTACCAAAATTTCCATCGTTTTATACTTTGAAATATGAATACTGTTTATTACAATATTTGCATTTTGAAATGAAAGAATACCAATTTATTGAAGCTAATGACAAGCTTGAAGGCTGACTGTGATAAATCACCCATTGGCATAATGAAATTAAATTCAACCAGAAGTTCATTTCATTATACAGTATGTATAGACTGTATGTTTGTTAATATGGCACCTATGAAGTGTTTAGCTCTGCCAATTAGTTCAGTCAAAATTAGGATTTTACAAGTACAGATAATGGTATATGTTCTAAGACTGATATTGCTAAACAGTTCAGCATTCCTAAAAGTACACTGCTCACCAATCTGAAAGATCAAAAAAAGATTGAAGGCTTAGAAGACTCTGCTGCACCAGCCAGGATCAGAGCACAGAAGACAAAATATTTGGGTCTTGAAAAGGTACCCCTGAGATGGCTAATGATGATTGTGTGCAAAAAAACAGTCCTGTAGACAGAAATTTTTTAAAAATTAAGAGTGAATTGTTTGTGCATTGGACGAATATTGAAAATATCAAGTCTTATGGTGAATTGTTCCAGAAATTTAGGACATGGGTTATCTTTCAAAATAGTGGCGAAAGTGTGTCTACAGACATAGAAGCTACGACATAACAGAAGGAATCATTTAAAAAAAAATTGTTGACATACAACCGGAATAACACCTTCAAAGCTGACAAAATGACCTTAAGTTACTACTAAATGAAACACACACATTTAAAGGTGCTAAATGTAGTGGTGGAAAAAAGGCAAAACAAATAACCATTCTTTTAGTGGCAAACATAACTGGCACATAGAAGCTTTTTCTCTTAATCACTGGAAAAGGATGTCAGAAGGATTTTGAACACTCTCGATGCTAAGAAAACTTCAGGTCCTGTTTTTTTTTTTTTTTTTTGGGTAGTTGTTGGCGCATCAGCTTCTGTAATTATAATGCACCTCCCAAGGTTTTTGCAGTACTCTGATCCAAGCCCGAGGCGGGATTCGAACCCGCGACCTTTGGGTTGCCAGATAGGCACTTTACCCACCCGGCTAGCCCGGTCGGCTCAGGTCCTGATGGTATTTAACTTGTTCTCAAAGCCTGTGCTCCAGAAATTACTCCTGTTCTGTGTCACCTTTTTTCACTTTCTTATTCCAAAGGTGTTTTCCTTTCTGCTTGGAAATCTGCTCATATCAATTCCTAAAAAAAGTGACAAATCCTTCCCATCTGGTTATCGTTCAAATGCACTTACTTCTACTCTTTCTAAAGTAACGGAGAAATCAATTAACTGCCAACTCTTAAACTATTTAGAAACTTCCTGTCTGATCAATGATCGCCATTAGGGATTCCATCAGTGTCGATCCACTGGCACCTGCATGTCTAGCCCACACAATCATTTCATGTTCCAAGTCAGAAAGGTCTCAAAGTCAACCCATTCTCCCCTTTACTTCAACCTCCCATCTAAAGTCCCCCACCCACCCACTAAAAAAAAAAAGGTAAACTGCAGCCATTATCAACCCACTGCAGGATGGAAGCCTCCTCAACAATTCATGCTGAGGGCCATGGACCATAATCTACCATGCTGGTCCAGTGCGGGTTGGCAGATCGACCGTATTTAGCAGTCAGGGGCTTGAACCCCGGTCTACTCAGAGAGCATGTGCTACTGCATCCCACTCCTGACCACTCGGCTACGGAGGCCTACTATCATCTTTCATCTAGCGTATAGTCCCACAGGTCTAAATTTAATAACATCAAAACTTTTCCTGACCTATTAGGCCTTTTAACACATCTCTCTAGCATTCAGCCCCAACCAGCGATTTCTTAACAGCAATTTCATTAAGAATTAATGTCAAACACGTGAATTTTTTTTTTTTTTTTTTTTTTTTAGGTCCTAGCCACTGAAATCGCTGGAAACTAGGGGCAGCAGGACCTGCCAGAGCAACTTATTTTGATATTGGACACACCCGGATAGCCTCCATGTGGCAAGGTATGAACAACGTCAGGCCCCACTAGGGGCCTGGCAGCCAATAAGCTGGATAAACAATGGCACAACACATCGCAGACAGAGCCCACACACTTAAGTCTCTGGCTTGACAGTGTACTGTCCTCGATACAGCGAACACATATGGAGATGGGAGAAACCCCAGGTGCCGTCTGACACGAATATACTTTCTTCAGAGACAAGCAAAAGCTGATTACCATGTTATGTGAACTACAATCTTGAATCAGCCATTCCCGACTTTGAGCCTTAACAGGCACTGTTTGTTTTGTTGTTATTTGGAGCATTAGCAACTAAGGCCATATTGCTCTGGGGATATGCGGTGGTCATTCCCTGACCTTTCTGCATCCTCCGTATTTGATGGCTCATGGGCTCGACTTTAACAGGCATCACAGAGTAGGCGATACTTAGACATGGGGATGTTGATAATGCAAAGCCAATTCAGTGTACATAGATATTGTACATATGTACTACTGTATACAGTAATTACTGTAAATACTTAATTTATTACGGTTGGGGTGAATATCCAAACCTTAATTTGTTACTGGAGAATGCAATCAATATAAAATGTACAATCAGATTATTATTATTTTTTTTTTTTATGAGAACCTATAATACTTAGTACTTTGAGTGGGTTGAAGGTTGAGAAGGCGAAAGAAGATACTTGTTTACACTAGACTTGAATTTTTTGAATTTCTGTAGATTGTAATTTTCAGGAAGTACGTAAGTTGGTTCTGCGAGTTTGAAGTTGGACAGTAAAAGAATTATGACTGGTTGCGACACATGTTCAGACTGGGTTGGAATAGGGAGAGTGGGAATTATAGAAGCCAATTCAGAAGAATAGTGCCCATGGAAGTATCTATAGAAAAGGCATGCAGCAGAAACAGTACGTCTATGAGACAGCGAGTGAAGAGACTTTGTTACAGATAAGTCATTAATTAACATAACTGTACCTTTTCTGAATGGAATCTAGAAGCCTGAGAGAGGTTATCGGGGTGCCGCCCCAGATGTGGAAACAATATTCCATGGTAGGGCAGATATGTGATTTGTGACCAATACGTATGTGATTTGTACAGAGTGAACAACGGTTTGGAAGAAAAGTAATGCTGAGAGCGAAAGAGAAAACTCAGTTTTTTAGATGCAGAGGAAGCAATATTTGTAAGGTGCTTATTCCAAGAGAGATTAGAAGTCTAAGTAATACCCAATAAAGATATATGATCTTGCACAGAAATCAGTGTCATTGAAGATGAGCACAGGAGCAGAAGAATCCTTCTTGTGAGATATAAGAATAAGATTGAGTTTTAGAATTGAAATCAACTAAGTTGTCTTTTTCCCACTGGAGACCAGCATATAAGGATTTGGTAGTGAACATTCGAGAAGTTGAAGCTGTATGTGCAGAGCACAATTTCTCAAACTGGAAGGTGAAATGCAATGTGCTATCATCAGAAAAACTATTGGTAGGATTTCTGATCAATTGAAGAAGATCATTAATGTACAAGAAGAAAAGAGTGGGAGAAGGAACAGAAACCTGAGGAACACCAGCATTAGTGGAGAAGTTAGAAGACGGACAGACATCTACAATTAACTGCAGTGAGCAGTCAGAGAGAAAACTGGATACGCAATTACAAAAAAATGGTTAGCAAACCATAAGATGGAAGCTTATTTTGAAGACCTTTATGCCAAACATGATCAAAAGCCTTTGAAATGTCAAGAGAAAACTTTTCACCAAACTTTTCCAATGAATTTTCCATAGATGGGTACCTTAAATTGAAGTAATTGCAATGTGAGAGATTTGCAACCTGGCTGGATATGGGCAAATTTCCAAGGAGAAGGGAAAACAACTTTGGAATAAGAAAGTGAAAAAAGGTGACACAGAACAGGAGTAAGCTCAGGAGCACAGGTTTTTGTTTTGAGAATAAGTGAGGAAATACTATTAGGACCTGTAGTTTACTTAGCATCAAGATTATTCAAAATCCTTTTGATGGAAGACCACAATCTTTGGCAGAAGTGGCATAGAATCATGTGATTTTGACGGAGGTGGGATTAGAGATGGGCAAAAGTTGCAGCCAATACCTCTGACTAGAGATCAGAATGCTCAACTACCATTTGAACAAGAAAATGCAAGTTTTCTACTCTCAGCTTGTTCAGAATGTAGTTTAGACTGATTAATAAATACTTTACAATTGTTGCGAGCTTTGGTGTAGGTAGAAAATGAAGCTGGAGATTTGGACACAAGCCAATTGCGATATGCAACGTTCTTATCTTGAACAGTCTTGGCACATTTATTGGAAAACCAAGGTTTAGATAAAGGATGAGATTTTAAGGTGGAATGTGGGATAAACGATTTCATTCCTACAAGAATAATTTCACTGACATGATCTGAGCAAAAGGTGACATCACAAAATTTTAAACAGTAATCTGACCAAGGAAAAGTAGAAAAGAAATTTCATACCATTTTGCATTATTATAATGCCAAACATGAGGTTGAGAATGGATATGAGAGAAAGGCCCCATCTGAGTAGAGATCATTAACAAGTTTTGAGGTGCCTAGAGGACCACTCACCTTGACTGTGTACTTAGGATTGTTTGTGAGAAAAAGATCATGCATGTTGGCTGTGTGGTTAGAACTGTCTGGTATTCTGGCAGGTAAATGACAATTTGTGCGAAGCCATTAGTAATCACAAAAGCCTCAGCATCTCGGCCAGCTGTGTCTGTTTGACTAGAAAACAAAACCCAGCTGGGGCTGTTAGCATTAAAATCACTAAGGAAAATTACTACGCTGTTAGGAAAGTTGGACTGGAAAAAAGTCAAGTTTCAAAGAGAGGAAGTTAAGGAGTTCCAAGTGATTAGTGGAGTTGGGAGAATGATAGCTGAAACAGATGAATTTGACAGAATGTGGTAGAGAGAGAGAGAGATTTTAAGCCAAAGATAATCAAAAAGAGAAGATTCCCAATTATTAAGTCTCTGACAGGGAATATCAAAGCAGAAATATGTACACATACTAGCTGTACTTCCTTAGAAATTAAAGGAATCATACAGTGAATAATTTGGACAACTGAGATGGACAGTGGCTTTATCAACTGATAATTGGGATTCTGTCAGAAAGAGTACATGGAGTTTGGCAGACTGTAATTAAAAATGGACATCATTGATATCTGAGACCACAGAAAGTAAAAATTTTAAAAGATTGGAAATAGAAAATTAGAAAATATTAAGACTTGATCCTTATAGACTCAACAATAAATTCAATGGGCACTGTTGTACTATTAATAAACAGGATCAATGTTTCTTTAAAATTTTCCAAATAGTAAAAAGTCTAAACACCCAAACACAAAAGAGTAAGAAATACTAATAACAATACATGCACAGTTAATAAATCAGGTAGTTTTTCTGATTTGTAAAATCATGAGACAGACCTATTATACATGTTAAGTATATTCATAACATTATTTTCAGCCTGAAATGTTGTAAGCTTAGAGTCTTATTGAAAAAAGTATTACACATAGCTCTAGTTGTTGTAGGTGACTATACTGTCAGGGAAGCGGGGAACATATTGTGCAAAAAGGATAGATAGAACAGGACCAGGGTATGTCTACCAGAGGCAAAGGTTGATGATGTTGTAGGGCAGATATCATCCTTTAAGGCACAAAGGGTGATATTGTTGTACACGTTGGCACTAATGATATTAAGAGTAGGAGACCTGCAGAATTACTTAACAAGTACAAGACAATGCTGAAAAAAAGCCATGATTTATGGTTGAATTTGAAAGTGTCTGCAATTCGGCCCAGGCACGATAGGAGGGAGTATATGATGAGAGCCTTGTCGATCAATTCTGCCCTAGAGAGATTGTGCAAAGCTCAAGGGGTAGAATTTTTTTCAGCCTGGTCTGTGCTTGTTAACAGGAGAGACTGCTTCTTCATCGACATTCTTCCACTTAAATAGAAAGGGTGCAAGAATATTTGCTGATGCTATCAAGGCAGAGTTAGGTGGGTTGGAAAACTGCTAGCTTGGGGAGATACACGGACTAATAGATTAACAGAAGCCGCTGGCAGAGGTAAAACTGATTCTAGCACTACTTCTATTGAAATGCAATTGAGCAGCAGCTTGGAGAGCAAGGCAATGGGAATTTCCAGGACTGCTGGGAGTCGTAGTGGAACAAGTAAATACATGTGCTGTGTTAGGGTAACTAAGAGTAGAAACAGGTGCATGTATACTTGCATGTACACCAATTCTAGGAGTATAGTTAATAAATTCGATGAGCTTGACGTGCTAGTCAAGACATCAAAGGCAGATATTGTTGGGATATCAGAGACATGGTGTCACGCAGACATAAGCAGTGCAAAACTGGAATTTGGGGAGTACAACGTGTACAGAAAGGATAGACAGGGCAGGAAGGGAGGAGAGGTTATGCTGTTAGTTAAGAAACATATAAAATCTAAGGAAGTGCATCCAATTGATGTGGGTGGACAATGCAATCTTGAATCTGTTTGGTGTGATATAAGCACTGGGAAAGGAAAAATGAGAGTAGGTGTGTGTTATAGGCCTAATAAATCTGATGAGTATAATGAGCAATTGTGCAGAGAAATAGAGTGGGCCAGTAAATTTAAGTGTCTTATAATGAAAGATTTTAATTTCCCAAATATTGACTGGAATTTGTGGGTTGGTTACTCACACACTAGCAAGGCTTTTGTGGATTTATTGGATGATTGTTTTCTACAGCAGCATGTTCGGGAGGCAACTAGAAGGGGAATACTCTTGATCTGATTATCAGTAGTGATTCTTCATGCATCAAGAATCTGCAGAAAAAGGAACCACTAGGTGGCAGTGATCACAGTGTGCTGAAGCGGGATTTACTCAAAGAGGTAACTACCATCAAGGGTAAAGGGAAGGGTTTTTGTTTCGTAAAGGTGACTACAGTGCTCTGAGACAGTATTTAAATTCTATACAGTGGGACCAACTGATGATGTTACCAACAGTAAATTCAAAATGGGAAGCATTCAAAGAATTAATCTTGGAAGATACTAGGCTTTTCATACCAACAAAGAAATATTGTTCAAGGTTTAGACCTAAATGAATGTCAGATGAACTAATTAGACATGTGACAGAGAAGAAAAATGCATGGGATACATATAAATTAACATGTGACATAGAAGCCTATGATAGATATAAGCTGCTCTGTAACCAAGTTACAAAGGAGGTTAGGCAAGCGAAGGCAGATTACGAGAAATCTTTGGCAAAGGATGCAAAGAAAAACAGAAAAGAGTTCTTTACATATTTAAACTCGAGAAGGAAAGGGATGAATCAGATTGGTCCACTGGATATTGATAGTTCAACAGTTGAGGATCCTGCTCAGGTGGCTAACAATCTAAACGAGTATTTTGCATCTACATTCACACATGAGGAGTTATTAAGGAAGGGGAATGCCAGAGGTGTATTCAATTCTGACAGTAAGCTAAATAAGTAAGCTAAAGTCTTGTCTGACTAATTTAACTGGATACTATGATGTAGTCACAAAAGAACTGGATGCGAAGAATAACTTTGATATCATATATTTTGATCTTAGAAAGGTCTTCGATACTGCTGCACATGGTTGTTGTTTGTTGTTGTTTGGTTTTTAGGAGTATTAGCAACTAAGGCCATATTACACCAGGATATGTGGTGGTCATTCCCTGACCTTTCTGCATCCTCCGTATTTGGTGGTGACTGGCTCGAACCCCAGTCTAATCAAGAAGCGTGTGCTACGCACTGCTGCTCCTTCCCACCTGGCTATGGACTGCTGCACATGGAAGACTGCTGCACAAATTGGAGCAGTGTGGCATTGGAGGCAAATTGCTGCTATGGATAAAGGGATGGTTGAGTGGGAGGAGACAGAGAGTGGTAATCAATGGACACTGCTCTTTGTGGACTAATGTTATTAACAGTCCCTCAGGGTTCAGTTGTGGGTCTATTGTTGTTTTCTGTATTTATAAATGATATTGATGATGGTATATCAGGCTTAATGTCCAAGTCTGCAGATGATACGAAGGTTGGCAGGGTTGTTAATAACACTAATGGTACACCGCTGCTGTTTGTTTGTTTATTTGGTTTTTAGGAGAATTAGCAACTAAGGCCATATTGCTCCGGAAATATGCAGTGGTCATTCTGTGACCTTTCCGCATCCTCCGTATATGGTGGTGACGGGCTCGAACCCCGGTCTAATAAAGAAGCGTGTGCTAAGCACTGCTGCTCCTTCCCACCGGGCTATGGAGGCACCCGTACAATGCTGCAACAGGATCTAGAAAAGTTGAGCAGAAGTGACAAATAAAGTTTACCATTGACAAATGTAAAGTACTACATATAGGAAACAGCAACCCCAGAGTAACGTATCAACTCTGTGGTACTACACTGACAGTGGTAGAGAATGAAAAGGACCTGGGGCTAATTGTGCAGGCAGATATGAAGTTTTCTGAGCAGTGCAGACGTTCTGCAAGAGTAGCTCATGGTGTCTTGTCAATGATATACAGGAATTTTTCTAGCAGTGATAAGGAGGTGATTATCCCCTTGTATAAGGCAATGTATACAGGTCTGGAGGCCTCATTTTAAGAAGGATGTAGAGCTGTTGGAACGAGTACAGAGAAGGGCAAAAAGATTAGTGAATGGAACAAAGGGTTACTCTTACGAAGAAAGACTTAAGTTTTGCAAATTACTGTGTCTAGAAACTAGGCACCTGTGAGGTGATCTGATTGAGGTGTATAAAGCCTTGAATGGTTTGAGCATGCTCAATGCGGATGGGATTCTTCCTCTTGCTCAGAATAAATCGCCTGAGAGGACGATTATTCTGAGCAAGAATAAATTCAAATTGAGGAAAGACGGTCGTAGAATAGATGTGCGGAAGTTTGCCTTTAGCCAGCGAGTGGTTGATTGGTGGAACAAACTTCCATCTGTCGTAGAAGTTGATAGCTTAAATAGGTTCAATGCAGAACTTGACAAACATCTGGAGCGAGTGGATGGGTGAAATAATGTTTTTTTTTTTTTTTTTTTGGCTGATGCTATATAAGCTTGCTTTCTTGCATCATGTGGCTTTGCTAATGCTAACTATTTACTGAATGATATATTTAAATTTAAATTAGGTAATATGTCTAAGGTCACCAAGGAATATCTCAATTTTACATTCCGAAACTTAGTATTGGATAATATACTAATGGATCATACCAACAAATTTAAATATGCCCTACCAATTACAAACTCCTATATTAGTACTCGCTTTAGTTACGATAAACTTATAGGACTAACAGTATACAATTACAAGCAGGTAGCTTGCAACCTAGAGAAAAGTGATATTGAGGCAGAATGTTTTTGCCATCTGCCTCAATATCAAACATACGTGAATAAGTACCATAAACACATCTCCTTATCGGGGATTTGAGTATCATTTCGTTCACAGAATTGCAAAACCTCTTATCTTATGGATTCAAATTTAGGTCTAGTACAAAAAGTAGATTAAATGTGATTAATAAACAAATACTCATTGACCTACTACAATTTTGCTTAAAACTGGAATACAAACATAAAACCACATTTGAAGCTTTGCACACATGTGAATTACTCTCACCTATGAAGCTATAGAAAAACATATAGGCTTTATGCTAAACGAAACACAACTTACAAAGATATTTGAATTGTATATAATGAAACAGCAATTAACAAAGATGCAAACTAAGTTCATAATAACAATATAATAACAACGATAGACAAAGCAGTCAACAATTATAGCATTATATGTAAAAAATTTTATACTTCCACATTATTAATGAGCTCAATAATAGCACAACTTACAAAATGGTAACATCTAACGCTAACAGCATTGTTAAGAAATTACTGGCCACACACAAAAGGTTAAAATTAAGTAACCCACAAACATCAAATTTCCTTATATACATTGGTTAACTAGTTCCACAAATCCCTGATAGGATTCAGATTTATCACATCATGTAGGAACAGCTATGCTAAGCTCCCACATCAAAAACTGGAATCTCTACTAAACATCATATTAAGTAATATAGGTGTATCTAGAATAATTCTTAATAACACCCCTATATTAAAATGTTTAAATAACAATTCCAATACTATAGAACATATAAGTGTATTCAATTTTAAAAACTTATTTACTAGTATTTCCCATAACAACTTAAAATCTGTATTTATTAATTATTATAAGGCGTACAAAAAAATTATAACCATGCCAACAGAATTATTGGGATTGCTTAATTAAATTATGTTTATTCAATAGCTACATATTTGATGGTGACATTATATATAAACAACATACAGGTATAGCAATGGGAGCCTGCAGCTCATGCTTAGTTTCTAACCTCTATTTGCATCATTTTGAAAGAAACTTAAATAAAAACTTAATACTTTACCACTACATAGATGATCTAATAGTAATAAATGAACCTAACTTTCTTAAAGATATAGTTAAGCACTACCCACCTGAATTAGGGATAGAATGTACTAATAAGCATTTTACCAGTACAGCTACCTATCTAGATATAGAAATTTACAGAGAAGGTAAAATATTATACACTAAAATATATGACAAGCACAAAGAATTTAGATTTAAAACAATTGGCCTAACACACTGGCATTCTAATATTTCTAAGAGAATTCACAGGAATATCATTGTTTCACAAAGCTTTAGACTGATAAAAATATGTAATAATGCCAATAATATCATAGAATCGCTTATAGACTTGATGTCTAAGCTTATTAATAATGGATTTCCAGCCATTTTTATTGCCATTAATAAATGGCACAATAAGAAAATAAATCCAAATTACATCATAGCTAAAGTATGTTCTAAATAAGTATTTCAATTCTACTAGCTCATCATTCACTATAATCATCTTCTGGATCACAAAGATTGCTATTACAATTCTATAGTAGCTATTTAAAATCGCATTAGTCATTTTGAGGACTTGTACTTATATAAATACAGAAACAACAATGGATCCAATACTGAACTGAGGGACTCCACTAATAACATTAGTCCACGATGAGCAGTGTCCATTGATTACCACTCTCTGTCTTCTCCCACTCAACCATTCCTTTATCCATAGCAGCAATAAGGGCCGCCGTAGCCTAGTGGTCAGGCGCGCGGGTGCATAAGTACTCGTGCCTTGAGTGACCGGGGTTCAAGCCCGTGACTACTGAATACGGTGCTGTTTCTTGTATTCTATCTACCTTGTGAACTCCTCTGACCGTTTGGTCATCCCGGAGTATAAACAGAAAATTTATTTATTATTATATATAGTAGACACTGCCTTTAGAGCACGTCACATATAGCTTGCACTCAATAAAAAGTTGTACCTATATTTGTTCTTAAGGCAGTAATCAATTTCATATTTTACAAAGGAATTTCATTTCTACTTTGTAAAATATTTTTTTAAAGGTATTTCAATTTCAATTGGTCTTGTTACCTGTCATTCTAACAAACTGAGAACCAACTATTTATTTTCATAGGGCACTATCTGTATAAAGTTCAAATTTACAGTGTACTATTAACTATAATTTTAGTCTATTAGTTAGTCTTAAAGTTTCACGAAATTCAGAGGACACTGCTTTCTTTGGTTTTATGAATTAATAATTATTTTTTAATTTATTTAGTGTCTTGCAGTTATCTGAACTGAGAGGGCACTGTTCTCGCTATTTGTTTTATAATAGGTAACGTGTGCTCAAAAAATTAGCATTAGCATTAGTAGAGGCATATGATGCAAGAAAGAAAGCTTATGCAGCATCAGCCAAAAAATTCCCATTTCACCCTTCCATTCGTTCCAAGTACCTGTCCAGCTCAGCCTTAAATTTATTTAGGCTACCAATTTCCACAAAAAAGGATGGAAGTCTGTTCCACCAACCAACCACCCGCTGGCTAAAGGCAAACTTCCGCACATCTATCCTACATCTGTCTTTTCTCAATTTGAATTTATGCCCTCTCAAATGATTATTCTGAGAAAGAGGAAGAATTCCATCAGCATCGAGCATACTCAAACCATTCAAGGCTTTATACACCTCAATCAGATCACCTCACAGGTGCCTAGTCTCCAGACACTGTAATTTGCAAAATTTAAGCCTTTCTTCATAAGAGCAACCCTTTGTTCTGTTCACTAATCTTGTTGCCCTTCTCTGTACTCATTCCAACAGCTCTACATTCTTCTTAAAATGAGGCCTCCAGACCTGAATACAGTATTCAAGGTGTGGCCTGACCATTGCCTTATATAAGGGGATAATCACCTCCTTCTCCCTGCTAGAAAAATTCCTGTATATCATTGACAAGACACTGAGCTACTCTTGCAGACTGTCTGCACTGCTGAAAAAAACTTCATATCTGCCTGCACAATTACCTCCAGGTCCTTTTCATTCTCTACCACTGTCAGTACAGTACCACAGAGTTGATACGTTACTCTGAGTTTGCTGCTTCCCATACGTAGTACTTTACATTTGTCAACGTTAAACTTCATTTGCCACCTCTCAGCCTATCTGCTCAACTTTTCTAGATCCTGTTGCAGCAGCGTACTGTCAAATGTCCTTAACAACCCTGCCAACCTTCGTATCATCTGCAAACTTGGACATTAAGCTTGATATACCATCATCAATATCATTTATAAATACAGAAAACAACAATGGACTCAATACTGAACCCTGAGGGACTCCACTAATAACATTAGTCCACGATGAGCAGTGTCCATTGATTACCACTCTCTGTCTTCTCCCACTCAACCATTCCTTTATCCATAGCAGCAATTTGCCTCCAATGCCACACTGCTCCAATTTCTGCAGCAGTCTTCCATATGCAACAGTATCAAAAGCCTTTCTAAGATCCAAATATATGATATCAAAGTTATTACCTGCATCCAGTTCCTTTGTGACCACATCATAGTATCCAATCAAATTGGTCAGGCAAGACTTTCCCTTAACAAAACCATGCTGTGTCCGAGCTATAACTGAAGTCTCGTCTAGATGATCCTACAGTGCTTCCATTAATTTTCCTGGAACAGAAGTTAAACTCACAGGTCTATAATTACTTGTGTTGCCCTTTGATCCTCCTTTGTGGATTGGGGTCACATTTGCACATCTCCAGTCCATGAATACCTCCCCCGAGTCCAAAGAAGTTCTCATAATTATGGCTAAGGGTTTGCTTACTTCCTTTGCTGCTTCCTTTAATATAACTGGATAGATCCCATCCACCCCAGGTGCCTTTCTTGTGTTTACCTTCAACAATTTCTCCTCCACTTTACTCTCAATTATTACAAGATTATCTAGCTTACTGCCAGAGTTGAATACACCTCTGGCATTCCCCTCGCTGAATAACTCCTCATGTGTGAATGTCGATGCAAAATACTCATTTAGTTTGTTAGCCACCTGAGCAGGATCATCAACAGTTGAACCATCAATATCCAGTGGACCAATCTGATTCATCCCTTTCCTTCTAGAGTTAACATAGGTAAAGAACTATTTGTTGTTTTTCTTTGCATCCTTTGCCAAGGTGCAAAGACAGAAAAATAACTAGCATAACTAGAACTATAAGGCTACTTATAAAGTACAATATAATATAACAATTAAGTAAATAAAATGGCAAACACATTGCATTTTGGAGCCTGTAATTCACAGAAAATTTGTAAAAAAATTACGTCAATGGGAAGAAGACAGAAATAGAAAAGTGAAGAGAAATAGAGTGAGAATAATTAATTTACAAATAGCAAGAAGAAGAAGAAGGGGGAAAAAAAAAAAAATATATATATATATATATATATACAGGGTGATTCACTACCAGTGCGACAAACTTGCAGAAAGTGTAGGGGGAACAAAGACGAATCGGAATCACATAGCATTGCAGGGTCCGAAATGCCTTCGTCTATGGTAGAGGACGTTGAACGGGAGGAGGTCGCGTGAATAGCTATCTCGCTGGAAGTCAGCATTTGCGAACCGGTTCCCGAGGAAGTAGGATGGACGAGTATTCAAACGTTGAACTGGCCAACATGCACCTCACGTATGGAGCTGCTGATTGTAATGGGCGCGGCGCTCTGTGCTTGTACCAGGAACGTTTCCCGCACAGGTGTGCTCCTCATCATATGATTTTTGCACGTGTGCACAGAAGGTTACGTGAGACTGGTTGTTTCACGAGAGGTACCATGAATAGAGAGCGAACGACGAGGACGCTAGACAATGAGGAGAATGTCCTATGTCTTGCAGAAGGCAATCTGAGTACAAGTACTTGAGCGATAGGCCAACGATTGGGTATTTCCCAATCCACTGTATGGAGGATACTGTCAACAAACCAAATGAGTTCATACCATCTGCAATGCATCCAATCATTGGAGCCTGCGGATTATCCACTCCGGAGGACTTTTGCTACTTGGTTTCTTCAACAGAAACGGTTCGCAAATGCTGACTTCCAGCGGGATCGCTGTTCACACGACCTCCCATTCAACGTCCTCTACCGCATGAAGAAGGCATTTCGGACCCTGCAATGCTATGTGATTCCTATTCGTCTTTGTGCCCCCTACACCTCCTGCAAGTTTGTCACACTGGTAGTGAATCACCCTGTATATATACAGTAGACTCTTGATTTTATGGGACAGATGGGAAAAAAAAAAATTCCCAGATAATCGATTTCCTGGTTGATCCAAAAATACAGTATGTTACCAACATATGTAAGAGATACGTTCCTGGACTTCTTACATAAGTCCAGTTTTACGTAACTCAGGAATGACTAAAAAAATATTGCTACTATATCCCTGATATATCAAAATTACAAAAACCACATATTCTCAGAAGAATGAAGAAAAATAGTTATATATTTTTAATTAGTTCAATTAAAAACTTTATCTCGGACCAGCGGTGAAGTAGCCAGAGTGGCACATATGAAAATAAAGCATAAAAGGACGAAAAAATGCATGTTGTATTTCGTAGCCTTGGTCATTATAGTTGATGTCATTGGTGCCGATCACTTCACTGCTTCTCGTATTCTGTCTTTCTCCTTTATTGTGTTCACTGTTGCCACTGACAAATCTGAATTCCGCACAATACTTGTTAATGTTCAGCCATTTTCATACATCCTTATTATTTTAATTTTCTGATCCAACCCGATCGCTTTCCTTTTCTTGATAGATTTACTAGTACCGCTGTCACTTATTCTCTTAGTCGGCACCATGATAACAGTCAAAATTAATTAAATTTTCTGAAAAGAACTTCACAGGGTTAAGGCAAAAATTCACTATTATCAGCCCACGCGAGCTCACATTTTACTAAAACACCTTTCTGGAGGTCACTACCATACCATAAAACAATAAAAACAATTTGCACTTTCCGGGTTACTGGGCTTTTCTGTTAGTGCATCTAATTATAAATGGGTAGTAAAACTCGATCTTATTGCATTTACAATAATACCAATAGCTGGAATTCTGTGGGCTTTTATGTTATTATAGTGAAATGTGAGTCCCCCTCACTGAAATATTCAGTCATATAAAATAGATATAAAAAATGTTACGTGAGTCAGGGACTTACTGTATTGAAAAATGTTCAACAACCTACGTAAAAAGTATGGCGATAGATAAAAAAAACGAAAAAACTTACCACGTACTACTTGCGTGTCCAATACGATGCTTCCCTTTATTTTTTATTACGTCGATTTTAAATCATTAGATTTAAAATCGACTCTTAATTTAGCTTCCCTTTATTTTTTATTGTGCCACGTGTGGTTTGGTCACCAAAATTATAATGGTTCTTTAGAGATTTAACGGTGCACTGTTTTCAAACTTTTGAATAATTTCAAATTTTTGTTTAATTCTCTTGCGTTTGTCCATCATTTTCGTGATTTCTAAAAAAAAAATTACAACATTGCTGACATAAATAACGAAACAAAATTTGTCCTTTTGCGGTGCGACAGAACACAACAATCGGCACAACACACTAAAACAAACTAAACATTTGGTCTCTCTTTTTTTTTTTTTTTTTTTTTTGAGCGATGGGTGTGAAGACAGCGGGGGTTGCAAGATATGCAACCCTTGCTTCTTGTCGCTCATTTACGACTTGCAAAACACATGTTTATACCTATCTAGTTATTACTTAAATTTTATGATTTCAGGTTTATTTATTATTTTTTTTAATTTGGAGTCTTCGAGTGTCCTGGTTAATCCGATCCCAGTAAATCGAGAGTCTGTTGTACAGTAAACCCCCACTATTCGTGGTATCTGTATTCCCGGTTTCGTGTATTCGCGATCACTGATTTAATATAAAATGAAACCTAAAAAAATGTGAATTTTAAAGTGCCATGAATATTTTCCTCCATAAAAAAACAAATTGGGCGTGGCTAAAATTATCTTTCCCGGTCAAAACAGCGCTCAGTGGGTGGGGGGTAGAGGGGTGACAAAATCGCAAGCGTGGATGTTTCTCACTAATCCTTGTTCAGTATGTGTTATGCGCTTGTCATGGAGGGTTTCGTCGTTTGCTTTTAATTTATATGCTTATAAATTGAATAAATTTATCAATTTATAAATTGATATGCTTACAAAAGTGATAAATCTACCATTTTGCAGTGTAAAACAGACTTTTTTGACTGTGTTAACGGAAGAAAGTGACTTTATTTGGACAAGTTCTTTCTATCCCGTACAAAAATATGGCTACGAATAACAAGGGAATGTGAAATGTGAAAATATCAAAGGTGATGACATTAGGGAATAAAATTGAGTTATTAGACAAAATTTCTAATGGTGAAAGTGTCTCCTCAGTGGCAAAACATTATAAAATCAATGAGTCAACGGTACGTACGATCAATCAAAAAATCGGAAGAAAAAATCCGCCGTAGTGTCCATGAAAACACGCTAATTGCTTAAAAAATTTGCTCTGTAACTCGTGATGTTAAATTAGAAAAAATGGAAAAAGCTTTAAATCTGTGGACATAAGATCAAACTCAAAATAAAATTCCGTTAAGTTCACTCATCATTCGTGAAAAAGCAAAACTCCTTTATCAACACTTTAGCAAAACTCGTGATAGCACTGGCGGGATAAGTTTTTTTGCTAGCAAAGGCACTGGTTTGAAAGATTTGTTTGAAATTTCTAATAAATATTACATTTAATATTAAATTGTTTCTTATTTTCATTTTGATGCCATATGCTTGAATTTCACTATGTACTGTTTATGTACATAGTCATATTATGAAGGTACATATAATACATACATAGACAAAATTTTAGACTAGTTTTTCTTATATATTTCATACTTTGGAACGGAACCCCTTTATTACTATGGGAGCCATAACTCAGTATTCGCGACATTTCTCAGGAACGTAACCCCCGCGAATAGCGGGGTTTTACTGTATATATACATACAGTAGAACGTTGGTTATCCTGTATTCAGTCATCCGAAACAGTTATCCGGAATAATTTGAAAGGCTGATCTTTCTTCTTTTTTTATTAATACAGTAAGTGCCGGTTATATTGATCATGTTTGCAAATTGAATTTTGATTCTAATAAGCAAAAGATCGAGTTTACTACCTGTTTATAACAGATTGTACAAATAAAAAGCCCAATAAACCGAAAACTACAAATTGTTTTATGGTTATGACCTCTAGAATTCTATGTGACCTTCAGAAATGTGCTTTAGAAAACTATCACAGAGACACTAGGTTTTCTTGGATTTCAGATTAGTTTAGCTCCAAATTCGGTAAGAGTAATATTGGCCCGAAACTGTGCGATTTATTATTTTTCTCAATTTTTTTACAGTAAAATGTGAACGAAAAGAAAATGCGTAGTTTTAACAAAAAACAGAAATTATTAATAGAATTAGAAAAGGTGAAAATTTAGGAAATCTTTCCAAAGGGTTTAATGTGGGAACTTCAACAATTTACGACATAAAAAAAAAATTCCAATGCTATAACAGAATTTGTGTCAATTATGGACAGTGAAGGAGAATCTAGTGGGAAAAAGACGATGCCTGAAAAAACCTGAAAATGCCCCTTTAGAGAGTGCACTTTATTTTTTTTGTTTTCTTCAGAAGCGAAGTTTAGGTGAACGAGTATCTGGCCCAATGTTGTGGGAAAAAAGCATTGGATTTTAATTGAAAATTAAGAGGTAAGAAGATTTTAAGGCAAGTACAGGTTGGCTGTAAAACTTTAAACTGAGACACAGTATACGTGAACGAAAATTGCTATGTGCGTAAATGCCGCTGGGACGCACAGATTGTCCGTGCTAGTTATCGGAAAGTCAAAAAACTGACATTCAAGGCAAGAAACTTTCTGCAGACAAATCGACAGTGGTGTCCTTTGAAAAGTAAGTTTGCTTCAGTTATAGCAAATTACGAGAAAGAAAACGTTTATAACGTTGATGAGACATGTTTATTATGGAAAGCATTATGAAGAAAATCCCTAGCCACTAAAAGAGAAATGCCTACACCAAGTTTTAAGATGAGAAAATAGTGAGTTAAAATTGCTACGTGTGTAAATGCCGCTGGGACGCACAGATTGTCCGTGCTAGTTATCGGAAAGTCAAAAAACTGAGAGCATTTAAAAATCTTTCCAGTTTTCCTGTTTTGTATAAAAATCATAAAAATGACTGGATGGATGTTTCTGTTTTCTGAGATTAGTTTATATTTCTTTTATTTAATTTAATCTTACCAGAAAAATTATCCAGAAATTTTTTAGGTTCGATTATCCATAAAATTTGGCTATCCAGAAGAAGTCTGACATTGATTATTCTGGATTACTGACATTCTGCTGTGTGTGTTATGCACACACACACACACACACACACACACACACACACACACACACACACACACACACACACACACACACACACACACACACACACACACACACACACACACACACAGTGTATATATATATATATATATATATATACACACAAAATACAAAATGAAATAATACCAAGCAAAAAGATATTGCTACATAACGTGCAACCTTGGTGTCACTTTTCAAGAACCAATGATCACGACTGCAAGTAAAGGTGACAATATCAAAACCTTTGTCTCTGTTTCAGATTAAAATACATGGCATTAAGATTTAGGTTAAAACTAAGAGATGTAAATAATTTGGAATCAATTAAGGCATTAAGAAAATTAAATTAACATCCAAAAATTGGTTCTTATAATTGAACTAGAACCAATTATAAACTAGATGCCAAATACATATTCCCCATCTCTCTGTTTTTTTTTACTTTCATTATAGACAATTTCTGCTATGCTTTAATTTTCTTAATACTTAATTACAAATTATTTACATCTCCTAGTTTTAACTTAATCCTTAATGTCATGTATTTTATATCCAAAACAGATAAAAAAGTTTTGATACTGTCACTTTTACTTGCAATCTTAATGATTGGCTCTTAAAGTGACACCACGGTTGCATGTTATGTGGCAATATCTTTTTGTTTAGTATTATTTCATTTTGTATTACATATTTTTTTTTCTTGTTGCTATATCTAAACTAATTATGATCACTCTTTATTACCTTTCCATTTCTCTTCACTTTTTTATTTTTCTCTTCTTCCCACTGATCTTATCACTAAACTTATACATACATAAAACATTGCTGCAATCACCTGTAAACTGTTCTCTTGGCACATTTCCTCCAAGAGCCTCACTAAATTCCTTTCCAGCACCCCCTACTCCTTGGCCTATAGGACGGAAACCAAAACTTGAACCTGTAAAATTAAAAATGTTATGTCAACAAAGATAATAAAAAGAATCCTATGATTAAAATAATTCCAACAAAGGCAGCAGCCTAAATCTCAATTTTTTCAATGGTAAGAGTAAAAAATATATAGAGGGCGACTGCAAAATTCAAAACTATTTAATCATTTGATGACCGCAAATATTAATTCCATCTCTGGTATTCAAGCTATTTGCTTGATTACCAAATAAATAAATAAATAATAAATAAATAAAGGGAAAAAAAATTGCCAAACATTTTAACAAAAATATCATTCATGAGCAAGTCATTCCCATATTGATTGATGGACTACACAATTATTTATAATATAAAATTCTTATGGTTCTTCAACAGCAGGTTTTTTCTATTGTTACTGTAGGTTTTGATTAATGAAATGAAAATAGTTTGATTAATGAAATTTGATTAATGAAAATAGTTCTATTCTAACATTAGCATTGTGAGTAGTATATAAATTTTCAATGTAGTTCAGTACTCATAATAATTAAATTACGAGAGATATAACATTTAAGCTGAACTTCACTCTTGTAAGTTTTTTCACTCATCAGAGTTCTGATGCAACAATGATGACCAAATGAGACCTTGGCAGCAAAAGCATCTTTATCTCTAAACATTTCCATTTGTTATTGGATTTATTGTAATTTTTTGGTGGTTGTTTATATTATATATCATCAATGAAAAGATGTATATAACAAAAAAGCTTCATTCCAATAAATTATTTAATAAAAAACATTCAGCAATAGAGAACATTTAACATGGTGCATACTGCTGTAATAAATCCCCCTCCCAAAAAAAAAAAAAAGGAAAGCTATGAGAAATTTACTTACCATACCAATATAATCCATATTCCTCTAAGAGGATTTTGAAAATGCATTATACTCTTACAGTAAGACATTAAAAAAAAAAAAAAAAAAAACATACCAGTAAGCTGCTAATATCAGCAAAATAATGCAAAAAGTAAAACTTACACAGCATCAGCAAAAAAAAAAAAAAAAGTGTCAGTTCTTTGTGTAATGCTGACAGTCTGTCAAGACTGTCATATAATTACCAAAAATCTTTTTCTGTATCATAGAGAGGTGAAACAATTACTCCAAATCTTTTTCCTCATCACAGGCCTAGTTTTGTGCTATCCAAATGGTATATCATTCTGGGATTACTGCCTACTCAAATGCAATACCCTTCATTTACCAAGGTTAAACCTCAACTGTCATTTTTCATCCTATACGACTAGTTCACCTACATCTTTTTTTAAGTAGCATACCTGATTAATGTCAATAGCCACCCTATCAACCTTCATATAATCAGCAAATTTAGACATCGAACCTGAAATACCTATATCAATATTAATAAAATGATATTAAAAACAATACAGGATCCAATGCCAAACTCTGTGGTACTCTTCTCATACATTTAGTCCATGATGAACAGTTGCCAGTTATAAGTACTTTGCTTCCTACCACTGATTCAACCCTTCATCCACAGAAGTAAGTTGCTCTAATGCTGCACTGCTCCAATTTATATACAGGTGACCCCCGCTTAACGCTGATAATTCGTTCCAGAGAAACAGAGCGCTAAGTGAATCCGAGGTAAGCGAGCTCCGCATTCCCCTAAGGTAACATATGTAATTGTAAGTTGCGGTCGGTGCCATAGGATATTTCCTAATCAATAATAAACGGTAGTGAAAAGATGCACAAATGTCGGTCAAAATATTTAATATTCAAATATTTGCACACATAAATTATTCTGCATTACATACGTATATAATTATGTGGTAACCACTTACGTATCAAAATTAAACTTAAAATTCCAATTAAAATCATGAATTTAATTGATGAATTTAATCATGAAAAATGTGTCGATTTTGGATTGAACTTTGTTCCTCTTCCAAATAAAATAAAGGGGTATTAATTTTAAATTCCCCGCAGCGTTACCACCCAACAATAAAGTCAACTGATCCTTCGCTGCTTTGAAACCTGGCCTGTTTTTTCTTCTTTCAATATGAAACTTCTTTTAGGCATTCATTTCCACAAAAGTCCTGCTTCATCTATGTTAAAAACTTGTTGAGAAGTATAACACATAATATCCCTCTTCAATGATTTTATCAAGTTCTTTTTTGAAAGTTTCGGCTCCTTCTGCACTTGCGGCTTCTCCCTGGATTTTAAATCTATTCAACCAGCCCTTACTAGTTTTAGATGGTTCCACATTTTTTTTTTTTTTTTTTTTTTGTTTGTTTAGGTGAGTTTTCTTCAGCTCATCATATTGGCTAATCTCTCTCTCTCTTTTTTTTATTAATAATAATATTTAACTTTAATTAATTCTGCATTGGATATTATCTTCAATAAAATTAAAGTCCTTTCATTTCAATCCTAATAGCCGGCCTCGCCCTAGTTTCTTGCAGTGGAACAGCTATCTTTCCCACTCCTAAAATTAATTCTTTATTTTTTTTATAATTGTTCTTACAGTTAAAACTTGCAAGTCCTAAATTATGGCACACATCCACTTGTCGCTGACGGGAATCGATTCACTTCAAAACGTCTAATTTAATTTTCAAATTCTGTTTCTTACATTTATAGTCTTCGTACTGCGCCCAGATGCTTTTTCATTCTTATCGGCCATTATTAACTCTTCGAAAATGTAACTGCGTTGGTTGCCTTAATTACGATACAATGTTCAAGTAAACTGTCCGTTACGCACAATGTCTAATACTGCACTGAGTGATGACTAGACTTCCGATAAATGCATATAACGCAAATATTAGAAGCAATATACTTGATCATTTTTTAAAATGTTGATCTTGGAACTACGTAACAAGTGATTGTACTGCAATTAAATTAGCGTGCGAGAACATTTCACTGAGCGTGTGAGAACGTTTTAATGCTGTTTTGCTATTCATTTTCAAGCTATTGACTCCATCAAATGAAATGATTTCGTTAAATATGGCAAAAATGCAATCTGTAAAACAGCATTATAGTGATCTGTGACAGCGTTATAGTCAGTACGGGTTATAATATAAGAACAGCGTTTAAGCGAACCGTGTTATAACGGGGGCCTGCTGTAACAATCATTCATGTGGAATAGCATCAAAAGAGTTATTAAAATCTAAGTATATGATGTTAAAATTCTTGTTTGTGTCCAGTTCTTTAGCGATGATCTAACAATAACTAATCAGCTCAGTCAAGTATAATCTTTGCTTAACAAATTCATGCTGGAATTGCTTTATAGTTCTATTATTCACAAGACAATCTTACATTATTTTTTTTTCAGTCATTCATTTTGCTCCCTGGAGAGACTGTGCAAGGCTGATGGGATAGAATTTTTCTCAACATGGTATGTGCTTGTTAACAGGAGAGAGTATTTCTCCAGGAATGGGATAAATTTAAATAGAAGGGGTGAAAGAATATTTGCTAACCCTATTGAGGCAGTGTCGGGTGGGTTGGAAAACTCCTAGCCTGGGGGATACACAGACCAACAGATTAACAACTGCAGGAAGAGGTGAAATGTGATCCTTGCAATGCTTCCAACGAACATACAGTGAACTGGAAAGGAAGGTGTCAAGGATTTCAAGGCCAGCTGGGGTCTTCATGGAACAAGCAAATACATGGGCCATGTTAAGGTAACTAAACAGTAAGAACAGGTGTGTGTGTATAATTGCATGTACAACAATACAAGAAGCATAGTAAATAAATTTGATGAATTTCAAGTGCAGGTCAAGTCATCAAACGCAGACATCAGAGACATGGTGTCACACAGACATAAGGGAGGCAGAATTTCAATATGGGGAGTACAATGTATATAGAAAGGCCAGGAGCAGAATAGTTTCTCATACTTAGTAAACAAGCACAAAATCTAAGGCAGTGCATCCAGTTGACATGGGTAGCCACTGCAATGCTAAGTGCTTGGTTGGATATAAAGCACTGAGAAAACAGTGGTCTAATATATGTGTTATAGGACTAATGACTGTGATGAGTGTTTTTTTTGGTAGTTGTTGGCGCATTGGCTTCTGTGGCCATAATGCACCTCGCAAGGTTTTTGCAGTACTCTGATCCAAGCCCAAGGCGGGATTCGAACCCGTGACCTTTGGGTGGCCAGGCAGGCACTTTACCCACCCGGCTAGCTGTGATGAGAGTGTGTGTGTGTGTGTGTGTGTTTATATTATGGGTATTTAATAGTGCATAAGATACACTGGCTATAGTGTGCCTGTCATAGAGATGTAGACCCTGGCTGCCTCCGCGTGGCTAGGGATGGGAGTGAGGGGCTGTAACACAAACCTGCCACAGCCCCCTACTGCTAAATGCCAGGTGCCGGCAAACACACAACGCAAACATAACACTAATGCACACCTAATTACACATTCCATCTATCAGATGCAAAAGTTTTTTTTTTTTTTTTTTTATTCTCCAAAATTCAAAAACTTAAAAATTTAAAATTTAAATTCTTTAAACTTTTTTTTTTTTTGTGTGTGTAATATATATATTTCTTATATTTAGATGCTCTTTTAAGTTTCTTTTCTAAGCCGGCAACTTGGCGAAAAGCCTAACAAACGGCGGATATAGGGGAAACCCTGGAAGCCGCCAATAACTAACAAATACACTTGTATGTCATAGAGATGTGTTAGGAAATAATTCAGAATTGAAGGCATTTCAATTTCATTTTAGAAACTATTCAGAAGAAATGATATATTCCAATTTTTTTCAGAAAACAGAAAAGTTCATTATTGTTTGCTTGGTCGCCAATAATATGCTCTGGTGATATTGGTTCTGGCAGTTTAGTCAGAGAAAGCAGGACTGATGTTCTGTCTTGGTGATATTGAGGACAGTCAATAAGAATATGTTTGATTGTTAGATGTACTAAGCAGTGTGGACACTGAGGAGGATCATCACCTGTGAGTAGATGGAGGTGGGTCAGATAAGTATGTCCTATTCTTGCCCATGTAAGTACCACTTCTTCCCTTCTAGTTGTTTGGATGATTGAGTGCAAAAAGTTTGGTTCCTGTTTCAACTGGAAAACTGTGATGAGTATAATGAAAAACAATACAGAGAAACAGAGTGGGCCAGTAAATTAAACTGTCTTATAATGGGGATTTTAACTTTCTAGATATTGAGTGGAACAACTTGTCAGATGTCATACACGCTAGCAAGATTTTGTGGATTTACAGGATGACTTTTCTATAGCAGCAAGTTAAACAGGCAACAAGACAGATACCAACAGCAAAATCCAAATAGGAAAAATTCAGGGAAATAACACTGAACAACATTCAATTGCATTGTCCACCAACGTCAATTGCATCCAATTGAAGTTGGTGGACAATGCAATGTTGAGTCTGTTTGGTGTGATATAAGCACTGGGAAAGGAAAAATGAGAGTAGGTGTGTGTTATAGGCCAAATGAATCTGATGAGTATAATGAGCAATTGTGCAGAAAAATGTGCAGTCAGCTATCTGAGCAGGATCATCAACAGCTGAACCATCGATATCAAGTGGACCAATCTGATTTATCTCCTTCCTTCTAGAGTTTACATAAGTAAAGAACTCTTTGCTGTTTTTCTTTGCATCCTTTGCCAAAGATTTCTAGTAATCTGCCTTTGCCTGCCTAACCACCTCCTTTGTAACTTGGTTACAGATCAACTTATATCTGTTGAAGGCTTGTGTCACATGTTAATTTATATGTATCCCTTGCATTTTTCTTTTCTACCATATGTCTCATTAGTTCATCTGACATCCATTTAGGCCTGAACCTTGAACAATATTTCTTAGTTGGTATGTAAAGCCTAGTAGCTGCCAAAATAAGTTCTTTGAATGCTTCCCATTTTGAATTTGCTGTTGGTAACATCATCAGTTGGTCCCATTGTATAGAATTTAAATACTGTCTCAGTCCATCGTAGTCGTCTTTACGGAAGCAATAACCCTTCCCTTTACCCCTAATGGTAGTTACTTCTTTGAGTAAATCCCACTTCAGCACACTGTGATAACTGCCACCTAGTGGTTCATTTATCTGCAGATTCTTAATGCACGAACAATCACTACTGATAATCAAATCAAGAGCATTACTCCCTCTAGTTGCCTCCCGAACATGCTGATGTAGAAAACAATCATCAAATAAATCCACAAGAGCCTTGCTAGTGTATGAGTGGCCAACTCACAAATTCCAGTCAATATCTGGGAAATTAAAATCCCCCATTATAAGACTCTCTGATTTACTGGCCCACTCTATTTCCCTGTACAGTGTCTAATTATACTCATCAGAGTCATTAGGCCTATAGCACACTCCTACTCTCAATTTTGATCTCCCAATGCTTATGTCAAACCAAACTGACTCGACACTGCACTGTCCAGCGATGTCGACTGGCTTCACTTCTTTGGATTTTATGTGTTTCTTAACTAATAACATAACTCCTCCTTCCTTCCTATCCTGTCTGTACACATTGTACTCGCCAAATTCCAGCTCTGCATTCCTTATGTTTGTGTGACATCATGTCTCTGATATCCCAACAATATCTGCCTTTGATGTTTTGAGCAATACCTCAAATTCATTAAATTTATTTACCAAACTCCTTAGTTCCTACCCAAAACTGCTGAAAAGCCTCTATTTTTTTGCCAACCTTTGTATCATCTGCAAACTGCAACACTAAGCCTGATATACTTTCATCAATATCATTGATAAATATACAAAACAAAAGTGGACCCAACACCGAACCCTGTGGGACTCCACCTAATAACATTAGTCCACGAGGTGCCTCTGTAGCCAGGTGGGCAGGAGCAGCAGTGCATAGCACACGCTTCTTGATTAGTTAGTCAGGGAGGGGAATGCCAGAGGTGTATTCAACTCTGGATAATCTAGATAATCTTTTAATAACTGAGAGTAAAGTGGAGGAGAAATTGTTGAAGATAAACATAAGAAAGGCACTTGGGGTGGGTGGAATCTATCCAGTTATATTAAAGGAGGCAGCAAAGGAAGTAAGTAAACCGTTAGTCATAATTATGAGAGCTTCCCTGGCCTCAGGGGAGGTACTCATGGACTGGAGATGTGCAAATGTGACCTCAATCCACAAAGGAGGATCAAAGGGAGACAAAGGTAATTACAGCCCTGTTAGTTTAACTTCTGTTGCAGGGAAATTAATGGAGGCACTGGTTAAAGAAACATTGCAGGATCATCTAGACAAGACTTCAGTTATAGCTTGGACACATCATGGGTTTGTTAAGGGGAAGTCTTGTCTGACTAATTTGATTCGATACTATGATGTAGTCACAAAGGAACTGGATGCAAAGAATAACTTTGATATCATATATTTGGATTTTAGAAAGGCTTTTGATATTGCACATGGAAGACTGCTGCACAAATTGGAGCAGTGTGGCATTGGAGGCAAATTGCTGCTATGGATAAAGCGATGGTTGAATGGGAAAAGACAGAGTGGTAATCAATGGACACTGCTCTTCGTGGACTAATGTTATTAGTGCAGTTTTCCAGGGTTCAGTGCTGGGTCCATTGCTGTTTTCTGAATTTATTAATGATATTGATGATTGTATATGAGGCTAAATGTCCAAGTAAACTTACTTTCATGTCCACAACAAGAAATGACCCAAAATTTGTTAGCATTAGCAAGGGCACATGATGCAAGAAAGCAAGCTTATATAGCATCAGCAAAAAAAAAAAAAAAAAAAACAACCTCTTATTTCACCCATCCCCTCGCTCCAAACGTTTGTCAAGTTCTGCCTTGAATCTATTTAAGCTATCAACTTCTACAATGACAGATTTAAGTATGTTCCAGCAATCAACCACCCGCTGGCTAAAGACAAACTTCCGCACATCTATCCTACAACCGACTTTCCTCAATTTGAATTTATGCCCTCTCAGATGATTATTCTGAGCAAGAGGAAGAACCCCATCAGCATTGAGCATGCTCCAACCATTCAAGGCTTTACACACCTCAATCATATCACCTCGCAGGTGCTTCGTCTCCAGACACTGTAATTTGCAAAACTTAAGCCTTTCTTCATAAGAGCAACCCTTTGTTCTGTTCACTAATCTTGTTGCCCTTCTCTGTAATTGTTCCAACAGCTCTACATCCTTCTTAAAATGAGGCCTCCAGACCTATATACAGTACTCAAACCAATCTGCTTAAAATGGCAAATTGGCTCGTGTTTTCGAAAAAAGTTGTTTTTTATATTAATAGAAGGTATTTTTTATTTATATATGGTAGTAAGATGTAGCTACAAACATACCTGTATCAGACAGGACCTTTTTGCCTTTCCCTTGTATTCAGCTTTGGGAGCTCCCTTTTCTCATCATCCAACAATCATCTAACATGGCGGCACTCCATCTGCTTTTGTATGTGAAGTGGTGGAAGCCAAACTTTATTTGGATCTACCAGAGGCTCAAATGCTACATTCTTCATTCCAGGTGTTAATGATTTTCACTGAGGTCAACTCCATCTCTTAGTACATACTGCTGACAAGACTATCCCACTCGCAGAGAAAGCAACAATACTTAGTGTAACCCTTTTGTAGTTCTAATAAAATGGCAATTACCTTTAAATCACCACATATCTGCCACTCATACTTTTGATAGGGTACACCAGAGATGCTAAATCATGTCCCGCGGCCACTCATAGCCCGCTGGACCCTTAATTGTGGCCCGTGAACACAACAAAGTTTACAAAAAATATATTTCGTTGTGTTCCCGGGCCACAATTAAGGGTCCAGCGGGCTACGAGTGGCCGCAGGACAATATATATATAAGGTGCCTCCGTAGCCAGATCGGAAGGAGCAGCAGTGCGTAGCACACGCTTCTTGATTAGAACGGGGTTCAAGCCCGTCACCACCAAATACGGAAAGGTCAGGGAATGACGACCGCATATCCTGGAGCAATATGGCCTTAGTAATGCTCCTAAAAAAAAAAAAAAAAAAAAAAACCAAAACAAACAAAAATATATATAATAGCACAACATGGAGTGTGGCAACTCGTGTGTCACCTATCGGTTAAGCAGGAAAGCTCAGATTCTCAATGTGCATGCACAGGCAGCACTGCTACATTTTTGTACACTTTCTAGTTCTAGTAGTAGTAGTAGCAGTGGCATTTGATGCAAGAAAGCAAGTGTATGAGCTTATGCAGCATCAGCCAAAAAAAAAAAAAAAAACACGCCATTCCCTCCAAATGCCTGTCCAGTTCCTCCTTAAATTTATTCAACCTATCAACTTCCACTAAGACAGATGGAAGTTTGTTCCAGCAATTAACCACCCGCTGGCTAAAGGCAAATTTCCGCACATCTAATCTACATCTGTCTTTTCTTAATTTGAATTTATGCCCCCTTAGGTTCGTAATCTGAACAAGTGGAAGGATCCCATCAGAATTCGGTGTGTTGAACCCATTCAAGGCCTTATACACCTCAATCAGATCACCGCGCAGGTGCCTAGTCTCCAGCCACTGCAATTTGCAGAACTTAAGCCTCTCTTGGTAAGAGGATCCCTTCATTCCCCTCACCAATCTTGTTGCCCTTCTCTGTACACGCTCAAGTAACTCTACGTCCTTCCTAAAATGAGGCCTCCAGACCTGTATGCAGTACTCAAGGCGTGGCCTGACCATTGCCTTATACAGAGGGATGATCACCTCCTTTTCTCTGCTAGCAAAATTCCTATATATCATTGACAAAAGCCCATGACCTGCCCTGACAGCCTGTCTGCATTGCTCAGAAAACTTCATATCTGACTGCACAATTACTCCCAGGTCTTTTTCATTTTCTACCACCCTAAGTGTAGTACCACACTTTTTACAAGTATTTACCAGAAAAGTATTCTCAAGTCCCTGGACCTTTCTAGAAACTATCAAGGTGTATATATATATATATATATATATACATATATATTTATATATATATTTATATACTTGCGCTTGTGTGGATTTTAGTCACTCAGTCAGTTAGAATTCGATCTCATAACATGCTATTACCGAACTTTCGATTATTAACCACTAATATTAATAATTCTTTAGTTTTTAGTATGTTGTTTGGGTGTTGTAAAAATAAAGCTAAGTGAATTTAATAATTTGTGAAGTTTTAATTACCTTTGTTATATAAAAACGTAACAACGTTTTTATATAACAGGACCTATTTGCGAGTACTGCAAAAAAATACAGTGAAGTTGTTCACAATTTCAACGAAAAATGGACTGATTTACACTTCTTTGTGAAAACTGATGGAAAGCCCATTTGTTTAATATGTCAGGAATCAATAGCCGCTGTCAAAGAATACAATTTGAAAAGACATTGACACGAAACATGCAACGAAGTTCGTCAGTCTCCAGGGTCAGGTACGCACAGACAAACTGAACCTTCTCAAAAAATCATTAAAATCGCAACAATCAGTTTTTAAGAAAGTATCGGAGGATGCTGAAAGTTATGTCAAAGCTCGTTATATCATTGCTCAAAAAATTACCAAAAGGCTGAAACCATTTTCTGATGGAGAATTTGTGAAGGAGTGCCTTGTAGCAGCAGCTGAAGTTGTGTGCCCAAACAAAGCTGATGCCCTCAAAAAGATAAGCTTGTCTTGAATGACTGTTACTAGGAGAGTAGAAGAACTGGCATTGAATGTTGAGGAAACATTGAAAACAAAGTTTGTAGCATGCAAATTTTACTCACTGGCATTGGATGAAAGCACAGATTTAACTGACACAGCTCAGTTGGCTATTTTTATTTGTGGGATTGACGACATACTTAAAGTCTTTGAAGAACTGTTGGCTTTATGTCCCTTGAAAGGAACCACGAAGGGAACAGACATCCTGGAAGCTACGAAAATGACTCTTGCTAGATATCACCTCAGTTTGAAAAACCTTGTAGGGCTGGCAACAGATGGAGCCCCAGCTATGGTTGGAACAAAAGTGTGATTGGTAGCACTTAAAAAAAAAAACAAAAAAAAAACAAGAAATAGATACTAGCAGATTTACCAGCTACCATTGCATCATTCACCAGGAAAATTTGTGTGCCAAATCTCTTGGTTTTGAAAATCTCATGGAGGTTATCACAGACATTGTGAATTTCATCCAAGCAAAGGGTTTGAATCATCGACAGTTTCAAAATTTTCTACAGACGAATTGGGATGCTGATCATGGCGATGTTGTCTACTTCTCTGACGTGCAATGGTTAAGCCATTCAAAAGTGCTCATGAGGATTTTTGAGTTGAAAGATGTCATCCAAGAGTTCATGACAACAAAATGCAAGCCAGTATCAGAGTTCGATGATCCAAAGTGGTTGCCTGATTTTGCCTTCCTTAGAGACATTTCTTCTCATTTGAATGAGTTAAATTTGAAGCTCCATTCAAAAGATCAACTGGTGCATGTCCTGTTTAATCACATCAAAGCTTTTCAGATGAAATCAGAACTTGAAGTGCTAACTTCAAGACCAGAATTTAACTCATTTCCAAGGAATGTTGAAATTGCAGTCTGCAAAATATGCTCCTCAATATATGGCTGCAATATCTCAGCTCCAGCCTGAGTTCCAAGAGAGATTCCAAGATTTCCACGCTCAAGAAAGGACCCTGAACATGGTAACTAACCCCTTCTCTGAGAATGTGATGGAAACTCCAGGGGGGGACCTCCAAATGGAAATCACTGACCTTCAGTATGACTCAGACCTGAAAATCAAATCTGATGAAGAGTCACTCCTAGAATTTTATCAAAAAATATGTAGAAAAGGGAAAATTTGTCAATTTAAGAATGTACGCGGCAAGAATCTTCTCCCTCTTCGGAAGCACGTGCTTATGTGAACAGATGTTTTCTAGAATGAAGTCAAAATTGAGGACAAATTATTACTGATTGTCAACTGGTGCACTGCCTCCAATTAGCTACCACAGAAATAGTTCCTGACATTGAATTATTAGTAAAAAATAAACAGTCAGTTTTCTCATTAACTGAATTTTTCATTCCTTTCATTCCTTGCATTTTATTACAATACATTGCTATTGTATTTTAATAAAATCTGTTTATTAAATGCAGTTGGTTTTCATTCTTTTAAAGTTTAAAATTTAAACAACCCTAGGTTTACAAAACAAAGTTATTGCATGGAGTTGAATTAAGAACCAATTCTCAAGGGCAATATTTTCAAGTCAAAAAATTAAAAGAATCATATTATAGTAAAGTGCATGGAACAACACTGAAATTGGTTTTTACTCAAGAAATTTTCCCTTAGGTGTTGCTTCTGAATTCGTGCCTAAAAGTAGTATATAAGACTTGTCTACTGTATGGCCCGCGACGTGTACCAAATTTTCAAGCTGGCCTGCGACTTCCAAAAGGTTGAGCACCCTTGGTGTATACCTAAGAGGATGTTCTCCATGTTTACATATGTTTCTTTTTCGTGGACAGCATACGCAAAAGATATTGAAGGCAGCATATTTCGATTGTGTAATAACACAGCCTATTGGCTAACCTTAGAAGCATCTATAAATAGTCACCATTCTTCAGGAACATGCTTCGTGTTCATTTCTGCCATTAGACTATCAACTTCCTTACAAACAGTGAATTCATCTTCTGTTTGAAAGAATTTATCATAGTCTTTTATTTCGAGTACAAATTTTTGTCACTTTCACAAAATGATCTAGAAGATTCCACTGTTGTAGCCTCGAGGACAAAAACTCTGCCTTATTCTTTGCCAGTTCGAGATCATTAAGCTCACTTTCTGTGATTTTATGTGATTCAGAATGATAAAAGTTTGGACAAAATGGTGGATTCCTTGATGTAGATGGCTGCCGTACTTCTTTGTTATATGTCCAGTAATTTGTCATCCGCTGTCAACTTTTCCCTTAATTGTCTTCCCTTTTCTAATAGGAGGCACCATACAGAAGTAACAGTCTGTGACATGATTTGTCAGCTCCCTCCATATCATGGGCACTTTGAAAGACATAAAACGTTTTTTTTAATTCACTCAAGCATTCAGTTTTGATGAATATGTAGTGCAGCATATGTATAGAGCCCAGTTTTTGTCCTCTGGTTGGCTACTTTACATCCAAAGTACAAGAAGTAGTCTTTTTTTTTATGGCTCGAGTTAAGGGACACTTTCTTGATGCTAATGTGACTTCACTTATGTAACAGAAGTCATCCGGACTATTCACACAATTGCTGGGCATATTAATCTTATGTGACACAAATACTGTGCAAAACGTAGGAATCTCAGAGAACAACTGTTAACTGAGAAAAAACAACACAAGTGCAAATAAATATGTGGAAGTTAAAATCCTCCCACTTTAAAAGATAATCTAATTTTCTGTCCATTTCACAGTCATTTCAGAGATTTGGTGGGAGAGCAGAAAGTTAT
Organism: Mastigoproctus giganteus; assembly: GCF_048544385.1. Lineage (NCBI taxonomy): Eukaryota > Metazoa > Arthropoda > Arachnida > Uropygi > Thelyphonidae > Mastigoproctus > Mastigoproctus giganteus. The sequence continues at coordinate 75,308,883 of NC_143579.1, forward strand.
GCATCTGGTTATGACCTTTCACACAGATTCTAAAACTGTACAACCAATAGACATGTTTTCAGCATAGTACTGAGCCAGTCTGGTGAATATGAATAGCAATGCTTATGTCATACCATTATCATCAGCAGATATGTTTGCATCCAATTTGGTTTTTGTTTATATCATATCTATAGCTGCCAAATTTTTAATTTCAGAAAGCATAAGATTTTTTACCAGAAAAAAAAAATTTTGATTTTTTTTTGAAATACAGATTTTAGACTTGAAATTACATTTCACTGACAACATACGCATTTTATAGTAACATACTGCAATAAGGTTATTTACAAGTATGCTTTCAAATAATAGCACACCATGATATATTTCTATCTATGAATTTCTGTTTGGATAGTCTGTTAAACAATATCAACTGATAATTGGCTGGGTACGAGGGTAGCCTGTGCGGACGAGGCTCTTTGACGCTATTGGAACAGAGAAGTTTTTCCTGATTTATTTTCTGATTTATTAGCTTAAATTGTCATATTAACTTATTTCTAGAGTAGCTTTATATTCCTAGTTACGATACTTAGTTTAAAGTTAAACTTAGACAGAGATTTTGTAGGTATTACTTAAATGAGCAGAAGCCTGAAAAACAAGATGCAGGATATTTCAGAGACTGCTGGGAGTCATTGTGGTACAAGTAAACACATGGGTTGTGTTAGGGTAGCCAAGAATGGAAACAGGTGCATGTATACCTGCGTGTACACCAATGCTAGGAGTTTGGTAAATAAATTTGATGAATTTGAGTATTGCTCAAAACATCAAAGGCAGATATTGTTGGGATAACAGAGACGTGGTGTCACACAGATATAAGGAATGCAGAACTGGAATTTGGGGAATACAATGTGTATAGAAAGGATAGACAGGACAGGAGGGGTTATGCTATTAGTTAAGAAACACAAAGTCCAAGGAAGTGAAGCCAGTCGACATCGATGGACAGGGCAGTGTCGAGTCAGTTTGGTGTGACATAAGCATAGGGAAATCAAAATTGAGAGTAGGAGTGTGCTATAGGCCTAATGCCTCTGATGAGTATAATAAGATATTGTACAGGGAAATAGAGTGGGCCAGTAAATCAGAGAGTCTTATAATGGGGGATTTTAATTTCCCAGATATTGACTGGAATTTGTGGGTTGGTCACTCGCACACTAGCAAGGCTTTTGTGGATTTATTGGATGATTGTTTTCTACATCAGCATGTTCGTGAGACAACAAGAGGGAGCAATACTCTTTATCTGATTATCAGTAGTGATTCTTCATGCATTAAGAATCTGCAGATAAATGAACCACTAGGTGGCAGTGACCACAGTGTGTTGAAGTGGGATTTACTCAAGGAGGTAACTACCATCAGAGGTAAAGGGAAGGGTTTTTGTTTTCGTAAAGGCGACTCTGATGGTCTGAGACAGTATTTAAATTCTATACAGTGGGACCAACTGATGATGTTACCAACAGCAAATTCAAAATGGGAAGCATTCAAGGAACTAATCTTGGAGGCTACCAGGCTTTACATACCAACTAAGAAATATTGTTCAAGGTTTAGGCTTAAATGGTTGTCAGATGAACTAATGAGACATGTGGCAGAGAAGAAAAATGCATGGGATACATACAAATTAATGGGTGACACGGAAGCCTATGATAGATATAAGTTGGTCTGTAACCAAGTCACAAAGGAGATTAGGCAGGCAAAGGCAGACTACGAAAAATCCTTGGCAAAGGATGCAAAGAAAAACAGAAAAGAGTTCTTTACCTATTTAAACTCAAGAAGGAAAGGGATGAATCAGATTGGTCCACTGGATATTGATGGTTCAACAGTTGAGGATCCTGCTCAGGTGGCTAACAATCTAAACGAGTATTTTGCATCTACATTCACGCATGAGGAGTTATTCAGGAAGGAGAATGATGTAGTTAAAGTAAACATTGACAGTGAGCTGGATGATTTTGTAATAACTGAGAGGAAAGTGGAGGAGAGATTGTTGAGGATAAACATAAAAAAGGCACCTGGGGTGGATGGGATCTATCCAGTTATATTAAAGGAGGCAGCAAAGAAAGTAAGCAAACCCCTAGCCATAATTATGAGAGCTTCTTTGGACTCAGGGGAGGTACCCATAGACTGGAGGTGTGCAAATGTAACCCCAATTCACAAAGGAGGATCAAAGGCTGACACAAGTAATTATAGACCTGTTAGTTTAACTTCTGTTCCAGGTAAATTAATGGAGGCACTGGTTAAAGAAGCACTGCAGGATCATCTAGACAAGAATTCAGTTATAGCTCAGATGCAGCATGGTTTTGTTAAGGGCAGGTCTTGCCTGACCAATTTGATTGGATACTATGATGTAGTCACAAAAGAACTGGATGCAGGGAATAACTTTGATATTATATATTTGGATCTTAGAAAGGCTTTTGATACTGTTGCACATGGAAGACTGCTGCACAAATTGGAACAGTGTGGCATTGGAGGCAAATTGCTGCTATGGATAAGGGGATGGTTGAGTGGCAGAAGACAGAGAGTGGTAATCAATGGACACTGCTCTACGTGGACTAATGTTATTAGTGGAGTTCCTCAGGGTTCAGTGTTGGGTCCGTTGTTGTTTTCGGTGTTTATGAATGATATTGATGATGGGATATCAAGTTTAATGTCCAAGTTTGCAGATGATACAAAGGTTGGCAGGGTTGTTAAGGACACCATTGACGCTATGCTGCTGCAACAGGATCTGGAAAGGTTGAACAGATGGGCTGAGAGGTGGCAAATGAAGTTTAACATTGACAAATGTAAAGTACTACATATGGGAAACAGTAACCCCAGAGCAACGTATCAACTCTGCGGTACTACACTGACAGTGGTGGAGAATGAAAAGGACCTGGGGGTAATTGTGCAGGCAGATATGAAGTTCTCTGAGCAGTGCAGATGAGCTGCAAGAGTAGCTCATGGTGTCTTGTCAATGATATACAGGAATTTTTCTAGCAGGGATAAGGAGGTGATTATTCCCTTGTATAAGGCAATGGTTAGGCCACATCTTGAGTACTGTATACAGGTCTGGAGGCCTCATTTCAAGAAGGATGTAGAGCTGCTGGAACGGGTACAGAGAAGGGCAACAAGATTAGTGAATGGAACAAAGGGTTGCTCTTACGAAGAAAGGCTTAAGTTTTGCAAATTACAGAGTCTGGAGACTAGGCACCGGCGAGGTGATCTGATAGAGGTGTATAAGGCTTTGAATGGTTTGAGCATGCTCAATGCCAATGGGATTCTTCATCTTGCTCAGAATAATCACCTCAGAGGGCATAAATTCAAATTGAGGAAGGACGGATGTCGGATAGATGTGCGGAAATTTGCCTTTGGCCAGCGGGTGGTTGGTTGGTGGAACCGACTTCCATCACTTGTTGTTGAAGTTGATAGCCTAAACAAATTTAAGGCTCGACTGGACAGGTATTTCGAGCAAACGGAGGGGTGAAATGGGAGTGGTGTGTTTTTTTTTTTTTTTTTGGCTGATGCTGAATAAGCTTGCTTTCTTGCATCATATGCTTCTACTAATGCTAATGCATCGGTAACGGTATCAAATCCACGTGTTACAAATTGAACGAAAGGTCTTTTTTTTAAACCAAATTTAGTCGATTTATTAACCAATTGTTATATTAAATTATCTTCTATAAGTAGATTATAGACCTAGTCAGGATCCTTAGTTTATTCTAAATTGAGATAGCGAGATTTGGAAGCTAATCAATACTTACGAGTCCGTAGAAGTACCGTTCGTGAATTCCCGCCATTTTTACACGATAGCATAAGCTTAGTGTAGTATAGTGCATAATATAATATTGTCAATTAATCAGTAAATCTATTAATCTTGATAAACTTTATTGTCAATTAAATTGTACTTTTAACTCTATATATATATATATATATATATATATATAACTACTTAATCATAACAAATAATTAATACATAACTATAGTGGTACACATGATACGGAAGTTATATAAAGGGAACTCGTAGAAAACACTAGATACCGAAAAAATAAATATAGCGTTATAACTGTTTTGGGATATAACTTAAGGATTTAATTTTGTTTTGAAATTTTATTGAATTAAATCGGAATCATGACTCAGACCAGAGCAGCAAAGCAAAAGGCTCAAGCTAATGGGAGTGCTGTGGTTCAGGGGAGAACTGAGGGGGGCAGTTGCCCTCTGAATCACAGTCTTTTAAAATGCACTGTTTGCTTGATGTTTGCGGAGCAGTCGGGTACGGGACATGATACCGTCGCCTGATTTCCTTGCACTCCTTACGATGTAAGGAGTGCAAGAAAATCAGGCGACAACTCAGCGTTGTTATGGGCCTTTATGAGAGCTTGAAGGACAGGGTGGATGCCCTCGAAGGAAATAAATTGAGGGGCCCATCAAGCTCTCAGCCGCCCACATCAACACCAGAGCTTGCACTTGGTCATCAGGCAACACAGAGGCAGCCCCCTAGGCAGAATGCGCTGGTCCCACAGGAACTAGTAGTTGTTGGTGACTCTACTGTCAGGGAAGCGGGGAACATGCTTTGTAAAAAGGATAGGTGGAATAGGACCAGGGTATGTCTGCCAGGGGCAAAGGTTGATGATGTTGTAGAGCGGACATCATCTTAAAAGATGATATCCGCTCTACAAAAGGTGATATAGTTGTACACGTTGGCACTAATGGTATTAAGAGTAGGAGACCGGCGGAATTACTTAGCAAGTACAGGTCACTGTTGAAAAAAAGCCGTGAATTAGGGTTGAATTTGAAAGTGTCTGCAATTCTGCCCAGACACGATAGGAGGGAGTATATGATGAGGGCCTTGTCGATCAATTCAGCCCTGGAGGGATTGTGCAAGGCTCAAGGGGTAGAATTTTTTTCAGCCTGGACTGTACTTGTTAACAGGAGAGATTGCTTCTACAGGGATGGGATACACTTAAATAGAAAGGGTGCAAGAATTTTTGCTGATGCTGTTGAGGCAGAGTTAGGTGGGTCGGAAAACTGCTAGTTGGGGGGGGGATACAAGGACTAATAGATTAACAGTAGCCACTGGCAGAGGTGGAAGTGATTCTTGCACTGCTTCTATTGAAATGAGCAGAAGCCTGAAAAACAAGATGCAGGATATTTCAGAGACTGCTGGGAGTACAAGTAAACACATGGGTTGTGTTAGGGTAGCCAAGAATAGAAACAGGTGCATGTATACCTGCGTGTACACCAATGCTAGGAGTTTGGTAAATAAATTTGATGAATTTGAGGTATTGCTCAAAACATCAAAGGCAGATATTGTTGGGATATCAGAGACGTGGTGTCGCACAGATATAAGGAATGCAGAACTGGAATTTGGGGAATACAATGTGTATAGAAAGGATAGACAGGACAGGAGGGGAGGAGGGGTTATGCTATTAGTTAAGAAACACAAAGTCCAAGGAAGTGAAGCCTGTCGACATCGATGGACAGGGCAGTGTCGAGTCAGTTTGGTGTGACATAAGCATAAGGAAATCAACATTGAGAGTAGGAGTGTGCTATAGGCCTAATGACTCTGATGAGTATAATAAGATATTGTAAGGGTTGCTCTTACGAAGAAAGGCTTAAGTTTTGCAAATTACAGAGTCTGGAGACTAGGCACCGGCGAGGTGATCTGATAGAGGTGTATAAGGCTTTGAATGGTTTGAGCATGCTCAATGCCAATGGGATTCTTCATCTTGCTCAGAATAATCAGCTCAGAGGGCATAAATTCAAATTGAGGAAGGATGGATGTCGGACAGATGTGCGGAAATTTGCCTTTGGCCAGCGGGTGGTTGGTTGGTGGAACAGACTTCCATCACTTGTTGTTGAAGTTGATAGCCTAAACAAATTTAAGGCTCGACTGGACAGGTATTTCGAGCAAACGGAGGGGTGAAATGGGAGTGGTGTGTTTTTTTTTTTTTTTTGGCTGATGCTGAATAAGCTTGCTTTCTTGCATCATATGCCTCTACTAATGCTAATGCTAATGCTAATTAATTCAAGGAAAGTACTGTTGCGGACTTTTCCCTCAATTTCAACAATGCCACATCAAAATTTTTGTTTACAAGAATGGCTGTTATCAGAAAAATTTTTTTTCTGTTTACTTCAGTGAACTTCTCTCATCAGTGCTGCTAAAATTAAAACAGTATTATTAAAATGCTAAGTGTAACTTTAGATAATTTTCCATATTAGCATTAGTAGAGGCATATGATGCAAGAAAGCAAGCTTATGCAGCATCAGCCAAAAAAAAAAAAAAAAAAAACCCTTCCACTTCACCCCTCCGTTCGTTCAAAATACCTGTCCAGCTGAGCCTTAAATTTATTTAGGCTATCAACTTCCACAACAAGGGATGGAAGTCTGTTCCACCAACCAACTACCCGCTGGCTAAAGGCAAATTTCAGCACATCTATCCTACATCTGTCTTTCCTCAATACGAATTTATGCCCTCTCAGGTGATTATTCTGAGCAAGAGGCAGTATCCCATCAGCATTGAGCATGCTCAAACCATTCAAGGCTTTGTACACCTCAATCAGATGACCTCACCAGTGCCTAGTCTCCAAACACTGTAATTTGCAAAACTTAAGCCTTTCTTCGTAAGAGCAACCCTTCGTTCCGTTCACTAACCTTGTTGCCCTTCTCTGTACTCGAATTCAAATTCTTTCTATGGTTACCAGTTCTCTAACCAAGGACTACTTACTGTACATCAATTTTTTTCTTCTTTCATAATAGCTTTTGGTAGATTAATTGTAAAATTGACAGAATTGATACTTTTTTTTTTTTTTTTTAACAAGCAAAATGGTTGAGTTTATTGAAACTAGTGTAAAGTAAAACTTTACAAAAAACATTCAAATAATTCATCTATTTAAACCTATTTTAATGACAATTTGAAAACTCAGTGGGTGTCACTACCAAGTCTAGAAAAAAGGAAGGAATAAGGCAATTTACAATCAGAACTAGATACAACATACACTGCACTATTTTTAAATTAAATCAAGTATCATACAGTCAGTACTGGCCCGAGCACCAGGTTACCTGGGCAGCAAATTTTGGGGGATACCATATGATTGTTTGGTTTGTCATCTAAAAATTAATCCACAAGCAGGTGTTCCGTCATTGAGTGCGCCAGGTACAGACAGTACTTCTCGGAAATCTCCAAAACACAGCTGTGTCTTATCTTACAAGGTTTAGTATTCCTTACAGAAAGTCTATCGTATAAGGCAGTGTTGCCACTAGACCTGTTTCTCACTCCAGTCACCTGCAATCTTGCTTCAGTGAAGGTCTGTGCAGTTTAGCATACTGTGTTGCACCTGTCCACTCATGTAAATAATCCTAGAAGCAATCTTTTTCAAGTTATTAAAAAAATCTTTTGCGAATAAATTCCTTGATAATAACGAGTGTTTTAATACCATGGTGACATTGACCAATAATGAATCTGAGTTTCCTGGGTGCTTACCATTAAGACAAAAGGAAATTTGCTATCACGACAGACTACGGCTGCATGAATGACGTATATTAGAAAATTTGCTAGAACATAATAAATTTGCTGCCTGGTGCTAAATAGTGCAAAAAGGATGCAAAAGATGAATTATCAGTCTTCATAGAATTACTTGATTTGTCTATCACTGCCTGTATATGTGATACTCATTATTTCGCAATATGGTCCCTTACATTATCATACTTTGTGCACCGTGCCCACTGATATAAAAGTTTTAGTTGCTCCTGCTCGAGGGTTAATAAATAATTTTTCATTTGCATTCCCAGAAGTCTGAAGAATGTTCACTGACCCAGGGGATTATTTATTATTTTTAAATAATTAGTTTAATAGATAAGAAATTAATTAGAACTGTTAAAATAAATAATTATATTTTCACACAAGCCCATATGGCAACTAAGAAATTATAGGGAGCACAAAATCATAAAAGAAGTCTGGAGAAGATATCAGAAATCCAAAAGCAACCTAAGTTATCAAAGTGTATTAAAACGTGACTTCTCAGCTGGCTGGTAATGCTCAGTTCTCTTTTAATGATGGAAATGAAGAAAACATAAAGGAGAAGGTAGAAATGGTAACTGAGAAATTAGGAGACCATGATGATGACCAAGAAGTTATTTGTGATAATAGTAAATAAACTGACTATGTAAAGGGTGCACTTGAACAATACTATATGTTGAATTTTAATTCTTGTTTAGATTTCACTCACAAAACAAATTTAACGAAAAATGATGACATACGCACATGGCCTGATAATTTATCTAGTTCTGATTTAGATCATATTGTACAGATTGGCTCAACAGATATTAAAAAAGATTTTAATTTTCCTAAAGACATATGCAATTGTAGTTTTTCGAATTCCATGTATTATAGGAAAATGGGGAAACAATTCTATGACAGTGGTTAATGTGCTCTGAGAGCTTAAATGCAGCATTCTGTTTCTGTTGTAAGCCTATTCAATCCTTCAAGTAGAAGTGGTTTAGCTAAGAAGGAGTGATTGGAAACATCTTAGTGAATGCTTAAAATTGCATGAAAACTTGCCTTAACACATAAAAAGCTACAAAATTTGGTTTGAAACGAGTTTACGTCTTAAAAGTTGTAAAACGCTACATGAGAATTTTCAGTTAGATATACAGAAAGAAAAAAATCATTTAGCTTTCCATATCATCTAGCTAATTAATATAGCTTTCCATGGATCTTCAGATAGATTATTTACACCACACAATGGCCAATTTTTGTCTAGTGACTTGGTAAGTTTGATATAGTTACGAGTGAGCATATATGGTGAATAACATCATGTGAAACTCATGCACATTACTGCGGTAAAACTGTTCAAAACGAGTTGATCAATTTGCTTGGAAACGCTACTTTGGAAAATATACTGAAGTGAGCAAGGACAGCAAAGCACTTTAGCATAATAGCTGAATGCACTATGAATGTCAATCACATAGAATAGCTTTCGTTAACAATTAGATTTAGAGACATTGATGAAATCAAAATACAAGAACATTTTTTTCCTTTCTATCCACTCACAGAAACAACAGGTGAAGGAATATATTGAATCAATCCCTCAAATGCTAACAAATTTTAAACTTGATTTTGACAATTGCAGAGGCTAGAGTTGTGACAATGGTGCCAATACGAAAGGCAAAACCAAATGTGTTCAATCAAGAATTTTAAAGCGCAACTCGCGAGCATTTTTTATGTCTTGTGGATGTCATTCTTTAAATTTAGTAATTGGGGAGAGTGTAGCAAAGTTGAGCGACATTTTCTAAGAGATTTTTTTGGTGTAATACAATGGATTTATATACTGATTTCGGCTTCAGCTTACAGGTGATGAACGACTCTCATCAACGGGTGCAATACCACCACTTGGCTTATTGGAGACTTGAAGTGGTGGAACCCATGTTTAGTCTCTAGAGCTAAGTTCCGGTCAACCCTTCCCTATCACTTCCATCATGCAGTATGATTGATGACTTTTGAGGTTATGATGAACATCGTGGAGAGATCCAATATTCCTTACATTTCGAACGTACAGCCCTAAAACGGTGTTCGTAGGCCGGCCGCTAGTTAGTACACCGGACCGAATCTATTGGTAACTCTCTAGGAGGCTTCCGGATCAGCTAGTGTATAATTTTGCTACCTCTACTCTGCCAGATAGTGACTGGAGGGAGTCCGAGTAGCGTGTATGCGGGGAGCATTGTCGAGGCCATGTTATGTCAAGAATCTGGGTATATTCTTACTATGTGTAAAGCATATCCAAAAATTTCATTACTTCATACAGCATGTCCCACCCACTTTTTCTTGCTATTGAATACCCTATGAATTGTCAAACTAATAGAGCAAGCTTATCTGCGAAAAGATTTAAACCTCCCAAGCACTTCCTAATTCATTTCACAAATATATGTAGTCTCAATTTTAATCTCAACGATGTCCATTTCCACTTGCAGTCTGCCAAACCCCCATGTACTTTTTCTGATAGAATCTCAGTTATCGGTTGATTCAACTACTGCTCATCTCAGATGCCCAAATTATTTGCTGTATGATTCCTTTCGCCTCAAAGGTGGTACTTGTGCATATGTCCATTCTGATATTCCCTGTCAGAGACTTGGCAATTTGGAATCTCCTCTCTTTGATCTTCTCTGGCTTAAAATCTCTCTACCTCATTGTGTCAAATTCATCTGTTGTCTCTACAGTTCTCCAAACTCCACTAATCACTCGGAGCTCTTTCACTTCCTCTCTTTGCAACTTGACTTTCTCCAGTCCAACTTTCCTAACAGTGAGGTAATTTTCCTTGGTGATTTTAATGTTCACAACTCCAGCTGGCTTTCGTTTTCCAGTCACACAGACACAGCTGGTCGAGATGCTGAGGCTTTTGCAATTACTAACGACCTTTCACAGATTGTTCATTTACCTACAAGAATACCGGACAATCCTAATCATACAGCCAATACGCTTGATCTTTTTCTCACAAACAAACCTAAGTTCACGGTCGAAGTGAGAGGTCCTTTAAGCACTTCAGATCACAACCTGGTGATTGTCTCTTCTCCAATGGAACCTTTATCTCATGACTATTCCCAACCTCGTGTTGTTTGGCATTACAAGAATGCAAAATGGGATGACCTGCGAGACTTCTTTTCTTCTTTTCCTTGGTTGGATTACTGTTTCAAAACTTCTGATGTCAACGTTTGCTCAGATTGTGTCAGTGAAATTATTCTTGCAGGAATGGAATTCTTTATCCCACACTCCACTTTAAAATCTCGTCCTTTATCTAAACCTTGGTTTTCCAATAAATGTGCTTAAGGCTGTTCAAGTTTAAGGCTTGTTTCTAATTCTTCAGTTTCATTTTCTGCATACACCAAAGAAAATGAAACTGAAGCTCGCAACAATTGTAAAGCAGTTAATAATCAGTCCAAACTAGAGTTTAAACAGGCTAAGAGTAGAAAACTTGCTTCTTGCCCTAATGGTAGCTGAGCATTCTTGTCTCTTGCCAAAGCTATTGGCCGCAACTTTTACCCATCTCTGCTCCCACCTCTGTCAAACCCAGATGTTTCTGTTGTCACTTTAGCCAAGGATAAAGCTGACCTGCTAGCATCCCATTTTTCTTCCAACTCATGTATTAATGATCTTGGTAGAACACCTCCCAACATTCCCAACACGCTCCATTCAATGCCCCCTGTGGTCCTCCGTCAAAAGGATGTCAGAAGGATTTTGATGAATCTTGATGCTAAGAAAGCTCCAGGTCCCAATGGTATTTCTACACTTGTTCTCAAAACCTGTGCTCCTGAACTTACTCCTATTCTTTGCTGCCTTTTTTCACTTTCTTATTCCAAAGGTGTTTTTCCTTCTACTTGGAAATTTGCTCATATCCAGCCAGTTACTAAAAAAGGGTGACAAATCCCTCCCATCCAATTATCATCCCATTGCAATTCCTTCTACTCTTTCTAAAGTAATAAAAAAAAATCAAAAAAAAAAAAAAAAAATCAATTAACTGCCAACTCTTAAACTACCTAGAAACCTTCCGTCTGATCAATGATCGCTGGTATGGATTCTGTCAGTGTCGATCCACTGGTGATATTTTGGCTTATGTTAACCATTTATGGACTAATTCAATGGAAAGTTCGGTGAAACACAAGTAGTTGCTCTTAACAACTCAAAGGCTTTCGATCGTGTTTGGCATAAAGGTCTTCTAAACAAGCTTCCATCTTATGATTTGCCAACTGTTTTTAGTAATTGGTTATCCAGTTTTCTCTCTGATCGCTCACTGAGGGTGATGGTAGATAGCACTCTGTCTTCTAGCTTCTCCACTAATGCCAGTGTCCCCCAAGGTTCAGTTCTTTCCCCCGCTCTTTTGCTCTTGACTGGAAATCCTATCCCTAGTTTTGCCGACGATAGAACATTGCATTCCACTTTCCATTTTGAGAAACCTTGTCCTGCTCAATCAGCTTCAACTTCTCGAAAATCTGCTACCAGTTCCTTAAATGCCGATCTTCAGGTAATTCTCCAGTGGGGCAAAGACAACTTAGTTGATTTCAACCCTTCTAAAACTCAGTCTTGTCTTATATCTCCAAAAAAGAAAAAAATCCTTTTTTGGAGGATTCGTCTGCTCCTATGCTTATCTTTGGTGACACTCTGATTTCTAGGCAAAATGATATATCTCTTTTGGGGATTACCCTGACTTCTAATCTCTCTTGGCACGAGCACATTACAAATATTGCTTCCTCTGCATCTAAAAAACTTAGTTTTCTCTTTTGCTCTCGGCATTACTTTTCTTCCAAACAGCTGCTCACTCTGTATAAATCGCAAATCCGCCCTGCCATGGAATATTGTTCCCACATCTGGGGTAGTGCCCCCAAAACCTCTCTCAGGCTTCTTGATTCCATTCAGAAGAGGGCAGTTAGGTTAATTAATGATTCATCTCTAACAGAGTCTCTCCACTCGCTGTCTGATAGACATACTGTTTCTGCTGCATGCCTCTTATACAGATACTTCCATGGGCACTGTTCTTCTGAATTGGTTTCTATAATTCCCGCTCTCTCTTTCAAAACAGTCTGAACACATGCCGCCACCAGCCAACATCCATTTACTGTCCAACTCCAAACTCACCGAACCAACTTTTCATCTTTCTTATTCAACTGCCGTTTTCTGGAAAAACCTATTTTTTCAAACATATTTTTATTCATACATATTTCCTGAAAATTACAGTCTACAGAAGTTCAAGTCCAATGTCAACAAATATCTTCTTTCGTCTTCTCAACCTCCAACCCAAGCACAGTACTAAGTACTATAGGTTCTAATACCTCTCGTGTTTGGGGTTTACATAAAAAAAAAAAAAAAAAAAGAAAAGGTGGGAATTGCTTAGGTAACATTTAAATGCTTAACCCCTAAATCTTTGTGTGACACTAGGCGGGAATGTAAAGTTGATATCATTAAAGCTATTAAAAATGAAATTTTAGAATTAAGGAATGCCTTAACTGAGTTGGCCGAAAACCTCAGCACTGAATCCACTGATATATCTGAAGCTGAATCTCTAATAGTAAAAATTGAATATTTTAGCTTTTTGATTACCCTTTGCATGTGAATGATATTTTATTTAAAATCAATATGGTAAGCAATTCAGTGCATGGCCTTGACACGGGCATAGGCACTACAGCCATTCTTATAAAGAATTGTACAGAATTTCTAAAGAAATATAGAAAGTCTGGTTATGTAGAAGCCTTGGGGATCAGCAAAATGTTTGGTAGAAAGATTAAATGTAAAATGCAAATTTAGAAATACCCAATTTGCCCAACTTAATGATTTAAATGACCACTACAAGAAAGCGAAGAAAAAAGTTTTCAAAAACAATGTTTTTAATGTAATATTAGACAATGCAATCATGTCCCTGACAGAAAGATTTCAACAAATGAAAGAGTTCTATGATAAATGTTTTTTTTTTTCTACAATATTACAAAAGATATGGGTCATGATGAATTATTTAAAAAGTACCAAAAACTTGAAATAAAACTTAGTGATATCAATGGATGTGACATAAATGGTAAAGATTTATGCCAAGAAATTGAGACATTGGTGGTTCTTTTGCCTGAAAATGTACCTGATAATGCTTTGGGTATTTTGAAGTTTATAAATTCAAACAAGATGCAAGATATGCTAACAAACTTATGGATTACACTGCGAATTATGCTGTGGAGAAATGTTATTGATTTCAGTTGATTAAAGCATTAATTAATGGAAAGACTAATTAATGTGCCAACTGTATTGTATTAAAATTTCATGTTCATGTAAATTATGAGATCGATAATTATAATAATTGATAGTTTTAATAATTGTATCGAAATGTGTGTACAGGTAACCCTCGTGTAACATGGTAGTTTGGTTTCCTACAAAATGTCACATAATACGAAACCGTGTTATACAGGACTAAGAACCAGTACAAAAAGGAAGGTTACGTTCCAAAAGCTAACAAAAATACACTTTTTTTTTTTTTTAAATAACTATTGGAAACTTAATTTTTATAGTAGTAATAACTTAATATTTTAACTTTATTTTTATAATAGTAGTAATTTAAATAGTAATAACTGAACAAACGTCTTACCTTACAAACTGTGATACTTATATGTTAGATAACGTACGTTCATTTAATTTTCTTCCTCTTCATCGCTGCTAAGCACAATCTCTTCTGCAGCATCTAGAAATAAGTTCTCGAATCTCTTGATAAAGGACTAGTTATATTAGTCCTTTATTGAGAGATTCAAGAACTTAAATGGGTCTTGTAGTATTTATGAAGGATGAACAGTTAAGAAGAAAAGAGTCAGTGTTGTATTCATCTGTAATAGAAAAATTAAAAACTGGATAGTAGTCAGCACCGGAATATCTTGAATACGTAAAAAGTGTGTTTATTCAATACGTAGCGCGATGTACTGAAGATTTTCACCAGGCTATATAAAGAATTTGAATTAGGCGGACGCATTTGTCTTTCTTTTTAAGAGCAGGCTTTTCCAAGTTATAATAGTAAGTTGTCGTGGAACTTATAATTTTGAAAAGAATGACTTCTTTGAAAGGATATAATACTATCTGATTTCATCATACTTTTGACAATCTTTTTTTCTATATAAATTTAATCTGTTTATATATATAATGATGCAGTAGCAGAATCAAAAGCATATTCAATGATATGCAATAGAGCAATACAGATATTTTAATAAGAGCAGACAGTTTCCTAAATAGTAAGTAACAACGTATCATTTCTAACAGGCTTCACCGCACAAGTTAAAATGGTAGCTATATGCACAGAACATCTGTAGATGGATAAAAAAACGATCTAAAGATCTTTTATATCAGAACTGTTTCGTGGTAGACAGACTATTGAACAAGTAGCTTCTGCTCTCTGTCACAATCTGCACACTTCGAAGTCAATTTTTTATGGTCTCAAACAAGCACAAGTTCAACAGCACAAAACCTAACCTAGGGATCTCCCAACAAAATACAATGGACCCCGCTTTAAAGATATAAAGCACAAATTTAACTTTATTACCTTACCAATTAACAAAGTTAAATGATACAAGAAAATCGGAAGAATATTTTCCAGTCAGCAAAATAAAAATAAATTTACAATTACGTACATAGTTTAATTAACACGTACTGTAATATGTATACACTAATTAAACGATATTGCTGTTTACTGACTTTTTTTTTTTTGGTTGTAAAATTTAAAACAGTAAAAATGATAAGCAATTAATAACAGAGAATACGGCATGCACAAGTTGCAACAAACACGATATGCACAAGCGAGATACAGAGTAATGAGTTTTTGAAAATTTATTTATGTTTTTTATAAGATTGAATATTTCATGGAAGGGGAAACACATTTCTCTATAATAACGTGAAAACCCACAGAATTACAGCTATCGGTACTATAGCATAAAGAATTGCACTAACAGAAAAGCCCAATAAACAGGAAAGTGTTAATTGTTTTATGGTAGACCTCCAGAAATGTGCTTTAGAAAAATATCACAAAAGCCATAACGCTTAGCGTAGTGGTTCTCAACCTTTTTTTAATAACAGCACACCTAAGTAATTTATTTTACTTTGCGGTACTCCTACTCAATTTTCTGCCTGTTAGATCCAATTCTGTGTGTGTGTGTGTGTGTGTGTGTGTGTGTGTGTGTGTGTGTGTGTGTGTGTGTGTGTGTTAGTTATATGATATTTATTACAATAATATAATTATAAAAATTACATTTCATAATACAAATTATATATATACAGTATATAATTTTATTCTTTATATAGAGGTACTAAGTAAACATCAATTATAGATCACCACAAAATTAAAAAGATACTGTACACCTTCTTATAATGAAATAAACATATACATTAAAAAATAATAAGTTTAAGTAACTTAAACCCAAATTACGTGGCACCCCTGGAATGTTCTTGTGGCACCTTAGGGTCTAAGGTGCCACAGCACCCCGTTGAAAACCACTGGCTTAGTGAGTCAACAACAAGGATTCACAAAAAGGAATGGAAAAGTTGAAAATTACATCTAACATAAAAGGTTATCCCACCACAAACGTTCAAAAATACCGTGTTATGTGAGATTTCCCACAATTGTCAAACTGTGTTAGAGCGAAACCGTGTTGTAGAAGTACCATGTTATACAGGGGTTGCCTGTATTGTATTCTCTTGTTGGAAATAATTAGATTGTATTACAGTATGTTATTGTAATATTACTGATATTTATAATCACATTCTGATCAACTAAATAATGGGTAAGATATGACATAGCCTTGAAAGTAGTATGTTTGTCCAATCACAGTTCATTATATTATTAGTTTTGAAGTTTAAAAATTAATTCAATTAAAATTCCTTGTGCATTTCATTAACTATGAAAGGGGAAGGGCTCATAAAAGTCTTTCTGCCCAGGGTGCCTAAATGCTTTGGGCCAGCCCTGCATACGGTACATTTCTTTCTGTTTCAAACAGATCGGTATGCCGATCTGTTTGAAAATATCTAATTACATCATGTTTCTCAACAACTCCAAAGTGAAATATGACATCTATATACAGGACACAAAGCAAATATGTTACCATTCCAAGATTTTATAATACACAGAAAAGGATTTATTTAGCACTTACTGAAGGATACAAATCTAATATAGCTTTACAGCATTTATACAACATACATAAAATGGTTTGACATTACAAACATATACTGTGATTTGACATTGCAAACATATAACACATACTGTGATATCTAACATTTCATTTCACATATTTAGTATTAACAAATGAGGCAAGAAAGCAAGCTTATAAATCTTCAGTCAAAAAAAAAAAAAAAAATCTACCCACCTCACCCATCCATCTCCTCAAAAATTGTTCAGTTCTTCCTTGAATTTATTAAAACTACGCACATCCACAACAAAAGATGGAAGTTTCATCCAAAAAACAATCAAATATTGGCTGAAGGTAAACTTCTGCATAACTGCAATCATCCTTCCTCAGCTTGAATTTATGCCCCACATGTGTAAAGAGGAAGAATGCCCTCGACTTGAACTCACTCAAAACATTTCAGACCTTAAACACCTCAATCATATCACCTCGCAGGAGCCTTAGTCTCCAAATGCAATAATTTGCAGAACTGAAGCCTTTCTAGGTAAGAGTACCCTTTTGTTCCCTTCACCAATCTGGTTGCCCTTCTCTGCACTCCTTCCAACAAATCAACATCCTTCATTAAATGAGGCCTCCAGACTGTATACAGTATACAAGATGTGACACAACCATGGCTTTGTACAAGGGGATAATCACCTTCTTATCCCTGCTGGCAAAGTTCTTATATATCATTTTAAAAAACCCATGAGCTATCCTGGCAGCCTGTCAGCACTGCTCAGAGAACATCAAATCTAACTGCACAATTACCCTCTCCCAAAGGTCTTTCCACTGCTGAGTGTAATACCACACAGCTGGTATATTAATCTGGGTGATTACTGCTTCCCATATGCAGTAGCTTACATTTCTCAATGTTAAACATCAACTGCCATTTTTTAGCATATCAGCCTAATTTTTCTATATCACACTGCAGTAGCTAACTTTGATTACTATCATTAACCTTTGCATTGTCTGAAAACTTAGACATTAAGCCTGATATACCGTCATCAATATCATTAATAAACATTGAAAATAACAATGAGCCTAGCAATAAACCCTGGGGGATTCAACTAATAACATTAGTCCATTGAAAACCACACTGTCTTCTCCCACTCAACCATCCCTTTACCCATAGCAATAACTTGCCCTTAATGCCAGTGCTCCAATTTGTACAATTTATTTGTAACAGTATCAAAAGCCTTCTGAAATCCAAGTATAAGTAACAAAATTATTTTTTGTATCCAATTCCTTTGTTACTGCATCAGAGTATTCAATCAATTTGGTAAGACCAGACTGCCTCTTAACAAATCTATGCTGTGACTGCAGTATAATTGCATTCTTGTTTAGATAGTCCTACATTGCTTCTTTAACCAGTGATTCAATTATTTTTCTGGAACAGAAATTAAGCTAACAGATCTGTAATTACTCACATCACCTTTTGATCCCCTTTGTGAATTGGGAATATATTTGCCCATTTGCAATCCATAAGGACCTCCGCTGAATCCATGCTCTCATAATTATGCCTTAAGCCACAAGGTTTGCTTACCTCTTTGCTGCCTCTCTTAATATGATTGGATAGATTCCATCCACCCAAGGCACATTTTTTATGCTTAGTTTCAACAATTTCTATTCCACTGTTCTTTTACTTATCAAAAAATCATTTAGTTCCCTGTTACAGTTTGAAAAACTTCTGGCATCCTCTTTCCTAGAGAATTCCTCATACTCAAATGAGGGTTCAAAATACTTATTCAGTTTGTCAGCAACTTGAGCAGGATCATCAACAGTTAAACCACTGGAATCAAGTGGACCAGCATGATACAGTCTTTTCCTTCTATTGTTAATATAAGTAAAGAAGTCGTTATTGTTATTCTTTGCCAATGATTTCTCATAGTCTGCCTTGGCTTGCCTGACTTCCTTTGTGATTTGACTGCAGACTAGTTTATATCTACCCTAGGCTTCTGAATCACCTAATAATTTATATGCATCCTATGCATTTTTCTTCTGTGCCACAAGTCTCATCAGTTCATCTATTTAGGTCTAAGTGCTGAACAGTATTTCTTAGTTTGTATGAAAAGCCTAGCCACTTCTATGGTTATTTCACTAAATGCTTGCCATTTAGAATTTGCTATTGCTAACATCATCAATTGGTCCCACTGTATAGAATTTTAAACCTGTCTGGGACCCCTGTAGCCACTCTTATAAAAGCAAAAGCCTTTCCCTTGTGGGTCGT
The DNA here is from genome assembly GCF_048544385.1 of Mastigoproctus giganteus. Classification (NCBI taxonomy): domain Eukaryota; kingdom Metazoa; phylum Arthropoda; class Arachnida; order Uropygi; family Thelyphonidae; genus Mastigoproctus; species Mastigoproctus giganteus. Next base: position 75,327,769 of record NC_143579.1, read on the forward strand.
TTACCTGCAAATTCCTAATGCAACGAGAATTGCTTTTGCTAACCAGATCAAGGGTACTGCTTCATATTGTTGCCTCTCTAACATGATGCTGCAGAAAACAGTCATCCAATTAATGCTACAAAGTAATCCGATAATTAATGCTACACAGACTAGAAAAACCTAACAGCCAATTTACAAACTAAAGATGAACAATGGAATTCCACATACAAATTTCCAGAAGTACTTCAAAAATTCAGAATTTAATGGCAAAGCTGTAGTTTTACTGGGTTTTTTTTTTATGAAAAAACAGAAAAAAACTGTAGAATGGTAAGCAGAAGAAGGGGTCAAAAAATATGGAGTTTTCCATAAGTCTGGAGAGTTGGCAACCAGGCAAATTATCAATGAAAAGACATTTGTAACAAAAAAGTTTGTTAAATATTAAGGCCAAATAAACTCAGTGAAACAAAGTGCTCCCTTGGGGCAGTGGTAAGTTTGTACTAGCAAGTGAGCATGCAAAGAAATGGAGTGGACCAAATTGTTGGTAAGGTAACTCAGACCATGAAGAATCAGGTGTGGATTATCATTATGAGAATGAATTCTCAAAAAAATAAAATAAAATAAATAAATAAATAACAGTAGGCAAAGTAAATCAAGCAAACCAAAAATCTTCATACATCTCTCTTTTAGATACAAACAGAGTTTGTATCTAAAATTTTTTCATAAATTATAAATTTACAAGTCATAAATGAAAACAAGTACTTTTTCATAGAAATTATACAAGATGTGGCAAACACAATTCTCCTTTTAAAAATAAAAGTCATTTGCCAAATTTTGTTCAACTGTCCAAAGTATGCAATAGACTAAATGATAATGTAAGAAATAACACAAGATATGATCAAAAAGTTCAGGGAGTTAAATTGGTGAGTATGGAGGATGAGGGAACACGGTGATGGACTGCTTTGCAAAAGAGTTCAGTATGCAGGGGCATTGTCATGATGCAAGTGCCAAATTCTTGAACCCAATACTCAGGCTGTTTTCTCCAAACAGCATTCCACAACTGCCATAGAACTGTTTCATAGTTCTTTAGGTTCATTGTTTGGTTATGAGAGAGAGAGCTCACTCTTGTGTGTGCATCAGTCAACACAGTGGCAATCTTCAGGGCAGAATGCACTGGTCCCACAGGAGCTAGTTATTTTCGGTGACTCTATTGTCTGTCAGGGAGACATGAAATATATTATGCAAAATGAATAGGTGGAATAAGACCAGGGTATGCCTGCCAGGGACAGGCATACCCTGGTCAATACCTTGGCACTAATGACATTATGAGTAGGGGATCTGTGGACTTAATTAACAAGTACAAGTCAATGTTGAAAAAAAAGTTGCGATTTAGGCTTAAATTTCAAAATGTCTGCAATTCTGCCTAGACATGATAGGAGGGAGTATATAAAGAGAACCTTGTCTATCAATTCGGGCCTGGAGAGATTATGCAAGCTCATCGGGTACAATTTTTCTCCGTGTGGTCTGTGTTTGTTAACAGGAGAGATTGTTTCTACAGGGATTGGATACACTTAAATAGAAAGGGTGCAAGAATATTTGCTGATGCTATCGAGACAGTGTTAGGTGGGTCAGAAAACTGCTAGCTTGGGGGGATTCACAGACTAATACATTAATAGTAGCCACAGGCAGAGCTGACAGTGATTTTTGCTGCTTCTATTGGAATGAGCAGCAGCCTGCAAAGCGATGTGCTGGGGATTTCAAGGACTATTGGGAGTCATGGAACAAGTAAATACATGGGCTCTGTTAGGGTAAGGTGCATGTATACTTGCATGTACAGCAATGCTAGGAGTATAGTAAATAAATTTGATGAATTTGAGGAACTGGTCAAGATATCAAAGGCAGATATCGTTGGGATATCAGTGACGTGGTGTCACACAGAGATAAGGATATAGAATTGGAATCTGGGAAGTACAATGTGTACAGAAAGGATAGATAGGGTAGAAAGAGAGGAGGGGTTATGCTGTTAGTTAAGAAACACATAAAATCTAAGGAAGAGCATCCAGGTGACACAGATGGACAATGCAATGTTGAGTCAGTTTGGTGTGATGTAAGCACTGGGAACACAAATATGATATAGGATTACTGACTCTGATGAGTACAATGAACAGCTGTACAGAGAAAGACAGTGGGCCACTAAATCAGATTGTCTTATAATGGGGGATTTTAACTTCCCAGATATAGACCAGAACTGGTGGGTTGGTCACTCACACATTAACAAGATTTTTGTGGTGCATTTACTGGATGAGTGTTTTCTGCAGCAGCATGTTTGAGAGGCAACCAGAGGGAGTAACACTCTTGATTTGATTATCAGCAATAATTATTCATGCATTAAGAATCTGCAGATAAAGTAACCACTAGGTGGCAGTGATCACAGTGTGCTGATGTGGGATTTATGCAAAGATGCAAATTCCATAGGGGGTAAAGGGAAGAGTTTTTGCTTTTATTATGGTGACTACAGTGGTCTTAAACAGTTTTTAAATTCTATACAGTGGGACCAACTAATGATGTTAACAACAACAAATTCTAAATGGGAAGCATTCAAGGAATTAATCTTGGAAGCTACCAGCTTTTCATATCAACTAAGAAATACTTGGGCCTAAATGGATGTCAGATGAACTAATGATACTCGTGGAAGAGAGAAAAAAAAAAATGCATTTTTACATCTACATTCACACATGTGGAATTCTGAATTCTGTAGCGAAGTGGGGGCCAGAAGCTTATCAAACTCTAATAGGGAGTTAAATGATTTTGTAATAACAGAGCCAAATGTAGAAGAAATTACTGAGGTTAAACAAAATCCAGGAAGGCACTTGGATTGGATGGAATCAATCCAGTTATATTAAATAAGGCAGCAAAGAGAGTAAGCAGGACCTTAGCCATGATTATGAGGGCATCCTTGTACTGAGGGGAGGTCCCCGTGGACTGGAGATGTGCAAATGTACCTACAATTCACAAAAGGGGATAAAAGGGTGACAGGAGTAATTACAGACCTGTTAGTTTAACTTCTGTTCCAGGGAAAATAATGGAGTCACTGGTTAAAGAAGAATTGCAGGATCATCTAGACAAGACAGCAGTTATAGTTCTGACACAGCATGGGTTTGTTAAGGGAAAGTCTTGTCTGACCAATTTGATTGGATACTATGATGTGGTCACAAAGAAACTGGATGCAAAAAATAATTTTGATATCATATACTTGAATTTTATACTGTTGTGCATGGAAGACTACTGTACAAGTTAGAGCAGTATGACATTAAGGGCAAGCTGCTACAATGGATAAAAGAATGGTTGAGTGGGAGAAGACAGAGTGGCAATCAATGGACACCACACTTCATGGACTAGTATTATTAATGGAGTTCCCCAGGGTTCCATGTTGGGCCCATTGTTGTTTTCTGTATTTATTAATGATATTGATGAAGGTATATCTGTCTGCCATATGTCTCATTAGATGAGCTAATGAGACATATGGCAGAAAAGAAAAATGCATGGGATACATATAAATTAACATGTGACACAGAAGCCTATGATAGATATATGCTGGTCTGTAACCAAATTACAAAGGAGGTTAGGCAGGCGAAGGCAGATTACGAGAAAACTTTGGCAAAGGATGCAAAGAAAAACAGCAAAGACTTCTTTACTTATGTAAACTCTAGAAGGAAGGGGATGAATCAGATTGGTCCACTGGATATCGATGGTTCAACTGTCGATGATCCTGCTCAGGTAGCTAACAAACTAAATCAATATTTTGCATCTATGTTCACACATGAGGAGTTATTCAGGAAGGGGAATGCTATTTATGAAGTAAACACTGGCAGTGAGTTAGATGATCTTGTAATAATTGAGAGTAAAGTGGAGGAGAAATTGTTGAAGATAAATACAAGAAAGGCACCTGGGGTGGATGGGATCTATCCAGTTATATTAAAGGAGGCAGCAAAGGAAGTAAGCAATCCATTAGACATAATTATGAGAGGTTCCTTGTACTCAGGGGAGGTACCCACAGACTGGAGATGTGCAAATGTAACCCCAATTCACAAAGGAGGATCAAAGGCTGACACAAGTACAGTCGGTCCTCGTATAACACGTGTTTACATTATACGAATTCGATTATACACGATTTATAAATAGGGGAACGATATCTTATATAACACGAACCGAATTCGCTTATGCATGATTCGCCTTTGCGTTTACAAGAAATGGCAGTCGAACGCAGAATCACTCCAACCGAACGCAACACGACAGGAATGAAGAGAAGATTCTGGAAATGTATTTATGTTTTTTATATCAGTGAAGGGGAAACACATTTCACCATAATAACGTAAAAACCCACACAATTCCAGCTATAGGTATTATCGCAAATGCAATTAGATCTAGTTTACTACCAGTTTATAACAGATTCCACTAGCAGAAACGCAACTGGAAATTGTTTTATGGTAGTAACCCCCAGAAATGTGCTTTATTAAAATGTGAGGTGTTAATAGTGTATCTCGGCCTTTACGGTGTTGCTTATTCAGTTGCTACACGGGCGCAGCTTTGTTTATGTGTATCAAGCGTGCCTCCTTGTTTTGTAATTATGCTTTATTCCCTAAAAATTAGTAAAATACTTAAAAAGTGCGAATAGGAAGCGTCCTGGCGAAGACACTGCAGATTCGGAGAGAAAAAAAAAAAAAGCAATATCGATAAACAGAGACGGACTGGGTCAAAAATTCTTACCAGGGAAAATTTATAGTGGCCTCATACTACGGTTTATGGCCAAAATCACACCGGCCTCCGGCCCACTGGGATTTCCCGGGTAAGGCTTATGGCCAGTCCGCCTCTGTCGATAGAGAAAAAATATGAAATTGTGAAACGCTTTGAGCAAAATGAAAGACCATGTGATATTGCACGTGCTACAGACCGAAATGAGGCAATGCCGAGAATTACAAAGAATGCAGAGAAAATAAAAACAACTTTCATAGAAGGAACAACACAAAGTGTAATTAAAATCCATTAGATTAAGACAGAAAGAATTGGAAGAGATGGAACAGCTGTCATCTGTTTGGATAGAAAATCAAACAAAAAACAAGTTTGCTTACGATAGAAGCAAAAGCATTAGCAATATTTTATTACGACTATTTTATTTAATATAATAAATTTTTTACTATTTTATTAATAAATTTTTATTATTTAAATAAATAATAAAAAATAAATATTTTTTATTATTTATTATATTATAATAAAAATAAAAAATATTATAATATTTTTTATTACGTATTTTAATTGTTATAAAATACGTAAGTATTTTATAAAGATTAAAATTACCCGATTATTTATTGTGTTTGGTAATGTTTTGGTTCCAAATGTGTGTTCAATCTTGGGTGGTCGGCACCTAACCCCACTTTTCCCATAGGGCCTGTTGTTTATATTGCACGATTTTGCATTGCACGAGGGTTTCTAGGAACACAACTATAGTGCTATACGAGGACAGATTGTAATTATAGACCTGTGAGTTTAACTTCTGTTCCAGGAAAATTAAAGGAAGCACTGGTTAAAGAAGCACTGCAGGATCATCTTGACAAGAATTCAGTTATAGCTCAGACACAGCATGGTTTTGTTAAAGGAAGGTCTTGCCTGACCAATTTGATTGGATACTATGATGTAGTCACAAAAGAATTGGATGCAGGGAATAACTTTGATATTATATATTTGGATCTTAGAAAGGCTTTTGATACTGTTGCACATGGAAGACTGCTGCACAAATTGGAGCAGTGTGGCATTGGTGGCAAATTGTTGCTATGGATAAAGGGATGGTTGAGTGGCAGAAGACAGAGAGCAGTATAATGGACACTGCTCATCGTGGACTAATGTTATTAGTGGAGTCCCTCAGGGTTCAGTGTTGGGTCCATTGTTGTTTTCTGTATTTATAAATAATATTGATGATGGTATATCAAGCTTAATGTCCAAGTTTGCAAACGATACAAAGGTTGCCAGGGTTGTTAAGGACGCTATGTTGCTGCAACAGGATCTGGAAAGGTTGAGCAGATGGGCTGAGAGGTGGCAAATGAAGTTTAACATTGACAAATGTAAAATACTACATATGGCAAACAGCAACTCCAGAGCAACATATCAACTCTGTGGTACTACACTGACAGTGGTAGAGAGTGAAAAGGACCTAGGGGTAATTGTGCAGGCAGATATGAAGTTCTCTGAGCAGTGCAGATGGGCTGCAAGCGTAGCTCATGGTGTCTTATCAATGATATACAGGAATTTTCTATCAGGGATAGGGAGGTGATTATTCCCTTGTATAAGGCAATGGTCAGGCCGCACCTTAAGTACTGTATACAGGTCTGGAGGCCTCATTTCAAGAAGGATGTAGAGTTGCTGGAACGAGTACAAAGAAGGGCAACAAGGTTAGTGAACGGAACGAAGGGTTGCTCTTACGAAGAAAGGCTTAAGTTTTGCAAATTAGTGTCTGGAGACTAGGCACCAGCGAGGTGATCTGATAGAGGTGTACAAAGTCTTGAATGGTTTGAGCATGCTCAATGCTGATGGGATACTGCCTCTTGCTCAGAATAATCACCTGAGAGGGCATAAATTCAAATTGAGGAAAGACAGATGTAGGATAGATGTGCGGAAAGTTGCCAGCGGGCAGTTGGTTGGTGGAACAGACTTCCATCCCTTGTTGTGGAAGTTGGTAGCCTAAATGAATTTAAGGCTCAGCTGGACAGGTATTTCGAATGAACGGAGGGGTGAAGTGAAAGGGGTTTTTTTTGGCTGATGCTGCATAAGCTTGCTTTCTTGCATCATATGCCTCTACTAATGCTAATATCAAGCTTAATGCCAATTTTGCCAACAGCACAATACGAAGGGTGGTAGGGTTGTTGATGACAGTAAGGATGGTATGCTACTGCAACAGGATATAATAAAGTTGAGCAGATGGGCTGAGAGGAGGCGACTGAAGTTTAACATTGACAAATGCTAAGTACTACATTTGGGAAGTAGTGACCCCAGAGTAACATACTAACTGTGTGGTACTACACTCAGGGTAGTGGAGAATGAAAAAGATCTGGGGGTAATCGTGCAGTCAGACATGAAGTTTTCTGAGCAGTGCAGACAGTCTGAATTTGTAGCTCCTGGTGTCTTGTCAATGATGTACAGAAATTTTTCTAGCAGGGATAAGGTAATTATTCCCTTGTATAAGGCAATGGTCAGGCCACACCTTGAGTACTGCATACAGGTCTGGCGGCCTCATTTTAGGAAGGATGTAGAGCTGCTGGGATGACTGCAGAGAAGTGTAACAAGATTATTTAGTGGAACAAAGGGTTGCACTTACCAACATATGCTTAAGTTCTGCAAATTGCAGCATCTAGAGACTAGGCACCTGTGAGGTGATCTGATTGAGGTGTATAGGGCCTTGAATAGTTTGAGCAAGCTCAGTGCTGATGGGATTCTTCCTTTTGCTCTGATTCCATACCTGAGTGCAGAGGGCATAAATTGAGGAAAGACAGTTGTAGAATAGATGTGTGGAAATTTGACTTTAGCCAGCAGACAGTTGATTGCCGGAACAAACTTCCATCTGCCGTTGTGGAAGTTGACAGCTTAAATAAATTCAAGGGTGAACTAGACAAATGTTTAGAGTGAATGGATGGGTGAAACTGGAAGGGTTTTTTTTTTTTTTTCCTGGCTAATGCTATATAAAGCTTGTTTTCTTGCATCATATGCCTCTACTAATGCTAAATGAAACTGTGTTTTTAAATAAACTGTGATTATTAAAATTCCTATCATCCATGTGCAAACATACTTGCTGCTGTCATCAAAGGTTCTGATTAGGTGGCTATAATCAGTTTTCTGATTATAGTCACCTAATCAGAACCACTGGTGTATGTTGCCTCTCCAACGTACACCAGTATGTTGGAGAGGAAAGCAATCACAGTGTGCTGATGCTGTTTTTTTACTTATAGACAACTATTGTCAAGCAAAGGACATTCATAAGGGTGACTACAGTGGTCAAACAATTTTTGAATTCTATAAAGTGAGACCGGCTGATGATATTACCAACAGAAAATTCTAAATGGGAAGTACTGAGTGAAGTAATCGCAGACACTACTTGGCTTTTCATACCAACTAAGAAATACCATTCGAGGCGTAGACCTAAACGGATGGCAGATGAACTGATGAGATTTGTAGCAGAGAAGAAAAATAAGTTGGATGCATATAAATTATCAGCTAATACAGAAGCCAATGGTAGATATAAACTAGTATATAATCAAAGGACATTAGGCAAGCTAAGGCAGGTTATGAGAAGTCTCTGGCAAACAATGCAAAGAAAAGCAGCAAAGACTTCTTTACTTATATTAACAGTAGAAGGAAAAGGCTGAATCACATTGGTCCACTTTATGCCAATAGTTTAATTAATGATGAACCTGCTCAGGTAGATGACAATTTGAATAGGTATTTTGCATATACAATCACACTTGAGGAGTTCTCTGGGGAGGGGAATGCCAGAAGTTCATTAAAACCTAACAGGGAGGTAATTGATTTTGTGATAATTGAGAGGAAAGCGGAAGAAAAGTTTAACATAAAAAAGACACCTGGGGTGGATAGGATCTATTCAATTATATTAAAGAAGGTAAGCAAATCCTTAGCCAAAATTATGAGAGCATCTTTAGGTCCTTATGGACTGGAGATGTGCAAATGTATCCCCAATTCGCAAAGGGGGTCAAAGAGTGATACGAGTAATTACAGATTGTTAATTAATTTCTGTTTTGGGGAAAATAATTGAGTTTCTGGTTAAAGAAGTAATGCATAATCATCTAGATTATGCGTCAAGATTTTTAATGGAGAGATTATTTGTCCTGGCGCATGCACGTAAAAATCTGTGAATCCAAAATGAGGTAGGGGCGACGTACATTGATAGAATTTTTGTGAAATTTAATTTAAATAGTTTCAACAATTAATAACTTTGTGTAATTGTGTTAGATACTCAGAATTTTCGCTTCATTAAAAAGAAATGTATGACTTTTGTTATGGCACGAAAAGCCAATTCTGACGCATTGGCATGCAAAGAACAGACTGAAGTAGCATGGTGTTTCATCCTCAAATCTAGGGTACACTGGGTTGAGCCTTGATGTGATGAGTTGCATTCACTACAGGATATACAGAGTGTATATTGGTACAAACATTTAGGGGAGGTAGGTAACATCTAAAGGAATGTGAATCACATAGGAACCCATAACCGGAAACGTCACGGGAAAGTAGTAGCAGAGGCACAAGAAGCAGAAATGACACAAGACAGTAATTAGTGGCAAACATTTATTTGACATAATATTAACAATGGAATACGAAATGGATGCATTTCATGATATTACAACAGATGCTCGAAGGTTCCACCATGAGACGCGATGCATGTGTGACCCCGATGCAGCATGGATTGGCGGACACATCTGGAGTTTCTTTGACAGTAGCAGCAGCGCAGACGACTCTCGCTTGCTACGAGATCCATTTCCGTCTCCACAGGCGATTCATACACGATAGATTTGAGAGCTCCCCACAGAAAGAAATCAAGGCTCGATAAATCAGGTGAGCGTGGGGGCCAGGCAACGGGTCCACCACGGCCAATCCATCGACGCCTAAAACTCCTGTTCAAATGGTCACGAACATACCTTCCATAATGGGCAGGCGCCCCATCATGTTGAAACCAAATGTTGTGTCTCACATTTAGCATTTTAGCATTAGCATTAGTAGAGGCATTTGATGCAAGAAAGCAAGCTTATGCAGCATCAGCGCAAAAAAAAAAAAAAAAAAAAACCCACTTCCACTTCACCCCTCTATTCGTTCAAAATACCTGTCCAGCTGAGCCTTAAACTTATTTAGGCTATCAACCTCCACCACAAGGGATGGAAGTCTGTTCCACCAACCAACCACCCGCTGGCTAAAGGCAAATTTCCGCACGTCTATCCTACATCTGTCTTTCCTCAATTTGAATTTATGCCCTCTCAGGTGATTTTCCTGAGCTAGAGGAAGAATCCCATCAGCATTGAGCATGCTTAAACCATTCAAGGCTTTATACACCTCTATCAGATCACCTCGCTGGTGCCTAGTCTCCAGACACTGTAATTTGCAAAACTTAAGCCTTTCTTCGTAAGAGCACCCCTTTGTTCCATTCACTAATCTTGTTGCCCTTCTCTGTACTCGTTCCAGCAGCTCTACATCCTTCTTGAAATGAGGCCTCCAGACCTGTATACAGTACTCTAGGTGTGGCCTGACCATCGCCTTATACAATGGAATAATCACCTCCTTATCCCTGCTGGAAAAATTCCTGTATATCATTGACAATACTCCATGAGCTACTCTTGCAGCCCGTCTGCACTGCTCAGAGAACTTCATATCTGCCTGCACAACCACCCCCTAGTCCCTTTCATTCTCTACCACTGTCAGTGTAGTACCACAGAGTTGATACGTTGCTCTGGGGTTGCTGTTTCCCATGTGTAGTACTTTACATTTGTCAATGTTAAACTTCATTTGCCACCTCTCAGTCCATCTGTTCAACCTTTCCAGATCCTGTTGCAGCAGCATAGTGTCAGTAGTGTCCTTGACAACCCTGCCAACCTTTGTATCGTCTGCAAACTTGGACATTAAGCCCGATATACCATCATCAATATCATTTATAAATACAGAAAACAATAATGGACCCAACACTGAGCCCTGAGGGACTCCACTAATAACATCAGTCCACGATGAGCAGTGTCCATTGATTACCACTCTCTGTCTTCTCCCCCTCAACCACCCCTTTATCCATAGCAGCAATTTGCCTCCAATGTCACACTGCTCCAATTTGTGTAGCAGTCTTCCATGTGCAACAGTATCAAAAGCCTTTCTAAGATCCAAGTATATAATATCAAAGTTATTCCCTGCATCCAGTTCTTTTGTGACTGCATCATAGTATCCAATCAAGTTGGTCAGGCAAGACTTCCCCTTAACAAAACCATGCTGTGTCTGAGCTATAACTGAAGTCTTGTCTAAATGATCCTGCAGTGCTTTTTCTTTAACCAGTGCCTCCATTAATTTTCCTGGAACAGAAGTTAAGCTCACAGGTCTATAATTACTTGTGTCAGCCTTTGATCCTCCTTTGTGAATTGGGGTCACATTTGCACATTTCCAGTCTATGGGTACCTCCCCTGAGTCCAAGGAAGCTCTCATAATTATGGCTAAGGGTTTGCTTACTTCCTTTGCTGCCTCCTTTAATATAACTGGATAGATCCCATCCACCCCGGGTGCCTTTCTTGTGTTTATCTTCAACAGTTTCTCCTCCACTTCACCCCCAGTTATTTCAAGATTCTGTAGCTTACTGCTAGAGTTGAATACACCTCTGGCATTCCCCTCGCTGAATAACTCCTCATGTGTGAATGTCGATGCAAAATATTCATTTAGTTTGTTAGCTACCTGAGCAGGATCATCAACACTTGACCCATCAATATTAAGTGGACCAATCTGATTCATCCCCTTCCTTCTAGAGTTTACATAAGTAAAGAACTCTTTGCTGTTTTTCTTTGCATCCCTTGCCAAGGATTTCTCGTAATCTGCCTTCGCCTGCCTAACCTCCTTTGTAACTTGGTTGCATATCAACTTGTATCTATCATAGGCTTCTGTGTCATGTGTTAATTTGTATGTATCCCATGCATTTTTCTTCTCTGCCATATGCCTCATTAGTTCATCTGACATCCATTTTGGCCTAAACCTTGAACAATATTTCTTAGTTGGTATGTAAAGCCTAGTAGCTTCCAAGATAAGTTCTTTGAATGCTTCCCATTTTGAATTTGCTGTTGGTAACATCATCAGTTGGTTCCACTGTATAGAATTTAAATACTGTCTCAGACCATCAGAGTCGCCTTTACGGAAGCAATAACCCTTCCCTTTACCCCTAATGGTAGTTACCTCTTTGAGTAAATCCCACTTCAGCACACCGTGATCACTGCCACCTAGTGGTTCATTTATCTGCAGATTCTTAATGCATGAAGAATCACTGCTGATAATCAAATCAAGAGTATTACTCCCTCTAGTTGCCTCCCGAACATGCTGATGTAGAAAACAATCATCCAATAAATCCACAAAAGTCCTGCTAGTGTGTGAGTAACCAGCCCCCAAATTCCAGTCAATATCTGGGAAATTAAAATCTCCCATTATAAGACACTCTGATTTACTGGCCCACTCTATTTCCCTGTACAGTTCCTTATTATACTCATCAGAGTCATTAGGCCTATAGCACACTCCTACTCTCAATTTTGATCTCCCAATGTTTATGTCACACCAAACTGACTCCACACTGCACTGTCCAGCGATGTCGACTGGCTTCACTTCCTTGGTTTTTATGTGTTTCTTAACTAATAGCATAACCCCCTCCTCCCTTCCTATCCTGTCTATCCTTTCTGTAGACGTTGTACTCCCCAAATTGCAGTTCTGCATCCCTTATATCTGTGTGACACCACGTCTCTGATATCCCAACAATATCTGCCTTCGTTGTTTTGAGCAATACCTCAAATTCATCAAATTTATTTACTAAACTCCTAGCATTGGTGTACACGCAAGTATACCTGCACCTGTTTCTATTCTTAGCTACCCTAACACATCATCAAGTAACCCTGGTAGAGCTTGTTCAAGAAAGATCTGATATTTAGCGGAGTTCATGCGGGATGGTAACAGGTATGGGCTGACTAAGCAGTCACCGACCATACCTGCCTATACATTTATTTGCTGGAACATCGTCAAGTAACCCTGGTAGAGCTTGTTCAAGAAAGATCTGATATTTAGCGGAGTTCATGCGGGATGGTAACAGGTATGGGCTGACTAAGCAGTCACCGACCATACCTGCCTATACATTTATTGCAAAGCAAGGTTGTGCCGCATGGGAGCGCACACCATGTGGGTTGTCGTGAGCCCACACATGAGCATTGTGCTGATTGTATAAGCCTTCTCGAGTGAAATAAGCCTCATCCGGGAACAAAACATAGGCAGGAAAATTCAAGTCTTGAACACTTTCTTGGAGAAACCACTGCGCAAAACCCACACGTGCAGGATAATCTTGGGGGAGCAGTAACTGAACCCTTTGGAGATGAAAGGAGTGTAAGGAATCGTCGTGCCAGACATGCTGTACACTGCAATGAGACACTCCTAAGGCAGAGGCAACGGCATGTGTGCTGGTAGTAGGATTATTCTGGATGGCATTCAACACACTTTCTTTCATAACGGGAGTTCACGTTGAACATGGTCTGCCCACACTACTCCTGTTACCTCTAAATGACCCATAATTGCACAAATTTTGATGCACACGCACAAACAAAACAATAGTCCGGTACATGTCTGTCTATCTGTCTGGGAAGCGTTCTCCGTAAATTCGTCAAGCGGCTCGTCCATTGCCCTCTGCCAATCCATACACTAGGTGCATGCCTGCCAGCTCACAGTTCGTATATTGATGCATGCTCTTCATGCGGCGACTACTGCTTGAATGAGTAAACCAGAAATTTTCCATCTTACGAACTGATGAACAGCGCCGTGTACCGACTTACGGTGACATTTCCGGTTATGGGTTCCTATGCAATTCACATTCCTTTAGATGTTACCTACCTCCCCTAAACGTTTGTACCAATATTTTTGGTACAAACGTTTAGGGGAGGTAGGTATTTTCTTGTATACAATACCCTGTATTGTATACAAGATCGGTTACTTGAACTGAGAAAGAAGAAAGGACTGTGTGATTTTTTAACATAGTATGTAGTTTCTGCATTGGTCTTGCTTGCTACAATTTTAAATTCCTTATCTTTAAAGAGTCTACTAAGTTGTTTATGCCACTGTTCAATAAACAGAATGGAAAGAAAGTATTTTTATTGGATCTATTGATTGATGTTGTATTTTGTGACCTGTATTTTGCTTGTAGTTTAATTTGGTTAATAGTGGAGAGAGGAAAAAAATTTATTTAAAAACCTGTTTGTTAGTATTTCAATCTCTAAATGTAAAGTGGGCTCAGACATGAAATATTTATAAGTGTTTAGAAATTGGTTGAATATGATCGACCTTTTGTAAGTGAACAGGTGATGACTATTATAGTGAAGAAACATACCTGTGTTTGTGGAAGTATGGTAAATACTAAATTGTATTTAATTCCCCTCTCGTGCAAGTGTAAGATTTAAGAAATTTAAAGACTTCGTTTCATTGTGTTCTTTTTCTAATGTAAATTGTAGTCTTGTATAAATATTATTGAAACTTTGTAAGATGTCTTGAGTAGTAAAATCATTGGTAATCATAAACACATCGTCAAGGTATCTCTGTAAAAAGTAATACAGGGTAGAGACTATGTTAAATGTTAGCAAGGTACAAATCCGATATTAGGCCACTCAGGCTTAGACCCATGGGTCGAGTGAAAATTTGCCTATATATCCTGCCCTGGAAGGTAATATAGTTTGCTCCAATCAGAAGCTTAATTAAATGGAAAATTTCTTTTTTAGGTAATTTAGTATGATTTATCGCAGTGGTATTGTTGTTTAATAACTCCCAAACTATATCAAGGCATATTCCACATTAACATTCATATAGAGAGAAGTGACATCTAGCGAAGACAACTTATCATTACTGCCGAGCTTGCAATCTTTAAGACTATTAAATAATGAGTCACAGTTTTTAATTCTGAATTTTATCATCTGTCTGAAGGGTTTTATGATATTGTACAGATGTGAAGCCAAATTCAAAAAATGCTGAGTTTCTGTAAGACACAATTGGGTGGATGAGACAACCAGATTTATGGAGTTTCACTTGTCCAAAGAATAATGGAATATTATATGTTCTTGCTTTCAGCACTTTTAATTTAGCTATTGAAATGAAATCACTTTTCCAGTATGAAGTTAGTGTTTTATTATATACGTTAACTAAATTTGAAAATATAGACAGATCTGCCTCCTGATAAGATGAACTGTCCAATATAATGGAATTCAATTTGTTAATATAGTCTAGCCTATTAAGTATGACCACGGTGTCACCCTTGTCTGCTCTTTGAAAGACAATGTCTTTATTTTCCCAAAGTTTGCATAATTCTACAACCTCTTTACTATTCAATCTAGGCAAACATGCACCTTTTGGGTTATTAACTATTGACTTGTTGAACGAGCAAGCCTTTTTGTGAGACGTTCTGGAGACCGAACTCAAAATCTAGGCATGAATTGTTTCGTAGGTGGTAAATTAAAATTCAACCCTTTCTCTAAAAGTAAAATCTCCTCCATGGATAACATGTATGAAGAAAGATTAGTAACTTGTTTATATGTGGACACATTGCACTTTGGTTGTAGGGCTGAGGAACGAATATGAGCTGAGTTTACGCCTAGGTTACGTGTGGACACGTACGTATGTAGGCCTATGTTGCGCCAGTCAAGGAGAAATTTTCAAAGAGCCAGAAAATCTTGGCCGCAAAATGAGATGGATGCACTGGGAGATTCTTATAGAACTGTCAGGAATCAGTATATAGCCCTCATAAGAGAAAGAAAAAGGAATGCTGGAGATACTTGGGGAGTTGTCTACAGAATAGTGATCAACAAGCTGCCAAGAGATGTCTTGGAAGCTACTGTCAAACCAGATGGAACCCCAACCCTGTGTTGGGCTGATTCTGTAAATAACATCCTAGGCAGTATTATTCAGACTGAAACTGGGGATCATTCCCCCACCCAGCTAGACATTATAAAAGAAAACACCAAATATGACAATATTGAACCTCTGTTTACTATACAAGACTTAGTAATAGCACTATCTAAAACCAAAAACAATAAATGCCCAGGTTTTAACCGCTTAGAGGTTGAGATTATCAAAAAATTAGCAGAAATAGCACAAGACAAATTTATAGCACTATATAATAACTGTATGACAGAAGGTATATTCCCAAAAATATGGAAAAAAGCTGTGTTAAGATTAATTCTCAAAAAACCCTAAGAAAACCACCTACTGATCCTGAATCATACAGACCAATAGCCCTACTTCCTGTACTAGGGAAAATATATGAAAGACTAATATATAGTAGATTAGCTCAATACTACACGGAAGCAGGTTTACATTGCAACAATCAGTATGGTTTTAAGCAGGGCAACTCTACGGAGGATGCCATGCACCACCTACTGACAACAGTTAAAAACTCAGAGGAGAAATATATGCTGGCAATCTCTATTGACTTTGTTGGGGCATTTGACTCACTCTGGTGGCTTAGTGTCCTTAGGAGATTCCGCTAGGCAAATGCCCCACAAAACCTCTATAAGATAATACACAGCTAGCTACCTTACAGACAAAAGTGTCTCAGTACGCTTCAAGGAACCAGGCATTGACACGCCCTGTAAATAAAGGCTGCCTGCAGGGTTCAATCCTTGGCCCTTTCTTCTGGAACATTGTTCTGGACGAATTTCTGGCCTTGGATCTGGGCTGCATGGAAACTCTGGCCTTTGCAGATGACACAATTTTTCCTTGTAAAAGGTAACACAAGAGTGGTTGTAGAGCAAAGATCAAATGCTGCCCTCTTGCAGCTGCAGAAGTGGGTACAAGTGTATATGCTCAAAATATTGCCTGAATAAAACAAACAAATACGTCTAAAAAGCAATTTGGACATAAGAAGACATCCACAAAATCAAAATTAGCACAACTACTATAAAAATGGTAACAGAACTAAAATATCTTGGAGTGGTCTTTGATTCAAAATCAACTTTTTATGCCCATTTGACCTACTTGGCGAAGAAAGTGAGAAATTAAGCAGATATTGTCAGGATCAGTCAAGTAGACTAGGGGCTCAAAAGAAAAACCCTGCCAATCATATACTGTGCAATGTTCCTACCTGTTATCACCTATCACCTTTGGAGCCAGTGCATTGTTCACCCGTTCGGCCATAGTAAGAAATAGGAATAAATTAGAATCGATACAAAGGACAATACTACTCACTATTACTAGAGCATGTTGCACAGTAAGCACACCTGCACTACAGTTGCTGGCCGGAGCTCATTTTACTGGGAAGTAACCAAAAGAGGCTTATATTATAGATTTAAAAAAGGCATACCCACAGAATTTTTGGGGATAGCCCTTGATACAACCAACACCTTTAATGCTGAAAGAAAAAGAATAGCCACAAAGCACCATGAGCTATGGTGAACAAAGTGGGAGCAGGAAACCAGAGGTCTGGTTACCAAAAGGTTTTTGCCATGGGTGGCAATGGTTAGCCCAAAACCACCTAAGTGGTATGCCCATGGACTTTTTACATTTATATTGACAGGTCACGGCTCCCTAAAGGTGAAACCTCCTTAGGGCTAAAAGATGACCCAAACTGCACCTGTGGCAAGAGCGAAGACTGGGCACACATTCTATATGAATGTATAATTTATGACATCCCCAGAACACAGCTAATAGCACAGACTGGCCCCTTCCCCAGGGGAGAAGAACATCTGTTCATCATAGAATAGGAAAATCATACAGCCTTTACATCCTTCGTCACACAGAAAGTATTCGAAATGCACAGAACTATCCAAAGAATGGCAATTCAGCCCCCAGAAATTAAACAATAATGCATAGTTAAAATTGCCCGTTTTCCACCACGCCCAGTTTGTTTGTTTGTTATTTGGTTTTTAGGAGCATTAGCAACTAAGGCCATATTGCTCTGGGGGTATGCGGTGGTCATTACCTGACCTTTCCGCATCCTCCGTATTTGGTGGTCACGGGCTCGAACCCTGGTCTAATCAAGAAGCGTGTGCTACGCACTGCTGCTCCTGCCCACCTGGCTACGAAGGCGCCACACCACGCCCAGACAATGACATAAAAACTGTAAGGATAGCTGTATTCTTCACCCTGACAAAAACTTGACATGGCAAAACCGGATTGACCTGCACTCCCCTAGGACAATATGTAGGGGGGGGGAGGATATACAGGCAGCCAGGGAAGCAGATTAGCTGAAAAATATCAGTAAGCTAGTAGCAAGGGGATGCAATGTAGAATGAATGAGAATGAAAGACTGAATGAATAAACTGGGCATGAGTAAATTAGGAATTTACTCCTCTGCACTCCCCTAGGACAATATGTAGGGGGGGAGAGGATATACAGGCAGCCAGGGAAGCAGATTAGCTGAAAAATATCAGTAAGCTAGTAGAAAGGGGATGCAATGTAGAATGAATGAGAATGAAAGACTGAATGAATAAACTGGGCACTGAGTAAATTAGGAATTATGGTAAAAGGGAATAAATGGCAGTTTCAGTGAAAGAAAACGTGACCTAGCATGAGGGAAAGATAGAGTGAACTGGAATGAGCTGAAGAGCAAATATCATTGGCTGAAAGAACACAAAGTTAATAATAACTTACATTACTTTATATATACTAACAAGCATTCTCCCTTGGCCTGTAAAAAAAAAAGAAAAAAAAAAAACTTGTGGCTAGGCCTGCACCACAACTGAAGTTTAACCGTAAGTTGAGGTGCCCAGAGAGTGCAACGCAGAAAGCAAGAGTTGAACAAATGAATTGAAAGCCAGAAGAATGAATGAGAGTGCAAGTGTGTGAGAAAAAGAACACAAACCATAAATGCTATAGTTAAGTACACACTAATCCTAGTTTTAATTAGTATTTAAATTTACACTACACATCATTGCATCCCCCATGGTGTATGAGAAAAAAATGAATGAGTGAAATAATAATACACACACACACACACACACACACACACACACACCACACACACACACACACACACACACACACACACACACACACACACACACACACACACACACACATATATATTTTGTATTGACTTTTCTAAATGTAGGCTGTTTCCACCAGCAGTCCATGTCTGGCTATACAGCTAATGGGAGGTGAAGTTAGGAAAGTACTTAGGAAAGCAATAGACACTCCTGCCCTAGTATTGCACTAATAGATCAGAGTGTTGAAGAATTTTTAGGGGAAGGACAGTGAATAGAATATGATTGTAGAAAATACAGTTGGTGCTCAGGAAATCCGGGGGTGCAAGTTCCCGTCCGTATTAGTAATGGCCTTGGATTAGGTAGGTATTTGCAATTTGGAAAGAGTTGTATTTATCTCTGTATATCCGAAAAATTTAGTCAACTCTAATGTTTCAAATGACCACAAGCTATTAACAATAATAGATTCACTAGCCTTAAGCATTCAATTTTTAAATTTAAAATATTAACATTAAACTTACATTCTGCATAGCTTTACACATAAAAATTAAATGCAAAAACCATCATAAAATTATAAATTAGTAGGTAACTGGCAGATATATGTGAAATGGTATCTCTTCAGGATGCCACACCATTTCACTATTTCAGTACATGTATTGAAATAGTCCATATATGCTGCCATTAATGTTTCAATAGTTTCCTATCCATATATTTTAAGTGTAAGGGCCAAAAGTTTAAAAACGTGGATTTATTTTATGTACAGGAAACTGTGCCTGTACAAACTACTTCCCACACACTTTTTAAATCTATGGCCTCCACAGAGTAATGTGTCATTTACAAAGAATACAACATGGAGATGGGGGGAACCCCTGGTGCCATCAGGCAACTAACACACTTTATACTTGTATGTATGTAGGGGAATTGTAGAAGAACCCGTATGTCCTTGGCTGAAAGCCTGTGATGATGTATTCAGATTATTAGTGGGCACGTTGTGCCCGAATAGAGGGGTTTCTGTAACATTCAAAAGAACCTGGTTGGACCCCGGTAACAGTGCATAAACGGGTCTGAAGTCATTCTATGTACCAGACTGAGGTAATCTCTTTTATCTTTTTAAAATATAGTCATATATGAAAATGTTGATTAATAGCAAGAAGTTGTGACAAAGCAAGAGAGTAAATAACATGGATATTCAAAAGAATTCTTCCATATTTCAATGGGCACTTCCTGGTGTCAATTAGACACTTTAGAATGTTGTATTCTGAAAACTCAATCAACTCTTTCTGCAAATCTTCAGGTGCATTTAAGACCTCAACCAATATGGCTAAAAAGCTAATCTCAAAAACTGTCACTGTACTCATCAATCAAGGACCACCTATCATCAATGACATCTAAGTATTACATGAAACTCCAAAGTCAGAACCATTCTACTCAATTGTAATGCTTTATTAATGTTCTTAATACATCTAGTGGTCATGCCAGAGTTCACATTAAATATTTTTAATATATTAATTGTTTGTTTGTTATTTGGTTTATAGGAGCATTAGCAACTAAGGCCATATTGCTCCGGGGATATGCGGTGGTTATTCCCTGACCTTCTGCATCCTCTGTATTTGGTGGTCATGGGCTCAAACCCCGGTCTAATCAAGAAGCGTGTGTTACGCACTGCTGCTCCTGCCCACCTGGCTACGGAGGCACCAATATATTAATTAAAAAATATTAAGATATGTATTTTTATATTTCTAGAGGAGTTCACATTAAATATTTTCATAATGAATACAATCATTAATTGTATTTGGTATAGTCATGCAGGCTTGAACCATGGTCAAAGAGTGTGTGCTTCTGCACTCTTGCACCTGATCACTGGGTCTAAAATTATTACAGCCTGAGAATGTTTAGGCAAGTATGAAAAAAAATTGCATGAGCATCTCAAAAGGCCACAGGTTTCCTACCTCCTGCTAGAACTTTGCAAGCCTCCATTTAAGCACAGCAGTGGTACTGCATTGGTGTTAAAAGTCATCTATTACATAGTATACCTAATTCCACAATTACCTCAACATAAATGAAAGTATCTTTCAGATGGTTGACAGTTACTTGATAAGGTAATGTCAGATTGATGATAAATTTCTGTTAGTCCCTCTAGGAAAGTTTTAGGCTCAGTACTAACTAGACCAGTGGTTCTCAACCTTTTTAGCAGAGGTACCACTGGAAGCTCAGCAAGGTCCTCGGGCACCCCCTAAGATTATTGTAGACATGGAATGCTAAGAAAGGGGAGTTTTTCATTTTTTTTGCATGTGTGTATTATATTATAATGAAACCAAAAAATAATCGCTACTCTTAAAATTTTAACCTAAAAAAAAAAAAAAAAAAAAAACTGTTGGGTATTAAGACTCCAACTGAAAAAATAAACTTACTCAGTGAATCTAATGAGACACATGCTGTGGCAGATTTTCAATTATTTTGCTAAAATTATGTATCAAAGCTGATAGCAAATTCTGTGAAGCATCAAGTCTGTTTCTCTTTTCTGATTTTGTGTCATAATATTTGGCAAACCCATGTTCGCATAAATAAGTTGTCAGAAGTGGTAAAAGTTTACGAACTGCTTTGTCTGCTATATTAGGGAAAAGAGTCCAACAAACTAGCTCAAAACAAAGCTGGTGGAACACAAAACTTTTCTTGGGATGAAGTGTCACAAGAGATATCAATCAGTTCTTTTGTGGATAGGATAGAGGAGTTTCGGTTTTTCAAGAAAGGATTAGCTATTCACCTGAAATTTTCAATGTCTGTATCGACAGGAAAATATTCTTCTAAAGCGATTGACTGCTGTGTAAGGTGGTCCATCATTACTTTCTCTAAGTCTGACTCTGAAGAGATTTTTTTTTTCACCAAGACATGTAGTAAAAGTATCGAAGGTATCATACTAACCTGCTTCAGCTCTCTTTCTCTAAAGAATAATATTATCTTTGAATGCAGAGATTTTATCATTAGCCATGAAAAGTGTCATGTTTTTACCTTGAAGTGATAGATTCAGTCCATTCAGTTTGTCAATTGTATCGGCAATGAATGCAACCCCTTGTGAATTATAATCACTAGATATAAAGTTGATGAAAATCTACAGTTTATCTCGAGTTGTTTTTCTTGTGGTTTCAGCTTCACAATCTGTAAGAAACAACACAATTTCAGAGCATAATTCGGAAAATCTTATCAGCACTTTACCTCGACTCAGACAATGTGCTTTGGTGTGGAAAAAAGTAAGCAATCATAATCGCTGTCCATTTCATCTCAAATCTGTCTTATATTTAAGCCACTAGATTTCACATAATTGACGATTTCTATCTTAAAAATATCTTTCAGTCTTAAAATATTAAAATATCTTTCAGTTTTGCAGGAATGTTTTTCGCAGCTAAATTTTCCCTGTAGAGTACACCTTGATTCTTGTAACAACACATGAAATAGAACCCCGCATAACCTTGAACACTGTCAGTAAATTGTCAAATGTCAATTTAATTCAACCCCACCAAGTGTATAATTTATTTGGGGGACTGTTATTCCCAAAGTGTAAGACTTTGCATTTAGCAGCATTAAAACATAGCTGCCGCTTCTCTGACCACCTCTGAAGTCTATTTAAGTAATCTTTCAAGTTTCACAGTAGGTGAAGCATAAAATCCACAAAAATAGCAGAACAAGTAAGGAGATAACTTATATCTTTGTTTGGTAGCCACAGCAAATGAAGTCACATGCAAAAAAATTATTATACAAATACTACAGGCTCTCACATATCACAGTATTGGTGTGCAATTATGTAATACACATAAGTAATACTTTCATAAATCTCACAAAAACAAAACCTTCAATTGCCACCAAAATATCAATACTAGAGAAAAACCAATGACACTGTTGAATTCAGCACATAAGCCAAGACATTATGATCACCTATAAGCCAAGATGTTATGATCACCTACCAAACAGCATGTTGGGCCACTTTTTGCTGCGATAACCGCTTGCACACAGCATAGCATTGGCTCCATAAGGCTGTGGAAGGTGTCCTCAGGTAACCAGAACTAGCTGGACATAAGGACATTCTAGAGGTTGGCAACAGAGTGAAGCACTGCCATGGACTGGTAAATGCTGTATTCCACTGCATCCCACAAATCTCCAATGAGATTGATGTAGGGGGAATCTGGCAACCATGGAAGCACAAAAAAATGCTTGGACATGATTAAAGGAATAATTCCTGCACAAAGTGGGCCTTGTGACAAGGGGCACTATCTTGTTTAAAGAGTCCAGTGCCATCTGGACAACAATCAATCACCATTATAAGAAAACTTGGTCTGGAAGCAGTGACAAGGTAAGATCTGGTGGTGATTTGGGGTTTTTTATTACCCAAACAATGCCCCAGCCTGTTTTCATCCAACTGTTTGGTTGCAGCTGTTCACCTGCTTGCTGCAGAATATGCACCCGCCCATTGGCATGATAGACCTTGATTCATCAGAGCAGATGATTCTTTTCCAGTCGTCCAATGTCCAGGAATGGTGCTCCCATGACCATTACAGATGGAGGTGTCAATGATAGCCAATATGGGCACATAAACAGGTCGCCTACTCCCTGAGCCTACAGAACAGTGTCCCGTTGATGGTGTGCTTGGAAACATTTCTCTATGTACCCTAGTTGTAGTCTGCTGTTAATTGAGGGTTTGCGTGCCATCTGTTCACCCACATAGCATGTACTGTTCACCTCGTCAGTCATCAGTGGTGGTGACCTCCCTGTCCCCGCCCATGTGTTGGGTGGTTGTGTGTTCCTCTTCTGACCATTACTGCAACATCTTCACTATGGTGGCTCTTGAACAGTTGACATTGTCTGCAGTTTCTGTAATGCTGGTCCCCATCTTCCTACACCACAAATCATTCCCCTTCAAACTCTGTTAAGTCCTTCCCTTTCCCCATTGCATGGGCTTCATACTGATTAACTGGCAGGCACTACCTGTGCCATTACTATATATGCTGTGTCGAATGGTGATGTCACTCCTAGGTACTCACGAAGATGAGTGATCATAATATTTTGACTTATGAATGTATATAAGAAACTGTTTATTACGCAGTGTAATCAGTTACATTCTAAGCAATGAAAGTTTTCTCTCTCTCTCTCTCTTTTTAAAGAATGAAACAAAATAAAATTTGATTTATTTGTTTTAGAAAGCAAAAGAATTTGATCCACCAAGTTGGAAAACAAAGAAGAAAAAAAAAAAAAAAAAAAAAAAATTTCTTAAAATCTTCATTACTGAACTAGAAAATGATATTCAAAATGCTTTCAAAAAAGTATAATTCAGTGCTCCAAATCTCAAATGATTAATCAAAAATTATTGATAAATTATTAAAAAAATTATCCAAATGAATTTATCTGATATTAGTGCTACTGATATGATTCACAGAACATTGAGCTGGTTAGCATAGTCTTTGGGTAAGGAATCCAAAAGAATGACACAATGCAATTAATTAATTGGATTGCCCTTCTTAAAGGGCAATCCAGTGAACACTAAATATGTTATTCAGGTTCTGAGGATTGGCATGCAAAAACAAGTGAGTGGTTTACACCATCCAGGTGGGGGTATCACACCAAGAGACATATTCTGCAGCAATACTTATATCCAGCACCTGTCTGAATGTATGGTTGTTCTCATACCCATAGCTGCCAACTTTTGACTTGCACTGCAATAGAAATTAAATTTCACTGACAAATACAAGTGTAATTTTATATTAAAATATACATATAAGTGTTTACCAGTATAGTAATCCCAACCTGTTTAAGCTTATACAGCAACCACTCATGAGGGACAGAGTCAAATGCTATGCTAAAATCCAAATAAACTATGTTGAAATTGTTCCCTAAATCCAGCTCATGTGATTGTGTGATTGTGTACTAAGTTAGTTAAGCACAATTTACCTGGATCATATGTATAGCTTAGCTTAATTTTCAGCACTCACCTCTGAGGTGAGTGCTGAAAATTAAGCTAAGCTATACATACGATCTAGTTATTACATTACAGCACATAAGGACTCCTTAAAAACTAAGAGCATGATTTACCTTTAACAAAGCCATGTGTGTCCTTTAGAATGCTATATTTATCTAAATGTCCCTGGATTCTTAATCATTGCCTCTAAGATTTTTTTCTACCACCGAAACCAGACTAACGGGTGTGTAGTTACCAACTTCACTCTTAGATGTGTTGGCAATACATTGGCACTTCTACAATCCAAAGGAATCTCCCCTTAACCTCAATGGTTAATTATGAGGGCATCTTTGGATATATGCCATCAACTCTAGGAGCCTTACTTGCCTTTATGCTCAAAAGTTTTTTCTAATAAACATCATCATCATCTACACTGTTCCGTTATTCCACGGGTCGACTATGAAGCCTTGCCACCATTCCCTGTCCATGTATTTCTCTCCGTCGATGATTTCACTCCAATTTCCTCCTTTCTTAATGACATCGGTCTTTATCATGTCCTGCAATCTCATTCTTGGTCTTCCCCCTTGGTCTTTTGTCCCTTAATTGTAAATCAAACATTTACAAACATTTCTAATAAACAATCATGTGTAATTACATCCCTAATTTCCGTACGGCTCAGCCTCACTCACACGGCATTTTCTCAACACGAAGGGTCTTTATTAGCCATAAGGTGCAAGGAAGTCCGAGGCTTATGCTGCACAGGCCAAAAAAAATTTCTGAGTTACTCAGAGAGAGAGAGAGAGAGAGAGAGAGAGAGAGAGAGAGAGAGAGAGAGAGAGAGAGAGAGAGAGAGAGAGAGAGAGAGAGAGAGAGAGAGAGAGAGAGAGAGAGAGAGAGAGAGAGAGAGAGAGAGAGAAGTAGAAAGGAATCACCAAGAAAGAAGAATGATGATATCCAGCTCAGCACCCTGGGTGTGCCAAGCCCATACTCACCAGATGTGAGCCTCTGGGGCTTTTGTCGGTAAAGACCAATATAAAGCACTTATTCAATTCATCTGTAATGTCAGCTGGGTTATCTAAGACTTTCTCACGTCCAGTGCACAAGGGTCTGATCTGATTAGCTTTCTTCTTTGTTGCATTCATATACATGAAAAATTCCTTGTCCCCATTCTTTTCTCTCTTAGCCAATGCAGCCCTCGCCTCCTTGACCTTATTTGTGCTACTATTACAGATCAATTTGTACCTGTTGTAGGCTTCACTTCAAGGAAATGCATTACTTACCCAAACTTATCTTATAGCTAGCCAAGAAGCAGAAAAGGCATTAATTGCTAAACAGTGCATGAAAAATAAGCCAGAGTCCTAATATGATTGCCATATTAAGTAGGTATAACCAAAATGAAATACATTTTTGTATACATTTCTTAGGATAATAAATGCATTTCTTTTCTCAAAAAGCTAATGTCATTATCCAAGTGTTGTGACACCCAGTTGCAGAAAGTAAGCCTCTTTTATGGAGTAACATCCCATTTCATGTGAAAATTCATTAAGGATGTCACAGACATTCTCTCAGATATACCAGACAAGCTGTACTTGCTACCTGGGAGTCTAAAACACTGATGGAACTGATATTCAGGTGACACTGAAGTCAAGTGGACCCAATTTTGGCAAAGTCCGGACGGTCTGTGACACCCAAATCCTCTGCTTGCACCTTCATGATGGTGGGACTGTTAGTAATCCTGGGTATAACCTCAATGCACAAACACATGGTGGGTGACCACCCAGGTGTGAACCAACCTAAGCAGGGGTCGAGGTGTGGCGTCCACACCACACCACATGGAGGAATGCCGCCCTCCTGTGTTATCAGGAAGTACTAGGTGGTAGATGACTCATCAACCGGTGCAATACCACCACTTTGCTTATTGGATCTAAGTTCCAGTCAACCCATCCCCATCTCTTCCATCATGCAATATGATTGATGACTTTTGAGGTTATGATGAACATGGTGGCGAGATCCAATCTTCCTTACATTTCGAGGGTACAGCTCTAAAACGGTGTTCGCAGGCCGGCCGCTAGATAGTACACTGGACCGAACCTATTGGTAACTCTTTAGGAGGCTTCCGGATCAGCTAGTGTATAATCTTGCTACCTCTACTCTACCAGATAGTGACTGGAGGGAGTCAGAGTAGAGTGTATGCGGGGGCATTGTCGAGGCCACGTCACGTATGGCGTACACATGGTAAGAATATACCGTGTGTACAGCACATCCAAAAATTTCATGACTTCATAGAGCATGTCCCACCCACTTTTTCTCACTATTGAATATACCATGAATTGTCAAACTAATAGAGTAAGCTTATTTGTGGAAAGATTTAAACCTCCTAAACAGTTCCTAATTCATTTCACAAATATACATGGTCTCAATTCTAATCTCAACGTTGTCCATTTCCACTTGCAGTCTGCCAAGCTCAGTGTACTTTTTCTGACAGAATCTCAGTTATCCGTTGATTCAACTACTGTTCATCTCAGTTGCCCAAATTATTCGCTGTGTGATTCCTTTCGCCTCAAAGGTGGTGCTTGTGAATATGTCCGTTCCGACATTCCCTGTCAGAGACTTGGTAATTTGGAATCTCCTCTTTTGATCTTCTCTGGCTTAAAATCTCTCTACCTCATTGTGTATAATTCATCCGTTGTCTCTACTGTTCTCCCAACTCCACTAATCACTTAGAGCTCTTTGACTTCCTCTCTTTGCAATTTCACTTTCTACAGTCCAACTTTCTTAACAGTGAGGTAATTTTCCTTGGTGATTTTAACGTTCACAACTCTAGCTGGCTTCCGTTTTCTAGTCACACCGACTCAGCTGATCAAGATGCTGAGGCTTTTGCAATTACTAATGACCTTACAAAGATTGATCATTTACCTACAAGAATACCAGACAATCCTAACCATACAGCCAACACGCTTGATCTTTTTCTCACAAACAACCCTTCTAAGTACACGGTCGAAATTGTTGTTGTTATTTTGGTTTTTAGGAGCATTAGCAACTAAGGCCATATTGCTCTATGATATGCGGTGGTCATTCCCTGACCTTTCCGCATCCTCCATATTTGGTGGTGACAGGCTCGAACCCAGGTCTAATCAAGAAGCGTGTACTATGCACTGCTGCTCCTTCCCACCTGGCTACGGAGGCGCCTACGGTCGAAGTGAGAGGTCCTTTAGACACCTCAGATCACAACTTGGTGATTGTCTCTTCTTCAATGAAGCCTTTACCTCATGGCCATTCCCAACTTTGATTGTTTGGCATTACAAGAATGCAAAATGGGATGACGTGCGAGATTTCTTTTCTTCTTTTCCTTGGTCGGATTACTGTTTCAAAACTTCTGATGTCGACATTTGCTCTGATCGTGTCAGTGAAATTATTCTTGTAGGAATGAAATCCTTTATCCCACACTCGACTTTAAAATCTCGTCCTTTATCCAAACCTTTTTTTTCCAATAAATATGCTAAGGCTGTTCAAGAAAAGAACGTTGCATATCATAATTGGCTTGTTTCATTTTCTGACTACACCAAGGCTCGCAACAATTGTACGGCAGTTATTAATCAGTCCAAACTAGGGTTTGAACAGGCTAAGAGTAGAAAACTTGCTTCTTGCCCTAATGGTAGCCAAACATTCTAGTCTCTTGCCAAAGCTATTGGCCGCAACCTTTGCCCATCTCTGCTCCCACCTCAGTCAAACCCAGATGTTTCTGTTGTCACTTCAGCCAAGGATAAAGCTGACCTGCTACCATCCCATTTTTCTTCCAGCTCATGTATTAATGATCTTGGTAAAACACCTCCCACCATTCCCAACACGTTCCATTCAATGCCTCCTGTGGTTTTCTGTCAAAAGGATGTCAGAAGGATTTTTGACGAATCTTGATGCTAAGAAAGCTCCAGGTCCTGATGGTATTTCTCCACTCGTTCTCAAAACCTGTGCTCCTCAACTTACTCCTGTTCTTTGCCGCCTTTTTTTTTTTCACTTTTTTATTCCAAAGGTGTTTTCCCTTCTGCTTGGAAATTTTCTCATATCCAGACAGTTCCTAAAAAGGGTGACAAATCTCTCCAATCCAATTATCGCATCATTGCAATTACTTCTACTGTTCCTAAAGTAATGGAGAAATCAATTAACCGCCAACTCTTAAACTACCTAGAAACCTTCCGTCTGATCTACGATCGCCAGTATGTATTCCGCCAGTGTCGATCCACTGGTGATATTCTGGTTTATGTTATCCATTTATGGACTAATTTAATGGAAAAGTTCTGTGAAACTCAAGCAGTTGCTCTCGACATCTCAAAGGCTTTCAATTGTGTCTGGCATAAAAGTCTTCTAAACAACCCTCCGTCTTATGGTTTGCCTACTGTTTTTTTGTAATTGGTTATCCAGTTTTCTCTCTGTTCACTCACTAAGGGTGATGGTAGATGGCTCTCTGTCTTCTAACTTTTCCACTAATGCCGGTATCCCCCAAGGTTCAGTTCTTTCCTCAACTCTTTTCCTCTTGTATATTAATGACCTTCCATTGACTGGAAATCCTATCCATAGTTTTGCCGATGATAGCACACTGCATTCCACTTTCCATTTTGAGAAACCTTGCCCTGCTCAATCAGCTTCAACTTTTCGAAAATCTGCTACTAATTCCTTAAATGCTGATCTCCAGGTAATTCTCCAGTGGGGCAAAGACAACTTAGTTGATTTCAATCTTTCTAAAACTCAGTCTTGTCATATATCTCGCAAAAAGGATTCTTATGCTCCTACGCCTATCTTTGGTGACGCTCCGATTTCTAGGCAAAATGATATATCTTTTTGGGAATTACCCTGACTTCTAATCTCTCTTGGCACAAGCACATTACAAATATTGCTTCTTTTGCATCTAAAAAACTTGGTTTTCTCTTTCGCTCTCGGCGTTACTTTTCTTCCAAACAGCTGTTCACTCTGTACAAATTGCAAATCCACCTTACCATCCCACATCTGGGGTGGTGCGCCAAAAACCTCTCTCAAGCTTCTTAATTCCATTCAGAAGAGGGCAGTTAGGTTAATTAATGATTCATCTCTAACAGACAGCAGAAACAGTACTGTTTCTGCTGCATGCCTCTTCTACAGATATTTCCATGGGCACTATTCTTCTGAATTGGCTTCTATAATTCCTGCTCTCTCTTTCAAAACAGTCCGAACATGTGCTGCCACCAGCCAACATCCATTTACCATCCAACTTCAAACTCACAGAGTACCAACTTTTCATCTTCCTCGTTTATTCACTCGTTTATGTGCCGTTTTCTGGAACAATCTTCCTTCATACGTATTTCCTGAAAATTAGTCTACAGAAGTTCAAGTCCAATGTCGACAAGTATCTTCTTTCGTCTTCTCAACCTCCAACCCAAGCACGGTACTAAATGCTATAGGTTCTAATACCTCTCGTGTTTGGGGTTTACATAAAAAAAAAAAAAAAAAAAGCTGTTAAGGATAGCACTTTTATTTCTTAAGTATCTAACTAACAGATTCTCAGCTAATACTGATCTTTTGACCTAATTAACGCACAGACTGCTTGAAGTTAGACACATCTGCTATATGCTATTCTTCCACAGCTGATTTCAGCTGACCAATTACCATTCACTATCAGAAACGACAATTGTTTGGACTGAATGCCGCGTACTGCAGTCTGGCTATATTTTATTGTGGAAACAACAACAAAAGAAAATAATAATAAAAATAAAATAAATAAATAATGAAAATAACACAATTCTGAATAGCAAAACAGTTTTGAACATACTTTTGCAGCCACAAAACTTTTGTGATAACACCTACAGGACAACCAAAAAAGACTGCAGAAGAGTTATATTGCTTATTATTCAGAAATTCTAACACTGTTCTTCCAAATTAGTCAAACTACTATACACAGAATTCACTACTGCAAACAACAACTTTCACCGTTCTAGATAAATCAATTGTTCTGTTTTCAGCACGATTTGGATGCAGTTTATTAAGTATATTCAATTTTGCAAAGCAAATATAAAATTTTAGGAAAAGTCACTTTTACTTATTTCTGAACAGACAGTGTGTCACTCTAGATACATTCATAATTGTAAGCTTAATGTTTTGTAATGAAAATGAAACAAATTTTGATTTACCTATAAATTTTGCTTCAGAAGGCAGCAGCGGATCAAATGGCATATATGGATAAAGAGTAAATGGATCAGCAAGGTCATTCCATGTGCTGTACTGTTGGGACATAACATATGACAGGTTACGCTGATAACGTAATGATGGAAATGGAGGTTCATTTGGTCCTAAGTTTTCTTCAGGATCAGAATCTTGAACAGCGGCAAATTCAGTTCTCAAAGGTTGAAAAGTAGCATTAAATACACTTGGAGATGACTCTTCTTGAACTGGAGCAGGAGGAATCTGAATACGATTTCGAACAACAGCAAGAACTGTATTAACAACCTGTTGAACAGATGCAAAATAACGTTCCCACAAAAGGCGTCCTTGTCTTCTCATAGATAATATATCAGCATCTGAAAAAGTTCTCAGTACATAATGAAGCTCTGATGATCTGGCTTTAGGAAGAAAAATCGCAGCTCGTTTCCAATCTATCATTTCCTGGAAAGGAAGGTGAATATGGGAACCTAAAATAACAGGTATTGCACCATACTGTAATCCTTCCAGTACACGCATGTGAAGCTGAGTAGTACTTAAAAGATCATAACTTAATGGACTAATGACAAGAGTAAAAGTTGACTGTGATAAGAGAGCTGCTCTTGTGTTTCTGCCAGCACAAAGAAGCCATTCTGAATTTAGACCTTCTAGACTGCTACCTGCACATGAAAACCTAAAGAAGAAATTATCAACAGTACTTGTTGCTTTCATCTCCTTAAGGATATCAATTATAAAATCCTCTGATGATTCCCAATCTTGTTCAGCTTCAGTACCAATGTTTGTTTGAAGCTTTCTTAGATAATTATTCATAGCAATCTTAGTCTTATTTTTTAGAGTTCTGTTAAAATTTTCATTGTTTTTAAATTCTTTGCCCAATAATTTTCTTAAACTAGTATCTATCATATCAGATTTTGAAATTCTGAGTTCACTTTGATATGACAAAAAGAATTTTCGTCTGGCTGGAGAATGAGCTGGTAATCTTTCCCAAAAATTTCCTTTTACAGGTCCCAGAAGAGGTGGAGAAATTATATCAAAACCTTCTCTAAATTGCAGATTTGTAAAATGCGACTGTACAAGAATGGCACGACCAGTGTTTACTTTATAAAATATATCTGAAGCATTAGCATTTACTCCTAAATTTAATAATATATGATTTCTTCCATCACCATTCCAATAAGCGAGGCTTTTTAGGTAACTTTCTAAAAATACAGCTGAATATTTACTTCCTTGATATTCTCCAACTAATACAACATAAATGCAAGCAATGGCAGGGTCGAAAGTAATGTGAATGTTCATGTTCAAAGCTTCTGTTACTGAAGTTTTCACAAAATGTTCTAGCTGACTCCAAGAAAGCCTGTGATCATCTGGATGATAAAAGTAAACTGGAAAACCTGAAGTTAAAGAACAGCGAGAAAAATCAAAACACAGATGCATGCGACAGTAATGCACAGCTTTAACTGATGGAAGTGAGATGGAAATTCTGTCTTCTAATGAAGGAAGTATTCGGCGTGGAGCAGCTATATAAGGTGTATTTTTTTTTAATACTTCTTTCTGTGCATACTGGGCTTGCTCAACAGACACTCTGAGTCTCTCCAAATCTACTTGCTGATGACTGAATTCAGCTTTAAGGGCTTCAACGCGTTGGCTCAAAACAGCAATCTCTGTCTAAAATGAAAAGATACATATTTTAAATTTATGATGTTCAACAACAGCAAAATAAAAATTGGTCAAATATAAATAATTTCAGAAAAACTGTTTATAAATTACAGAATAATTCTTTGAGTACAGACAAGTGTAAGTTCTATAAATTACTGTATTTACTTAATCTAATAAGAGAGGAAAGAGCCTACAGTTTGCAAACTTCCAGTTTTTTTTATATATCTTTGTTAACATATAAACAACAAATGGACAATATATAAAACAAATCAGGAAGCAGAGGGTGCTAAAAATCTCTGGGTATGACCAGGCTGCCATGCACGGAAACTGAACTTGGCCTGTTACAACGTAAGATCACTCATCGGTGAAAACAGGATATTAGAGCTGGAAAAGGAATTAGAAAATGTGAATTGGAATATCATCGGTTTGGCTGAAACAAGAAGAAATTAATCACTTATAAGTTTATCAAGTGGAAATCTGCTGTACACCAATGGAAACAATGAAAGGAGTGAAGGTGGAGTTGGCTTTCTGGTCCACAAAGATATAAAAAATAACATTTTGGAATTCAAAAGTACATCACCAAGAGTGCCGAGACTACTACTAAGGATTTCTAAGAGGTACAAGCTAAAGGTTATAATGATTTATGCACCAACATCGAGCCACGATGATGAAGAGGTTGAAGAAATGTACACCGAAATTGAGTCTTCTAGATGAGCAGAAAACCCACTACACTATCATTATGGGGGACTTCAATGCTAAGGTTGGAAAGAGACAAACCAGTGCAGAAAGGGGAACTATAGGAAATTTTGGAATTGGTGAAAGAAATGAAAGAGGTGAAAGACTTGTGGAATTTGCAGAATCTCTGGGATTGTCAGTAATGAACACTTTTTTCAAGAAAAGGGTGAACAGAAAGTGGACATGGAAGAGCCCAAATGGATTAACAACTAATGAAATTGACTTCATTCTCACTAACAGAAGATATATTGTGAATGATGTTGCCATCCTAAATAGGGTAAATGTTGGAAGTGATCACAAAATGGTAAGATGCACACTTGATATAGATGTAAGAAAAGAAAGGAAAAAAACTGACTCGAATAAATAATACGAAGGTCTTTGAGATAACAGAAGAGGAGAAAAAGCAGTATGTACTGGAACTTAAGAGCAAGTTTGAGCTGCTGCAGATGGTTCAGGACCAAGATATCAATGAGGAATATTACAACTTTCTGAAAGTGATAAAGCCCAAGAAATCTATAGGTAAAAAGAAATCCAAAGAAGAAAAAATTAGTCAAGAAACACTTGTCATGATGAAATGAAGACGAAAAATGAAGAGCAAAATAAACACTGACAAGGAGAAAATTGAGTATACTGAGTTATGCAAAGCCATTAGAAAGAGAGGACATAAGAAGATATAACACAAGAAAAGTAGAACAAGCATTAAGGGAAAACAAAGGACTTAAATCAGCAGCCATGAGCATAATACAGAAAGACAAATGATACTGAAACTAAAGAATATCAATGGTGTACTTATAAATAGCAGAGAAGGCATAATTCAAATAGCAGAAGACTACTATAGAGAATTATACAAGGAGTGAAGGAATGGTGCCAGAAGTGGGGAAGATGGATCGCAAATTAGTAACACATACGACATACCCGATATCCTTCCTAATGAGGTAGAATATGCGTTAAAGAAAATGAAGAATCAGAAAGTCCCAGGGGAAGGTGAAATTACTGTAGATTTGTTAAAATTGGGAGGAAGAGACATGGCACAAAAACTGGCAAGACCCTTCAAAAAATGC
Source organism: Mastigoproctus giganteus (assembly GCF_048544385.1). NCBI lineage: Eukaryota > Metazoa > Arthropoda > Arachnida > Uropygi > Thelyphonidae > Mastigoproctus > Mastigoproctus giganteus. The sequence goes on from NC_143579.1 coordinate 75,362,052, forward strand.
ATTAGAAAAGGTGTGATGCCTAAGAATGGAGATAAATCAGAAATTGGAAATTATAGACCAATTAGCTTGTTACCCCCACATCTACAAATTGTTCACAAGGGTCATTACTAACAGATTAGAAAGAATACTTGATAAGAATCAACCAAAAGAGTAAGCTGGCTTTAGGACAGGATTCTCAACTATGGTTCACCTCCTTCACATAATGTCACAGGTAACGGAGAAAGCAAATGAATAAAAAACACCATTATGCCTGGCACCTTTTCATAATCCACTATTTGTGGATTATGAAAAGGCATTTGACTCCATACAGCACAAGGCAATATTTCAGGCACTGGAAAGACAAGGCATAGATACCCCATATATTATGATTTTGAAGAAAATATATGAGAATGCTACCTCTTTTATTAGACTAGACAAAGACAGTAGCAAATTTAAAATTGAGAAAGGAGTTCAAAAAGGGGAGACAATATCTCTGAAGTTGTTTACTGCCACCCTTGAGGAAGCTTTCAGAAGATTAGACTGGTCGCAGAAAGAAGTCAATGTGAATGGAGAGTACCTAAACCATTTACGATTTGCAGATGACATTGTGGTCATAAGCCACGATCCCAAAGAATTAGAGGAAAATCTTAATCAGTTATGCAGAGTTAGTAAGGATTTTGGACTAAAGATGAATAGGGCTAAAACAAAAGTAATGATGAACAACTATGCCATAGAAAGGGATATAATGATTGAAGGAGCAGTAATTGAAAATGTGGAGTCATATACTTATCTGGGACAAGTCATCAGCTGTAATAATGATAAATGGCTGGAAGTCAAGAGAAGAATAAATTTTGGATGGATAGCATTCAGGAAATATAGTCACATACTGAGGAGCAATATCCCAATTTGTCTGAAACATAAAATAATGAACCAATGTATACTAACCCACCATAACTTATTGAAGTGAAACTTGGGCACTCACCAAAAGAATGGAAGAGAAGCTGAGAATAACACAGCAAAGAATGGAACGAATTATATTGGGAATCAGACTGTTAGATAAGAAGAGAACACACGGATTAGGCAGCAAACTCAAGTAAAGGACATTCTTATCAAACTAAAGAACCAAAATGGTCTTGGGCAGGACACATAGCTCGAAGACATGATGACAGATGGACCAAGAGAATAACAGAATGGTACGCAAGAGGATCTGGAAGATCCTCCAGGCCGTCCAACGACTGAGATGAACATATGAAATTCATGAGTTTGTGGGTAGTAAATGGATGGCCATTGCACAACTTTCCAGTTCCTTCTGTTTTGTGAAATAGATGGCAATTGCACAAAACTGAAGGAACTGGGAAGTTGTTGGAGAGGCCTTCATCCTGCAGTGGATTGAAAATGGCTGATGATGGTTCAGCAAGCAGTAAATTTCAGAGCGTGATGGGTAAAAGGCAGGATTTATTGGACTTTGATAAAGGACAGATTGTAGGTGCTCAACAAGCTGGCACTTCGATTTCCCTAACGGTTGAACTGGTGGGGTGTTCGAGAGCCACCGTAGTTAAAGTGTACCAGGACTGGCATCAAAATGGTCAAACAATGACCCGACAGCCAAACAGCAAAGGTCAGCGAAAGGTTGATGTTAGAGGTGAGCACAGGTCCGACAACTCATACAGGCGAACAGTGCAGCACTGTTGAAGAGCTGACTACCGAATACAACATGGGCCAACCCAGAACAATATCTGGCATGGCCATGCGTCGCACACTTGCACGTATGGGCTATACTAGCAGATGACCTCTATGGCATCTTCTCCTAACCAAGGTTCATTGGAGTAAAAGCCTCGCCTAGTGCAAAGAGCATGCAAGTTGTACGTTACAAGACTGGAAGATTGTTTGTTTGTTTGTTTGTTTCGGGATTTATTAGGCGCATCGGCAACTATGGCCATAGTGCGCCATACATATGGTAACTATGCATGAACTGGAAGAAGGTGTACTGGTCGGATGAGTCACGTTATTTACTCCACACCGTGGATGGTATTATACTGATTTGGCGTCAACAACATGAGGCTCTTGATCCATCATGCATGGTATCAAAAGTGCAGGCCAGGGGAGGCAGTTGTATGGTGTGGGGCATGTTTCACTGGCAGGAACTTGGACACTTGGTGCATTTTTTTTTTTTTGTTGGCGCATTGGCTTCTGTGGCCATAATGCACCTCCCAAAGTTTTTGCATTTTACTCTGATCCAGGCCCGAGGTGGGATTCAAACCCGCGACCAGTCGGCCTGGTGCACGTGGAACAACGTATCAGTGATCTCCGCTATTGTCAACTGCTTGCTGACTGTGTACACCCCGCTATGTTACACTTTTTCCTGAATGGCAATGGAGTCTTCTAAGATGACAATGCGCCGAGCTACCGGGCTACCTTCTGACTTCCAGCATATCGATTGGCCTTCAAACTCCCCTGATACCAATCCCATAGAGCACTTGTGGAACACTATGGAAAGGCATATCAGGTGTCTGGATACACCAATCACCTCTATACCTGCACTGCTGACCGCATTACACACAGCTTGGTTGGCCATACCTCCCGAACACTTCTGACATCTACTGAGGGCAAAAGGAGGACCTACGAAGTATTAGGTAGGTAGTCGTAATTCAGTGATCACTCAGTATATATGTTAACTGCCTTCTGCATATATTATCTAGATGAACAGTCGGTTTCATAAAATTTTGCATTTTGAGATTTGACTGAAAAGGCGACTCATCTAAGATCATTGGAGGATCTCTCTCTCCATTCTGGTACTGAATGCAGAGAGAGAGAGAGAGAGAGAGAGAGAGAGACCGAACAATGCTTGAAGAAATTCAGAAATATCAAAGTTCTTAGTCACTCATCCATCTCTTTATCAGGTAACTTGGTATTAGCTGATGTTTGATGCTGCTTGAAATCTTCACTCTTGTGAAGCAAATGCTCATGATGAACTCTATCAACTACTGAAACCAAATCTTAACTGAATTATGACCTAAACATTAATGTTGAATAAATATTACAGGCAGTTCTCACTTTACAAGTTCCCGGTTTTACAAGTTTTTTCTCCCAAGTATCGAGTATCAACAAAATTGAAGATATGAACACTATTTGCAAAAAATGAATGTTAAACTTTCATAAATACTGCATTTGAAACTAAGCGTGCAGCTATACAATAGTGTACCCCACTTTACGATATTAATCCGTTACCATCGTATCGCAAAAATATCATAATGTGAACCCAATAACACGTTGTTTTTGGTAATTCATTCCACGACCTCGGAAGTTCAAATTTTCACTATACAACTCCCTAAAAGGTTGTTTTTATGGTGTAAATTGTATTAGTTACCAATTCAAATCATTAAACGCACTACACTTTCATCATTATCATATGTTATAAGAACCAATTTTAAACGGCTTTGTGATATTTTTCTAAAGCACATTTCTGGAAGTCATGACCATAAAACAATAAAAACAATTTGCACTTTCTGGTTTATTGGGCTTTTCTGTTACTGCAAGCAATTATAAACAGAGTGACAGAGTGGTAAACTCGATGTTATTGCATTTGTGAAAATACCGAAAGCGGAAGTGGGTTTTTACATTATTATGGTGAAATGTGTTTGCCCTTTACTGAAATCTTCAATCATATAAAAAACATAAATAAATTTTCAGAATCTTCTCTTCATTCCTTTTTTTTTAAGCGTCGCAAACTTGTTTATACGCGCAAATTGTGTTAGTTGAAATTTGTGTGTTCCATTAATTAAAAAATGCTTATGCTATTGAAATTTATAAAGAGGAGAAGATTACCTTGGAAACAAACGTCTCTTGAAGCATTTCTGAAGAAGACAACTCTTTGTGCAACAAACCAACAAGTGCCAAGCCAATAATGAGTGATCAATGAGCGTGCATTTAGTCAATGATGATGATAAATAAACATTCTTTAACATTCGTAAGTCATAAATAATTTCTCTATTATTATAATTTGCTTGATTTTACAGACTATGTTTTCATTTCTTTGGATAAATCAATCATTGTTTAAACATAAGCTAATTAGTTAACTAATTTCAATGTTTATAACGTAACCCCTATTTTTAACATTATGGCTATGGAAAATAAATTCCCACTTTACGAGTGCACGCTAGGAATGAATTAACACGTAAAGTCGAGAACTACCTGTATTATAAAATAATTGGCAGTACTTATTATCATATAAATTAACCTGACATAGATAATTAGCTGTTTTATCCCATTAACAGACTTCTGACAATGAGATTCTAAAGTGGCTGATTCAACAGAACAAATTTATTTGCAGTAATTTTAAGACAAACCTCTAGTAACAAGGTTATAAAAATTATTATATTACCTAGATTGTTCCTAATTCCCTACGAACAATCAAGATAATAAGATTGATTAACTCGTGTGTGTCTCTCAAAAACCACATAGGTCAAACCTTTGGCCATTGCAATACAAGTAACAGTAATGTTGCAATGGCAACAAATAAGTATATATTTTCTAAAGTTCCTATATAGTAAATGCATACAGTCAAATTTTAATTCAAATCTAAAAATTTATCCTTAATATTTATTCAAATTCAACCATAACTGAAAATATTTCAAACTGATAACAATTCCCACTCCATTTACTGTCTTTACAGTCACTGATGAAGTGGTAAGAAAATACTATAAAATGTCTGATTTCCATCTATATATAATTTCCAACTACCATATACTAAACAGACAGTTAGCTATAACATAGGTTAAAAAGTGCTTCATTACTCTTTTGCCAATTGTGGGAACTGGCCATAACCCTTAGCCATAATTATGAGAGCTTCCCTGGACTCAGGGGAGATACCCATGGACTGGAGATGTGCAAATGTTACCGCAATTCACAAATAGGATCAAAGGGTGATACAAGTAATTACAGACCTATTAGTTTAACTTCTGTTCCAGGGAAATAAACGGAGGCACTGGTTAAAGAAGCACTGCAGGATCATCTAGACAAGACGTCAGTTATACCTCAGACACAGCATGGGTTTGTTAAGGGGAAGTTTTGTCTCACCAATTTTATTGATGTGGCCACAAAGGAATTGGATACAAAGAATAATTTTGATATATATTTGGATCCTAAAAAGGCTTTTGATACTGTTGCACATGGAAGACTGCTGCACAAATTGGAGCAGTGTGGCATTGGAAGAAAATTGCTGCTATGGATAAAGCAATGGTTGAATGGGAGAAGACAGAGTGGTAATCAATGGACACTGCTCTTCGTGGACTAATGTTATTAGTACAGTTTCCCGGGGTTCAGTGCTGGGTCCATTGCTGTTTTCTGAATTTATTAATGATATTGATGATTGTATATCAGGCTTAATGTCCAAGTTTGCAAACAATATGGAGGTCAGCAGGGTTATTAATGACACTAATGACAGTACGCTGCTGCAACAGGATCTAGAAAAGTTGAGCAGATGGGTTGAGAGGTGGCAACTGAAGTTTAACATTGATAAATGTAAAGTACTGCATATGGGAAGCAGTAACCCAAGAGTGACGTATCAACTGTGTGGTACTACACTGACAGTGGTAGACAATGAAAAGGACCTGGGGGTAATTGTGCAGGCAGATATGAAGTTTTCCAAGCAGTGCATACGGCCCGCAAGAATGATATACAAGAATTTTTCTAGCAGGGATAAGGAGGTGATTATCCCCTTGTATAAGGCAATGGTCAGGCCACACCTTGAGTACTGTATACAGGTCTGGAGGCCTCATTTTAAGAAGGAAGTAGAGCTGCTGGAACGAGTACAGAGAAGTGCAACAAGATTAGCGAATGGAACAAATGGTTGCTCTTACGAAGAAAGGCTTAAGTTTTGCAAATTGGTGTCTGGAGACTAGGCACCTGCGAGGTGATCTGATTGAGGTGTATAAAGCCTTGAACATTTTGAGCATGCTCAATGCTGATGGGATATTTCCTCTTGCTCAGAATAATCGCCTGAGAGGGCATAAATTCAAATTGAGGGAGGACAGTTGTAGGATGGATGTGTAGAAGTTTGCCTTTATCCAGCGGGTGGTTGATTGCTGGAACCAAGTTCCATCTGTTATTGTAGAAGTTGATAGCTTAAATAGATTCAAGGCAGAATTAGACAAACATTTGGAGCAAGTGGATGGGTGAAATGAGAAGGTTTTTTTTTTTAGCTGATGATAAGCTTTCTTTCTGCATCGTGTGCCTTTACTAATGCTAAATGTTTTCTCTTAACGCTATTTTCCTATTTGTCCAGCTATGGTTAACCATGTTCACTGCTGACTGCAGTAGAAGTTTTAAATCTGAATAAGGAATATTCTTCTACTGAAGGATTATGTTTTCCATGACTGAGAAACTACCACCCATTTTTTCAAATAAAATCAGTTTTAGAAGTACAGAAATTACATTTTTAGATTAAACTGAGGGTAGGGAACGACTTTTCCACTAAGAAAAAAAGTAGTTGAACATGCATAATTTAATTTAGAAATTGTAAAACCTAAATGGTAAACACAGTCCAATTTTAACATCAAACTCAAAAATTCATCCCAAATATGACGAAAAAAAGTCCTGACAACAAATATCCTACACCTAAAAATAAGTGAGGCAGCCCCCAGTGCCTTTTACATGAAAGACTCAGTATACATTTTTTTAATGGTACAAGTACAGTAGACTCTTGATTTTTCGGGATACATGGTAAAATAAAAATCCCAGATAATCAATTTCCCGGTTAATCCAAAAATACAGTAAGTCCCCGACATACATTCCAGGACTTCTTATGTAAGTCGAGTTTTACGTAAGTTGAGTTTTACGTAACTCGGGAATGACTAATAAAATATTGCTCCTATATCTGTGATATGCCAAAATTACAAAAACCACATATCCTCAGAAGAATGAAGAAAAATAGTTATATAATTTTCAATTAGTTAGTTATATCTCAGAATAATCGCCTGAAAGGGCATAAATTCAAATTGAGGGAGGACAGTTGTAGGATGGATGTGCACAAGTTTGCCTTTAGCCAGCAGGTGGTTGATTGCTGAAACAAACTTCCATCTGTCGTTGTAGAAGTTGATAGCTTAAATAGATTCAAGGCAGAACTTGACAAACATTTGGAGCGAGTGGATGGGTGAAATAAGGGATTTTTTTTTTTTTTTTTGGCTGATGCTATATAAAAGCTTTCTTTCTTGTATCATGTGCCTTTGCTAATGCTAACATATTTTTTTATATATTATTTATATGTATAGAAAAATAGTTATATATTTTTAATTAGTTCAGTTAGAAACTATCTGGGGACAGCAGTGAAATTGATGTAGTGGCACATAAGAAAAGAAAACATTAAAGGAAGAAATTGTACAGTAAAAAACTGATATGTATTTCGTAGCCTTGGTTATCATAGTTGACTTCATTGGTGCTGATCCCTTCACCATTTCTTGTATTTTGTCTTTCTCCTTTATTATTGTGTTCGCTGTTAACATGACAAATCTAAATTCCACACGATACTTGTTCATGTTTGATGATTTTCAAATATCCTTATTTTAATTTTCTGATATGAATTGATTGCTTCCTTTTTTTTTTTTTTGATAGATTTACTAGTAGTGCTTTCACTTATTCTCTTAGTCAGCACCATGATAATGGTCAAAATGAAATTTTCTGTAAAAAACTTCACAGGGTTAAGGCGAAAACTCACTATTATCACCCCACGAGAGCTCACATTTTACTGAAACACATTTCTGGAAGTCATTACCATAAAGCAATAAAAACAATTTGCACTTTCTGGGTTATTGGGCTTTTCTGTTAGTGCAATTTATTATAAACGGGTAGTAAACTCAATCGTATTGCATTTGCAATAATACAGATAGCTGGAATTCTGTGAGATTTTACGTTAATATGGTGAAATGTATCCCCTTCACTGAAATCTTCAGTGATATAAAAAAAATATAAATAAATTTTAAGAATCTTCTCTTCATTCCTATTTTTAAGCTTGTTACTTCATATCTCGTTTGTGTAATTTGTGCATGCTGTGATACTCGTTACTGATTGCTTATTATTATTATTCTGTTTTAAATTTTACAATCCTAAAAAAATAAAAAATAAAAAATTAATGTAAGTTTGAAGTTACGTAAGTCAGGGACTTACTATATCCAAAAATGTTCAGCAAAACAAAAAATACGGCGATAATTAAAAAAAACTTACTACTCACGTGTCCAATACGATGCTTGCCTTTATTTTTTACGATGTTGTGTACGGTTTGGTCACCAACATTATTAACGGTTCATTAAAGATTTAACAGATGCACTGGTTTCAAACTTTTGAATAATTTCAAGTTTTTGTTTAATTGAAAGCACAACTCGTTTGCATTTACCCATCATTTTCGCAATTTCTAAACAAAAAAAAATGAAAAAAAATTTGTTATCCCTGACAAATAACGAAATAAAATTTCATTATTTATTTCGCTATTTATTATGTCAGGGAAAACAGGATTTTTTTTTTTTTTTTTTTTTGAGCATCAGGCGTGAAGACAGTTGAGAATGCAAGATAATAATCTCCCAATGACAACTTTATAACGCCCTGCTTGTTGCTTATTACTTGAATTTTATGATTTTTGGTTGATTTTTTTTTTTTTTAATTTGGAGTTTTGAAATGTCTCGGTTAAGCCGATCCCGGTAAATCGAGACTGCTGTATATATATGTTATGAATGCCATTTCAATGCAGTATCAACAAATTACAATTCTCTATTTACAGAATCTTAAAACCCTACAGATATGAGCTGCCAACTATCAACTGTTTTACAAGTACAGTTAGTCCTCGTATAACATGTGTTTACACTACACGAATTCGTTCATACACAATTTATAAATAGGGGAACGATATCTTATATAACATGAATTCGGTTCGTGTTATATAAGATGCACAATTCGCCTTTGTGTTTACAAAAAATGGCAGTCGAACGCAGAATCACCCCCAACCGAACACAACACGATAAGAATGAAGAGAAGATTCTGAAAATGTATTTATGTTTTTATATCAGTGAAGGGGAAACACATTTCAACATAATAACGTAAAAACCAACACAATTCCAGCTATCGGTATAATTGCAAATGCAATTAGATCAAGTTTACTACCAGTTTATAACAGATTCCACTAGCAGAAATGCAACTGGAAATTGTTTTTATTGTTTTATGGTAGTAAGCCCCAGAAATGTGCTTTAGTAAAATGTGAGGTATTAATAGTGTATCTCTGCCTTTACAGTGTTGTTTATTCAGTTGCTACACGCGTGCAGCTTTGTTTATGTGTATCAAGGGTGCCTCCGCGTTTTGTAATTGTGCTCTATTCCCTAAAAATGAGTAAAATACTTAAAAGGTGTGAAAAGGAAGCGTCCTGGTGAAGACACTGCAGATTCAGAGAGAAAAAGAAAAGCAATATCGATAAACAGAGGTGGACTGGGTCAAAAATTCTTACCCGGGAAAATTTATAGTGGCCTCATACTATGGTTTATGGCCAAAATCACTGCGGCCCACTGGGGTTTCCCTGGCAAGGCTTATGGCCAGTCCGCCTCTGTCGATAGAGAAAAAATATGAAATTGTGAAACGCTTTGAGTGAAATGAAAGACCACGTGATATTGCACGTGCTACAGCCCTAAATGAGGCAACGCCGAGAATTACAAAGAATGCAGAGAAAATAAAAACTTTCATAGCAGGAACAACTCAAAGTGTAATTAAAATCTATTAGATTAAGACACAAAGAATTGGAAGAGATGGAACTGCTGTCATCTGTTTGGATAGAAAATAAAACAAAAAACAAGTTTGCTTATGATAGAAGCAAAAGCAGTAGCAATATTTTATTACGTAATAGTCGTAATAAAATACTTACGTATTTTATTAAGATAATTTATTGTGTTTGGTAATGTTTTGGTTACAAATGTGTGTTCAATCTTGGGTGGCCGGCACCTAACCCTATTTTTCCCATAGGGCCTGTTGTTTATATTGCACGATTTTGCATTGCGCGAGGGTTTCTAGGAACACAACTATCGTGCTATACAAGGACTGACTGTAATAGCCATTTTTATATTTGTAGTGGTTTCTAAAATTGGCATACACCTTCAGCAAGATTTAAGACAATGTGGGCTAACGCAAGCAAAAATTGAAGAAATTCTCTGTAATTCAGATTATATGCATATGAAATTTAATCAAATAATACACATATAAAGGTAGAGATTTAAAAATAAATGAGATTTTTTTTTTTTATGATTTCTTAAATAATTTTCTTATATGAAATTGATTTTTTTTTTTGACAATAATAAAATACCATTCTAATGTTTGGTTAAAGTATGAAATATGAAAAAAATTACCTCCAGGTCATGTAAAAACCCACTTGCAAAAGGGATTAAGAAGACTAATACAAAAAAATTTTATTTAAGCAAAGAGTAATTTAGCTGTTGACAAACTATCAACTAATCTTGTGGAACTGAAACACATTAAATTTAAGAAGAGGTTTGATAACTATTTGAAAGAAAACACAAAGTGGGTGACAGGGGATATACAAGGCAAGCCAAAAGTAACTGGACTGGCTGTGTAGAGCACTAACCACATGTAGTATAGAAGAGAGCTATTAGATACCGCTGAATAAATTCATTGTGAGTTGGTGTGGTGGGTTTCATACCAACAGGATATTGTGCTTTTGTACAATTTCTGTCTAAGTGTGCCTTGCAATTTTTGTAGTTGAATATGGTGGACATTAAGGAACAGCAAATGAGCACAAATTTTGAGGGAATCTGCTCATATGTGAATTTTTAGTTAAAATGTTGGTACGTACTATAAAATAGGCCTAGAATGTTCTTCTTCTTCTTCTTCTTCTTCTTTGGTCCTTAGCTGGCAGCTGGGGAGGCGGTTGGCCACGCAACCAGTATGCTGCTGTAGGTGCCGCAGGGTTTCGGACTTGCTCTGTGATGTTCTTCCATACCTTACGATCCATGGCGTCAGCTCTTCAAGTCATTTTCCACTTGCTTGGCCCACGTTTTCCTAGGCGCGGTCCGTTGGATGCTCCATTGGGTGGGTCGTTGTCTCCAAAGGAGTGTGGATGGTATTCTGTTCGTGCCCATTCTACGTAAGTGGCCAAACCATCTAAGCCTTCGCTTCTGGATTTGGTCGGTAATGGTTGGTTGCTGTTGGCATCTGGCACGGATGGTATCATTAGTGATGCGGTCGCAAAGAGAGATGCCCAAGATCTGCCGCAGGCATTGCATTTGGAATACCTCAAGTTTGTTCAAATCTAACTTGAGACAAATCCATGTTTCCGATCCGTAAAGAAGAATGGGCAGGATCAAAGTCCGGAAGAGTCGGATTTTAGTCTTTGTGGAAATGTTGGTCCTCTTCCACAGACACCATTTGAGCGAGGCGAATGCAGTGGCCGCCTGTCCAATTCTGCTATGGATTTCCATGGTGGATGCAACTTTCTTCTCCTGGACCAGCGACCCAAGGTATTTAAAGTCCTGCACTTCCTCGATCTGGACGCCTTCGAGATAGATGGTGGCTTGCGACCCATCTGTTGTCAGGGCCTTTGTCTTACCAGCATTGATCTTCAAACCGTATGGCCGGGCAATGCGGGCAATGTCGTAGAGGATGTCCGTGGCTTCAGCGTCGTTACCGGCAAGGATAGCACTATCATCAGCAAACATCAGGTCAGTCACAAATATCATTAATCACCATCTGTCCTCATTGATGACCTGATGCACCTTTTCAACATTTTCATGTCTTACTTGACAGTGGATGACCTGAGCGCTCAAAATCCACACCCCCCCCCCAAGTTTGGATGCCTTTGAAATGCAAATAGCACTGAAAAGTTTGTGTCTACTTGCTACACATAGCATCATCACTAAACACTTGTTTACACATTTTGTATGTCTCTGAAACTGTTTTCCCAAGTTTGTGACAAAATTCAATGCAAATTTGCTGTTCCTTAACATCCACCATGTTACTCAGCTTAACAGGCTGGAAAGGACAAAAAATTCCTTTCCAAGGTCATAAATGGGGGATGAGAGTTGGGTTTATGGTTATGACCTATAGAAAAAGCAGTAGTTTTCTCAGTGAAAAATCTCTCTATGCCCAAAAGAGGAAAGGCTGGTCAGATCAAATGTCCAGAGCATGCTAAATGATGCACTTAAGATTGGTTCTACACCATGACAACGTGCCAGCCCACACAGCTTAGTTCAGAAATTTTTAGTCAAGAATAAAATAGTGATGGTTCCACATTCTTCCTATTCTCCTAACCTGTTTCCCCGCCACTATAATTACAAGACTGCAGTTATAGTTCACACACAGCAAGGGTTTATTAAGGGGAAGTCTTCTCTGACAAATTTGATATACTTATACTTAGATTTTAGGAAAGCTTTTGATACTGTTACATATGGAAGACTACTGTTCAAATTGGAACAGAATGGCATTAAGGGCAAGTTGCTGCTATGAATAAAGGGATGGTTGAGTGGGAGAAGACAGAGTCGTAATCAATGGGAACTGCTCTTCGTGGACTAATGTTACTGGTGGAGTCCCCCAGGGTTCGATGTTGGGCCCATTGTTGTTTTTTGTATTTATTAACGATATTGATGAAGGTATATCAGGGTTAATGTCCAAGTTTGCAGACAATATGAAGGTTGGCAGGGTTGTTAACGACAGTACACTACTGCAACAGGATCTAGAAAAGTTGAGCAGATGGGCTGAGAGGTGGCAACCTCTCAGCCCATCATTTTTATTCAGCCCATCAAGTTTAACATTTGCAAATATAAGGTACTGCATATGAGTAGCAGTAACCACAGAATAATATATCAACTGGGTGGCACTACACTTAGGGCAGTGGAGAATGAAAAAGACCTGGGGGTAATTGTGCAGTCAGTTATGAAGTTTTCTGAGCAGTGCAGAAAGGCTGCAAGAGTAGATCGACCCTGGTTTCTTATCAATGATATAAAGGAATTTTGCTAGCAGGGATAAGGAGATGATTATCTCCTTGAATAAGGCAATGGTCAGGCCACATTTTAGGAAGGATGTAGAGCTGCTGAAACGAGTACAGAGAAGGGCAACGACATTGGTGAAGAAAACAAAGGGTTGCTGTTACCAAGAAAGGTTCAAGTTCTGCAAATTGCAGCATCTGGAGACTAGGCACCTTTGAGGTGATCCAATTGAGGTGTATAAGGCTTTGAATGGTTTGAGCAAGCTCAATGCTGATGGGATGTTTCCTCTTGCTCAGATTACTCACCTGAGGGTAAATTCAAATCAAGGAAAGGCAGTTGTAGAATTGATGTGTGGAAATTTGCCTTTAGCCAGTGGATGGTTGATTGTTGGAACAAACTTCCATCTGTCATAGTGGAGGTCAACAATTTAAATAGGTTCAAGGCAGAACTAGATAAACATTTGAAGCAAATGAATAAGTGAAATGGGAACTGTTTTTTTTTTTTTTTCCTTTTTTTTTTTTTTTTTTTTTCCTTTTGACTGATGCTATATAAGCTTGCTTTTTTGCATCATATGTCTGTACTAATGCTAACTTCCTCCTGTTCTCCAAAATGAAAATTCAACTTAAACAGTGAAGATTCTAAAACAGGTTAGCAACCTGCAACTCTTTGAACATGTAACTTCAGCTCTAACTTAGCCCACGTGAAACACAATTTGAAATGGACTCAAAAATCAAGAACATGTGGAGTGCAAGGCTAAAATGCCTTAAAACTGAAATTGAGGATTTGGAGAGGCAAAAGGTGCTGTTGCAATTCTACACAAATGGACGGCAATAGATGAGTTGAAAATGCAAGACAAAATTGTTTTCGATGCGTGGAGTAGCTTACCGGACGTGTATATAAATTTGAAAATATTTGCATTTGGACTTCTCTCAGTTTTTGGTTCGACATATTTCTGGGGGGCAAATATTTTCGAACATGAACTATATTAAAAATAAATCAAGAAACCGTCTGAACAAGCAAGTCCTCAGCATGTTTAAAGATGAAAATTACATCATACTCGCCTGATGTTGACAGACTCGCTGAAGAATTTCAACAACAAAAGTCACATTAATTCGTACTTGGATGTTTGTTACGTTTTTTCAGTATTAATAAATAATATTTCAAAATATATTTTTTTAATAAAACACCTTCCCACTATTCCATTTCTTAAAAAAACTCGTCCCAGCTTGAGCTGAGGTGCAGTTCTTCAGATTCTCTCTTTTTTAATTAGATAAAAAATGACTCTTCACTCAAAAAATGTGGCCGACCCCTGTTCTACGACATTGTGCAGATTCGAGCTGAATCACAGAGAGCGTTGGACAGCATCATAAAACAGTAGTTCTATAAATGCTTCAAACACAGTGGGAGAAGCACTGGGATCAATGTATAAACTTTGGAGTAGACAATGCCAACATATAACTAATATAAGTCTAAATTAATTTTATTTCCCCAGTCTAGTCTAGAAACTTTTGGGTTGCACCTTGTATATGATAAAGTAATAATTATTGTATGTCTATATATATTTAAAAATTTTGTTTTATCATTATTTTTTTAAAGTTGATGCTTACATTCCTTGCATCATTTTGCATATTCTAATAATAAGCTTCCAGAACATGAGAGAAAAATTTTCCATGTTCTATACACATACAAATACATAAATTCACCCTTTAATGCACTTCTGCTCAAGTGATATAGTCCAAACTGGTAATAGATCCCCTAAAATGAAGGGTAGAGCAGATGATTATGTTGCCTCAGACTGATCTTACTTTGCTGATATTCAACACATCTCTGATGTGTTGAATATCAGCTATGACAATCAATTGTGACAATCACGAGAGTTCTTGGTCATTTCCTATAATTCTTATGTCCCACTCAAAGTCATAGTAGAATAAATTATTTTATAATACAGTAATTATCATTAGACACTAAATTTGATTCTACATCTTAAAGCAACTAAGGAATCTCACCTGAAGTCTCTGCCTTCGATTTTCTAAGTCTCTCAACTCACTGCTTACTGAAGTTTTAATCCTTAGCATTTCTTCAATTCTCATCTTGATGTCACCAACTTTTACTAGTTCTAAATCTTCTAACTGTACTCCTTTATGATGGATTTCTGAAGCAGGACTGTCCCCTATGAACTATATAAGTAAATATGGTCATTTCTCAATTTATGCAGATGCTTTCCTGAAATGCACCTAAAGTAAAAACATGTAAATTAAGAACTAATTTCCCATAAGAAATAATGCAAAGGAAGTGGCTGCATGCAAAGGTCAAACTCATTTAAGGATCAACAAAGGGGAGTTGAATTTCCAAATAATGGGTGTTACATTCAGTTAATTTTGTTAATTTACATATTTGTCATCAGTGATATTAATTAATAGAATCTCTTCAAATACATCACAGCTATCGACAGATACTGCAAAAGGAAATAAAATGATACACTGAGCTGATTGACGTATATGCTAACCAGCCAGTAAAATCACCTGGGAAAGTGACTTAATGCTAGATAGATAGTTTCAGGCCAATGAATCTTCAGAGCTGTGGTAAGTTCCCTCATAAATGCACATAACAAACAATTGCTAAGCAAGGTTAGGTTTTTTACAAAATGATTGTGCACCTAACCTGTGGTGGGCAAAGTATGACCAAAGTGCAAAATAAGAATAATTAAAGTAGTTGCTCACAACTCCAAATAAGGTCACAAAAATTCAACCAAGAATAAGCAAATTACTGCAAAGCATAACCACAAAACTCATACTCCTCCTGTAACAGTTTATCGAGGTTAAGGGTGAGGGACAAACACTTATTATGAACTATGATTATTTCAACTTAAAATATTTCAAGCTTTTAAGAAATGAACTATACATTATTAGCTAATTTTTGGTTAAAATGTTTTTTTTTTTTTTTTTTTTTTAATGCATACAATTTAGTATAAAGGAGAACACTGTAATGAGCCATCACATGTTAAGGTGACTTTGAATGTCTGTGCAAGTGCATATGTGCTTGCATGCATGCATGTACAGACATTAAAATACTGTATAAGGTCAAAATGAGTATATACAGTATATGGACCTACAAAATATAAATGCCTTGGAATTAGCAATGTCTTATGAACAGTTCTGTTACATTACACCTCGCAAAAATTATATATAGGGGAAGAACAAATTACTTTTAAAAATATGAATTGCAATAAAAATCAAGTAAAACTGAATGTGGTTTACTGCATATGAAGTAATACCGCTTCAAGTTTTACTAACATTTTATTTTATATTCTGAGGTATCCCTTGAAGGAACCTTACTGCTTAGTAGACAGAATGAAACAAAATTGCAAAATTTAATCAAAAAACAGTGTACATAGACTGTACACTATTTTAAGATTAAATATGTACAGAACCACAGCTATCTGATGGAAAATTTGAATTTAAATTGATAAATTCAGTAGGTATTTGATAAAACATAACATAAACTTGACTGAAATCTAAAGAAAAATAAACTTTCCCAAACACTATAAAAGATATATGTTTGATTTCCAGAAGCCATACATCATTTATGGATTCTGAATGTAGTAAATTTTTCATTTGTCTCTGTATATTGTATAGTAGTTTTTAAGCAAGTATACAAGGTGCTTATGCTTTTCACTAAACTACAATAATTCCTTAATTCCATGTGAATACTTCTCATTGAATTTTTTTTACTAATCAAATTCAAATGGGAGAAAAATGTAATGATGCTAGTAATATCATTGATATATGCTATATGAAATATCATTAATATATGCTAGTAAAATCATTAGCATTTGCATTAGTAGAGGCATATGATGCAAGAAAGCAAGCTTTATATAGCATTAGCCAGGAAAGCATCGGCCAAAAAAAAAAAAAAAAAAAAAAAAACTTCCACTTCACGCAAGCAAGCAATTCCTGACCCTTTTATAATGGGTAATTTTAGAAAAGTTTGTTTGTTTGGTTTGGATTTTAGTGGCGCATTAGCGACTAAGGCTATAATGCGCCAAATTAGAAAAGTACCAACATATTTGTGTACAAGAGATATTAGTGAGCTTTGGTGTGAGATAATGTTCACTGAGATAATGAAATGCCAGCAGACACATACACACAAGCAAGTACGTGCACACCAGTCTAAACCACTCTTTAAAGAAGAGATTACAACTGTTGATCTCACACTCAGTCAGGTATATTTCCAGTTTGAGGACAGTTTCCCCTACAGAAGAGAGGGGTGAAAAAGTTTTGTTTATACCCGACACAACATAAGTCATAGAAGTTTACACCTAATCATTCTGACAATAAATATTATCATTAGCTGTATTTAGCAGTCACATGAGCCCTGTCAGCTCAAAAATGTGTACTACTGAACTCACACATTGTCAACTCAGCTACATCAGATGAAACTAATCATGGGGGTTCCCAATTTACCCCCATCCCCCATTTAGATCTTTCTGGTTGATCTAGAATTGCAGGTTTCAGCCACCAAAACGGGCCTAAGCTGTAAACCCATATGTGGACGACACAGTCAGTCAAGTATGGAGTCTTTGGATAACTTTTAATACTACCTTAAACTGGAAGTGAAATGTGCACTGCTATTCTTAAAGTGAACAAAAAAATTAATTTAACTCTCTGTATAACAGAGACCCAACAGATTCCTCCACACTCCTTAATTAGTGACTGTGAAGGCATCTGTTGGTTTTAGCCCCTTCATACAGGATGTGTGAGTGAGTGCTTTTGGTTTTTATGGCACGAGTGACTAAGACTATGATGCACCAAGTCCACCTTAATGTAGGGACTAAACCCAACTAGTTCCTTCATGAATGGGCTATACAAAAATACATCCTTCAGCATAATTACTAATCAAAACCTAGGGTCAACAATCATTTCTAGCACTTGGAAGAACACCACTGCCTTACTCACGTCCACTTCCTCACCCCAAATCCACACTCACATTCCCCTACGTCAAGGGTTAGAAGAAATGGTAGCTAGCGCTGCCAAATTTACTTTACTCAAGACAAAGGAATTAAAACAGATCTCCCAGGTAAACACTGTCAGCATGGGAATCAGATCAGAGCATTGCTGGTTTGATATTTGATATATAGGCAATCCCTGTATAACACCAGGGGCTCACATCTGGTGAGTATGAGCTTGGCACACCCAGGGTCCTGAGCTGGATATCATCATTCTTCTTTTTCTTGGTGATTCTCTCTCTCTCTCTCTCTCTCTCTCTCTCTCTCTCTCTCTCTCTCTCTCTCTCTCTCTCTCTCTGGGTAATTCAAAAAATTTTTTTTTTGGCTGGTGCAACATAAGCCTCAGGCTTCCTTGCACCATATGGCTAATAATAATAACACAGTACTTCTACAACACTGTTCTGCTCTAACATGGTTGATAAATTGCGGAAATCCTCTCACAACATGGTACTCGGTTTCGATCTAACACGGTTAGAGAGGCGCCTCCGCCTCTCTAACCGTGTGCCAGGTGGGCAGGTGGGCAGGAGCAGCAGTGCGTAGCACACGCTTCTTGATTAGACCGGGGTTCGAGCCTGTGACCACCAAATACGGAGGATGTGGAAAGGTCAGGGAATGACCACCGCATATCCCCGGAGCAATATGGCCTTAGTTGCTAATGCTCCAAAAAAAAAAAAAAAAATAATAATAATAACATTGTTAGAGAACTGCGGCAAGCCTCGTATAACACGATATTTTTGAGCTTTTGTGGGGAAGAAAACCCTGCTATTATGTTGGATGTAATTTTTCAACGTTTCCATTCTTTTTTGTGATCTCTGTTGTTGACTTGCTAGTTGTTAAGTAAAACAAAAGAAAAACATTGGGAAATCCCCATTTTTGAGCTTTTGTGGGGAAGAAAACCTGCTATTATGTTGGATGTAGTAATTTTTCAACGTTTCCATTCTTTTTTGTGATCTCTGTTGTTGACTCGCTAGTTGTTATGTAAAACAAAAGAAAAATATTGAGAAATCCCCATATTTTATTTTGTTGGGAAATCCCCATGTTAGGTTCTGTGCTATTGAACTTGTGCTTGTTTGAGATCATAAAACTGACTTTGAAGTGTGCAGTTCGTGACCTTCAAGGTTTTTGTAAGGTTATTTTAGTTTTTAATTGTTTATAAATTTTTTCGGGTATGTATTACTAAACTTTGTTCTTAAGAACCGTACTGGAATAATTTCTTTATTGTGAATTAAATTGCAACCCTAAATTATGCCTAAGGAAAGTAAAAAAGCACCACTCAAAAGAAACAAATGTCTCTAGAATCAAAGATACAAATTTTGGATCATCTTAAAAAAGGAAAAGGTATCATACATTGAAAAAAATTTAAATATAATGAAACAACAATCCAGACCATAAAGAAACATTAACAGAAAATTAGAACTGCTATTGCTGCAGGATCTTTCATTTCCACAAATATGACAGCTCGTCCCAAGGTCAATAATTGAGAAAATGGAAAAGCACTCAGCATTTGGATTGACGATAGCAGTAAAAAAACGGATACCATTAGAGGGCAATGTAATTAAACAAAAGGCAGTAAAATTTATAACCATTTAAAAGAAAATGGAGAATCTTCTGTTTACCTGGAGTCTGTTGTCAGTAAAGGTTGGTTTGAGCAATTTAAAAACTGCTTCTCATTACATAACATGAGAATTCAAGGGGAAAGTGCATCGGAAGATAATGAAGCTGCCAAGAAGTATGCAGAGGAATTTCAAAAAATTATTGCAGAGCACAGATACACACCACATCAAGTTTTCAATGCTGATGAGACAGGTCTTTGGTGGAAAAAAAAAATGCCCAACAGAACGTTTATTTCAAATAAAGAGAAAATTGGGTATTAAGGCATCAAAAGATTGTGTAATGTTACTTTTTTGCAGTAATGCATCAGGAGATTACATGATAAAACCTTTACTAGTTTATAGATCCTCTAATCCTTGTGCAATGAAAGGTGTAAATAAAAACACATTATATTGGAAAGCAAATAAAAAAGCTTGGGTAACTGCCGATTTATTTAAAGAATGGTTTCTAACATGTTTTGTGCCAGCTGTGGAAAACTATTTAAAGCCAAAAAATCTAGATTGCAAAGTTTTATTACTATTGGGTAATACACCACGCGATCCAAAAGATTTAAGTCATCCAAATGTTGAAGTAATTTCCTACTACCTAATACAGCTTCTTTAATTCAGCCATTATATCTACCTTTAAAACTCATTACATCAGAAACTCGTTACGGTGGATTTTGGAAAAAATTGATTCCAAATCTATTGAGAAGTGATGAAGGCATGGAAACATTTTTCGATTATGGACTGTATCAGAATCGTAGCTTTATCACTCAAAGAAGTAAAATCATCAAAATTAAATGTGTGTTGGATAAATACATAGCCAGAGTCAGTTCACTGAAGAAATATGGTCGAACTGGCAGAAAACGGAATCGGTGTGATAGTAGAACTTGATAAGTCGATAGGAGCAGAAGGTTTTGCTGATATGACTATTGAAGACATTCGAGAATTGCTGATAGAAAAAGAGGCTGGCGAAGCAGATGTGGAAGAAATGGCTTCAGAAGTAAACCAAATCAATTCAGAGGATGATAGCACAGATGAAAATTCTGCAGTTCTAATTCTGGTTGGCCTGAGCTGAATTATAATGGCCCGTTCATACAATTCTCCTCGGAGGTAGAAGGAGGAGGGGTTTTGCCGTTCTTAGATATATTGATCTACACAGAAGGCCCATGTCTAAAGACCAAAGTTTATAGAAAACCCATGTGTAAAGGCCAATATTTGCATTATAATTCAGCTCAGGCCAACCATCACAAGAATAGTTGATTAGAGCACTAACAGACAGGGCAAAGTCACATTGTAGTACCTCCGAGGATAGAAAGAAAGAGTACGAGCGCGTCACGGCAGATCTCCTGAAGTGTGGCCACCCCCAGAGGATCATAGAGAAATATATTAGAGGAGAACAGAGGAGAGGTGAGTCTTTTACGCCGATAGACACCGCATACATTCCCTATTATCCGGGTTTGACCGAGCATATAGCTCGGGTATTACGAAACTACCAGACGTGCTGTGTGCAGCTTCCAGGTCGGAAGCTGCACACAGTCGTGTCACAGGTGAAAGACCCCATTTCAAATGAAAATACAAGTGGGGTCATCTATAGCATTAAGTGCCCGGATTGTGGGGAACGTTATGTGGGGGAAACAAAGCGGCATCTCAAGGATCGTCTGGGGGAGGACACAAAGGCGATAAGGAATGCGGACTACGGAAAATCTGCCGTGGCTGAACACTTTTGGGAGAAGCAGCACCATATCTCCCCGGACGAAGCAGTTATCATTGACCAGACGCATAGGTTTTGGGACCGCAAGCGGCTCGAGAGCTTGCGGATTAGTTCCATTGAGAACAATATTAATAGAGACAGGGGTATGCGTATTCATCCCCTCTTTGAGGCAGTGATCCTTAGAGGGGATGAATGATTCCACCTAACGCGTTCCCGAGCCACTTCCGGTTCCGACACGCACGAGAACAGTGCACGTGCCATCGAATCACGTGACATGTGCCGTGAACCTGCGGGTATTTAAAGTTGCACTGTAAAGTAAAAAATCATACTGTTACGAAAGAAGGCGGAGCCTTCAAAAGCTTCAGATATTTTATCGCTTTTAACCTGGTATATTTTATTATATTTTATGATATTTTATTTGTTTTATATCCACTGTAAATAGTAATTTATTGTAAGCTTAAATTATAAAGTTATCAAAATTTTGGCTTTCGTTTTATTTTGTCATTTCAAAATACAGTTGGTGAAAAATACTTTAGCATTAGCATTAGCATTAGCAGAGGCATATGATGCAAGAAAGCAAGCTTATTCAGCATCAGCCAAAAAAAAAAACCCTCTCCCATTTCACCCCTCCGTTCGTTCGAAATACCTGTCCAGTTGAGCTTTAAATTTGTTTAGGCTATCAACTTCAACAACAAGTGATGGAAGTCGGTTCCACCAACCAACCACCCGCTGGCCAAAGGCAAATTTCCGCACATCTATCCGACATCCGTCCTTCCTCAATTTGAATTTATGCCCTCTGAGGTGATTATTCTGAGAAAGATGAAGAATCCCATTGGCATTGAGCATGCTCAAACCATTCAAAGCCTTATACACCTCTATCAGATCACCTCGCCGGTGCCTAGTCTCCAGACTCTGTAATTTGCAAAACTTAAGCCTTTCTTCGTAAGAGCAACCCTTTGTTCCATTTACTAATCTTGTTGCCCTTCTCTGTACCCGTTCCAGCAGCTCTACATCCTTCTTGAAATGAGGCCTCCAGACCTGTATACAGTACTCAAGATGTGGCCTAACCATTGCCTTATACAAGGGAATAATCACCTCCTTATCCCTGCTAGAAAAATTCCTGTATATCATTGACAAGACTCCATGAGCTACTCTTGCAGCTTGTCTGCACTGCTCAGAGAACTTCATATCTGCCTGCACAATTACCCCCAGGTCCTTTTCATTCTCCACCACTGTCAGTGTAGTACCGCAGAGTTGATACATTGCTCTGGGGTTACTGTTACCCATATGTAGTACTTAAAATTATATCATGAACATACCCAACCCCAGAGGCCTATTTGGAGAGTTGCTTGGTCTGACGATTCAAAGTTCCCGGTGCATCATGTTGATGGAAGGCTCAGAATTTGGCAAAAACAACATGAATCCATGGAGCCATCATGTCTGACAACTACTGTGTAAGGTGGTGGGGGCAGTATTATGGTGTAGGGAATGTTTTCTTGGCACACATTGGGTCCATTGATACCCATAGATTCACGTCTGAATGTCACATCGTACCTAAACATCGCTGCTGACCAAGTGCATCCATTCGTGTTGACAGTGTATCCTCAGTCAGATGGTTACTTCCAGCAGGAAGTAACCATCTGAAGTAAACATTTGCACCAGTGCACAAAGCCCGAATCACTATGGAATGGTTCCAGGAACATGACAATGACTTTTCTTTGCTGCAGTGGCCCGCTCAGTCCCAGGATCTCAATCCTATTGAACATCTTTGGGATGAGCTGGAAAGGGCTGTTCGCTGCAGGCCTTACACCTCCATCAAATCTCAAGGAACTGCATGACACACTCATGTTTGCATGGTACTGCACTCCTGCACAACATTTTCAGCATCTTGTTCAATCCACACTTAGGCTAAAAGAGGCTCAACACGCTACTAGGTAGGTGTACCTAATGAAGTGGCAGCACAGTGTATGTATCACAGTTTGTAAGACGTTTGTAATTTTTAAATGTGGTGTATTTTAAAAATGGTGTATTTTTGTTAGCTTTGGAATGTAACCCCCCTTTTTTGATTCTTAGTCCCATATAACACCGTTTTTCACTATACGAAATTTTATAGGAACCTATGCTAGGAGTATAGTACACAAATTTATGTACTATACATAATATATAAAATTGGATATTATGTATAGTACATAATATCTTATGTACTATCAGATATAAATATACATTTATGTAATATACAAAGGTGGATATTGTTGGGATATCAGATATAAATATACATTTATGTAATATACAAAGGTGGATATTGTTGGGATATTAGATATAAATATACATTTATGTAATATACAAAGGTGGATATTGTTGGGATATCAGATATAAATATACATTTATGTAATATACAAAGGTGAATATTGTTAGGATATCAGATATAAATATACATTTATGTAATATACAAAGGTGAATATTGTTGGGATATCAGAGGCATGGTGTCACACAGATATAAGCAGTACAGAACTCGAATATAGGGAGTACAATTTTTTACAGAAAAGATAGACAGGATAGGAAGGGATGAGGGATTATGCTATTAGTTAAAAAAAACCCATAAAAATCTAAGGAAGCACATCCAGGTGGCACAAATGGACAGTGCAATGTTGAGTCAGTTTGTTCTGACATAAGTAATGGAAAAGCAAAATTGAGAGTAGGCGTGTGTTATAATGTCCTAATATTCTGATGAGTACAATGAACAACTGTACAGAGAAATAGAGTGGGCCAGTAAATCAGAATTTCTTATAATGGGGGATTTTAACTTCCCAGATATTGACTGAAACTTTTGGGTTGGTCACTTGCATACTAGCAAGACTTTTTGTGGATTTATTGGATGATTGTTTTCTACAGAAGCAGGTTTGAGAGGCAACCAGAAGGAGTAATGCTCTTGATCTGATGATCAGCACTGATTATTTGTGTATAAAGAATTTGCAAATAAAGGAACCACTAGGTGGCATTGATCACAGTGTACTGATGAGAGATTTATTAAAGATGTAACTACCATCAAGGGTAACGGGAAGGGTTGCTGTTTTCGTAAAGGTGACTACAGTGGTCTCAACAATTTTTAAATTCTATACAGTTGGATGAACTGATGATGTTACCAACACCAAATTCTAAATGGGAAGCATCCAAGGATTTAGTCTTGGAAGCTACTAGGCTTTTCATACCAATGAAGTAATACGTTTAGGCCTAAAGGATGTCAGATGAATTAATGAGACTCATGGCAAAGAAGAAAAATGCATATAAATTATCAGGCGACACAGAAGCCTATGATGGATATAAGAGTCTGTAATCAAGTCACAAAGGAGGTTAGGCAAGCGAAGGTAGATTACAAGAAATCTTTGGCAATTACAAGAAATCTTGTAGATTACAAGAAATCTCAGGATCATCTAGATCAGGCAGGTCAAACTGAGGATACCCCGATGGCCATATGGGTTACATTTGTGTTGTCATGAGGGCCGCACACGAAAACTAATCGAAGTCATTTAATAAAAATTATTGCAGAATATTTTTATTACTTAAACTCAGAAACATACAATGTGCATACAAATGGTTTAGCGGCTAGCCACATTCATGAATGCAAAGTAATGAAGTAGTTTAACAAAAGAAAAAAAAAAAGAAATTTTAAACGGCAACACAGACTTGTATGCAACAGCAACAAATACATTGTACAAAAATTACAACAGTTCAAAATGAACATTTATTTACGACTATTTTTAGTGTTTTGTCCTGAGGCTTGACACCTCGTTTTAATGACAATTTTTGCTATGTCTGGTTGAAATGTCTGTGCAGTTCCGACTTTCATCAGAGATGAGAGGTGTTGATCAGTCAGTCTTGTTCTCTGAGAAGTTTTTGTTGATTTCATGAAGGAAAATAACTGTTCACACACATAGGTAGAACCGAACATTGCCATAATCCTCGTGGCAAACTTTCTGAAGTTTTTAAACTTTTCAGGAAGGTATGAAAAGAAACGAGGTATCCCCACTTCAAGATATTTTGCTCTGAGTGTAGAATCCGATTGCATTTCTAACAGTTCCATCTGCAGTCTTTCTTCTGCCTTGGCAACATCAAAGGTGAATGGTGCTGAGAATAATGCAAAGTGGTGTTCAAAAGATGAGAAACCACGAAATCTTTCCTGAAATTCTTTTGACAACAATTCCAGGTGACTGTCATACTTAGCAAAGCTAAGTACAGACTCAGTATTGGCAGTGTTTGTCAGCTCTTTGCACTTAGGAAAATGAACTAAATTTTCATTTGACAACTGTGACTTCCATAAGCTTAGTTTTGTAATGAAGCACTTGATGTCATCATACAACTGAGTGATGAGTTTGTTTTTACCTTGTAATTTCAAATTAAGATCAGTTAATTGTGCAGTAATGTCCACAGCAAAAGCCAGATCCTGGAGCCAACTTTCATCTTTTATTTCATCGGTGTTTTGACCTTTCATCTCCAAAAACATAATTATTTCTTGTCTCAACAAATAAAATCTTTTCAGCACTTTGTGACATCACAACCAGCGGACTTCTGTGTAGAATGGAACATTGGTAAACTGATTATCCATATCTTCCAACAACTAGCGGAATTGACGGTGGTTGAGAGCACAGCCTCCGATATAGTTCACTGTCTTTGTGACCAAACTAAGCAAATGATCCAATTTTAAAATCTTTGAACATAAATTTTGCTGATGAATGATGCAGTGAAAATGTGCAAATGATGAATCTGGATGAGAGTTTTCTATTTTTGTTCGTAACATGGCAGCAACACCATTATGTCTGCCAACCATATTCATAGCACCGTCGGTAGATAAGCATGCAAGTTTACTCAAATCCAAACCATAGTCATGCAGAACCTGCTCGACTTTCTCAAAGATGTCCTGGCTTGTTGTAGTGTCATGCATGGGGATCAGTTCAATCAGTTCTTCATAAATATTAAATTCACTGTCACAAGACCTGATGAAAACCACAAGCTGTGCTATTCCAGTGATGTCAACGGTCTCATCAATAGCAATAGAAAAATGTTCAAATCTTAATGTGGCCTTCAATTGTTGTTTCAAATCACTTGACATTCCATCAATCCATTGAGCAACAGTGTTTCTGGTTAATGAAATATCTTTGAATAAATGTGCTTTCTCTGGACATACAATGTGAGCCGTTTTTACAAGGCATTGCTTTACGAAATTTCCTTCACTGTAAGATTTCCCACTCATGGCGATCATTCAGCTGAGTTCATAGCTTGCAGTAATGGAAGCGACATTCCCTTTCTCAATTTTCGTAAAACAAGCCACGTTAGACTTCAATTCCTTGAGTCTTGAGACACGCATTGGGCCTTCATATTTATCGTAAGATCGATGGTTCGTTTCATAATGTCTTTTCAAGTTGTACTCTTTTGGCATGGCAATGCTTTTGTTGCAAATTAAACAATGTATCTTTCCATTTTTTCACCGTTGTGCAAAAATACCGTAATTCCCATTTTTCTTGAAACACTCGCCCTTCTTCGTTCAGTTTCCTTTTTCTCTTAGCTGGAGAAGCACTAGCCATTTTTAAAGATGATGTGCAATCTGAAAAATAATAAAATTAAATTAAAAATAAAATCACCGGTTAAAAAACTGAAACGAAATTTAGGCCAGCTTATGTATTGTTACGAGCGAGATAAACAGGTTTTTACCTTGTGCTCGTTGGTTCCACTCTCTCACTCAGGCCGAGCGGTTTACCTTAACGAGAGAGGAACCTTTACCACTCGTGGGCTGTGGAATTTGGATCAGGACCAGGTACCCAAACCCATAAATTGGCAAGAATGCTAGAATTCTTGTCGTAAGGCAGCTGAGCGCGATATTCAAAATTCTAAATTACCTAAATTACTTCAATTAACAGATTTTGCGAATCGCTACAGTGTCCTTTGTGCGGGCCCCAGGTGTGCCTGCAAAGGGCCACATGTTTGGCATGCCTGATCTAGATCATCTAAGGATGCAAAAAAAAAAAAAAAAAAAAAAAAAAAAACAAAGATTTCTTTATTTACATATAAAAACTCTAGAAGAAAGGGATGAATCAGATTGGTCCACTTGATATCGATGGTTTTGACTGTTGATGATCCTGCTCAGATAGCTGACAAACTGAATGAGTATATTTTGCATCTACATTCACACATGAGAAATTCTGTAGGGAAATGGAGGACAGAAGCTTATTAAATTCTAACAGGTAGCTAAATGATTTTGTAATAACTGAGAGCAAAGAAATTGTTGAAGTTAAATACAAGAAAAACACCTGGGGTGGATGGGATTTATCCAGTTACATTAAAAGAGGCAGCAAAGGAAGTAAGCAAATCCATAGCCATAATTATGAGAGCATCCTTGGACTCAGGGGAAGAACCCACAGACTGGACATATGCAAATGTATCCCCTTAGTAATGGGGGTCAAAGGGTGACACGAGTAATTACAGACCTGTTAGTTTAATTTTTGTTCCAGGGAAAACAATGGAGTCACTGGTTAAAGAAGCATTGCAGGATCATCTAGAGAGGACTGCAGTAATAATTCAGACACAGCATGGGTTTGTTAAGGGGAAGTTTTGTCTGACCAATTTGATTGGATACTATGATGTGTTTACAAGGGAACTGGATGCAAAAAATAATTTTGAAATCATATACTTGGATTTCAAGAAAGCTTTTGATACTGTTGCACATGGAAGACTACCTGTACAAATAGGAGCAGTATGGCATTAAAGGCAGGTTGCTACAATAAATAAAAGAATGGTTAAGTGGGAGAAAACAGAGAGGGCCAATTAATGGTCTAATATTATTAGTGGAGGTTCCCATGGTTTGGTGTTGAGACCACTGTTGTTTTCTATATTTATCAATAATATTGATGAAAGTATATTAGGCTTAATGTCCAAGTTTGCAAATGATACAAAGGTTGACAGGGTTTTTAATGACATTTATGACAGTATGCTACTTCAACAGTATCTAGAAAAGTTGGGCAGATGGGCTGAGAAGTGGAAACTAAGTTTTCTGAATATGGATATTAGTAATCTTAGAGAAATGTACCAAGGCAGCATATAAAGGGGCATAAAATCAAATTGAGGAAGGACAGTTGTAGAATAGATGTTCAGAAATTTGCCTTCAGCCATCAAGTCGTTGATTGCTGGAACAAACTTTAATCTGTCATTTTGGAAGTTGACAGCTTAAATAAATTTAAGAACTAGACAAACTTTTAGAGTGAATGGTTGTGTGAAATGGGAATTTTTTGGCTAATACTGTATAAGCTTGCTTTCTTGCATCATACGTATCTACTAATGCTAATTACTGTGTTATACAAGGGTTACCTGTACTAATCAAGCCATTGAAGAAACAACAAAAAAACTATAACATATCCCACACCCCCCACAAAAAAAAAAAAACAGAAAGAAGAGAGAAGGGGTGGTGTCCCCCTATCTCCAAAATCATCCTATCTGCTGATATCACAGATTGAATTACTATAGTCTGATATATCACTATAGTGAATCACTATGACTAACTTTGATATCATATATTTGGATCTTAGAAAGGCCTTTGATACCGTTGCACATGGAAGACAGCTGTACAAATTGGAGCAGCGTAGCATTGGAGGCAAATTGCTGCTATGGATAAAGGGATGGTTGAGTGGGAGAAGACAGAGAATGGCAATCAATGGACACTGCTCTTCGTGGATTAATGTTTTTAGTGGAGTCCCTCAGGGTTCAGTGTTGGATCCATTGTTGTTTTCAGTAATTATAAATAATATTGATGATGGTATATCAAGCTTAATGTCCAAGTTTGCAGATGATACGAAGGTTGGCAGGGTTGTTAATGACACTAATGACAGTACACTGCTGCAACAGGATCTAGAAAAGTTGAGCAGATGGGCTGAGAGGTGGCAAATGAAGTTTAACATTGACAAATGTAAAGTACTACATATGGGAAGCAGTAATCCCAGAATAACGTATCAACTCAGTGGTACCACAATGACAGTGGTAGAGAATGAAAGGACCTGGGAGTAATTGTGCAAGCAGATATGAAGTTTTCTGAGCAGTGCAGACAGACTAAGAGTAGCTCATGGTGTCTTGTTAATGATATACAGGAATTTTTCTAGCAGGGATAAGGAGGTGATTATCCCTTTGTATAAGGCAATGGTCAGGCCACCCCTTGAGTACTGTATACAGGTCTGGAGGCCTCATTTTAAGAAGGATGTAGAGCTGTTGGAACGCGTACAAAGAAGGGCAACACGATTAGTGAAAAGAACAAAGGGTTGCTCTTACGAAGAAAGGCTTAAGTTTTGCAAATTACAGTGTCTGGAGACTAGGCACCTGTGAGGTGATCTGATTGAGGTGTATAAAACCTTGAATGGTTTGAGCATGCTCAATGCCGATGGGATTCTTCCTCTTGCTCAGAATAATCACCCAAGAGGGCATAAATTCAAACTGAGGAAAGACAGGTGTAGGATAGATGTGTGGAAGTTTGCCTTTAGACAGCAGGTGGTTGATTGGTGGACAAACTTCCATCTGTCGTTGTAGAAGTTGATAGCTTAAATAGATTCAAGGCAGAACTTAACAAACATTTGGAGTGAGGGGATGGGTGAAATAAGGGTTTTTTTTTGGTTATGCTGTATAAGCTTGCTGTCTTGCATCATGTGCCCTTGTTAATTACCATTCGCAAAGGCACATGATGCAAGAAAGCAAGCTTATATAGCATCAGCCAAAAAAAAAAACACCCTTATTTCACCCATCCACTTGCTCCAAATGTTTGTCAAGTTCTGCCTTGAATCTATCTATTCTCTGTACTTATTCCAACAGCTCTACATCATTCTTAAAATGAGACCTCCAGAGCTGTATACAGTACTCAAGGTGTGGCCTGACCATTGCCTTATACAAGGGGATAATCACCTCTTTATCCCTGCTGGAAAAATTCTTGTATATCATTGACAAGACACCATGAGCTACTCTTGCAGACCATCTGCACTGCTCAGAAAACTTCATATCTGCATGCACAATTACCCCCAGGTCCTTTTCATTCTCTACCACTGTCAGTGCGGTACCACAGAGTTGATACGTTACTGTGGGATTACTGCTTCCCATATGTAGTACTTTACATTTGTCAATATTAAACTTCATTTGCCACCTCTCAGCCCATCTGCTCAACTTTTTTAGATCCTGTTGCAGCAGTGTACTGTCATTAGTGTCATTAACAACCCTGCCAACCTTCGTATTGTCTGCAAACTTGGACATTAAGCCTGATATACCATCATCAATATCATTTATAAATAGAGAAAACAACAATGGACCCAACACTGAATCCTGAGGGACTCCACTAATAACATTAGCCCACGAAGAGCAGTGTCCATTGATTACCATTCTGTCTTCTCCCACTCAACCATCCCTTAATCCATAGCAGCAATTTGCCTCCAATGCCACACTGCTCCAATTTGTACAGCAGTCTTCAATGTGCAACACTATCAAATGCTTTTCTAAGATCCAAATCATCATCATCATCATCATCATCAGCCATTTTCAATCCACTGCAGGATGAAGGCCTCTCCAGCAACTTTCCAGTTCCTTCTGTTTTGAGCACTGGACATCCATTTACTACCCACAAACTCATGAATTTCATCTATCCATCTCCGCCTTTGTCTTCCAGGTTTTCTTCTAGCTCCTCTTGGGTACCATTCTGTTATTTTCTTAGTCCATCTGTCATCATGTCTTCGAGCTATGTGTCCTGCCCAAGACCATTTTAGTTCTTTAGTTTTGATAAGAATGTCCTTTACTTGAGTTTGCTGCCTAATCCATGTGTTTCTCTTCTTATCTAATAGTCTGATTCGCAATATAATTCGTTCCATTCTTCGCTGTGTAGTTCTCAGCTTCTCTTCCATTCTTTTGGTGAGTGCCCAAGTTTCACTTCCATAAGTCATGGTGGGGAGTATACATTGGTTCATTATTTTACGTTTCAGACAAACTGGGATATTGCTCTTCAGTATGTGACTATATTTCCTGAATGCTATCCATCCAAAATTTATTCTTCTCTTGACTTCCAGCCATTTATCATTATTACAGCTAATAACTTGTCCCAGATAACTTGTCCAAGATCCAAATATATGATATCAAAGTTATTCTTTGCATCCAGTTCCTTTGTGACTACATCATAGTATCGAATCAAATTAGTCAGACAAGACTACCCCTTAACAAACCCATGCTTTGTCTGAGGTAATTGAAGTCTTGTCTAGATGATCCTGCACTGCTACTTTAATCAGTGCTTCCGTTTATTTCCCTGGAACAGAAGTTAAACTAACAGGTCTGTAATTACTTGTGTCACCCTTTGATCTATTTGTGAATAGGGGTAACATTTGGACATCACCAGGAAATGGGTACCTCCCCTGAGTACAGGGAAGCTCTCATAATTATGGCTAAGCGTTTGCTTACTTCCTTTGCCACCTCCTTTAATATAACTGGATAGACTCCATCCACCCCAGGTGCCTTTCTTGTGATTATCTTCAACAATTTCTCCTCCACTTTACTCTCAGTTATTACAAGATTATCTAGCTTACTGCCAGAGTTAAATACACCTCTGGCATTCCCCGCCATGAATAACTCCTCATGTGTGAATGTCGATGCAAAATATTCATTTAGTTTGTTAGCTACCTGAGCGGGATCGACAGTTGAACCATCGATATACAGTGGACCAATCTGATTCATCCCCTTCCTTCTACAGTTTACATAAGTAAAGAACTCTTTGCTGTTTTTCTTTGCATCCCTTGCCAAGGATCTCTCGTAATCTGCCTTCGCCTGCCTAACCTCCTTTGTAATTTGGTTAGACCAGCATATATCTATCATAGGCTTCTGTGTCACATGCATTTTTCTTCTCTGTCACATGTCTAATTATTTCATGTGACATCCATTTAGGCCTAAATCTTGAACAATATTTCTTTGTTGGTATGAAAAGCCTAGTAGCTTCCAAGATTAATTCTTTGAATGCTTCCCATTTTGAATTTTCTGCTGGTAACATCATCAGTTGGTTCCACCATATGGAATTTAAATACTGTTTCAGACCATTGTAGTCACCTTTACGAAAGCAAAAAACCCTCCCTTTACCCCTGATGGTAGTTACCTCTTTGAGTAAATCCCACTTCAGCACACTGTGATCACTGCCACCTAGTCGTTCCTTTATCTGCAGATTCTTGATGGATGAAGAATCACTACTGATAATCAAATCAAGAGTATTACTCCCTCTAGTTGCCTCCCGAACATGCTGCTGTAGAAAATAATCATCCAATAAATCCACAAAAGCCTTGCTAGTGTGTGAGTGACCAACCCACAAATTCCAGTCAATATCTGGGAAATTAAAATCCTCCATTATAAGAAATTAATTTACTGGCCCAATCTATTTCTCTGCACAATTGCTCATTATACTAATCAGATTCATTAGGCCTACAACACACACCTACTCTCATTTTTCCTTTCCCAGTGCTTATGTCACACCAAAGAGGCTCAACATTGCATTGTCCACCCACATTAATTGGATGCACCTCCTTAGATTTTATGTGTTTCTTTACTAACAGCATAACCCCTCCGCCCTTCCTGTCAATTTGTTTGTTTGTTTGTTATTAGGAGAGCATTAGCAACTAAGGCCATATTGCTCCAGGAATATGCGGTGGTCATTCCCTGACCTTTCCGCATACTCCGTATTTGGTGGTGATGGGATCAAACCACGGTCTAATCAAGAAGCGTGTGCTATGCACTGCTGCTCCTTCCCACCTGGTTACGGAAGCGCCTTCCCTTCCTGTCCTGTCTATCCTTTCTGTACACATTGTACTCCCCAAATTCCAGTTCTGAACTTCAAATTCCAAATTCCTAGTATTAATATTAATGCTAATGTCAGTTTCCCAGGATTGAAACAATGCCCTTCAATTCTGGTTTCAACTGAAACAAACTTAACGGGACAAGTATAATACCACCAGTCAACATCAGTGCACATTCAAGCCCAATGATGTCAGTAGACTCAACACATTCTAGTCTCAATACATCTCATGAGATTTACAATCAGAGTGGCAACAGACCAATGATTTTATTATTACCAATCATCAGTGTGAGAGTTAGATGACCTCTCCCTTCAGCCTGATCACAATATGCTCCTAGTTTCAATCTTCAGGTACTCTGTGACAGAACAGTAGATTCACTACTTGTCACTCATTTGAAAAGGTCTGTGTTTGAGTTGTATACAGACTGTAGAAATTTCTAATGGCCCCTTCATCAATAAGGGCTGTAGTCAGCTGATCTCAGACAGAAGGAGTAGGATTCTGCCATTCAGTTATTCCAGATTTTTTAGCCCACACAAAATGCAAATTGGCCTGTCTGTAAACAGACACTTCTACAGACATAATACACAATATGATCTAAGTCACTGATGCCCCAACAAAAACTACTTAACCTATCAGATTCAGATATTCAGCTGGTATTTATCCATGCATATTTCATTTCTGCATTCCTTTTATAGCAGGAGGCTATGCTTTCCTGCATTACTGCAGGGTAGTTTGATCACTACCATGCAGGCATATTTAGTTTAATAAATTTTCTATTGTTTAGTTACCAATCAAGGTTTTGAGAGAAAAATCATAATGTAAGGCAACTGTATTGAAGTTATCCAAATTTATTAAACTCATGGTCAATGCAATGAAGCGTTGTTTTTTAATAATATATGAAAAAAATATTATGCATGCTAATAGACAAAGGGACAAACCAAGCACTTCAGAAATTCAACAGAACTGCAAATGTTATCCAGAACCGCTAATATCAGAACTGCTAATTTTCTACAGGAAACACGAGATGAATTACAATAATAAACACTCTGCTAATTAGTGATGAGCAAAGAACATTCTATGAAAACTTTCCAAAATTTTTTTTTTTTTTTTTTTTTATGTGAACCCCAAACACGAGGTATTAGAACCTATAGTACTTAATACCATGCTTGGGTTGGAGGTTGAGAAGACAAAAGAAGATATTTGTTGACATTGGACTTGAACTTCTGTAGATAGTAATTTTCAGGAAATACTTATGAAGGAAGGTTGTTCCAGAAAACTGCAGTTGAATGAATAAGTGAGGAAGATGAAAAGTTGGTTCTGTGGGTTTCAAGTTGGACAGTAAATGGAAGCTGGTTGCGGCACGTGTTCGGACTGTTTTGAAAGAGAGAGCGGGAATTATAGAAGCCAATTCAGAAGAACAGTGCCCGTGGAAGTATCTGTAGAAGAGGCATGCAGCAGAAACAGTACGTCTATGAGAAAGCGAGTGGAGAGACTCTGTTAGAGATCAATCATTAATTAACATAACTGCCCTCTTCAGAATGGAATCAAGAAGCCTGAGAGAAGCTTTGGGGGCACCACCCCAGATGTGAGAACAATATTCCGTGGCAGGGCGGATTTGCGATTTATACAGAGTGAGCAGCTGTTTGGAAGAAAAGTAACGCTGAGAGCGAAAGAGAAAACCAAGTTTTTTAGATGCAGAGGAAGCAATATTTGTAATGTGCTTGTGCCAAGAGAGATTAGAAGTCAGGGTAATCCCAAAGAGAGATATATCATTTTGCCTAGAAATCGGAGTGTCACTAAAGATAAGCATAGGAGCAGAAGAATCCTTTTTGTGAGATATAAGACAAGACTGAGTTTTAGAAGGGTTGAAATCAACTAAGTTGTCATTAACCCCATTGGAGAATTACCTGAAGATCGGCATTTAAGGAATTGGTAGCAGATTTTCGAGAAGTTGAAACTGATTGAGCTGGACAAGGTTTCTCAAAATGGAAAGTGGAATGCAATGTGCTATCATCGGCAAAACTATGGATAGGATTTCCAGTCAATGGAAGAAGGTCATTAATATACAAGAGGAAAAGAGTGGGGGAAAGAACTGAACCTTGGGGGACACCGGCATTAGTGGAGAAGTTAGAAGACAGAGAGCCATCTACCATCACTCTCAGTGAGCAATCAGAGAGAAAACTGGATAACCAATTACTAAAAACAGTTGGCAAACCATAAGATGGAAGCTTGTTTAGAAGACCTTTATGCCAAACACGATCAAAAGCCTTTGAGATGTCAAGAGCAACTACTTGTGTTTCACTGAACCTTTCCATTGAATTAGTCCATAAATGGGTAACATAAACCAGAATATCACCAGTGGATCAACACTGGCGAAATCCATACTGGTGATCGTAGATCAGACGGAAGGTTTCTAGGTAGTTTAAGAGTTGGTGGTTAATTGATTTCTCCATTACTTTAAAAAGAGTAGAAGTAATTGCAATGGGGCGATAATTGGATTGGAGAGATTTGTCACTCTTTTTAGGAACTGGCTGGATATGAGCAAATTTCAAAGCAGAAGGAAAAGCACCTTTGGAATAAGAAAGTAAAAAAAGGCGGCAAAAAATAGGAGTAAGTTCAGGAGCACAGGTTTTGAGAACAAGTGGAGAAATACCATCAGGACCTGGAGCTTTCTTAGCATCAAGATTCGTCAAAAATCTTTCTGATATCCTTTTGACGGAAGACCACAGGAGGCATTGAATGGAGCATGTTGGGAATGGTGGGAGGTGTTTTACCAAGATCATTAATACATGAGCTGGAAGAAAAATGGAATGCTAGCAGGTCAGCTTTATCCTTGGGTGAAGTGACACAGAACCATCTGGTTTGGACAGAGATGGGAGCAGAGATGGGCAAAAGTTGCGGCCAATAGCTTTGGCAAGAGACCAGAATGCTCGGCTACCATTAGGGCAAGAAGCAAGTTTTCTACTCTTAGCCTGTTCAAACTCTAGTTTGGACTGATTAATAACTGCTTTACAATTGTTGCGAGCTTTGGTGTAGGCAGAAAATGAAACTGAAGAATTTGAAACAAGCCAATTACGATATGCAACATTCTTCTCTTGAACAGCCTTAGCACATTTATTGGAAAACCAAGGTTTAGATAAAGGACAAGATTTTAAAGTGGAGTGTAGGATAAAGGATTCCATTCCTGCAAGAATAATTTCACTGACACGATCTAAGCAAACGTTGACATCAGAAATTTTTTTTTTTTTTTTTTTTGATTTGGTAGTTGTTGGTGCATCGGCTTCTGTGGCCATATTGCACCTCCCAAGGTTTTTGCAGTACTTTGATCCAAGCCCAAGGCGGGAATTGAACCCGCGACCTTTGGGTTGCCGGGCAGGTACTTTACCCACTCGGCTAGCCCGGTCGGCTCAGAAATTTTGGAATAGTAATGGGACCAAGGAAAAGAAGTCTCACAGGTCATCCCATTTTGCATTCTTGTAATGCCAAACAACACAAGGTTGGGAATAGCCATGAGATAAAGTTTCCATTGGAGAAGAGACAATCACCAAGTTCTGATCTGAAGTGCCTAAAGGAACTCTGACTTTGACCGTGTACTTAGAAGGGTTGTTTGTGAGAAAAAGATCAAGCGTATTGGCTGCATGATTAGGATTCTCCGGTATTCTTGTAGGTAAATGAACAATCTGTGCAAGGTCATTAGTAATTGCAAAAGTCTCAGCATCTCGACCTGCTGGGTTGGTGTGACTAGAAAACGGAAGCCAGCTGGAGTTGTGAACATTAAAATCACCAAGGAAAATTACCTCACTGTTAGGAAAGTTGGACTGGAGAAAGTCAAGTTGCAAAGAGAGGAAGTCAAAGAGCTCCAAGTGATTAGTGGAGTTGGGAGAACGGTAGAGACAACAGATGAATTTGACACAATGAGGTAGAGAGATTTTAAGCCAGAGAAGATCAAAGAGAGGAGATTCCAAATTGCCAAGTCTCTGACAGGGAATATCAGAACGGACATAAGCACAAGTACCACCTTTGAGGCGAAAGGAATCATACAGCAAAAAATTTGGCATCTGAGATGAGCAGTAGTTGAATCAACCGATAACTGAGATTCTGTCAGAAAAAGTACATGGGGTTTGGCAGACTGCAAGTGGAAATGGACAACGTTGAGATTCGAATTGAGACTCTGTATATTTGTGAAATGAATTAGGAAGTGCTTGGGAGGTTTAGATCTTTTCGCAGTTAAGCTTGCCCTATTAGTTTGACAATTCATGGTGTATTCAATAGTAAGAAAAAGTGGGTGGGACATGCTGTATGAAGTAATGAAATTTTTGGATATGGTGTACACGTGGTAAGAATATACACAGGTCCTAGATATAACGTGGCCTCAACAATGCTCCCCGCATATACACTACTCGGACTTCCTCCAGTCACTATCTGGCAGAGTAGAGGTAGCAAGATTATAGACTAGCTGATCCGAAAGCCTTATAGAGAGTTACCATTAGGTTCGGTCCAGTGTACTAACTAGCGGCTGGCCTGCAAAACCGTTTTAGAACTGTACCCTCGAAATGTAAGGAATATTGGATCTCGCCATGAGAATATCCTCCAAAAGATTATTCTCCATTAGTACTAATGCCATAAATCAATTAGAACAAAAGAACATGAAACTGACTTTGTCCAAAAATTTTAGAATAATGATTACATGATCCTCCTACCTCCACAACCACCTGAAGAACATTGGCAAGTGCCCCCATCTCTCTCTCTCTCTCTCTCTCTCTCTGTAGCCATCACCTAATATGAGATTTAATGACAGAACAAATGAGCAGACTTGCTCTGAAAATTACTGAGCACATCTGAGCATAAACAGCCACTTCATTAAAGTGAAAGACAAGTTTTTCCAATAACTTTTAGAGTACTTTATGCCATAATGCCATTAGACTTAATAATGAATAGTGATGAGCATAATCAAAGGACTTTTTTTTTTTTTTTTGGTAGTTGTTGGCGCTTCTGCTTCTGTGGCCATAATGCACCTCCCAAGGTTTTAGCAGTACTTTGATCCAAGCCTGAGGTGGGATTCGAACCCGCGACCTTTGGGTTGCTAGGCAGGTACTTTACCCACCCGGCTAGCCCGGTCAGCAGGACATAACTGATTACTCTGATTACACCAAATCATTCAATTATATAATTCGAATGATATCACTTCACTGAATGATTAGTAGTTAGTAAATACTGATCATTTTGATTACTGAAATTTCTTAATTGCTAATCATTTGAATATGCCCATCACTAGTCCACAGTCACTGATCACAAATGTAATTGCTAATGATCCCTTTTCAACGTATCCAAAATTAGAGTTACAGTGTGATCAGATTTTCATTTTTATTTTTGACATCACCCCATAGTTTGGTGGGGTAAGGTATTTCCAGGTATCTTAAACATGTATGCACTCTCAATTCTGAAAATTAAAAAACAGCTGTTAATACCGGGTTGATGCAGCCAAGAGCTGTGCTGCACTACATTGCAATGCAACTCAGTTGCCTCCACTCTGCACTATGCAAAATATTTTCATAATTGATCATATAGCAAAAACATCCATAGGCATGATATTCAAAAACCAATTAACTAAATTTTCTATTATCCTAATCGCCTAATAGCTATGATGATTTCAGAATTACATCTTAAACTTACCTTAGACAAATAGTAATGGGTAAACAAGGGAACCATCACTAAAACAACAAGGAGAAGGCCAATCAACCGAGATAAACGAACTGCAGCCAGTCTGTGGCAGAACAGTGAAGTATGCATATACCTGACAGTTGGTGAGTCATGTGATGCCATGATGAAAATAAAATATTCTCTATGATAATTTTCTTGCACAGTCCTGAACTGTCTGCATCCATGTTAACTTATTACAAACCACCACTTCTATTTTGCAGCATTTTAAGTCATAAAGATCCTCCGAGATTGCTTTTAACATGCTGATTTTTGATTTTACATTATGCTTTTAAAATTAGTCCAATCTCCATCCTGAAACAGATGACCAAAAATTAAATACTGAAATTTCTTACAACAGTCTTAAAGTAAATCCAAACAGTTTAACAAAATTTAAACTGGTAAATAAAAAAGATAAAAATATATAATAAAATATTTAAAATGTGAAAGTTTTATCTATACTCAAACGATCTAACAAAAGTTTTTTTTTTTTTAATAAAAGAAAAGCTTTTGTTAAGTTGTTTAATGAGTAAGTAAAACTGGAGGTACAGTTTACCACTTAAACTAGTTGGGTTAAGAAAGAAGAAACCTGAAGCTTTTAGTGATACATTTATTTTTTTGGGATATGCCAAAGCTCTTCAAGTCTTTCCACCAGACCATGATGCATTAGTGTACTGGGTTTGAAATTACACATGTTATTAGATGTGTGAGATGATACAGACTGGAGGAGGAGGCATAAAGAAAACAAGATCCAAGTTTATTCATTAAAAACAGATCAGAACATATTTTAAAATTAAAAGAAAAAAATTAATCAACAGAACTATAAATGTGAAAAAAGCTGATGATATTTTTTTTTCATATTTTCCAAAGACCTAGAAATATTTGACAGATGGCCTGAGAGTGGCAAATGAAGTTAACATTGATAAATGTAAGGTAATACATATGGAAAACAGTAATTTCAAAATAATCTACAACTGGGTGGTACCACACTCAAAGTAATGGAGAATGAAAAAGATCTAGGGGTATCTGTGCAGTCTGATGTGAAGTTCTCTGAGTAGTGCAGACAGGTTGCCAGGGCAGTTCTTGGATTTCTGTCGATATATAGGAATTTTGCTAGCAGGGACAAAGATGTGATTATTACATGGAATAAGGGAATGGTTAAGCCACAACTTGAGTACAGTATACACTCATTTCAGGAAGAATCTAGAACTGTTAGCAATGGCCATCTGAGTGTAGAGAAGACCAACAAGATTAGTGGGGGGGATAGAACAAAAAGGTACTCTTACCAAGAAAGACTAATTCTGCAAATCATAGCATCTGGAAACCAGACACCCTGCAAGGAAACCTGACTGAAGTGTTTAAGGCTTTAAATGGATTGAGTAAACTAAACACATAAGGAAAAACACATAAGGAAAAAACATAATAAAAAAAGTAAAGTAAACTAAACACAAAATTTAAAGTGAAAAAGGATGGTTGCAACTGGGTGGTAGAACTGGTTGCTTTAAGATAAATCTGAAAAAAAAAAAATTGTTTTCAGCTAGAGAGTAACTGATTGTTGGAACAATTTTCCATCTAGCATCGTGGAAGTGAGTAGTTTGAATAAATTTATAAAAGGATTAGAAAAATTATTAGAGGAAACAGACAGATGATGATGTGAATAGGGCTTTTTTTTTTTTTTTTTTTGCTGATATATAATCTTGCTTCCCTGCTTCATTTTCCACTACTAACTCCAGAAAGGATAGGAAATATTCACACCACAAATACTACATCAAATCAAAGATAATTGTTAAAACCTCATTAATACTGGATTGTAAAAAGAAAATCTTTCAATTAATTCTTAGGCTTTTATCTACAAATGCTAGAACAAGGACAATGAATGCTCAGTCTGAGTTGGTTTATGAGAAATTCCTCATTGGCTATGGAATACAGGTAGTCAACTTCATTGGGGATGATGTCTCCCTACAAATGGTGTGACATATATCAAAATGAGGTAAATCCATGGGGGAAACCCCTGGTGCCATCAGACAACTAACACACTTTACACACCTATATATAGTGGAGATGGGGGAACCCCTAGTGCTGTCAGACAACATACACACATGTTATAAATGAGAGGTGCATTCCGCCCCCCATGGTAAAATTTTTGGGCTTGCCAACTTATAAAGAAGTTTTCTTAATTACTCATTAAAAAAATTGAACAAATTATTTTTAAAAACAAGAAACCACACACATTTTGTACTGTATTAAGAGAAACTTTTCCTCTTAATGTATTATTATATACATTAACTATATTATTTACATACTGTATTACCCACATCAAATTATTCTGTTTTAAGAAGGCCAAGAATAAAAGTCTGAACAGAATCTTGCACCTTCTTTTCTTGATATAGTTCATTACAGCAACAGAAAAGACCACCTAACTGAATTGATTGCTGTATTCCACATGTGGATCATCTTTAATGAGAATGACCATCCTTTTTGTCAATAATAAACAACACTGCTGAATTTCCTCTTCCTCCTACACTTGGTTTGTTTAACACTTAACCTTTGTTCCTGTAACTCAATCAGATCCTCATTGGTCAGCTCAGCATCATGCAATTGCAGAGTATTCATCACATTAC
The DNA here is from genome assembly GCF_048544385.1 of Mastigoproctus giganteus. Taxonomy (NCBI): domain Eukaryota; kingdom Metazoa; phylum Arthropoda; class Arachnida; order Uropygi; family Thelyphonidae; genus Mastigoproctus; species Mastigoproctus giganteus. The sequence continues at coordinate 75,403,462 of NC_143579.1, forward strand.
TTATGCCCAATTTGTCAGAGTCAATCTTATATGCCAATTCCAGTCTGTAACAGAATTCCAGGGAATGAACACCATGAATGCACTCCAGCTATATAACATCACACACAATTCATCATTCGAGTGACTTCCTCCCATGATGTTTACTTTTTTATTATTACTGTTAGCCATATGGTGCAAAGAAGCCTGAGGCTTATGCTACACCAGCCAAAAAAAAAAAAAAAAAATTCCGAATTACCCAGAGAGAGAGAGAGAGAGAGAGAGAGAGAGAAGTAGAAGGAATCACCAAGAAAGAGAAGTGTTGCAATGTTGTCTATGGATTTCTTAATAGTGTATCCCTCTGTAACTCAAATGGCTGGTCTTCACTGTTTATCTTGGTGATCAACAGTTGCAACATACATTGGGAACAGCAGGATTTGAATGTTGCTATCAGCCCTTAATCAACAGACTAAGGGGTAACAACAACAAAAGGTTGTACTTATTGACATTAAAATGAGGTTGTATTTGTTGACATTAAAATATGTATGTTGTTGTTCAAGTCTTCAATAGTAACATGATGGCTAGATCCTTGCTTATCTTTGAAAAATTGGATGATTGTTTTCTACACCAGCATGTTCGGGAGGCAACTAGAGGGAGTAATACTCTTGATCTGATTATCAGTAGTGATTCTTCATGCATTAGGAATCTGCAGATAAATGAACCACTGGGTGGCAGTGATCACAGTGTGCTGAAGTGGGATTTACTCAAGGAGGTAACTACCATCAGAGGTAAAGGGAAGGGTTTTTGTTTTCGTAAAGGCGACTATGATGGTCTGAGACAGTATTTAAATTCTATACAGTGGGACCAACTGATGATGTTACCAACAGCAAATTCAAAATGGGAAGCATTCAAGGAACTAATCTTGGAAGCTACCAGGCTTTACATACCAACCAAGAAATATTGTTCAAGGTTCAGGCCTAAATGGTTGTCAGATGAACTAATGAGACATATGGCAGAGAAGAAAAATGCATGGGATACATACAAATTAATGGGTGACGTGGAAGCCTATGATAGATATAAGTTGGTCTGTAACCAAGTCACAAAGGAGATTAGGCAGGCAAAGGCAGATTATGAGAAATCCTTGGCAAAGGATGCAAAGAAAAACAGAAAAGAGTTCTTTACCTATTTAAACTCAAGAAGGAAAGGGATGAATCAGATTGGTCCACTGGCTGTTGATGGTTCAACAGTTGAGGATCCAGCTCAGGTGGCTAACAATCTAAACGAGTATTTTGCATCTACATTCACACATGAGGAGTTATTCAGGAAGGTGAATGTCGTAGGTGAAGTAAACATTGGCAGTGAGCTAGATGATTTTCTAATAACTGAGAGGAAAGTGGAGGAGAAATTGTTGAGGATAAACATAAAAAAGGCACCCGGGGTGGATGGGATCTATCCAGTTATATTAAAGGAGGCAGCAAAGGAAGTAAGCAAACCCCTAGCCATAATTATGAGAGCTTCATTGGACTCAAGGGAGGTACCCATGGACTGGAGATGTGCAAATGTAACCCCAATTCACAAAGGAGGATCAAAGGCTGACACAAGTAATTATAGACCTGTTAGTTTAACTTCGGTTCCAGGAAAATTAATGGAGGCACTGGTTAAAGAAGCACTGCAGGATCATCTGGACAAGAATTCAGTTATAGCTCAGACACAGCATGGGTTTGTTAAGGGCAGGTCTTGTCTGACCAATTTGATTGGATACTATGATGTAGTCACAAAAGAACTGGATGCAGGGAATAACTTTGATATTATATATTTGGATCTTAGAAAGGCTTTTGATACTGTTGCGCATGGAAGACTGCTGCAAAAATTGGAGAAGTGTGGCATTCGAGGCAAATTGCTGCTATGGATAAAGGGATGGTTGAGTGGCAGAAGACAGAGAGTGGTAATCAATGGACACTGCTCAACGTGGACTAATGTTATTAGTGGAGTTCCTCAGGGTTCAGTGTTGGGTCCATTGTTGTTTTCTGTATTTATAAATGATATTGATGATGGTGTATCAGGCTTAATGTTCAAGTTTGCAGACGATACAAAGGTTGGCAGGGTTGTTAAGGACACTACTGATACTATGCTGCTGCAACAGGATCTGTAAAGGTTGAGCAGATGGGCTGAGAGGTGGCAAATGAAGTTTAACATTGACAAATGTAAAGTACTACATATGGGAAACAGTAACCCCAGATCAACGTATCAACTCTGTGGTACTACGCTGACAGTGGTAGAGAATGAAAAGGACCTGGGGGTAATTGTGCAGGCAGATATGAAGTTCTCTGAGCAGTGCAGACGAGCTGCAAGAGTAGCTCATGGTGTCTTGTCAATGATATACAGGAATTTTTCTAGCAGGGACAGGGATGTGATTATTCCCTTGTATAAGGCATTGGTCAGGCCACACCTTGAGTACTGTATACAGGTCTGGAGGCCTCATTTCAAGAAGGATGTAGAGCTGCTGGAACGAGTACAGAGAAGGGCAACAAGATTAGTGAATGGAACAAAGGGTTGCTCTTACGAAGAAAGGCTTAAGTTTTGCAAATTACAGAGCCTGGAGACTAGGCATCGCCGAGGTGATCTGATAGAGGTGTACAAGGCTTTGAATGGCTTGAGCATGCTCAATGCCGATGGGATTCTTCCTCTTGCTCAGAATAATCACCTGAGAGGGCATAAATTCAAATTGAGGAAGGACGGATGTCGGATAGATGTGCGGAAATTCGCCTTTAGCCAGCGGGCAGTTGGTTTGTGGAATAGACTTCCATCGCTTGTTGTTGAAGTTGATAGCCTAAACAAATTTAAGGCTCAGCTGGACAGGTATTTCGAACGAATTGAGGGGTGAAATGGGAGTAGTGGTTGTTTTTTTTTTTTTTTTTTTTTTGGCTGATGCTGAATAAGCTTGCTCTCTTGCATCATATGCCTCTACTAATGCTAATGCTAAAATAAGTAAAGTGCTGTTGTTGAGAACAAGTGGAACCCTGTGAAGTGTATATCTGGATGTGAAACTGGCTGAAGTGATGCTGATAACTGTGAAGATAGGATGAATGAAAATGCTGGTGAAGTAACTGGAACTCTAGATTGTATTACAACTATTACGACTATTTGAAGAGGCTGCTTTTTTTTTAATGCTTATACATTCTGGATGGAATTCCATTTTCCTTCATTTCTATTGATAGCAGCTTTGGAGAATTCATATTCCCTTCTTGCAAGGAAGCAGTTTATTTGTTTGTTTGGAATAATGCATACATTACAGTTATAAACATAGTTCACCTGTATGCAGAAATACAAAATAAGAATGAATGTATAATAATCAATAATAGGCAACTATTTACAGCTCTGAGCAACATGACATACGGATAATAACATTAAAACTGACAAGTTAAATATCCTGGTTGGTATTAATTGAACATAATAGGTGAATAGCAGAATTTAAAAAAAAAAATTACTTTGGCACACCTAGAGTCAGCTTCCTGAATCAAGTTTTGGGAACAAAAATATCAATCCTGTGAAAATTAATTAGTGTTGTACCCAAAATACTAGATTCATAGATGAATAGTTTGTTCTAAAAAAAATGTGTACTGAAGATGGGAATTTGCACGAGGAACACGTCTGTGGAAGGAAAGGAAAAGATAAAAGAGTTATATATTGTCACACTGCAATCTGTTATTCATGAAACTGATCTCTTCTAATCAGATATAACTGGGTTTTCCCCCCCCCTTTATTTTTGGCATTCTGCAGAATGGCTGGCCAAAGTAAGCCACACTAAGCTGTTAATTTAACCTGTAAATGGGACTCTTAACCACATTGAGAGTGAAAATCCTCTTGAATTTCTGAAATCACAACATGGTTAAGGTTCCCATTTACAGTTTTTTTTGACCCCACAGATATAAAGTACAGTCAGTCCTCATATAGCACGATAGTTGTGTTCCTAGAAATCCAAGTGCAATGCAAAATCGTGCAATATAAATAACAGGCCCTATGGGAAAAATAGGGTTAGGTGCAGACTACCCATTTGCATTATCAAACACAATAAATAATCGTAATAAAATACATATTTTATTACGACTATTACGTAATAAAATATTACTAATGCTTTTGCTTCTATCGAAAGCAAACTTGTTTTTTTGTTTGATTTTCTATCAAAACAGATGACAGCCATTCCATCTCTTGCAATTCTTTGTGTCTTGATCTAATGGTTTTAATTACATTTTTAATTACATCTTGATCTAATGGTTTTAATTACCTTTGTTCCGGCTATGAAAGTTGTTTTTATTTTCTCTGTATTCTTTCTAATTCTCGCCGTTGCCTCATTTAAGCCAGTAGTACATGCAATATCGCATGATCTTAATTTCACTCAAAGTGTTTCAAAATTTCATATTTTTTCTCTATCAACAGAGGCGGACTGGCAATAAGCCTTACCAGGGAAACCCCGGTGGACCAGAGGCCAGAAGAGGATGGAGGCCGGTGTTATTTTGGCCATAAACACTAGTATGAGGCCGCTGCAAATTTTCCCGGGTAAGAATTTTTGACCCAGTCCACCTCTGTTTATTGATATTGCTTTTCTATTTCTCTCTGAATCTGTAGTGTCTTCACCAGGACGTTTCCTTTTCACACCTTTTAAGTATTTTACTCATTTTTAGGGAATAAAGCACAATTACAAAATGAGGAGGCATGCTTGATACACATAAACAAAGCCATGCGCATGTAGCAACTCAATAAACAACACCGTAAAGGCAGACACACATTATGAACACCTCACTAGCTCATATTTTACTAAAGCACATTTCTGGGGGTTACTACCATAAAACAATAAAAACTATTTCCAGCTGCGTTTCTGCTAGTGGAATCTGTTATAAACTGGTAGTAAACTTGATCTAATTGCATTTGCGATAATGCCGATAGCTGGAATTGTGTGGGTTTTTATGTTATTATGGCGAAAAGCATTTCCCCTTCACTGATATAAAAAACATAAATACATTTTCAGAATCTTCTCTTCATTGCTATTGTGTTGTGTTCAGTTGGGGTGATTCCGCATTCGACTGCCATTTCTTGTAAACACAGGCGAATCGTGCATAAGCGAACGATATGATATCGTTCCCCTATTTATAAATCGTGTATGATTGAATTTGTGTAGTGTAAACACGTGTTATACGAGGACTGACTGTAGTTGAATGTGTGACAATATGCACTTGAAACTATAGGCATCCTTTGTAAATAGCAACCAGTTTGGAAAGCAAGGGGTTTTGTTATTTTTATCTCAATCTTGTAATGACAAGATTTAGAAAAATTAAGTAGTTATGATGAGAGCAATCGAGGTTTAACATTGACAAATGCAAAGTACTGTATATGGGTAGCAGTAACCCCAGAGTAACGTAACAACTGTGCAGTAGTACACTCGGGATAGTGGAGAATGAAAAAGTGCAATCAGACATGAAGTTTTCTGAGCAATGCAGACAGGCTGCCAAAGCAGCTCATGGGGTCTTGTCAATGATATATAGGAATTTTGCTAGCAGGGATAAGGAGGTGATTATAGCCTTGTATAAGGCAATGGTCAGGCTACAACTTGAGTACTGAGATACAGGTCTGGAGGAATAATTTTTGGAAAGATGTAGAGCTGCTGGAAAGAGTACAGAGAATGGCAATGAAATTAGTGAGTTGAACAAAAGGGTTGCTGTTACCAAGAAAGGCTTAAGTTCTGCAAATTCAGTGTCTAGAGACTAGGCACCTGCAAGGTGATCTGCCTGAGGTGTATAAGGCTTTGAATGGTTTGAGCAACTTGAATGCTGATGGGATTCTTCCTCTTGCTCAGATTCCACACCCATGGAGGGGCATAAATTCAAATTGAGGAAAGACAGTTGTAGAATAGATGGGTGGAAATTTGTCTTTCACCAGTGGGTGATTGTGGGGACAAACTTCCATCTGTCATGGAAGTTGACAGCTTAAATAAATTCAAGGCTGAACTAGACAAACTTTTGGAGTGAATGGATAGGTGAAACAGGAAGGGGTTTTTATTTTGGTTGATGATATATAAGTTTGTTTTCTTGCATCATATGCCTCTACTAATGCTAATATCAAATTTCACTGACATCATATGCTTTTTACAGTAAGCCACAAACTTGAATTGTACCAGTACAATATACTTTCAAACAATAGTACATCTAGAATTTTTCTCACTATAGATTTCTGTTAGGGTGTCTTAACCAGCACCAACTGATTATGATTGCTTCATGGAGGATAATATTGCAGACTTTTACCTTTTCATTCAGAAATCCTGAGTTAAAGTTTTGTTTGCAAAAATTTGCCTGCTGTCTAGACAGACTTGGTTTTCAAGAGCATTTACAAAATTTCACCAGAAAGAAAACAACTTGAAACTGATTTTTTTTTGTTTTTTTTTTTTTTTTCATCTGGCTAAATATCTTCCTCCCACACTTGGCATTGCTATAAGGAATTGTTAAAATGGTGAGCATGATTTTTGAGATAATTTATTATATTCAACATTCTCTCTGTGCTTATCAGTTCCCCAACCAAGAACAACTGTACATCAATTCTTTCTTCTTCTTCTTCTTTCATAATAGCTTCTAGTAAGTTGCAAAACTGAAACTGACAAAATGATACTGCAAACGGCCACTGCTTCATCTATTTCTTTATATTCAGTGATACTGGGAATTGTTGGAAAGTACCTAAGAAAATTTCAGATTTGAAAATGCAGTGCTAATTCATAATTTATACTACCTTGGCATTTATAAGAGCATCAATTTTAATGGAAACTTATGCAGCAGTTAATCTTAGATACTGGGTGGGGCACGTTATGTAAATAATATGTTCCAAAACATATTTTTTACATAAACAACGTGAGCATTGTGTACATTTTAGAAAAACATACACAATGCTCATTTCTTTAAAATTGTCTACTTATATCATTTCCACTATTTTCTCTCACATAAAAATATTGTTTTTTAATATAATTTATATAAATTTATATATAAATTAAAAATTACTTTAAATTAATTTTTAATCTGTAATGAAATGTATTGTAAAATTAATATAAATTAATATATAAATATATAAAGTGAAAAAAAAAGAAAGGGAGAGAGAGAGTGATAGAAGGGGGATAAAAGGTTAAAAAAAAAAAAAAAAAAATATATATATATATATATATATATATATATATATATATATATATATATATATAATAAGAGACAAATAATTGCAAAATTGACAAAATAAGTATGTTGCCACACAACTTTAATCCCAGGGGCTAACGACTGATGAGTATGGGCTTGGCACACCCTGGGTCCTGAACTGGATATTATCATTCTTCTCTTTCTTGCCGATTCCCCCTTCTACTTTTGACACACACTCTCTCTCTCTCTCAAGGTAACTCGGAATTTTTTTGGCTAGTGCAGCATAAGCCTCAGGCTTAGTATTAGTATTAGCAATGGCCGCATGGTGCAAGAAAGCCTATGGCTTATGCTGCACCAGCCAAAAAAAAAAAAAACAACGATAAAAAAAAATAATAAATAATAATAAACCTATCATCCTATGCGCTTCCCTGACCTGAAGGTACTACCAGATGACCTTTGAATTTCCCCAAACTGTCAGCCTCTACCACCCATGTAGGCAACTTATTCCAGTAATTTATAACTCACTGCCTAAAATAAAACTTCCTGCAATCCAATCTAAACATTTCCCCCCCCCCCCGTAACTTGAATTTATGTCCCCTAGTTCTAGCAACATTTATAATCTTGAAAATTTCGTCCTCTTTCATTTTACTGATACCTCTCAGAGCCTTAAACACCTCAATCAAAAAAAATTAACACACAAAAATATCGGTGTAGATACACCATAGTTAACCCATAAATTTGAATTACGTAAGTAGTGTAAAAGGCATCGTTTTAATTGTATCTCATATTGTGGGTGCGTTCACAACGAGACAGCTGGCACTACACCATTTCAAACAAATAACGCCTCCCTAGAAGAGAAGACTACTGTTATTTACTTTCAGAGGACACCACCACCCAGACAACTGCCCCGAAGCCACTAGGCCCCATCGTTAGTGGGTGGGCAGGTATCTAGGTAATATAACTTCGCAACTGTGGTTGATTGTTGTATTACCTGGGCACACGCCCGCCCACCAAAGATGAAGCCCAACAGCCCCGAAATGATCGTCCGGGTGGCGGCATCCTTCGAAAACAAATAACAGTAGTCTAGAGAAGACTAGTCTACTAGAGAAGCGTTACCCATTTGAAGCAGTGAAACACCAGCCATCTCGCTGTGAAGGCACCCACAATATTAGCATTAGTAGAGGCATATGATGCAAGAAAGCAAGCTTATGCAGCATCAGCCAAAAAAAAAAAAACCCTTCCCTTCACCCCTCTGTTCATTTGAAATACCTGTCCAGCTGAGCCTTAAATTTATTTAGGCTATCAACTTCCACAACAAGGGATGGAAGTCTGTTCCACCAACCAACTACCTGCTGGCTAAAAGCAAATTTCCGCACATCTATCCTACATCTGTCTTTCCTCAATTTGAATGTATGCCCTCTCAGGTGATTATTCTGAGCAAGAGGCAGTATCCTATCAGCATTGAGCATGCTCAAACCATTCAAGGCTTTATACACCTCTATCAGATCACCTCGCCGGTGCCTAGTCTCCAGACACTGTAATTTGCAAAACTTAAGCCTTTCTTCGTAAGAGCAACCCTTCGTTCCGTTCACTAACCTTGTTGCCCTTCTCTGTGCTCATTCCAGCAGCTCTACATCCTTCTTGAAATAAGGCCTCCAGACCTGTATACAGTACTCAAGGTGCGGCCTGACCATTGCCTTATACAAGGGATTGTATTAGGCCTTAGCCATATGGTGCAAGGAAGCACCATATGGCTAATAATAATAAACTCACAAAACTGGCCTCTCGTCAGGCATAAATGGTCCGGATTGCAAGCAAAATAGTAACATGTGCCTTCACTTCTGATGTAAACCACAAGCCAAAGGTAAAAAGCATAAACATAAATAAAAATGAGAATAAAATTTTGTTACCGAAATAAATGAAAATGAAAATAAAATTTTGTAAACAAAATAAAATTTTTTTACAAGGAATAAAAGGGTTTTTTTTGAAAATGCCTTGTGAACTTTACAGTTGACACTACGAAGATGAGAAATTAAAAATTGGAATCGACAACAGAAATTTAAAGAAATTTTATATATACAGCAGATTCCGGTTATTTGGGCCACTGGTTAATCGTGGCAGCCGTTTATTTGGGGCAAATCTTAAAAAACAGAACCCAATCAAGAAAATAGCCAGGGTTTACTTCGCTTAATTGGGACAACATGCCATTTAATCGGGACAGGAGACCGCAGCACTGGAGTTTACCCTACAATTGTCTGCGATCATACCACGTGGTTCGGTCGGATTTCTGGAGGTCACAACCGTAAAACAATAAAAACAATTAGCAGTCACTTGTTTATTGGGCTTTTCTGTTATAAACAGATAGTAAAACTATCTAGTATAAATGGATAATCTATCATAAACGGATAGTAAACTCGATCTTATTGAATCTGCAATAATACCGAAAGCTGGAATTCTGTGGGTTATTATGGTAATATGTGTTTACACTTCCATGGAATCTTCAATCATATAAAAAAATTAATTTTCAGAATCTTCTCTTCATTCCTATTTTTAAAGCTTCGTAACTTGTTACTCTGTTCTCACTTGCGCAGCATATCGTGTTACTTGCAATTTGTGTGTGCCATGTTTTTTGTTATTGATTGCTTATCTTTTTGCTGTTTTTAATTTTAAACCCCACCCATAAATGCTAGTGAACAGAAATGTCAACTAGTTAGTATTACAGTACGTATTAATTATTCCAATTATCACGATTATTCTTCCGATTTTCACATATCATTTAATATTTTAATTGGTAAGGTAATTAAAGGGTAAATTTAGGAATGAAGAGAAGATTCTGAAAATTAATTTTTTTATATGATTGAAGATTCCATGAGCTTTTATAGCCTGTAGATAACATTCCTCCTATTTTCGCTAATTATAATCACTGTTTAATAGAATTAAAATTCAATTCACAAATGTGATCACAATGACTGGCACTTACTACACATCGTATAGTTAATACTACTTTACTATGGTGAGTCCATCATAACGTGATTTGATTGTCCAGTGAACAAACTGTAAAGCGGGGGTCCATTGTATTTTTAACTATTTACGTGAAACTTCGGATAATTAATCGCTTAATCGGGACAAAATGCACTAGTCCTGATGTGTTCCAAATAACCGGAATCGACTGTATATATAATTTTAATATAAAATCCTTGCCCCTCTATTATCACACGTTAGCATATTCACAATCTGGTCTACATCAAGTTTGAGACAAATCAGTATGCATGTTTGAATTATATTTTATTTACTGAGTGGCTTTTATTTTATCTTCTGAATCTGTCAGAAGATCTGATTTGCCTAATAGCACAGTGTAAAGAAATCTGCTGAATTCACTCACAATTTACAAGTTTTGTTGGGAAAACAGGCAATTTTTATGATTACTAGGAAACCAAGCTTACTATATAAGTAGCAGGTTGGGTTTCTCACTGAGCAGAAATCTTTTCAATCCTGTAATGTCTTATATCTCACATAAAGGATTCTTCTGCTCCTATGCTTATCTTTAGTGACACTCCGATTTCTAGGCAAGACGATATATCTCTTTTGGGGATTACCCTGACTTCTACTCTCTCTTGGCACAAGCACATCACAAATACTGCTTCCACTGCATCTAAAAAACTTGGTTTTCTCTTTCACTCTCGCGGTTACTTTTTTTTCCAAACAGCTGTTCACTCTGTACAAATCGCAAATCCACTCTACCATGGAATATTGTTCCCTCATCTGGAGTGGTGCCCCCAAAACCTCTCTCAGGCTTCTAGATTCCATTCAGAAGAGGGCAGTTAGGTTAATTAATGACACATCTCTAACAGAGTCTCTCCACTCTGTGTCTCATAGATGTACTGTGTCTGCTGCATGCCTTTTCTACAGATACTTCCATGGGCACTGTTCTTCTGAATTGGCTTCTATAATTCCCGCTCTCACTCTTTCAAAAGAGTCTGAACACGTCCCACCACCAGCCAACATCCATTTACTGTCCAACTTCAAACTCACAGAACCAACTTTTCATGTTCCTCGTTTATTCATTCAACTGCCGTTTTCTGGAACAACCTTCCTTTATACGTATTTCCTGAAAATTAGTCTACAGAAGTTCAAGTCTAATGTCGACAAACATCTTCTTTTGTCTTCTCAACTTCCACCCATGCACGGTACTAAGTACTATAGGTTCTAATAGCTCTCGTGTTTGGGGTTTTCATTAAAAATAAATCTAGTCACTAACCACTTTAATATGATCCAGTCATCATTCGTTTTGTTACATTATTTAATTCACTGAAGTCATAATTTCATGTCACAAGTTCTGTTTCTCCTCACTCCCATGACTATTCAGAAATATTCTTATGGCTGACCATGGTCTGCCAGCATAGCACGTTGCACTTTCCAGAAATCAGTAAATTACTATTTCAGAAAAAAATTTCCTGAATAAAATATTACAATCACACACTTGTAATCTGATATACGATTCTATTTTATTTTAGGCACATCTGCAAATACATAAAGTGCTTATTAGCATAACCATGTCTGTCCACCAGTATGTTACAACACAACTTGCAATGAAATAATTTTTAAGAAATTTTATATTTGGTTCTTTTAAAAGATTCATTGAACCATTCAAATTTAATTAAAATCAGATAAATAGAGATCTCACTATTTTTTTTTTTTTTTCCATATTGTGAATTATCTATATACAAAAGAAAGTAGTTTTGGATATACAAAAATTACTCAATAAGAAAATGTCAGTTCAATGACATTTTTCGGGCCAAATTCTTTCATTGTGGTGTTGAATCTTAACATAAACTGTACCAAGATCATGTGATATGAAAGGCAATGGTCAGACCACACCTTAAGTACTGCATACTGTACAGGTCTGGAGGACTAATTTTAGGAAGGATACAGAGCTGCTGGAACAAGTACAGAGAAGGGCAATGGTAAGAAGAATAAAGGGTTGTCCTTACCAAGAAAGGCTTAAGAAAGGCACATGCAATGTGATCTGATTGAGGTGTATAAGGTGTTGAATGGTTTGAGCAAGCTGAATGCTGATGGGATTTTTCCTCTTGCTCAGATTATGCACCTGAGGGAGCATAAATTCAAATTGAGGAAAGACAATTGTAGAATAGATATGCAGGCGTAGGAGGGTGAGCAGACAGCAGGGGAGACCTGCTTTCCCACGGCTAGGGACAAGTGCCTGGAAGCAGCAGTTCTGTTGATTGCTGCTCTCAGGTAGCCAAAAGGCCAATACACAACACAATATGGCAGGACATGCACACAGACAGTTTTTTTTTTCTTTCCTGACCTTCTCCTGTGCAGGATGAAAAACTTTTTCCCCCTCCTCACTCTCTTCTAACTATCATTTTCCTGTGGGGGGGGGGGGATTTTTTTTTTTTCTTTTTTACACTACACACACACTGGCCTTACCTTGACCGAGTCTTAAAAAGTACAAAGTAACAAGGCAGAGTTGAACTTATGTTCTAGGAGCCCCCCACACTTATAATAGATGCCTGTGGTGTATAAGGGCTTGAACAGTTTGAGCAAGCTCAATGCTGATGGGATTCTTCCTCTTGCTCAGATTATGCACATGAGGGGGCATAAACTGAAACTGAGGAAAAAGACAGTTGTGGAACAGATGTGCGGAAATTTGCCTTTAGCCAGCAGACAGTTGATTGCTGGAGCAAACTTTCATCTGTTGTTGTGGAAATTGGTAGCTTAAATAAATTCAAGTAACTAAACAAACTTTTGGAGCGAATGGATGGGTGAAATGGGAAGTGTTTTTATTTATTTATTTTTTTTTGCTGATGCTGTATAAGCTTGCTTTCTTTATCATATGCCTCTACTAATGCTAATGTACAAGGCAATGTTGGGAAAAGTTGCAAGTTAGGAATGAAACTGTTTGCAATTCTGCCCAGATGTGACGACTATGATGAGTATACCGACAGAGACTTATTGATCAATGCAGCACTGGAGAAAATTTGCAAGGTTTGTGAGGGAGAATTTTTCACAGAGTCATCTGTGCTTGTTAACATGAGAGACTGTTTTTACAGGGATGTGATATACTTAAATAGAAGGGGTACACAAATATTTGATGATACTATCGAAGCATTGATAGGTGGGTCAAAAAATGTGAGTCCGCTAGCTTGTGGAGGATTTTTTTTTTTTGTTAGTTGTTGGCGCATCGGCTTCTGTGGCCATAATGCACCTCCCCAAGTTTTTGCATTTTACTCTGATCCAAACCTGAGGCGGGATTCGAACCCGCAACCTTTGGGTTGCCAGGCAGGCACTTTACCCACCTGGCTAGCCCGGTCGGCTTGTGGGGGATACCGACTAACAGATTAACCAGAGCCACAGGCAGAGGTGAAAATGATTTTTGCACTGCTTCTATTTGAACATGCAGTAGCCTGGAAAACTAAGTGTCAGGATTTCAGGCCCTGCTGTGGGTCATCATGAAACAAGTAAATACACTGACTGTGTTAGAGTAACTAAGAGTAAGAAAACGGGCAAGAACACTTGCATGTATACTAATGCTAGGAGCATATATAAATTTGAAGTACTGATTAAGTCATCAAATGCAGACACTATAAGATAACAGAGATATAGTATCACTCAGTCATAAGCAATGCTGAATTTGAATATGGGGAGTACTGTGTATACAGGAAGGAAGGACAGGACAGGAGGGGTTATGCTCTTAGTTAACAAGCATATTAAATCTAAGGCAATGCATCCAGTCAACATGGATGACCACTGCAATGCGGAGAAAGTCTGAGGTAATATAAGGTCTGGAGAAACAAAATTGAGAGTAGGAGTGTGTTATACATAGCCAAGTGGTCAGCAGCGGGAGTGCAGTAGCACACGTTCTTTGAGAACACCGGGTTCAAGCCTCTGACTACTAAATACAGTTGATCTGCCAAACGGCACTGGACCAGCGTGACAGATTATGGTCCATTTCCCTCAACATGAATTGTTGAGGAGGCATCCATCCTGTAGTGGGTTGATAATTGCTGCAGATTGTGTTTTTTTTTTTTTTTTTAGACTTAATGACTATGATGAATATATCAAACAGCTAGGCAAGGAAACTGAGTGGCCGAGTAAATCAGAATGTCTTATAATGGGCTATTTTAACTTTCCAGATGTTAAATAGAATTTGTGGATTGGTCACTCACACACTAGTAAACGTTTTTAGATTTCTTGGATGACTATTTTCTACAGCAGCATGTAGACATGCAACAAGAGGAAGAAATACTTATGATCTGGTATCAAAAATGATTCTTCGTGCATTAAGAACAGGAGACACTGCTTCTACAGGGAGGGATACACTTAAATAAAAAGGGTGCAAGAAATTTGCTGATGCTATCGAGGCAGTGTTAGGTGGGTCAGAAAACTGCTATCCTGGGGGGGGGTTGTTGTTGTTGCTTGGTTTTTTAGGAGCATTAGCAACTAAGGCCATATTGTTCCGGGGGATATGCAGTGGTCATTCCTGACTTTTCCGCATCATCCGTATTTGGTGGTCACGGGCTCGAAAACCCCAGTCTAATCAAGAAGAGTGTGCTATGCACTACTGCTCCTGCCCACCTGGCTACGGAGGTGCCTATCCTGGGGGGAATCAAAGACTAAAAGATTAACAGTAGCCACAGGCAGAGGCGAAACTGATTCTTGCACTGCTTCTGTTGAAATGAGCAGCATCCTAGAAAGTTGCTGGGGATTACAAGAGCTGCTGGGAATCATCATGGAATAAGTAAATACATGGGCTGTGTTAGGATAATTAAGAGTAAGAAAGAACAGGTGCCTGTGTACTTGCATGTACACCAATGCTAGAAGTATAGTAAATAAATTTAATGAATTTGAAGTGCTGTTCAAGACATCAAAGGCAGATAGTGTTGGGATATCAGAGACATGGTGTCACACAGATATAAGCAATGCGGAAATGGAATTTGGAGAGTACAATGTGTACAGAAAGGATAGACAAGTTAGGAAGGGAGGAGGGGCAATGTTGTTAGTTAAGAAACACAAAATCTAACGAAATGCATACAGTTAATAAGGGTGGACAGTGTAATGTTGAGTCAGTTTGGTGTGACATAAACACTGGAAAAGGAAAAATGAGAGTAGGAGTGTGTTATAGGGCTAATTGATGAGTACAATGAACAGTTGTGCAGAGAAATAGAGTGGCCAGTAAATAAGAATGTCATGTAATGGGGGATTTTAAATTTCCAGATATTGACTCGAACTTGTGGAATGGTCACTCGCACACTAACAAGACTTTTGTGGATTTATTGGAGGACTGTTTTCAACAGCAACATCTTCGAGGGCAACCAAAGGGAGTAATACTCTTGATCTGATTATCAGCAGTGATTATTCATACATTAAGAATTTGCAGATAAAGGAACCACTAGGTGGCAGTGATCACAGTGTGCTGATGCGGGATTTACTTTTTTTTTTTTTTTTTTCTTTTGTAGTTGTTGGCGCATCAGCTTCTGTGGCCATAATGCACATCCCAAGGTTTTTTGCAGTTTCGAACCAGCGACCTTTGCGTTGCCAGGCAGGCACTTTACCCACCCGGCTAGCCCGGTCGGCCGGGATTTACTTAAAGATGTGACTACCATCGAGGGTAAAGGGAAGGGTTTTTGTTTTCCTGAAGGTGACTACAGTGGTCTCAGGCAGTTTTTAAATTCTGTATAGTGGGATCAACCAATGATGTTACTAATGGTGAATTCTAAATGGGAAGCCTTCAGGGACTTAATCTTGAAGGCTACTAGACTTTTCATACCAACTAAGAAATACTGTTCAAGGATCAGGCATAAATGGATGTCAGATGAATTAACGAGGCTCGTGGCAGAGAAAAAAAATCCATGCGATTGATATAAATTATGAGGCGACACAGAAGCCTATGGCAGATACAAGCTAGTCTGCAATCAAGTCACTTAGGAGGTTAGGCAGATTACGAGAAATCTTTGGCAAAGGATGCAAAGAAAAACAATAAAGAATTCTTTACTTATGTGAACTCTAGAAAGAAGGGGATGAATCAGATTGGTCAACTTAAGAATGTTCGTTCAACTATCGATGATCCTGCTCAAATAGCTGATAAACTGAATGAATGTTTTGCATCTACATTCACACGAGGAGTTATTCAATAATGGGAATGGCAGAAGTTTATCAAACTCTTAGAAGGAGTTATGTTATTTTGTAATAACTGAGAGCAAAATGGAGAAAAAATTGTTGAAGTTAAACATAAAAAAAGCACCGGGGGGGCAGATGTAATCTATCCAGTCATATTGAAGGAGTAGCAAGGGAAGTAAGCAAACTATTAGCCATAATTATGTTGTATGGTTTTTAGGAGCATTAACAACTCAGGCCATATTGCTCCAGGATATGCGGTGGTCATTCCCTGACCTTTCCGCATCCTCCGTATTTGGTGGTGACGGGCTCGAACCCCGGTCTAATCAAGAAGCGTGTGCTTCGCACTGCTGCTCCTTCCCACCTGGCTAAGCCATAATTATGAGAGCATCCATAGGGTCAGGTGAGGTCCCTGTGGACTGGAGATTTGCAAATGTATCCCCAATTCACAAAGGGGGTGCAGCAGCAAAGGGTGAAAAAATAATTATAGACTTAATAACATAAAGTACTACATATGGGAAACAGCAACCCCAGAGCAACGTATCAACTCTGTGGTACTACACTGAGAGTGGTAGAGAATGAAAGGGACCTGGGGGTGGTTGTGCAGGCAGAT
Organism: Mastigoproctus giganteus; assembly: GCF_048544385.1. Lineage (NCBI taxonomy): Eukaryota > Metazoa > Arthropoda > Arachnida > Uropygi > Thelyphonidae > Mastigoproctus > Mastigoproctus giganteus. Next base: position 75,420,355 of record NC_143579.1, read on the forward strand.
ATAAAGTTTTCTGAGCAGTGCCGACGGGCTGCAAGAGTAGCTCATGGTGTATTGTCGAAGATATATAGGAATTTTTCTAGCAGGGATAAGGAGGTGATTATTTCCTTGTATAAGACAATGGTCAGACCGCACCTAGAGTACTGTATACAGGTCTGGAGGCCTCATTTCAAGAAGGATGTAGAGATGCTGGAACGAGTACAGAGAAGGGCAACAAGATTAATGAATGGAACAAAGGGGTGCTCTTACGAAGAAAGGCTTACGTTTTGCAAATTACAGTGTCTGGATACTAGGCACCGGCGAGGTGATCTGATAGAGGTGTATAAAGCCTTGAATGGTTTGAGCATGCTCAGTGCTGATGGGATTCTTCCCGTTGCTCAGAATAATCACCTGAGAGGGCATAAATTCAAATTGAGGAAAGACAGATGTAGGATAGACGTGAGGAAATTTGCCTTTAGCCAGCGGGTGGTTGGTTGCTGGAATAGACTTCCATTTCTTGTCGTGGAAGTTGATAGCCTAAATAAGTTTAAGGCTCAGCTGGACAGGTATTTCGAACGAACAGAGGGGTGAAGTGGAAGTGGTTATTTTTTATTTTTTTATTTATTTATTTTTTTTTTTTTGGCTGATGCTGTATAAGCTTGCTTTCTTGCATCAAATGCCTCTACTAATGCTAAGACCTGTTAGTTTAACTTCTGTTCCAGGGAAAATAATGGAGTCACTGGTTAAAGAGGTGATACAGGATCACCTAGACAAGACTGCAGCAAAAAGTTGAAAAAAGCAAAGTACTTGTCTGACAAATTTGATTAAATACTATGATTTGGTCACAAAGAAACTGAATGTAAAAAATAATTTTGATATCATATACTTTTTTTTTTTTTTTATGTGAACCCCAAACACGAGAGGTATTAGAACCTATAGTACTTAGTACCGTGCTTGGGTTTGAGGTTAAGAAGACGAAAGAAGATATTTGTTGACATTGGACTTGAACTTCTGTAGATTGTAATTTTCAGGAAATACGTATGAAGGAAGGTTGTTCCAGAAAACGGCAGTTCAATGAATAAATGAGGAAGATGAAAAGTTGGTTCTGTGGGTGAAGTTGGACAGTAAATGGATGTTGGCTAGTAGCGGCACATGTTCGGACTGTTTTGAAAGAGAGAGCAGGAATTATAGAAGCCAATTCAGAAGAACAGTGCTCATGGAAGTATCTCTAGAAGAGGCATGCAGCAGAAACAGTGCGTCTATGAGAAAGCGAGTGGAGAGACTCTGTTAGAGATGAATCATTAATTAACCTAACTGCCCTCTTCTGAATGGAATCAAGAAGCCTGAGAGAGGCTTTGGGGGCACCACCCCATATGTGGGAACAATATTCCATGGCAGGGCGGATTTGCGATTTATACAGAGTGAGCAGCTGTTTGGAAGAAAAGTAACGCCGAGAGTGAAAGAGAAAAACCAAGTTTTTTTAGATGCAGAGGAAGCAATATTTGTAATGTGCTTGTGCCAAGAGAGATTAGAAGTCAGGGTAATCCCCAAGAGAGATATATCATTTTGCCTAGAAATCGGAGTGTCACTAAAGATAAGCATAGGAGCAGAAGAATCCTTTTTGCGAGATATAAGACAAGACTGAGTTTTAGAAGGGGTGAAATCAACTAAGTTGTCTTTGCCCCACTGGAGAATTACCTGAAGATCGGCATTTAAGGAATTGGTAGCAGATTTTCGAGAAGTTGAAGCTGATTGGGCAGGACAAGGTTTCTCAAAATGGAAAGTTGAATGCAATGTGCTATCATCGGCAAAACTAGGGATAGGACTTCCAGTCAATGGCAGAAGGTCATTGATATACAAGAGGAAAAGAGTGGGGGAAAGAACTGAACCTTGGGGGACACCGGCATTAGTGGACAAGTTAGATTTCAGGAAAGATTTTGATGGTGTTGGACATGGACGACTACTGTACAAATTGGAGCAGTATGGCATTAAGGGCAGGTTGCTGGTATGGATAATGGCATGGTTGAGTGGGAGAAGACAAAGAGTGATAATCAATGGACACTGCTCTTTGGTGTCTAATGGTATTAGTGGATTCCGCCAGGGTTCAGGGCTGGACTCGTTGTTTTGTGTGTTTATCAATGATATCAATGAAGATATATCACGCTTAATCTCCAAGTTTGCAGATGATAAAGGTTGATAGGGTTGTTGTTATGACAGTAAAGACAGTATGCTACTGCAACAGGATCTAGAAAAGTTGGGCAGATGGGCTGAGAAGTGGCAACTGAAGTTTAATATTGACAAATGCAAAGTACTGCACATGGATAGCAGTAACCCATGTAAAACATACCAACTGTGTGGTGCTACACTCAGGGAGTGTGAAGAATGAAAAAGAACTAGGGGTAATTGTGCGGTGAGATATGAAGTTCTCTGAGCAGTGCAGATTTTTTTTTTTTTTTTTGTTTTATGAAAACTCCAAACGAGAGGTATTAGAACTTATAGTAGTTAGTACTGTGCTTGGGTTGGAGGTGGAGAAGATGAAAGAAGATATTTGTTGACATTATACTTAAATTTCTGTAGACTAATTTTCAGGAAATACGTATGAAGGAAGGTTTTACCAGAAAACTGCAGATGAACGAATATACAGGGAAGATGAAAAATTGGTTCTGTCTGTGAGTTTGAAGTTGGACAGTAAATGGATGTTGGCTGGTGGTGGCACGTGTTCAGACTGTTTTGAAAGAGAGAGCAGGAATTATAGAAGCCAATTCAGAAGAACAGTGCCCATGGAAGTATCTGTAGAAAAGGCATGCAGCAGAATCAGTACGTCTATGAGACAGAGAGACTCTGTTAGAGATAAGTCATTAATTAACCTAACTGCCCTCTTCTGAATGAAAACTAGGAGCCTGAGAGAAGTTTTGTGGACACCACCCCAGATGTGGGTACAAAATTCCATGGTAGGCCAGATTTGCGATTTGTACAGAGTGAACAGCTGTTTGGAAGAAAAGTAACGCAGAGAGCAAAAGAGCAAACCAAGTTTTTTGGATGCAGTGGAAGCAATATTTGTAATGCGCTTGTGTCAATAGAGATTAGAAGTCAGAGTAACCTCCAAAAGAGATAAATCAACTTGCCTAGAAATCTTATATCTCACAAAAATCCTTTTTGTGAAATATAAGACAAGACTGAGTTTTAGAAGGATTGAAATCAACTAAGTTGTCTTTGCCTCACTGGAGAATTACCCGGAGATTGGCAATTAAGCAACTGGTAGCAGACATTCGATACATTTAATCTGATTGAGCAGGACAAGGTTTCTCAAAAAGCGGAATGCAATATGCTATCATCGGCAAAAGTATGGATAGTATTTTCAATCAAAGGAAGAAGGTCATTAATATGCAAGAGGAAAAGAGTGGGAGGAAAGAACTGAACCTTGGGGGACACCAGCATTAGTGGAGAAGTTAGAAGAGAAAGAGCCATCTACCATCACCCTCATTGAGCGATCAGAGAGAAAACTGGATAATCAATTAGAAAAAAACAGTTGGCAAACCATAAGATGGAAGCTTGTTTAGAAGACCTTTATGCTAAACACGATCGAAAGCCTTTGAGATATCACGAGCAACTCCTTGGGTTTCACTGAACTTTTCCATTGAATTTGTCCATAAATGGGTAACATAAGCCAGAATATCACCAGTGGATCGACAGTGATGGAATCCATACTGGCAATCGTTGATCAGATAGAAGGTTTCTAGGTAGCTTGAGTTGGAGGTTAATTTATTTCTCAATTACTTTAGAAAGAGTAGAAGTAATTGCAATGGGACGATAATTGGATGGGATGTATTTGTCACCATTTTTAGGAACTGGCTGGATATGAGCAACTTTCCAAGTAGAAGGAAAAACACCTTTGGAATAAGAAAGCGAAAAAAGGTGGCAAAGGACAGGAAATACACAGGGGCACAGGAGCACAGCTTTTGAGAACAAGCGGATAAATACCATCAGGACCCAGACCTTTCTTAGCATCAAGATTTGTCCAAATCCTTCTGATATCCTTTTGACAGAAGACCACAGGCAGCATTGAATGGAGCATGTTGGGAATGTTGGGAGGAGTTTTACCAAGGGGAATTTTAATACATGAGTTGGAAGAAAAATGGGATACTAGCACATCAGCTCTATCCTTGGCTGAAGTGACAATAGAACCATCTGGTTTTGACAGAGGTTAGAGCAGAGATGGGCAAAAGTTGGGGCCAATAGCTTTGGCAAGAGACCAGAATGCTCAACTACCATTAGGGCAAGAAGCAAGTTTTCGACTCTTAGCCTGTTTAAAATCTAGTTTGGCCTGATTAAAAACTGCTTTATAATTGTTGCAAGCTTTGGCTTTAGCAGAAAATAAAACTGAAGAATTCGAAACAAGCCAATTACGATATGCAACATTCTTCTCTCAAACCGCCTTAGCACATTTATTGGAAAACCAAGGTTTAGATAAAGGATGAGATTTTAATGGGGAGTGTGGAATAAAGGATTCCATTCCTACAAGAATAATTTCGCTGAAATGATCTAAGAAAATGATGACATCAGAAGTTTTAAACAGTAATCCGACCCAGGAAAAGAAGAAAAGAAATCTTGTAGGTCATCCCATTTTGCAATTCTTGTAATGCCAAACAACACGAGGCTGGGAATAGCCATGAGATAAAGGCTCCATTGGAGAAGAGACAATCACCAAGTTTTGATCTGAGGTGCCTAAAGGACCACTCACTTCGACCGTGTACTTAGAAGGGTTGTTTGTGAGAAAAAGATCAAGCGTGTTGGCTGTATGGTTAGGATTGTCTGGTATTCTGGTAGGTAAAAGAACAATCTGTGTGAGGTCAATAGTAATGCAAAAGCCTCAGCATCTCAACCAGCTGGGTCTGTGTGACTAGAGAATGGAAGCCAGATGGAGTTGTGAACATTAAAATCAACAAGGAAAATTACTTCACTGTTAGGAAAGTTGGACTGGAGAAAGTCAAGCTGTAAAGGGAGGAAGTCAAAGAGCTCCAAGTGATTGGTGGAGTTGGGAGAATAGTAGAGACAGCAGATGAATTTAATACAATGAGGTAGACAGATTTTAAGCCAGAGAAGATCTAAGAGAGGAGATTCCAAATTATCAAGTCTCTGACAGGGTATATCGGAATGGACATATGCACAAGTACGACCTTTAAGGGGAAAAGAATCATACAGCGAATAATTTGGGCAACTGAGATGAGCAGTGGTTGAATCAACCGATAACTGAGATTCTGTCAGAAAAAGTACTTTGGGTTTGGCAGACTGTAAGCGGAAATGGATATCGCTGAAATTAGAACTGAGGCCATGTATATTTGTGAAATGAACTAGGAAGTGTTTGGGAGGTTTAGATCTTTTTGCAGATAAGCTTGCTCTATTAGTTTGACAATTCATGGTGTATTCAAAAATAAGAAAAAGTGAGGGAGTGGGAACAAGTTGTAAGAAGTGGTGAAATTATTGGATATGGTGTACACACGGCAAGAATATATCCAGAAACTCGACATAACATGGCCTGTGCTGCCAGAGCAGGTCATGGAGTTTTGTCAATGATATATAGGAATTTTTCTAGCAAAGACAAGGAGGTGATTACCCCTTGGTATAAGGCGTACAGGTCTGGATTCCTCATTTTCGGAAGAATGCAGAGTTGCTAGAACGAGTACAGAGAATGGCAACAAGATTGATGAGAGGAACAAAAGGGTTCTCTTATGAGGAGAGGCTTAAATTCTGCAAGTTGCAGACTGTGGAGACTAGGAACCTGCGAGGTGATCTGATTGAGGTGTATAAGGCCTTGAATGGCTTGAGCAGGCTCAGTGCTCACGGGATTCTTCCACTTGCTCAGATTAAGAACATGAGGGGGAGACAGATTCAAACTGAGGAAAGACAGTGTTAGAATAGATGTGCAGAAGATTACCTTTAGCCAGTGGGTAGTTGATTGCTGGAACAGACTTCCATCTGTTGTTGTGGAAGCTGATAGTTTAAATAAATTTATGGCTGAACTAGACAAATATTTGGAGTGACCTTATAATAAGCTTGCTTTTTTGCATCATATATTTTTTTTTTTTTTTTTTTTATGTGAACCCCAAACGCGAGAGGTATTAGAACCTATAGTACTTAGTACCGTGCCTGGGTTGGAGGTTGAAAAGACGAAAGAAGATATTTGTTGACTTTGGACTTGAACTTCTGTAGATTGTAATTTTCAGGAAATATGTATGAAGGAAGGTTGTTCCAGAAAACGGCAGTTGAATGAATAAATGAGGAAGATGAAAAGTTGGTTCTGTGGGTTTGAAGTTGGACAGTAAATGGATGTTGGCTGGTGGCGGCACGTGTTCGGACTGTTTTGAAAGGGAGAGTGGGAATTATAGAAGCCAATTCAGAAGAACAGTGCTCATGGAAGTATCTGTAGAAGAGGCATGCAGCAGAAACAGTGCGTCTATGAGAAAGCAAGTGGAGAGACTCTGTTAGAGATGAATCATTAATTAACCTAACTGCCCTCTTCTGAATGGAATCAAGAAGCCTGAGAGAGGTTTTGGGGGCACCACCCCAGATGTGGGAACAATATTCCATGGCAGGGCAGATTTGCGATTTATACAGAGTGAGCAGCTGTTTGGAAGAAAAGTAACGCCAAGAGCGAAAGAGTATATGCCTCAACTAATGCTAAGAATCTGCAGGTAAAAGACCCACTGTGTGGCAGCTATCACAGTGTATCACATATGGAATTTAATTAAAGACATAAATATTGTCAAGGATAAAGAGAAAGACTTTTGCAAGGGTGACTACAGTTGTGTCAGAATGTTTTTAAATTTTATGTATTGGGACCAACTGATGATGTTTCCAACAGAAAATGGGAAGCAATCAAGGAAGTAATTATAGCAGCTGCTAGGCTTTTCATACCAATGAAGTAATACTTTTTTTTTTTTTTTTTTTTTTTAATATGAAAACCCCAAACATGAGAGGTGTTAGAACCTATAGTACTTAGTATTGTGCTTGGGTTGGAGGTTGAGAAGATAAAAGAAGATATTTGTTGACTGTTCAAGGTTTAGACTTAAACGGATATAAAATGAACCATTGAGACATGTGGCAGAGAGTTTTTATATGCCTGGGATGCATGTAAATTATCAGTTGATACAGAAGCTTATACAATAGGGCCTCAACTTACGATGACTTTGGCATCCGATATTCTCAGGAACTGATATACCATCTATACGATATTTTATTTTAAGGACTGATGATATTTGCAGATACCGATGGCTTTCTGATTTAGCTGGAAAAATTCATGGGTGGAAATTTTCAGACATGTGGAGCACGGAACATCACTCGTATGATCGTCCTCAGCCAATTAGCATCTTTGTTAATGTTCAACAACATTATCGTTCAACATGTGGCATGCAGAACATCACTCGTACGATTGTTTCAGATCTATGATGATCTGAAACTTCAAGCTCCATCAACCAGTGGCAGTGCTGTGTGCTTTGAAGACTTTAAAGCCAGCAGAGGCTGGTTCTAGCGCTTCAAAAAAAGGGGCAAGTATCAAGTGTTGAAAGGCATGGGGAGGCATCCAGTGCTGATAATAAAGCAGCTGAGACATTTAAAATTGAATTCCAAGAGTTAGTTGATCATGAGGGTTGTCTTCCCCAGCAGGTTTTTAACATTTACGAAATCGGCCTCTTATAGAAGCAAATGCCCAGGAACATGTACATCACTACGGATGCGGCTAGTTTATGAAAGCGAACCTATGAAAGATAGGCTTGCTCTTCTGTTGGGTGCCAATGCCTCTTGAGATTTTAAGCTGAAGCCTTTACTTGGGTATAACTCTAATACCCCCATATTATTTAAACAACAAAAGGGTGACAAATGCATGCTGGGAGTGTTTTGGAGCAGTAACAAGGCCTAGGTTACAGGATATGTCTTCAATGAATGGGAGCTTGAAGTTTTCTGTCCTTCAGTGAAGAGTTATCTTGAGAAAAATAAGCTTCCTGTGAAGGCACTGCTCCTGCCAGATAATGCACCAGGCCATGATCTCAACCTTGTTCAAATCTCTTCAGGTACAATTTGACTTTATTCAAGTCAAATTTTTTGCCACCCAACACCACTCCTCTTCTTCAACCAAACCAGCAAGTTATTGCAAACTTAAAGAAAATCTACACCACGAAAATGTTCGCAAGTTGCTTTGCAGTGGCCTCTGGTGAAAATGCTCTCACCCTCAAAGATTTTTGGAGGTTGAAGTTCAACATGCTGGACTGTGTGAGGCTGATTGTAAGTTCTTGGAATGATGTTTCCACCAGGTGCTTAAATTCAGCCTGGAAAAAGATCTGGCCTTTAATTATTCAGAACGCTGACAGTTTTGAAGATGATGGTACTTTGACATATGATACTGTCACTCTTGGTAAATTAATGGGTCTGGAGGTTGGCAAAGAGGATGTGGAGGACCTTATTGACGCTCATGGGTGTGAGCTAACAACAGAGGAGCTACAAGAGTTGGAGAAAATTACAGAGAGTAACACTGGACTTCAGGAAGCTACAAAAAAGTCGTCAAAATTGTATTTTAACATTTTCGTAATAAATTTTATTTTATTTTATAGTAAATCAGTTTTGTACATTTAGACAGTTTCTTTGCCAGTAGCAACAAAAGACTGAAAAGACGTGTGATGCTTGATATAGTCCCACCACCACTACGCCACCATTAATCTCCCACAGGAACTAGTAGTTGTTGGTGACTATTGTCAGAGAAACGGGGAACATGCTTTGTAAAAAGGATAAGTGGAATAGGACCAGGGTATGTCTGCCAGGGGCAAAGGTTGATGACGTTGTAGAGCGGATATCATCTTTTAAGGGCTCAAAAGGTGATATAGTTGTACACGTTGGCACTAATGATATTAAGAGTAGGAGACCGGCGGAATTAATTAGCAAGTACAAGTCAATGTTGAAAAAAAGCCGTGAATTAGGATTGAATTTGAAAGTGTCTGCAATTCTGCCCAGACACGATAGGAGGGAGTATATGATGAGAGCCTTGTCGATCAATTCGGCCCTGGAGGGATTGTGCAAGGCTCAAGGGGTAGAATTTTTTTCAGCCTGGACTGTACTTGTTAACAGGAGAGATTGCTTCTACAGGGATGGGATACACTTAAATAGAAAGGGTGCAAGAATTTTTGCTGATGCTGTCGAGGCAGTGTTATGTCGGTCGGAAAACTGCTAGTTGGGGGGGGATACAAGGACTAATAGATTAACAGTAGCCACTGGCAGAGGTGGAAGTGATTCTTGCACTGCTTCTATTGAAATGAGCAGAAGCCTGAAAAACAAGATGCAGGATATTTCAGAGACTGCTGGGAGTCATTGCGGTACAAGCAAACACATGGGTTGTGTTAGGGTAGCTAAGAATAGAAACAGGTGCATGTATACCTGCGTGTACACCAATGCTAGGAGTTTGGTAAATAAATTTGAGGTATTGCTCAAAACATCAAAGGCAGATATTGTTGGGATATCAGAGACGTGGTGTCACACAGATATAAGTAATGCGGAACTGGAATTTGGGGAATACAATGTGTATAGAAAGGATAGACAGGACAGGAGGGGAGGAGGGGTTATGCTATTAATTAATAAACACATAAGGTCCAAGGAAGTGAAGCCAGTCGACATCGATGGACAGGGCAGTGTCAAGTCAGTTTGGTGTGACATAAGCATAGGGAAATCAAAATTGAGAGTAGGAGTGTGCTATAGGCCTAATGACTCTGATGAGTATAATAAGATATTGTACAGGGAAATAGAGTGGGCCAGTAAATCAGAGAGTCTTATAATGGGGGATTTTAATTTCCCAGATATTGACTGGAATTTGTGGGTTGGTCACTCGCACACTAGCAAGGCTTTTGTGGATTTATTGGATGATTGTTTTCTACATCAGCATGTTCGTGAGGCAACAAGAGGGAGCAATACTCTTGATCTGATTATCAGTAGTGATTCTTCATGCATTAAGAATCTGCAGATAAATGAACCACTAGGTGGCAGTGATCACAGTGTGTTGAAGTGGGATTTACTCAAGGAGGTAACTACCATCAGAGGTAAAGGGAAGGGTTTTTGTTTTCGTAAAGGCGACTATGATGGTCTGAGACAGTATTTAAATTCTATACAGTGGGACCAACTGATGATGTTACCAACAGCGAACTCAAAATGGGAAGCATTCAAGGAACTAATCTTGGAGGCTACCAGGCTTTACATACCAACTAAGAAATATTGTTCAAGGTTTAGGCCTAAATGGTTGTCAGATGAACTAATGAGGCAGGTGGCAGAGAAGAAAAATGCATGGGATACATACAAATTAATGGGTGCCATGGAAGCCTATGATAGATATAAGTTGGTCTCTAACCAAGTCACAAAGGAGATTAGGCAGGCAAAGGCAGACTACGAAAAATCCTTGGCAAAGGATGCAAAGAAAAACAGAAAAGAGTTCTTTACATATTTAAACTCGAGAAGGAAAGGGATGAATCAGATTGGTCCACTGGATATTGATGGTTCAACAGTTGAGGATCCTGCTCAGGTGGCTAACAATCTAAACGAGTATTTTGCATCTACATTCACGCATGAGGAGTTATTCAGGAAGGAGAATGATGTAGGTAAAGTAAACATTGGCAGTGAGCTGGATGATTTTGTAATAACTGAGAGGAAAGTGGAGGAAAGATTGTTGAGGATAAACATAAAAAAGGCACCTGGGGTGGATGGGATCTATCCAGTTATATTAAAGGAGGCAGCAAAGGAAGTCAGAAAACCCCTAGCCATAATTATGAGAGCTTCTTTGGACTCAGGGGAGGTACCCATAGACTGGAGATGTGCAAATGTAACCCCAATTCACAAAGGAGGATCAAAGGCTGACACAAGTAATTATAGACCTGTTAGTTTAACTTCTGTTCCAGGTAAGTTAATGGAGGCACTGGTTAAAGAAGCACTGCAGGATCATCTAGACAAGAATTCAGTTATAGCTCAGACGCAGCATGGTTTTGTTAAGGGCAGGTCTTGCCTGACCAATTTGATTGGATACTATGATGTAGTCACAAAAGAACTGGATGCAGGGAATAACTTTGATATTATATATATTGGATCTTAGAAAGGCTTTTGATACCGTTGCACATGGAAGACTGCTGCACAAATTGGAGCAGTGTGGCACTGGAGGCAAATTGCTGCTATGGATAAGGGGATGGTTGAGTGGCAGAAGACAGAGAGTGGTAATCAATGGACACTGCTCAAAGTGGACTTCCTCAGGGTTCAGTGTTGGGTCCGTTGTTGTTTTCGGTGTTTATGAATGATGTTGATGATGGGATATCAAGTTTAATGTCCAAGTTTGCAGATGATACAAAGGTTGGCAGGGTTGTTAAGGACACTACTGACGCTATGCTGCTGCAACAGGATCTGGAAAGGTTGAACAGATGGGCTGAGAGGTGGCAAATGAAGTTTAACATTGACAAATGTAAAGTACTACATATGGGAAACAGTAACCCTAGAGCAACGTATCAACTCTGCGGTACTACACTGACAGTGGTGGAGAATGAAAAAGACCTGGGGGTAATTGTGCAGGCAGATATGAAGTTCTCTGAGCAGTGCAGACGAGCTGCAAGAGTAGCTCATGGTGTCTTGTCAATGATATACAGGAATTTTTCTAGCAGGGATAAGGAGGTGATTATTCCCTTGTATAAGGCAATGGTTAGGCCACATCTTGAGTACTGTATACAGGTCTGGAGGCCTCATTTCAAGAAGGATGTAGAGCTGCTGGAACGGGTACAGAGAAGGGCAACAAGATTAGTGAATGGAACAAAGGGGTGCTCTTACGAAGAAAGTCTTAAGTTTTGCAAATTACAGAGTCTGGAGACTAGGCACCAGCGAGGTGATCTGATAGAGGTGTATAAGGCTTTGAATGGTTTGAGCATGTTCAATGCCAAAGGGATTCTTCATCTTGCTCAGAATAATCACCTCAGAGGGCATAAATTCAAATTGAGGAAGGACGGATGTCGGATAGATGTGTGGAAATTTGCCTTTGGCCAGCGGGTGGTTGGTTGGTGGAACCGACTTCCATCACTTGTTGTTGAAGTTGATAGCCTAAACAAATTTAAGGCTCAACTGGACAGGTATTTCGAACGAACGGAGGGGTGAAATGGGAGTGGGTTTTTTTTTTTTTTTTGGCTGATGCTGAATAATCTTGCTTTCTTGCATCATATGCCTCTACTAATGCTAATGCTAATTTCATCAGCTCTGCACTTCAAGTCTGTTTTTTATTTGTTTTTTTTTATTTTAAGATATTTTATGACTATTTATTAAGTAATCTTTATAAAAAAAAACTCATTTTTAATGTAAAAATGAAGTATAACATGAAAGAAATACTTATTTTCTGTGTTGTTGGGGAACAATTACAGGAAATCAATGTATTATTGGTTTCAACTTACAATATTTTCAGCATACAATGAGTTTTGTGGAACGAATTACCATCAGATGTTGGGGCCCCAATGTATATATATATGTTAAATGAGTAATACGGTAGGTAATCGTTAATATTCTGAAATTAATATAATGAATTTATGGGCTAGTGCCATTGGGGTGGCAATAGATACACTATGCCCATAATGCAATAATATACTATATTATTGCATTATGGGGAAGATTATAGCAAGAGAATTATATTAAGAGAAATACCTAGATAAATCTATGGAAAACGTATAGGTGAAGTATGTTACATATATACAAAGGATAATATACAAAACTTATTGTTGTATATCTACACTCTGCGGCCAACCGCCCAAATTGAAAGGAAAATACAACAATAAGGGATTCTGTTTCCGTAATAATCAATATGCACTAAGGCAAATCAATTTTTAGGTTGTATAACATATAATAGAATTTTGGATAATATAAAGTATAATAGAATTTTGAGCTTATATAGCAAATAATATAATTTTGAATTATCTAGAATATAATAGAAATTAAGAAAATATTTTTTTACACTACATAGTGCACATTGATCATAGTTGACCCAACAGAGAATGAAGGATCTGAGGTTGAAAATTAAACCAAGAATAAAGCAGATTTACCATGTCTAAGCAGATAAACCAAGTGTAGACTTTACTCTAGTCAAAAAGGAAATGCCGTGGTGTGAAAGGTACGCCCCTCTAGTGAGAATTGAAAGGTGACAACCTGTGTATTTGATGAAGTAAATCATGTGCTTGCAATGCCAGTAATTAGCCAATTAATTATTGAACTAAGTTTTAATGTAATTATGGTGCAGTCACAGCATGGATTTATTTTTGGGGCAGTCTTGTCTGACCAATTTAATTGGATACTATGATGCAGCAACAAAAGAACTGGATGCAAATGATAATTTCGATATCACATACAGGCAGTTCTCGCTTTATGAGTTCTTCAGTTTATAAGTTTTTTTTGCCCAAGTATCAACAAAATCGAAAATATGAACATTAATTGCAAAAAATGAATGTTAAACATTCATAAATACCACATTCCAAACCACATGTGTAGCTATACAATACAGTGTACCCCACTTTACGATATTAATCAGTTCCAGAGACACCATCGTATCGTTAAAATATTGTAATGTGAACCCAATAACACAGTTTTTTGGTAATTCGTTTCAAGATCTCGGAAGTTGAAAATTTCTCTGTATAACTAAGCTATTTATCTCTCTAAAATGTCATTTTTAAGGTCATAAGCATGACCTTAAGGCAATATAAAAGGTCATGAGTGTGGTTTGTAAATTGTATTAGTTACCAATTCAAATCATTAAAATGCACTACACTTTCATCATTATCATATGTTCCATTATAAGAATCGATTTTAACCACCTTTGTGATATTTTTCTAAAGCACATTTCTGGAGGTCACGACCATAAAACAATAAAAACAAGTTGCACTTTACGGTTTATTGGGCTTTTCTGTTACTGCAAGCAATTATAAATGGGTAGTAAACTCGACCTTCTTGCATTTGCAAAAATACTGATAGCGAGAATTGTGTGGTTTTTTACGTTATTATGGTGAAATGTGTTTGCCCTTTACTGAAATCTTCAATCGTATAAAAAACATAAATAAATTTTCAGAATCTTCTCCTCATTCCCTTTTTTTTTTTATGAAAACCCCAAACACGAAAGGTATCAAAACCTATAGTACTTAGTACCATGCATGGGTTGAAGGAGAATTATGGGGGGGGGGGGATGCCGGAAACTTTGCTCTAGAGACTAAACATGGGTTTCCCCACTTCAAGCCTCCAATAAGCAAAGTGGTGGTATTTCACCGATTGATGAAAGTCATCTACCACCTACTTTTTTTAAAGCTTCGTAAACTTGTTACGCCACACAAATCGTGTTAGTTGCAATTTGTGTGTGCCGTTAAAAAATGCTTATGCATGCTATTGAAATTTATAATTAAAAGAAAAGATTATCTTGGAAACAAACGCCTCTTGAAACATTTCTGGAGAAGACGACTCCTTGTACAACAAACCAACGAGTGCCAAGGCAACAATGAGTGATCAACAAGTGTACATTTAGTCGATGATGACGAAAATTCTTTAACATTTGTAAGTCATATATAATTTCTCTATTATTATAATTTGCTTGGTTATTTAGGCTATGTTTTCATTTCTTTCGATAAATCAATCATTGTTTAAATATAAACTAATTAGCTAACTAATTTCATTGTCCAATATTTATTAATGACATTGATATGTCTAAATTTTCAGATGATAAAAAAGTTGGTTGGGTGGTTGAGAGTAATAACAGTGAGCTACTGCAAGAAGATATAGAAAATTAAAGACTGTCAGAAAAAGATACCAATTAACATACCAACTGTGTGGTACTACACTCAGGGTAGTGGAAAATGAAACAGACCTTGGGGTCAGTGTGCAGTCAGGTATGAATAACCCTGAGCAATGCTGATAGGCTGCCAGATCAGCCCATAGGGTTTTGTCAGTGATACACAAAAAACTTTGTTAGCAGGGATAAGGAGGTGTTATCCCTTTGTACAAGGCCATGGCTAGGCCCATCTTGAGTACTGTATACAGGTCTGGAGGCATCACTTTAGGAAGGATGTAGATCTGCTGGAATGGGTGCAGAATAATCCATTCCAGAGACACCATTGTATTGTGAAAATATCATAATGTGAACCCAATAACGCATTGTTTTTTGGTAATTTGTTCCAAGACCTCGGAAGTTAAAATTTCTTCTTACCGCACTCCTTAGTGTCCATAAGATCAATTTACAAAATGCTGTATGCACACAAATTCAATACAGGAAATTTATGTCAAATTAGAACAACACAAAAAATCACTTCAACTAAAAGATGCAAAAACAAAACACATGGCCAACAGGTTAAAAAATGGTTCTTTTGGCTGAGGGGAAGGATCATGTCAGAGACAGTCGTAAGCCCACTATAAAGTGAAATAAGTAGGCACTAGTTAACATGATCAATGATTAGTGGAATCAGCACTTTATAAATAAAATTTCAAAAAAACCAATTCAAATCATTTAAGTGCACTGCACTGCACTTTCATCGTTATCATATGTTCAGTTATAAGAATCAATTTTGAATGCCTTTGTGATATTTTTCTAAAGCACATTATTATTATTAACCATAGGGTGCAAGGAAGCCTGAGGCTTATGCTGCACTAGACAAAACAAAAAAAAAAAAAAAAAATTTCTGAATTATCCCGAGAGAGAGAGAGAAAGTAGAAGGGAATCGCCAAGAAAGAGAAGAATGATGATATCCAGCTCATGACCCTGGGTGTGCCAAGCCCGTACTCACCAGATATGAGCCCCTGGAAGTCACTACCATAAAACAATAAAAAACAATTTGCAGTTTCCAGTTTATTCTGTTAGTGCAAATCTATTATAAGCATGTAGTAAACTCGATCTTATTGCATCTGCAATAATACTAATAGCTGTAATTCTGCAGATTTTTATGTTATTATGCCAAAATGTGCTTCCCCTTCCATAAAAATCTTCAATCATATAAAAAAAAAAATCAATTGCGCATCTCATCAAATAAATCCACATCTCACTTGCGTGTATCGTGTTAGCTGCAATTTGTGTGTGCCATGTTCTTTTTTATTGATTGCTTATCTTTTTTACTGTTTTAAATTTTGCAACCAAAAAATAAAAATAAAAAATGTCAGTGAACAGAAATATCAATTAGTTAGTATGTATATATTACAGTATTAATTAAGCTATGTATGTAAGCGTAAATTTATTTATATTTTGCTAACCTGTGGAAAATATTATTCCGACTTTCACATATCATTTAATTTTGTTAATTGGTAAGGTAATAAAGTGCTTTTATAGCCTGTGGATTCCTCCTATTTTCATTTATTAGAATTAAAATTCAATTCGCAAACGTGATCATAACAACCATCGCTTACTGCATATTATATAGTGAATGGTATTTTATCAATTGTAAAATAATAGGAGAAATTTATCTCAATATAATACGTAGAACACTTCTGTATGATACTCTCCAAAAATTAAAACAAAAAAATTGAAAAACTTACATTAGAGTAACAAATAGTTTAAAATCAATTTAATTTTTTAAACTATTTGTTACTCTAATGTAAGTTTTTCAATTTTTTTGTTTTAATTTCTGGAAAGTATCATACGGAAGTGTTCTATGTACTATATTGAGGTAAACTTCTCTTATTATTTTACAAAAATGATTTTTAATTATTTTTTTAAACTATTTGTTACTCTAATGCAAGTTTTTCGATTTTCTTATTATTTTACAAATATTGATATCAACGTAGAACATATTGAGCATTACAGCTCTGGTTCATACTATCTAGGTATTTTATTATGGAAAGTCCATCATAAGGTGATTTGATTGTACAGTGAACTAATTTTAAAGCGGGAGTCCAGGCGCCTCCGTAGCCAGGTAGGAAGGAGCAGCAGTGCGTAGCACACGCTTCTTGATTAGACCGGGGTTCGAGCCCGTCATCAGCAAATACGGAGGATGCGGAAAGGTCAGGGAATGACCACCGCATTTCCCAGAGCAATATGGCCTTAGTTGCTAATGCTCCTAAAAAAAAAAAACAAATAACAAACAATAATAACAAGTGGGAGTCCACTGTATTAACCTTCCAGATATTAATGGAACTTTTAGGATGATCACTCTCACAGCAGGACAATTTTCTGGATTTGTTGGATGACTGCTTTCTACAACAGCATGTTAGAGGGGCAGCAAGAGAAAGCAATACTCTAGAGCAGATTATCAGCAGTGACTATTCATACATTAAGACTTTCCAAATAAATGAACCACTGTAGCAAACATTGTAATCTATTGCAGGATTTACTTAAAGATTAACTGATGTCAGGAGTAAAGGGAAGTGATTTTACTTTCATAAAGGCGACTATAATGGCCTTAAACTGTTTTAAATTGTTTTCAGTGGGAACTAATGATGCTAACAGCTGTAAATTCTAAATCAGAAGTAGCTACTATACAATCACAGAAGCTACTAAACTTTTTATTCCAACAGTGAGATACTGTTTAAGGTTTAGAACTAAATGGATGTGAGATAAACTGATGAGACTAAAGGCAGACAAGAATAAACAGGATGATTATAAATTATCAGGGCACACAGAAACGTAGAGCAAGTACAAAGGAGTCAGCAATCAAGTCATAAGGGTATTAGGAAAGTTAAGACAGATGAGAATTCTTTGGCTGACAATGCAAAGAATTCTTTGTTTATGTTAACACTAGAATGAAAGGGATGGACTAGTTGGCCCACTACATATGATTGGCATTACTATTGTTAAGCCTCTTCAGGCCACAGACAAAATGAATAAATATTTTGCATCTATGTTCATATGTGAAGGAGCTTTTAGGGATAGGAATACCAAAAGTAACCAAGTTATAACTGCGAGCTAAATAATTTTGTGATAACTGAAAAGAAAATCGAAGAGAAATTGTTGAAGTTAAAATTAAACAAGCCATCTAGGGCTGATGGAATGTATCCAATTATATCAAAAGTAGCAGCAAGAGAGGTATACAAACTTTTGGTCATAATTATGAAAGCATACTTGGATTCATGGAATATTCATATAGACTAGAGATGTGCAAACGTTTCCCTAATCACATTAAGAGATCAAAGGGCGAAGTGAGTAATTACAGATTTTTAAGATCAACTTCTGTTCCAGAAAAAATAATGGAGTCAGCAACTAAAAGAAGTAAAACAGGAATGCAAATACAGTTATAATGATATCACAGCAAGGATATGTTAAGGGGAGTTCTTGTCTGATCAGCTATATGATTCATTAATAAAGGAACTGGATGAAAAAATTAACTCTGACATCAGTACATTAGCAAAGCTTTTATCTCTTCCATATGAAAGACTGCTGTACAATTTGGGGCAGTGTGGCACTGATGGTAAGTTATTGCTATGGATAAAAGGAGAGTTGAGTTACAGAAGTCAGAGGGTGGTTGTAAATGGGTATTGCTTGTCTCGAAGTAATCTCATTAGCAGAGTTCCTCAGAGTCCAGCTGCTGGGTCCCTTACTGTTTTCGATACTGATGAAGGCATAACAAGATTACTGTCTAAATTTAGGGATGATACAAATGCAGAATGGTTAATGACAGCAATCAGAGTACCACTGTAACAAGACTAAGGACTGAAGATTGGCTGAGAAGGGGCAACTAAGGTTTAAAAGTGATAAATGCAATGTATTGTATACAGACAGCAGTAATCCCAGAATAACACACCAACTGGGTAGTATCACACTTAAGGGGGTAAATAATGAAGGAAATCTAGGGGTATCTGTCCAACAAAGTTTTCTGAGCAGCACAGACAGGCTACTAGGACAGCTCAATGGGTTTTGTTAATGATATGCAGGAATTTTGTCAGAAGGAACAGGCAAGTGATTATCCCATTGTATAAGACAATGGTTAGGACACATCATGAGTATCCCACAAAAGTATGAAAGCCTCATTTTAAGAAGGATGTGCTGGAACGAGTGTGCAGAGAAGGGTAACAAAACAGCCATGTAAACAAAAAGGTACTCTTACTATGAAAGACCAGTTCTGCAAATTTCAGCACTTGAGACACCTACAAAGAGATTTGACTGAAGTGTTTAAGGCTTTATATGGATTGAGTAAATTAAATGGTGATGCCACCCTTACAGTTTCTCAGATTCCACACATAAAGGGACATGCAATTAAATTGAAAAGTACAATTTCCAGATAAATTTGCTTTTAGCCAGACAGAGACCAACTGCAGGAACAATGTTACTTTATTTATTTTTTTGAAGTAGGTAGTTTGAATAAATTTGTAGAAGAATTAGGTAAATTATTAGCACTGAGGAACAGATGAGATGGATAATGTTTTTTTTTTTTTTTTTTTAGCTAGTATAAGAGTGCTTCCTTGCATTATATGCCACTATAAATACCAGTATCTTGCTCCAAAACCAGGTGTGTGCGTGGGTGTGTGAGAGAGAGAGAATTCCTTGTTTTGGTATGTAAAACTACTCTCATAACGTCAGTGTAATTTAGGAACTCCTTTTTTATTTCTCAAGATACACAACAAAGATGAATCAAAGTACCAAGGTAGAAATGGAATTAGAACTGGCAAAGTAATTTTTCAGTCTTCCCTGGCTAGGGTTAACTGTTGTAATTTGTTTGTTCATCTATTCCTTTTGCTTTGCATAATATAACCGTTCCTATTATCTTTTACATTTATGATATGATTGTTTGTTTGTATGTGTGCATCTTAAATCAAAGCAACTAAAGTTTTGTGGTATCAGCATATTGTCTGCAAACTGTATATGCAGTCTTTGGTCAATGTGCCTGTTTAATGGACAAAAAATGCAGTCTGGGATTAAAAAAAAAAGCCATAGAACCCTCGCCTGAGACCAACTCAGCCAAGTTGAGAAAAAAGCCCATACAAATTCCTTGCATCATTGACAGGATTTCAACATGGGCCTTTTCAACTTGGTGTGGAAGAGGAGAGTGATCAGATATCCACTGTGCTATGTGAAATAGCTATTCAACTGTTGATCACATAAGCATTCAAAACATCTTGCTTAAATTTCTGTGAGAAGATGGAGGGGTAAAAATCCATTATTTTTCCCACAATATATTCCACTTAACTGCAATTTATATGAGTAGCAGTGACTAACAGATCTGTTTTGTAAGTGACTAACAGATCTGTTTTGTAAGTGACTAACAGATCTGTTAAATAGATTTGTTTTGAATCCAGTATTATTAAATTAATGAAATTGTTATATTTTAAATTAGAATTGAAATTGTTATATTTTAAATTAGAATTGAAATTGTTATATTTTCAGGAATTAACCACTTTTTCAGCAATACTTAGCTTAATTTCTTAAATAATGAAACATCTCCATGACAAACTACAGTATACCTATTATACCCTCCAGTTAATTACTTCGCTCTCCCAAAAATTATTCGGATTCCTTTCTTCCATTAGTATCAAAAATAGGATGCACATTCTCCAATTACATAACATCCCAGTTATCCAAGAGACAAAATCCACCAAGTCGTCGGACTTCACAAAAACAACACTTCTATCTTTAATTCAACATTCAAGCATCGTGCATTCTGCTATCTTGGAGTGACGGTGGCGCACGGATTTAAAGGATTTGTCCCTATTTCAAGTTGTCCCTCATTTCAATATACAGTGGCGGACAAAAAAACTGCATCACCTTTAAAAAAAGTTACATTTTTAGTGAAACGTATAAAATATTATTCGATTACAGTGATTTTTTTTTTGTCGCAAAGCAAAGGTATTGCGTCATATAACGCCTCTATTGCATCAGACAGTAATTGCAAGGTATTGCAATCTCATTTCTATAAATACGGCGTTGGAAGGGTATACACGCTCATTAGTATCCTGTTTTGCGGAGGAGTAGGCATGTAAAGTGTAAAGTATTAACACTTTACAATAGAAAAACTGGCAGGGGTGTTAAAGAAACTTCATTTTGAAAAATGTCCAGGAATAGATTTGATTGAGAATGCATTTATAATAAGGTTGTTCAAGTTGATACCTAACATGTTGCTTCTGTTATATAATAACTGCTTAGAGAAAGGACTGTTTCCATTGAAATGGAAGATTGCTTTATTGAGGCTAATTAGGAAGCCTGGAAACCTTTATTCGAGGCTAAGTCGTACTGTCCAATTGCTTTGTTGGCTAATTTTGGGAAAGTGTTTGAGAGGTTAATGGCAATACGTTAACAAGAATTGTTAGAACGCCATGACATGATTACACCTAATCAGTATGGTTTTATACCGGGAAAACCGGGCGAGGATGCTCTTTTGGATTTTAAAACATACATTTAAAACTCTGATTAAAAATACGAACTTGCTATATATATATATATATATATATATATATAGAGAGAGAGAGATTTTGAAGGTGCGTTCGACTCAGTATGGTGGGAGGCAGCTCTTTCTCAACTGTATCGTGCTGAGTGTTCTAAGCAGTTATACAGTCTGTTGTAAGCAGTTATACTTATACAGTCTATCTGTTGACACCATGATCGGGATGGTCGTTACTTGTTGCATATGCCACATCTCTTTGATCTCCTGTCTTAGGTTCGTGCACTTCCTGATTTTTCCCCCATGGGTTTTCTGCAGGTTGCCAGTGTTGTGTACCGCTATGTCAATCAGATAGGTAGCCTTTTCCTTCTTGTCCACAAGGGTTATGTCCGGTCTGTTGCGCCGGATTGTCCTATCCGTTATTATGGCGCGGTCCCAGTACAGCTTGTGGGTTGGGGTCTACAATACTACCTGGGGTTCGTACTTGTAGTACACTACACTTTCTTCGATCAAGTGATATTTACTTGCTAGCTTCTGATGTATTATCCTGGCTATCTGGTCATGCCTATGAGAGTACACAGTCTGGGTGATCACCTTGCATCCCGCGGTGATGTGTTGGATCGTTTCTGAGGCCAGGTGGCATCGTCGACATGTGTCATCGAACACTCCGGGCTCCTTGGCAATGTATTTTCTATAGTTCCTATTGGAACTATAGAAAATACATTGGATGGCGAGAATGAATCCATCAGTCTCGGGGAAGAGCGAACCGTTTGCCAGCCATGCATTGAAAGCAATTTATCTATGTGATCTTGATGAAGATCACCGCAGTGTCTCCCATCGAGTATCTTCGCTGCCATCTTTCTAGCTTTGTTTGTACCTCCTGGTTGGGGGGAGGACTCCTCGCTTAGATTGAGTGGGGGATATCGCTTGTCTATCTTACTTTTGGCCTGGTAGAATGCTGCTGTGTTTCTGGAAGTAATCCTTCAGGTTAACTATCGCTGTCTTCTGTTGCTCAATGAGGTCTATCAGGCCCCTACCTCCTTCTTCCCGGGCAATTGTCAGTCTCTCCACGGAAGACCTCGGATGGTGTTGGCAGCCCTCGTCCATCATTGTCCTTGCCTTTCTCATGATATCCTTCAGCTCGGTGTTAATCCAATCTATGACCCCGTAGGAGTATGTTAGCACGTTAGCACTGGAGTAAGTTATTATTATTATTATTATTATTATTATTATTACTATTATTATTATTGCTCTTATATTGTTTCTCCCTGATTGGGGGATTCCACTCCGTGACGGGTACTGCTACCAAGAACCCAGGGTGATGGTAATGTTTGGTGTTACTGTTGATCGAGGAAATCTCTGACTATACTACAGGTTTTCAGGATTGTGACTTTCTGGAGTTCCTTGTAGGTGTTCTCTTGGAGACCTATTGCCTGCAAGGCTGCTATGTAGAGTCTTTGGTACCATACCGGTTGTTGACACGATGATCGGGATGCTTGATACTTCTCGCATATGCCACATCTCCTTCATCTCATGTCTCAGGTTCGTGTACTTCCTAATTTTTTCCTCATGGGTTTTCTGGACATCGTTAGTGTTGGACACCGCTATGTCAATCAGGTAGGTAGCCTTTCCACCTTGTCCACAAGGTGGAAAAGGCTACCTTGTGGACAAGGTGGGTTATGTCTGCTCTGCTGTACGGGATGGTCTTATCCGTTATTATGGCGTGGACCCAGTACAGCTTGTCGGTTAGGGTCTCTAGTCCTGCCTGCGGTTCGTACTTGTAGTATGGTATACTTTCTTTGGTAAACTCGTATTTCCACGCTAGCTTCTGATGCATTCTCCTGGCTACCTGGTCGTATCTATGAGTGTACTCTGCCTAGGTGATCACCTTGCATCCCGCGGTGATGTGTTGGACCATTTCTGAGGCCAGGTTGCATCGTCGACATGTGTCATCTGACATTACGGGATCCTTTGCGATGTATTTTCTATAGTTTCTGGTGTTGATTACCTGGTCTTGGATGGCCAGCATGAATCCTTGAAGCCTTGTGCATGCGAAATTTTTACTACTCCTGGAATAGAGAAGATTTACCTGTTTTATTAGCTTAATTTGACACATTTTCTAGAGTAGCTTTATATTCATAGTTACGATACGTAGTTTAAAGTTTAACTTAGATAGAGATTTTGCAGGTATTACTTAGTGCCGGTAAGGGTATCAAATCCACATGTTACAAGTTGCAGCTTCGCTGAACGAGAAGTTTTTTAGCCATATTTAGCCGCTTTATTGACCAATTGTTATATCAAATTGTTTTCTATAAGTAGCTTATAGACCTCGTCAGGATCCTTAGTTTATTCTGAATTGACACAGCAAGATTTGGAAGTTAATTAATACTTAAGTGTCAGTATATTTACCGTTCGTAACTTGCTGCCATTGTTATACGATACAACGTTATATACCGAAATAGATGTCTGCGTGGGTAGCACAGTGTATCGTCACCGTCCTCTCCACAACAAGTGGAAAAGGCCCGGGTTCGAACCCGTCGATAACGCGAGGAACTTTAGTGGGCTTTTTTCGTTCCGTGGCTGAGTTAGTCGGTTTCAGGCATAGACAGCAAGTTTTTTTCCCTTAAAAACTGGGGTTTTTTCGTCCAGCAAAACAGGCAAATCGACCAGAGAACACACGGAATTTACAGACATGAATACGGGTTAATGTAATCATTTACGGGTAACCCTAATATAGTAATAATAATATACCGAAATAGATAAATTTATGCCCTCTGAGGTGATTATTGTGAGCAAGAGGAAGAATCCCATCGGCATTGAGCATGCTAAAACCACTCAAGGCTTTATACACCGTATAAGATCACCTCGCCGGTGCCTGGTCTCCAGACACTGTAATTTGCAAAAGTTAAGCCGTCCTTCGTAACAGCAACCCTTTGCTCCATTCACAAATCTTGTTGCCCTTCCAGCAGCTCTACATCCTTCTTGAATTGGGGCCTCCAGACTGTATACAGTACTCAAGGTGTGGCCTGACTATTGCCTTATACAAGGGGATAATCACCTCCTTATCCCTGCTAGAAAAATTTATGTATATCATTGACACCGTGAGCTACTCTTGCAGACCGTCTGCACTGTCCAGAGAATTTCATATCTGCCTGCACAATTACCCCCAGGACCTTTTCATTCTCTACCACTGTCAGTGTAGTAGTACAGAGTTGATACGTTGCTCTGGGGTTACTGTTTCCTATATGTGGTATTTTAGGGTATATCTACAAGGGGCAAAGGTTGATGACGTTGTAGAGCGGATATCATCTTTTAAGGGCACAAAATATAGTTGTACATGTTGGCACTAATGATATTAAGAGTAGGAGACCGGCGGAATTACTTAACAAGTACAGGTCACTGTTGAAAAAAAGCCGTCAATTAGGGTTGAATTTGAAAGTGTGTGCAATTCTGCCCAGACACGATAGGAGGGAGTATATGATGAGAGCCTTGTCGATTAACTCGGCCCTGAAAAGATTGTGCTAAGTTCAAGGGGTAGAATTTTTTTCAGCCTGGTCTGCACTTGTTAACAGGAGAGACTGCTTGTACAGCGATGGGAAACACTTAAATAGAAAGGGTGCAAGAATATTTGCTGATGCTATCGAGGCAGTGTTAGGTGGGTCGGAAAACTGCTAGCTTAGGGGGATACCAGGACTTATAAATTAACAGTAGCCACTGGCAGAAATAAAAGTTATTCTTGCACTGCTTCTATTGGAATGAGCAGCAGCCTGGAAAACAAGATGCAGAATATTTCAGTGACTGCTGGGAGTCATTCCGGTACAAGTAAACACATGGGTTGTGTCAGGGTAGCTAAGAATAGGAACAGGTGCATGTATACTTGCGTGTACACCAATGCCAGTAGTTTGGTAAATGAATTTGAACAATTTGAGGTATTGCTCAAAGCATCGAAGGCAGATATTGTTGGGATTTCAAAGACGTGTGTCACACAGATATAAGGAATGCATAACTGGAATTTGGGACGTGCCATGTGTACAGAGAGGATAGGCAGAGCAGGAAGTGTGGAGGGGTTATGCTTTTAGTTAAAAAACACATAAAATACAAGGAAATGAAGCCAGTCGATATCACTGGACAGTGCAGTGTCGAATCAGTTTGGTGTGACATAAGCATTAGGAGATGAAAATTGAGAGTAGAAGTGTGCTATAGGCCTAATCACTCTGATGAGTATAATAAGAAACTGTACAGGGAAATACAGTGGGCCAGTAAATGAGATAGTCTTATAATGAGGGATTTTAATTTTTCAGATATTGACAGGAATTTGTAGATTGCTCACTCACACACTAGCAAGGCTTCTGTGGATTTATTGGATGATTGTTTTCTACGTCAGCATGTTAGGGAGGCAACTTCTAGATTTGATTACCAGTAGTGAGTCTTCATGCATTAAGAATCTGCAAATAAAGGAAATACTATGTGGCAGTGATCACAATGTGCTGAAGTGGAAGTTACTCAAAGAGGTAACTACCATCAGCGGTAAAGGGAAGGGTTTTTGCTTTCGTAAAGGCGACTATGATGGTCTGAGACAGTATTTAAATTCTATACATTGGGACCAACTGATGATGTTCCCAACAGCAAATTCAAAATGGCAAGCATTCAAAGAACTTATCTTGGAAGCTACTAGGCTTTACATACCAACCAAGAAATATTGTTCAAGGTTTAGGCCTAATTGGATGCAGTAGTAATAGTAGTAGTAGTAGTTGTTTTTGTAGTAGTAGTGGCATGTGATGCAAGAAAGCAAGTGTATGAGCTTATGCAGCATCAGCCAAAAAAAAAAAAAAAAAATCACACCATTCCCTCCAAATGCCTGTCCAGTTCCTCCTTACATTTATTCAACCTATCAACTTCCACAACGACAGATGGAAGTTTGTTCCAGCAATTAATCTCCCCCTGGCTAAAGGCAAATTTCCGCACATCTATTCTACATCTGTCTTTTCTTAATTTGAATTTATGCCCCCTTAGGTTCGTAATCTGAACAAGTGGAAGGATCCCATCAGAATTCAGCGTGCTCAACCCATTCAAAGCCTTATATACCTGAATCAGATCACCGCGCAGGTGCCTAGTCTCCAGCCACTGCAATTTGCAGAACTTAAGCCTCTCTTGGATGAGGAACCCCTTCATTCCCGTCACCAATCTTGGTGCCCTTCTCTGTACACGATCAAGTAAATCTACATCCTTCCTAAAATGAGGCCTCCAGACCTGTACGCAGTACTCAAGGCGTGGCCTGACCACTAGAGACGGTCGTTTTCAAAGCTGCTAAGTGGAATTTTTCTTATTTATTGATTTGAAATTATTGTTTTTCTAAAACTTTTGATTTAAATTTAGTAGTATAACATTATTTTGTAATTTTCTGATTAATTTGGTGTATTTATTCTTTACTCGGCCTTGTAATTGCATAAAAGTATCGGTAAAGGTTTCCACGTGTTTCAACTCCGCTAACCGTTCGTAATTTTCCCGCCTTTGTGATACGATATACCGTACTAGATAGCGTTAGTTGAACTTCGTTAGCAGTTAAATTGTACGTTTAAATAAATACATATAACGACTTAGATTACAAACGTAATATATTTAATTATATTTAACATAATTAATTATACATATAACCACTTAGGTTACGTAACATAAATAATTAGTAAAAACAAATAATTAATACATAACTTGATACGAAAGTTATACAAAGGGATTTCGCAGATAACACTCGTTACTGAAACGTAAATATTTCGTAGATAACACTCGTTACTGAAACGTAAATATTCCGTAGATAACACTCGTTACTGAAACATAAATATAGCGTTATAACTGTGTTTGGATACAAGTTTAGGATTTAATTTTGTACAGGAATTGAAATTTTATTGAAAGTAAATCTAAATCATGACTCAAACCAGAGCAGCAAAGCAAAGGGCTCAAGCTAATGGGAATGCTGTGGCCCAGGGGAGAACTGAGGGGGGCAGTTGTCCTCTGAATCACAGCCTTGTAAGATGCACTATTTGCTTGATGTTTGCGGAGCAGTCAAGTATGGGACATGATACTGCCATGGGGGATGTCTTTGTGTGTGTGCGATGCAAGGAGTGTAAGGAGATAAGGCGACAACTCAGCGTTGTTATGGGCCTATATGAGAGCTTTAAGGATAGGGTGGATGCCCTCGAAGGATTACAAGTGAGGGGCCCATCAAGCTCTCAGCTGCCCACACCAATGCCACTTGGTCATCGCGGAACACAGCGGCAACCCCCAAGGCAGAATGCGCTGGTCCCAAAGGAACTAGTAGTTGTTGGTGACTCTATTGTCAGGGAAACGGGAAACATGCTTTGTAAAAAGGTAGGTGGAATAGGACCAGGGTATGTCTGCCAGGGGCAAAAGTTGATGACGTTGTAGAGCGGATATCATCTTTTAAGGGCACAAAAGGTGATATAGTTGTACACGTTGGCACTAATGACATTAAGAGTAGGAGACCGGCGGAATCACTTGACAAGTACAGGTCACTGATAAAAAAAAGCCGTGAATTAGGGTTGAAATTGAAAGTGTCTGCAATTCTGCCCAGACACGATAGGAGGGAGTATATGATGAGAGCCCTGTCAATCAATTCGGCCCTGGAAAGATTGTGCAGGGGTCAAGGGGTAGAATTTTTTTCAGCCTGGTCTGTACTTGTTAACAGGAGAGACTGCTTCTACAGGGATGGGATACACTTAAATAGAAAGGGTGCAAGAATGTTTGCTGATGCTATCGAGGCAATGTTAGGTGGGTCGGAAAACTGCTAGATTGGGGGGATACAAGGACTAATAGATTAACAGTAGCCACTGGCAGAGGTGAAAGTGATTCTTGCACTGCTTCTATGGGAATGAGCCGCAGCCTGGAAAATAAGATGCAGGATATTTCAGAGACTGCTGGGAATCATTGGGGTACAAGTAAACACATGGGTTGTGTTAGGGTAGCTAAGAAAAAGAACAGGTGCATGTATACTTGTGTGTACACCAATGCTAGGAGTTTAGTAAATAAATTTGATGAATTTGAGGTATTGCTCAAAACATCAAAGGCAGATATTGTGGGGATTTCAGAGACGTGGTGTCACACAGATATAAGAAATGCAGAACTGGAATTTGGGGAGTACAATGTCTACAGAAAGGATAGACAGGATAGGAAGGGAGGAGGGGTCATGCTATTAGTTAAAAAACACATAAAATCCAAGGAAGTGAAGCCAGTGGACATTGCTGGACAGTGCAGTGTCGAGTCAGTTTGGTGTGACATAAGCATTGGGAGATCAAAATTGAGAGTAGGAGTGTGCTATAGGCCTAATGACTCTGATGAGTATAATAAGAAACTGTTCGGAGAAATAGAGTGGGCCAGTAAATCAGAGAGTCTTATAATGGGGGATTTTAATTTCCCAGATATTGACTGGAATTTGGGGGCTGGTCACTCACACAGTAGCAAGGCTTTTGTGGATTTATTGGATGATTGTTTTCTACATCAGCATGTTCGGGAGGCAACTAGAGGGAGTAATACTCTTGATTTGATTATCAGTAGTGATTCTTCATGCATTAAGAATCTGCAGATAAATGAACCACTTGGTGGCAGTGATCACAGTGTGCTGAAGTGGGAATTACTCAAAGAGGTAACTACCATTAGGGGTAAAGGGAAGGGGTATTGCTTTCTTAAAGGCGACTACAATGGACTGAGACAGTATTTAAATTCTATACAGTGGGATCAACTGATGATATTGCCAACAGCAAATTCAAAATGGGAAGCATTCAAAGAACTTATCGTGGAAGCTACTAGGCTTTACATACCAACTAAGAAATATTGTTCAAGGTTTAGGCCTAAATGGTTGTCAGATGAACTAATGAGGCATATGGCAGAGAAGAAAAATGCATGGGATACATACAAATTAACACGTGACACGGACTCCTATGATAGATACAAGTTGATCTGTAACCAAGTTACAAAGGAGGTTAGGCAGGCGAAGGCAGATTACGAGAGATCCTTGGCAAGGGATGCAAAGAAAAACAGCAAAGAGTTCTTTACTTATGTAAACTCTAGAAGGAAGGGGATGAATCAGATTGGTCCACTTGAGATCGATGGGTCAACTGTTGATGACCCTGCTCGGGTAGCTAACAAACTAAATGAATATTTTGCATCGACATTCACACATGAGGAGTTATTCAGCGAGGGGAATGCCAGAGGTGTATTCAACTCTAGCAGTAAGCTAGAGAATCTTGTATTAACTGAGAGCAAAGCGGAGGAGAAATTGTTGAATATAAACACAAGAAAGGCACCTGGGGTGGATGGGATCTATCCAGTTATATTAAAGGAGGCAGCAAAGGAGGTAAGCAAACCCTTAGCCATAATTATGAGAGCTTCCTTGGACTCAGGGGAGGTACCCATTGACTGGAGATGTGCAAATGTGACCCCAATTCACAAAGGGGGATCAAAGGCTGACACAAGTAATTATAGACCTGTGAGTTTAACTTCTGTTCCCGGAAAATTAATGGAGGCACTGGTGAAAGAAGCACTGCAGGATCATCTAGACAAGACTTCAGTTATAGCTAGGACACAGCATGGTTTTGTTAAGGGGAAGTCTTGCCTGACCAATTTGATTGGATACTATGATGCAGTCACAAAAGAACTGGATGCAGGGAATAACTTTGATATTATATACTTGGATCTTAGAAAGGCTTTTGATACTGTTGCACATGGAAGACTGCTGCACAAATTGGAGCAGTGTGGCATTGGAGGCAAGTTGCTGCTATGGATAAAGGGGTGGTTGAGGGGGAGAAGACAGAGAGTGGTAATCAATGGACACTGCTCATCGTGGACTAATGTTATTAGTGGAGTCTCTCAGGGTTCAGTATTGGGGCCTTTATTGTTTTCTGTATTTATAAATGATATTGATGATGGTATATCAGGCTTAATGTCCAAGTTTGCAGACGATACGAAGGTTGGCAGGGTTGTCAAGGACACTACTGACACTATGCTGCTGCAACAGGATTTGGAAAGGTTGAGCAGATGGGCTTCGAGGTGGCAAATGAAGTTTAACATTGACAAATGTAAAGTACTACATATGGGAAACAGCAACCCCAGAGCAACGTATCAACTCTGTGGTACTACACTGACAGTGGTAGAGAATGAAAGGGACCTGGGGGTGGTGGTGCAGGCAGATATGAAGTTCTCTGAGCAGTGCAGACGAGCTGCAAGAGTAGCTCATGGTGTATTGTCAATGATATATAGGAATTTTTCTAGCAGGGATAAGGAGGTGATTATTCCCTTGTATAAGGCAATGGTCAGGCCACACCTAGAGTACTGTATACAGGCCTGGAGGCCTCATTTCAGGAAGGATGTAGAGCTGCTGGAACGAGTACAGAGAAGGGCAACTAGATTGGTGAATGGGACAAAGGGGTTCTCTTACGAAGAAAGGCTTAAGTTTTGCAAATTACAGTGTCTGGAAACTAGGCACCAGCGGGGTGATCTGATAGAGGTGTACAAAGCCTTGAATGGTTTGAGCATGCTCAATGCTGATGGGATTCTTCCTCTAGCTCAGAAAAATCACCTGAGAGGGCATAAATTCAAATTGAGGAAAGACAGATGTAGGATAGATGTGCGGAAATTTGCCTTTAGCCAGCGGGTGGTTGGTGGGTGGAACAGACTTCCATCCCTTGTCGTGGAAGTTGATAGCCTAAATAAGTTTAAGGCTCAGCTGGACAGGTATTTCGAACGAACAGAGGGGTGAAGTGGAAGTGGTTATTTTGATTTATTTATGTTACTTTTTTTTTTTTCTTGGCTGATGCTGCATAAGCTTGCTTTCTTGCATCAAATGCCTCTACTAATGCTAATGCTAATGCTAATGCTAATTGCCTTATACAGAGGGACAATCACCTCCTTTTCCCTGCTAGCAAAATTCCTATATATCATTGACAAAACCCCATGACCTGCCCTGGCAGCCTGTCTGCATGACTCAGAAAACTTCATATCTGATTGCACAATTACTCCCAGGTCTTTTTCATTTTCTACCACTTTAAGTGTAGACCAGACAGTTGGTACGTTTCTCTGGTGTTACTTCTACCCATATGCAGTACTTTGCATTTTTCAAGGTTAAACTTCAGTTGCCACTTCTTAGCCCATTGCCCAAACTATCTAGATCCTGTTGCAGTAGCACACTGCCATTACTGTCATTAACAACCCTGCCAACCTTTGTATCATCTGCAAACTTCGACACTAAGCCTGATATACCTTCATCAATATCATTGATAAATATACAAAACAACAGTGGACCCAACACCTTACCCTGTGGGACTCCACTAATAACATTAGTCCAAGAAGAGCAGCACCCATTGATTACCACCCTCTGTCTTCTCCCACTTAACCATCCTTTTATCCATTGTAGCAACTTACCCTTAATACCATTCTGCTCCAATTTGTACAATAGTCTTCCATGTGCAACAGTGTCAAAAGCTTTCCTAAAATCCAAATATATGATATCAAAATTATTTTTTGCATCCAGTTCCTTTGTAACCTCATCATAATATCCTATCAAATTTGTCAGACAAGGCTTTCCCTTAACAAACCCATGCTGTGTCTGAATTATTGCTGCAGTCTTGTCTAGATGATCCTGCAATGCATCTTTAACCAGTGACTCCATTATTTTACCCGGAACAGAAGTTAAACTAACTGGTCTGTAATTACTCGTGTCACCCTTCGATCCCCCTTTGTGAATTGGGGATACATTTGTACATCTCCAGTCCGTGGGAGCCTCCCCTGAGTCCAAGGATGCTCTCATAATTATGGCTAAGGGTTTGCTTAGTTGCTTTGCCGCCTCCTTTAATATAACTGGATAGATCCCATCCACACCAGGTGCCTTTCTTATGTTTAACTTCAACAATTTCTCCTCCACTTTGCTTTCAGTTATTACAAAATCTTTAAGTATCCTGCTACAATTTGATAACCTTCTGCCATTTTCAAACCTTAATAATTCCTCATGTGTGAATCTAGATGGAAAATACTCATTCAATTTGTTTGCTATCTGAGCAGAATCATCAACAGTCGAACCATCGATGTGAAGTGGACCAATCAGATTCATCCCCTTAGTTTTGGAGTTTACATAAATCATGTCAAATGAACTAATGAGAGATATGGCAGAAAAGAAAAATGCACGGAATACATATAAAATAATGGGTGACATGGAAGCCTATTATAGGTATAAGCTGGTCGGTAACCAAGTCCCAAAGGAGATTAGGCAGGCAAAGTATGCAAAGAAAAACAGAAAACAGTTTTTTACCTATGTAAACTCTAGAAGGAAAGGGATGAATCGGGATTGGTCCACTGGATATATTGATGGTTCAACAGTTGAATATCCTGCTCAGGTGGCTAACAAACTAAACGAGTATTTTGCATCTACATTCACATATGAGGAGTTATTCAGGAAGGGGAATGCCAGAGGTGAAGCAAACTCTGGCGGTGAGCTAGAGGATTTTGTAATAATTGAGAAGAAAATGGAGGAGAAATTGTTGAGAATAAACATAAAAAAGGCACCCGGGGTGGATGTGATCTATCCAGTTATTATTAAAAGAGGCAGCAAAGGAAGAAAGCAAACCCTTAGCCATAATTATGAGAGCTTCTTTGGACTCAGGGGAGGTACCCATAGCCTAGAGATGTGCAAATGTGACCCCAATTCACAAAGGAGGATCAATGGCTGAAACAATAATTATAGATCACCTGGACAAGACTTCAGTTATAGATGGGCACAGCATGGTTTTGTTAAGGGAAAGTCTAGCCTGACCAATTTGATTGGGTACTATGATGGAGTCACAAAAGAAATGGATGCCTGGTAATAACTTTGATATTATACAGGGTGATTCCCTACCAGTGCGACAAACTTGCAGGAGGTGTAGGGGGCACAAAGGCGAATCGGAATCACATAGCATTGCATCCTCCGAAATGCCTTCGTCATGCGGTTGAGGACGTTGAACTGGAGGTCGTGTGAACAGCGATCCCGCTTGAACTCAGCATTTGCGAACCGGTTCCCGAGGCAGTAGGATGGACGAATATTCAAACGTTGAACTGGCCGACATGCACCTCGCGTATGGAGCTGCGGATTGTAACGGGCGCGCCGCTCTTCGCTTGAACTAGGAACGTTTCCCGCACAGGCATGATCCCCATCATATGATTTTCGCACGTGTGCAGAGAAGGTTACGTGAGACTGGTTGTTTCACGAGAGGTACCATGAATCGAGAGCGAACGATGAGGACGCCAGACAATGAGGAGAATGTCCTACGTCTTGCAGAAGGCAATCCGAGTACGAGTACTCGAGCGATAGGCCAACGATTGGGTATTTCCCAATCCACTGTATGGAGGATACTGTCAACAAACCAAATGAGTTCATGCCATCTGCAACGCATCCAATCATTGGAGCCTGCGGATTATCCACTCCGGAGGACTTTTGCTACTTGGTTTATTCAACAGAAACGGTTCGCAAATGCTGACTTCCAGCGGGATCGCTGTTTACGCGAACTCCCGTTCAACGTCCTCTGCCGTATGACGAAAGCATTTCGGATCCTGCAATGCTATGTGATTCCTATTCGTCTTTGTGCCCCCTACACCTCCTGCAAGTTTGTCGCACTGGTAGTGAATGACCCTATATATTTAGTTCTCAGAAAAGCTTTGATACTGTTGCACATGGAAGACTGCTGCACAAATTGGAACAGTGTGGTATTAAGGCAAATTGCTGCTATAGATAAAGGAATGCTTGAGGTGGAGAAGACAGAGGGTGGTAATCAATGGACACTGCTCATCCTGGACTAATGTTCTTAGTAGTGTTCCTCAGGGTTCGGTGTTGGGTCCATTATTGTTTTCTGTATTTATAAATGATAGTGATTATGGTATATCAAGCTTATTGTCCAAGTTTGCAGATGATTCAAAGATTGGTAGGGTTTTTAAGGACACTACTGATGTTATTCTGCTGCAACAGGATGTGGAAAAGTTGAGCAAATAGGCGGACAGGTGGCAAATGAAGTTTAACATTGACAAATGTAAAGTACTACATATGGGAAACAGTAACCCCAGTGCAATGTATAAACTCTGTGGTACTACAATGACAATGGTAGAGAATGAAAAGAACCTGGGGGTAACTGTGCAGGCAGATATATGGAGTTCTTTGAGCAGTGCAGACGGGCTGGAAGTGTAGCTCATGGTGTCTTGTCAATGATATACAGGAATTGTTCTACCAGGGACAAGGAGGTGATTATTCCCTTGTATAAGGCAATGGTCAGGCCACACCTAGAGTACTGTATACAGGTCTGGAGGCCTCATTTCAAGAAGGATGTAGAGCTGCTGGAACGAGTACAGAGAAGGACAACAAGATTAGTGAATGGAACAAAGGGTTGTTCTTACGAAGAAAGGCTTAAGTTTTACAAATTACAGTGTCTGGGGACTAGGCACCGGCGAGGTGATCTGAGAGGTGTATAAAGCCTTGAATGGTTTGAGTGTGCTCAATGCCAATGGGATTCTTTCTCTTGCTCAGAATAATCACCTGAGAGGGCATAAATTGAAATTGAGGAAATGCAGATGTAGGATAGATGTGCGAAAATTTGCCCTTGTGGAAGTTGATCGTCTAAATAAATTTACGGCTCAGCTGGACAGGTATTTCGAAAGAAAAGAGGGGTGAAATGGGAGTGTTTTTTATTTTTATTTTTGGCTGATGCTGCATAAGCTTGCTTTCTTGCAACATATGCGCCTACTAATGGTAATGCTAATGCTAATCCTTCAGTCTCGGTGGACGCTAGGTTATTATTATTATTATTAGCCATATGATGCAAGGAAGCTTGAGGCTTCTGCTGCACTAGAAAAAAAAAGTCCCGTGTGACCCTCAGAGAGAGAGAGTGAGAGAGAGAGAGAGAGAGAGAGAGAGAGAGAGAGAGAGAGAGAGAGAGAGAGAGAGAGAGAGAGAGAGAGAGAGAGATGTATGGGCTTGGCAAAACCGGGGTCCTGGTTTTCCGAAGCCGATAGGCAGCACATGTGCTCCCCACAGATGGATCAAGGTATATCAAGCTCAATCTCCAATTGTGCAGACAATACCAAGGTTGGCAGGGTTGTCTATGGCACTGGTGACAGTACCGCAACAGGCTCTAGAAAAGTTGAGCAGATGGGCTGAGGTTTGGCAACTAAAATTTAACATTGACAAATGTAAAGAACTCATATGGGTATCATTAACCCAAAGTAACGTATCAACTGTGTGGTACTACCCTCAGGGTGGTAGAGAATGTAAAAAACCTGGGGCAATTGTGCAGTCATATATGTAGTTTTCTGAGCAGTGGAGAGAGTCTTCAAGGATAGCTAATGGTGTATTGTCAATGATATACAGGAATTTGTCTAGCAGGGATAAGTAGGTGATTATTCCCTTGTATTAGTTAATGGTCAGACCACGCTTTGAGTACCGTAGACAGGTCTATAGGCCTCATTTTAGCTACGATGTTAAACTGCTCAAACGAGTACAGATAAAAGTAATGGGATTGGTGAATGGAACAAAGGGTTGCTCTTACAAAGAAAGACTTAAGTTCTGCAAATTACAGTATATGGAGACTAGGGACCTGCGAAGTGAACTGATTGAGGTATATAAGCCCTTGAATGGTTTGAACAATCCAAATGCTGATGAGACTCTTCTTCTTGCACAGATTAGTCGCTTGAGGGGACATAAATTCAAAATGAGGAAAGGCAGTTGTAGAATAGATGTGCGGAAATTTGCCTTTAGCCAGTGGGTGGTTGATTGGTGGAATAAACTTCCATCTGCAGTTGTAGAAGTTGACAGTTTAAATAAATTCAAGACAGAACTAGACAAATGTTTGAAGTTAATGAATGGGTGAAATGGGAAAGATTTTTTTTTTTTTTTGTCTTTTGGTTGATGCTATATAATCTTACTTTCTTGCATCATATTCCCCTGCTAATGCGAATATCATGAAATTTGATTTATTGTCGATTTTTCTGGTTTTCCTCATAACCAATCCCCTGATACGCACATCTTATTCCTAGTAGCCCTTTTGCCGTTAAATAACCATACCAATATCCCTCGAAAACTCGGGGTTTTCGTCCAGCAAAACAGCAAGTTGACCAGAGAACTCAG
The DNA here is from genome assembly GCF_048544385.1 of Mastigoproctus giganteus. NCBI lineage: Eukaryota > Metazoa > Arthropoda > Arachnida > Uropygi > Thelyphonidae > Mastigoproctus > Mastigoproctus giganteus. Next base: position 75,456,799 of record NC_143579.1, read on the forward strand.
TCATTTTATCGACATAATACACATAAGCAGATGAATTAGTTTTCCGATTACCGTAATGTGACACTTTTCTTTGTTTTTGAAATATTTGTCAAAGTCATCCATAGGATACTGTATTTCATCGATGATTCTATAGTGTCCTATGACACTCTAGAAGTTGACTGGTCTTTGAATTCATGTACCCTCTTCTCCCTATAGACGGGCTATAGACACCTAACATCCAATGTGTTCATCAGTATCATTAAGCGATATTGCGCCACGCCTAGTCGATTCGTCTGTCCTCTCTCGATGTCTGTTAGTTTTCACATATGGGGCAATTTCTCTTCTCTGTATTATTCTAGGGATAGAATAAAATTTAATCAAAGGCTTTCGGAACATTTAAATTTCTTTATATAAGAAAACAGTAATTCCAATTCTGGAATTTTTCCGAAAACACGTATACGACGTCTGTCTTTTCTTACTTAATGAAATCACCTAACATTGAATAATTTATGCCTACAATCCCTCTTACTTTGTCCAAATAAGAGGGATTATAGCTGAATGTATATTCAGAGAAGTAGGGTACAAACTGTAGACTGTTGACATTAGATGTCATATGACGTGCCAGTGAAAGTGAAGAGTTGGGTTGAGCTGTTAATGTTTCATAGTTGTAATAGTGCGTGAGAATTTTTTTTTTTTTTTTTTTTTTTAAATCTTTAGAGCATTATGGTGAGTATTTGAAAAGGATGTCAGCTTTGGTTGCAAGTAGCGTGTGCGTTTGTATGAATAATTTTTTTCCTTTAGGCAATTCATCCATGGAAGTAACGTTTGCATGTGCTAGATTGAAAACAAAAAAAAAAAAAAAAAAAAAAGCGTCCACAAAATTTGTTCTCACTGTTTCCATTCAAAACTTGTGTTCTTTTTTCAGTATATTTGAAATTTGCAGGTTTCTTCTAAAAATTGTTGTCTGATTGACTATCTGTAAAAATTTAATTACATCCTTTTGGATATTTGAAATTACTTATTTCCAGTTGCCACGACTAACGAATTAAGAGCCAGTTGTATTATGAACCGGTTTTCACTGAGGAATGTTTTCAAATATCCAAAATTAGTTTCTCAGATGTTTTAAAAAGCTAATCATAATGTGTACTGCAGTAGGGCTGAACTGAAATGTGCCAAGTTCCTGTGTGCTTCAAGTTCTGCCAAGTTCAAGTATTCTAGATATGGCTTAACCATTGCTGTTATCATTGCGCTAGTATTGGCAAAATGATTGGAGCAAGTTTCTGCAGCACTGGCAAGAAAAAAAAAAAAAAAAAAAACCCACCTTATTTGCCCACCCTTTCTCAATGTGCAATCCCTTAAATTTATCCAAATTTCCAATACCGTTAGCATTGGCTAAAAAAATAAAATAAAATAAAATAATACTGACTTCATTTGTTTGCATTCTAATAATTTGTTCAAACCTTCTTTAAATTTATTCAAAATTCATTCATCAAGGTGCAGTCACATGGTTACATTAGAGTTCAGAAGGTCATGGAGAATCCTGAAACAATGCACTTACTGTTGATTCAAGCTCCTATTACTTAATTTTTAGGGTGTCTAAAAAATATGTGCGTTAAGGATTCCAAACTACCAAAATCCAGATTGATCCAACTAGGCCTGTGCAAGCAGTAAAGTGATTATAATCACCTTCTGCACAGTGGAAAAGGCTGAAGTTAAATCTCATCAATGGCATGAGTAATTTTTATGGGCTTTCTTTCACAACATTGGATAGTTGGTCTTAGGTGAAGGTTGCATGATTTTTTTATCCAGCAAACTGTTCAAAGAATATCTACAATTACATGCACACTCTACTGATCAGTGTTGAATCTAGTGTTTGCACCAGTGAGGAGAATGTAAACTTTGAGGGGGGCATGTATTATATGTGTATATTTTTTATTATTATTTAATATTTGCAACATATGTATATGTTACAACCAAATCTGTATATTTTTGAATGTTACAATAGGAGAATGAGAAAAAATAGGAAACAAAAAGGAAATATTTATTATTTAATATCTAAATACTAATAGTCAGTTCACAAAAACCACATTAATGACAATAATCACAGTTTAATAATATGAAAATCACAGATTAAAATTTGCAGATAAATCATACAAGTTATAATCAAACACACAAGTATTATAATAATCTCATTCTTCTTGCTTTTTCTTTGCATATGTATCAATCACTTCATTCATTAATTTTTCTGATAACTCATTCAGTCCTTTTACGCTTATCTTCATGTAATCTTGCAATATTTCCTGCCCCATTTGGTTTCTTAATTTTGTCATCAGTCGATTCATTGTGCTGAAAGAACATTCAGCACTAGCAGTTAAAACAGGAATACAGCATAGCTTGATACATAATGTTTTTAGCTCAACATATCCAATATTTGATTCCAAAATTGAATGTATCATTGTTGAATTGGTTTTCTGTTTTTGTCACATATTTAAACGAGCGAATGTCATTCCACAAAAGATCAAAGTTCAAGTTTAGAAAAGATGAGATATCTTTGTCATCTTCTGTTAGTTTGCAGAAAGATTTTGATGATTCAAAATTTGCAGTAACGTTGATGATCAACATTGTTTTGTCATTAAAACGATCCTTCACTGAAAGAGTATTCTATCCCAACTGCACTGTCTGCACGATATTATTGTAAAAGGCAGCAAGGATAAAAAGAGTAAACCCCTGTAATCGGCTGAAAATTTCTCGTTTCAGTTCCCACACATTTCTTCCTTTTTTCTTTGTTTCAGTTTTCTATATGTGTATATAGCTTTATTATTTCTTTGTCTTTTGAAGGGCATTCATCACGGTTATAAAATATTTTTTATAGGCTGCAAGAAATATTGCCCATTTAATTATTTTTGAAAATTTCATATCTTTTGAATTTTAGTGATTTATTTTTGCAGCGATATACAGACAAAGAATTAGCCACAAGTAGGCTCTTGCTGTGAAAAAAAAAAAAAAAAACAAATAAAGGGAACCTGAAACCTATTCATGGCCTGCAATCCAGCCATTGCCTTGTTTGTGATGTACAAGCAAAGAATTACTCGCAAGTAGACTGTTTGTGTGAAACACAAACAGTCTACTGTTTGTTTGAGATGGTTTGTGGGAAAATAAAGGGAACCATAAAACGAAAATGCTGACACTTGGAATAGTGGCTTTTAGTTACAATTTGTGCAGCCAGAAATATTGCCCATTTAATTATTTTTGAAAATTTTGATTTTGAATTTTATTGACTTATTTTTGCTGCGTACTACCTAAAACCTTCCACGTACCACTGGTACAAGTACCACTCTTTGGGAAACAATGCTTTAGTTGATGTGATTTTTTTGAATTTGTATTTATTTGACAAATTTATTGAATTCATATTTTATAATTACAACATTGTGTAAACTGATAATATGGCCCCTAAAGAGTGCAGTAAGTTAAATTTCAATTAAAATTAGACAAAAAACGTGATAAAAATTTCAACATCCAAGTCTTGGAACGAATATTAAAATAAAAATGACTATTTTTCGTTGATTTGTCGGGGGGGGGGAAAGGATTTTATTCCACCGGGATTCAAACTCACTTTTGGTCACTTCATCCTATTGGATTCAACATTAATACTGATGCCTTATAGCATTAGTTGCTTTGGTGCTTAACACACTTTATCATCCTCTAGACCTGTTCATATGATCTACAGGAGGTGAGAACAGTAATAGCCATGGTTAGCGTTAGTCTGAAACTCAAATTTGTGTTTTTAAAACCTGCAGTTGAGGATAGATTTCTGTATGTAGTAATAGCTTGTGTCTAATGCCACATTGCTCCAGTTTATACAACAATCATTCATTTGGAACAGTAATGGTGGCAAATGACAAGCAAGTAAGCGTATATAGCATAAAAAAAAAATGCACGCCTCGCCCATCCTTACCCTTCCAAGAATTTATTTAGTTCTTCCTTGAATTTATTCTAACCATCCACTTCCATAACAATAGATGGGAAGCCTATTCCAACAAATAACTACTTGCTGACTGAAGGCAAACTTCTGCATATCTCTCCTGCAGTCATCCCTCAACTTAAATTTATGCTTCCTCGTGTGTGTAGTCTTAGCAAGAGAAAAAATGCATTAAAGGTGTTACCGAAGTCTAAGTATATATAATGTAAAAATTATTCATCTTGTTACTTTGTGACTTCCTCATAACAGATTGGGCAGGCATGATTGCCTTGTAACCTCATTTTTTTAATATGATTTTGCATTACATTTTTAACTGTTGACTTCATTATTATTATTATCCAGCTCAGGACCCTGGGTTTGCTAAGCCCATACTCACCAGATGTGAGCCCCTGGGATTAAATTGTTTCCTCTCACAGAATTGGACTCCTTGCAAATTTATATATTTAGCTACTGCACCCTTTGAACCACCCTTGTAAATACCAGACATTTGTACATCTTCAATCTGTATGGATCCATATATGCTGTAGGTGTTATAACTAAAGGTTGGACTACCACTTTTTTTTATCTTTTAATATAATTGGATGATTCCATCAGGCACAGGTGATTTGTTCACTTTTAGCCATAGCAATTTGGCTTCTAGCTTCCTTTCAGTTATCATTTAAGCTCCAACTCAGTATGGGTAGATGTTTGCTTTTCTCTTCTCTAAATATTTCTGTTTGCAGTGTGTAAATGTAGAAGCAAAATATTTGTTCAGTTTGTTAGCAACCTTTGTAGGATCATCAGTAGTAATGCACTCATCTCTCTCACACAGGGCAACTCAATTTTTTTTTTTGGCTGGTGCAGCAAAAGCCTCAGGCTTCTGTGCACCATATGGCCAATAATGTGGTTCATTCTTTTCCTTCTAGTATTAACATAAGCAAAGAATTCCTTTCTACTTTTTTATTGTATTTTTAGCCAGACTTCTCTTAGTCTACCTTAACATATCTACTCTCTGAATAACTTGATAGCTTACATTATTTTATTAGTATTGATATTGACAAATGGTGTAGGGGAGCAAGCTAATACAGTATTAACTAAAAAAAATAAACCATCACTACATCTCTCCTGATAATCTCTAGTCCTTCCTTAATTTTATTCAAACTAAACACTTCCACAACACCAGATGGAAGTTTGTTCCAATAGTCAATTACTGTCTTGCTGACAAATTTTTGCATATCTATCCTGCAACTATCCTTTTTCAATTTAAATTTATATCCATTATGAGTGTTGTCTACAAAAGAGTAAGGGTACCATCAGCATTTAGTTAACTCAGTCCATTTAAAGGTTTAAATGCTCTAAAAAGATTTTTGTTTCTATTTTATAGGTGCTGCAGTTTGCAGACTAGTCTTTCTTGGCAGTAGTACCCAATTTTATCTCTAATTATGTTTCACTTCTCTGCAATCATTCTGAACAGATTTTTCCTAAATTGAGTACATGCTTAAAGAGGTAGCCTAATCATTGCCTTATGCAATGCCCTCGTGGGTAACACAGTTGATAGAATCTCAGTTCTCCCCACACCAGGAAAAGACCTGAGTTTGAAAAGACCTGAGTTTGAGTCTCCCATCAGTGATGTGAAGAATTTTTATAGGCCTTTTTCAGTGTGACTGAGTTAGTTGGTTTCAGGCAAGGGTAACATGGTTTTTTCTCCCGGAAGCTCGTGTTTTTCGTCCAGCAAACAGAAAATTGACCACAGAACACACACAATTTACAAACAGTATATACAGAGCAATATGGCCTTAGTCACTGATGCACCTAAAACTCTACTAATACAACTACAGAATGTGCCTCCATAGCCAGGTGGGAAGGAGCAGCAGTGCGTAGCACACGCTTCTTGATTAGACCGGGGTTCGAGCCTGTCACCACCAAATACGGAGGATGCGGAAAGGTCAGGGAATGACCACCGCATATCCCTGGAGCAATATGGCCTTAGTTGCTAATGCTCCTAAAAACCAAATAACAACTACAGCCTTATACAACAGGATAATCACCTTGTACCTACTGGCAAAATTCCTGTATATGAGTGACAGAAACCCATGGACTCCAGCCACCTGAGTGTAGTTCTGCATCTAGTTACTTTGTGACTGCTTCATAATAATTATGCACTGCTCAAAGAACTTCATGTCAGACTGTGGAATTATCTCTAGGTCTTTTTTGTTCTTCACCACTGTGAGTATTATTCTAAGATTACTGCTAGTTATCAGTGTTAAACCACAATTACCACTTCTCAACTCATCCCCCCCCCCCCCCCTAACTTTTCTAGGTATTGTTGCAGCAGTAGTTATTATATTGCTGTTATTATCCGCTTTTCCAACCTTAGTATCATCTGCAAGCTTAGCCCTTAAGCTTGATATGCCTTCATCGATATCGTTAATAAATATCAAAAACAGTAAGGAGTCCAACATTGGACTGTGAGCGACTCTACTGGTAACATTAATCTAAGAAGAGCAGTACTAGATTGTTTTCCCTGAAAGTTCAACTTACAGGTCTGTAATTACTCACTTTGCCACTTGATCCTTCTTTGTGATTAGGAGAGAGTGCACATCTCCAATACGTAGGGACATTCCCTGAATTCAAGGATTCTCTATAATTATGGCCGAAGATTTCCTTACATCTCGTGGTGCCTTTTTTAATATAATTGGGTAGATTCCATCAGCCTCGGGTGTCTTATTTACTTATAGCTTCAACAATTTCTCTTCCATTTTCTTTTTAGTTATCGTAAAATCATTTAGCTCCCAGAAGGAGAGCAGAAGTATACCAAGTTTTAACTAGGTATACCTCTAGTATACCCATTCCTAAAGCATTGTGTGAGTGTAAATGCATATGTGTGGCAGCACCCAAACAGGATCATTAATAGTTTTGCCATTAATGCCATTCATATTTTGTGGCCATGTGATTCATCCTTTTTTTTTCTAGTGATAACAGAACCAAATCATCCTTTTCTACTTTTTCTTCAGCACCAGTGACATCTTATAATCTGCCTTAGCTTGCCTAATTTCCTTAGCATTTGACTGCAAAGTGGTTTATGTTTAGTGTGTTTCTGTTCCCCCTGATGATTTATAATTATTCTATGCATTTTTCTTCTCTGCCATTAGTTTCATCAATTCATCTAATATCCATTTAGATCTAAACCTTGAAGAGTGTCTCTTAGTAAAAAAAAAAAAAACTTGCCTAACTCCCTTATCAACATGATTGCCAACTATCTTTTTTAAATTTATTCAAATGACCCAATTCCATACTTCTGTGAGAAAGCACGCTTATACAGCATTGGTCAAAAAAAAAAAAAAAAAACACTTCCTATTTCACCTATCTATTCCCTCCAGTAACTTGCCTAGTTCTTCCGTGAATTTCTTTAAACTATCAACTTCCAAAGCAGTTGACAGTTTGTTCCAGCAAACAACCATTCACTGGCTAAAGGGAAACTTCCACACATCTATTCTGCAATCGTCCTTGCTCGACTTGAATTTATGCCCCTTCTTGTGCATAATCTGAGCAAGAGGAAGAGTCCCATGCATTTTTCTTCTTAGCCTTTAGTCTTATCAGTTCATCTGACATCTATTTAGATCTAAACCTTAAACTAAATGATGTCAGACGAACAGTAACTCTTAGTAGCATCTGTGATTGCTTTTCTGATTGCTGCTCATTTAAAATTTTTAATTGTTAACATCACATTTCGTCCCACTAAGAAGAATTTAAAAAGGATCTAATTCTGTTGTCACCATTACTGAAATAGAATCACTTCCCTTTTACTCCTGACAGTAGTTATCTTTAAGTAAAGCCCACAACAATAGATTATGATGATTGCCACCTAGTGGTTCCTTTATTTGGAGATTCTTAATGCATGAAGATTTACTGCTGATAATCAGATTAAGAAAATTGCTTTCTCTTATTGTCTCTCTAACATGTTGGTGTTGGGGGAAACAATTATCCAGTAAGTTCAGAAAAGAGTAGCTACTATGTGAGTAACCAAAAGTTAAAGTCACTATCTGAAAGTTACAATCCCTCATTATAAGATATTCTTATTTACTGGCCCATTGTATATTTATCTGTACATGTTGTTCATTATGCTCATCACAGTCATTTGGACTATAGCATACTTTTCTCCTATTTGTTTTCCCAGTACTTTTGTCATAGCAAACTGACTGAACATTACAATGGCTATCCACATCAACTGGCAGTGCCTTAGATTCTGTTTGCTTCTTAACCAAGTATTATAATGCTTCCTACCCCCTCTCCTTTTTCTGTACAGCCCTTCATGGCAGCCTAATTGGCACAAGACTTCACTGTGTCCCCGAGGCTTGTCACAGATATTCTTCGAGGTATGACAGGATATGGCTTGTTACCTTGAAGTCTAAAATGCTTTTGATCTGATGTTCGGGTGCCACATGTGAGAAATGTGGAGTGAATTTTCGTGAAGTCTCGTTGTTTTGCGACATCTGAATCCTCTGCTGACACCATCACGATGATAGAACTGTTAGTAACACTAGTTATATCATCACTATGTGCAATCCTGAAACACTGCATCTACTATACTGGAGGTGTCCACTTCACACAGAGGAATGCCAGTCACTGGGCAACAATAGGTGGTAGATGATTCATTATCCACTGCGATACCACCACTGTGTTTATTGGAGACTTGAAGTGTTTAGCCTCCAGAGCAAAGCTCTTTATTCTTCAGAGCAACCCCCAATATGCAATACGAGTGATAATTTAAGGTTATGATGAGCATCATAGTAAGATCCAGTATTCCTTACATTTTGCGGTTACAGCTGAATTGGTTTTCACAGACCAGCCACGAGATAGTTCATTGGACTGAAGCTATTGCTAACTTTCCAGGTAGCATCAAGATCAGCTAATGTATAATCTCATTGCCTCTACACTGCCTGCTAATGTAGTAGTAGTAGTAGTAGTGGCGGCACATGATGCAAGAAAGCAAGTGTAGGAGCTTATGCAGCATCAGCCAAAAAAAAAAAAAAATGACTGGAGGGAATTAAAGTGGTGTATGTGGGAGAAGATTGTCAGAGTTCATGTTACATCAAGGAGCTCAGTAGGTTCTTGCCAAGTGTGCCTCATATCCAAAAATTTTCATTAATTCATACATTGCTCCCCCCTCTACTTTTACTTTATCTATTGAATGCATCATGAATAGTCAAACTAATAGAACAAAATGATCTGTGAAAAGATCTGAACCTCTCAAAAACTTCCTCATTCATATGTGGTCTTAGTTCTATCTCAATGACGTTCATTTCCATTTACAGTCTGCCAAGCCCCACTTACTTTTATTGACAGAATTCCAATTATCATTTGCTTCAACCACTACACATATCAAATTTCCTAATTGTTCGCTTTATGATTCTTTTTGTTTTGAAGACAGAACTTGTGCATATGTCTGCACTGATAATCCTTATCAGATACTTCCTAATTTGGAATCTTGCCTTTTTGGTCTCTTCTGGCTTAAAATGTAAGGAATAGTGAATCTCACAATGATGCTTCTGTTTTCTAGTTGCACAGGCCCAGCTGGCTGAGATGCTGAAGCTTTTGCTAATGACCTTGCACAGATTATTCATTTACCTATCAGAATACCAGACAAACCTAAACACACCTGACATGCTTGATATTTTTCTCATGGTCAGTCCTTCAGAGTACACAATTGAGGTGAGTGGTCCTATAGGCACCCCAGATCACAATTCATGGTCTTCTCTTATGGTGCCTTTCCATAATGGCCATTATCAGCTTCATGCTATTTTGCATTACAAGTATGGGAAATGGGTGAACTGCAAGGTTCTATTCTTCTTTTTCTTGGTTGAATTAATGTTTTAAAACATCTGATTCCTACATTTTCTCAAGTTGTGTCAATAAAATTATTCTTATAGGGATGAACTCCTTTATTTGACATTTCACCTTAAAACCATGTACTTTTTTATAAACCTAATTTTCCAATAAATGCATTAAGGATGTTCAAGATAAGAATGCTACATATTTCAATTGGCTTGCATCCAAATCTCCAGTAAGCAGTTTCATTTTCTGCTTTCAAAAAAGTGCATAACAATTGTTGGTGCACTATGGCCACAGATGCCGATGATGCGCCTAATAAATCTCCAAACCAACAAACAAGGAAAGACAGATGTAGCCGACCGGGCTAGCTGGGTGGGTAAAGTGCCTACCTGGAAACCCAAAAGGTCGTGGGTTCGAATCCCGTCAGTTTCCGTCAAATAGAAAACTGGGTATCCAGTTTTCTATGGTATTAGAACTTATGGTACTTAATACCACGCATATGTTGAAAATATGAAAGAGGATACTTGTTGACATTAGACTCAAATTTCTGTAGATTGTAATATATAGGAAATATGTGAAGGGAGGTTGTTCCAAAAATGGAAGTTGAAGAATAAATTGGGAAGAAGAAAATTTGGTTCTGTGAGTTTAAGTTGGACAGTAAAAGGATGTTGAATGATTGTGGCACGTATTCAGAACTGGTTTGGAAGAAAGAGGGTGAATTAGAGAAACCAATTCAGAACAGTGCCCATGGAAGTAGTCCGCAGAAAAGGTATTCAGCAGAAATAGAATATCTATGAGACAAAGTGGAGAGACAGTAAGAGATGGGTAATTAATTAACTTAACTGCCCACTTTTGAATGTAGCATAGGAGCCTGAGAGCACCACCCCAGATGTGGGAACAGTATTTCATGGTAGGGAGGATTTCAGATTTGTACAGAGTGAGTAGCAGTTTAGAAGAAAAGTAACAGTGAGAATGAAAAAGAAAACCCAATATTTGGGATGTGCTTATCCAGAGAGAGAGAGAGAGAGAAGAGTGTCTCTTGATTCACGAAAAAGTCAAAATCATTCGTGAGTTAGAATGTGGTGCAAAAAATGTTGAAGTTTGTAAAAAGTTTTCTTTGTCCTCTTCAAGTGTATCAACATTATGGAAGAATAAAGACGTTTACATATCGACACTGGAAAATAACATAACCGAAAAAAAAAATTTAGAAAGTGCGAGGTTACGAATGTTGAGGAAGCATTGCTTCAATGGTTCACCACACAATGAAGTGCTGGATTTTCAATAGACGGTCTGATCTTGAAGGCTCAAGCGGAAAAATTTGCTAAACAATTTGGACATGACAATTTTCTAGGTAACATCAATTGGCTGGATCGATTTAAAAACCGTCCTTTATGCAAAAATTAGTGGAGGATCTTGATCTGCAGATCCAATAATGGCAAATGAATGGATTGACTGTGTTTGGGCAGAAATCAGGAAAGATTTCAATGAGAAGACATCTACAGCAGTTGTGCTACTGCAACAGAATCTATAAAACTTGAGCAGATGGGCTGAGAAGTGGCAACTGAAGTTTAACATCGACAAATGCAGAGTACTGCATATGGGTAAAAGAAACCCCAGAGGAATGTACCAACTGTGTGTTACTACACTTAGGGTGGTAGAAAATGAAAAAGACCTGGGTGTGATTGTGCAGTCAGATATGAAGTTTTCTGAGCAATGCAGGCAGGCTACCAGAGCAAGTCATGGGGTATTGTCAATGATATACAGGAATTTTGGTATCAGGGAAAAGGAGGTGATTATCCCTTTGTATATGGTGCCTCCGTAGCCAGGTGGGCGGGAGCAGCAGTGCTTAACACACACTTCTTGATCAGACCGGGGTTCGAGCTCGTGACCACCAAATATGGAGGATGCGGAAAGATCAGGAAATGACCACCGCATATCCCCAAAGCAATATGGCCTTAGTTGCTAATGCTCCTAAAAAAAAAAAAAATAATAATAATAACCCTTTGTATAAGGCAGTGGTCAGGCCACACTTGAGTACTGCATACAGGTCTGGAGGCCTCATTTTAGGATGGATGTAGAATTGCTTGAGCAGTACAGAGAAGGGCAACGAGATTGGTGAGAGGAATGAAGGGGTTCTCTTACCAAGACAGGCTTAAGTTCTGCAAATTGCACCGGCTGGAGACTAGGCACCAGCAAGGTGATCTGATTGAGGTCTATAAGGCCTTGAATGGGTTGAGCACGCTGAATTCTGATGAGATTCTTCCGCTTGCTCAGATTAGGAACTTGAGGGGCATAAAATCAAATTGAGGAAGGGCAGTTGTAGAATAGATTTGCAGAAATTTGCCTTTAGCTACTGGGTGGTTAATTTCTGGAGGAAACTTCTATCTGTTGTTGTTGAAGTTGATAGCTTAAATAAATTCAAGGAGGAACTGGACAAACTTTTAGACAGAATGGTTGTGTAAAATTGTTTTATTTAGCTGATGCTACATAAAGCGATACGCTTGGTTTCTTGCATGACATGCCTCTATTATTACTACTACAATGTTGATGAAACAGGATTTTTTTATAATTTGACACTTGACAGTACATTTAAATACAAAGGGGAAAAATGTGTTGGTGGAAAAAAATCAAAGGGTCGCTTGACAGTGCTCGTATGCACAAATATGACTGGAACTGAAAAAAAAAAAAAAACTTTGGTATCGGAAAATTGTTAAAACCTCGGCGTTTCAAAAACAAGGAAACATCCTGTGGGTTACACTGCAAAAAAGAAAGCTTGGATGACTTTGGATATTTTTCGGCAATATGTAAATGATTGGAATAAGGAGCTATTCAAAAAGAAGAAAAATATTTTATTGTTAGTTGATAACTGTCTGCTCATCCCCAGATTCAAAATTTGTCCAACATTATACTAGTGTTTCTGCCTCCAAGTGCGACATCAATTTTACAACCAATGGACATAGGTGTAATCAAGAGTTTGAAAAGATTTTATAGAAGATTTATAGTTCTACATCTATCTGATCAAAGAGAACAGAAACTTACTGAGTCTACATCAATATTGGATGCTATAAATTTATTGAATTATCCATGGAACAACGTTATTTCGACAACCATATCGAATTGCTTCAAGAAATCAAAATTAAATTCAAATGAAATTTCAATTGTAGATGAAGAAGATGGAAACGAAGAAAACAACTTGCCACGATCTGAATGGTTGCTGCGTAACAACGTTGTAGGTTTTAATACAGATAACATCGATGAATTTGTATGAGTCGATGACAACTTATTTACTAGTGGTGTTCCTACAGAGAGTGACATTGTAGATGCTGTGCTCAACAGACTATAACGACGATGGTAAAGACGATAATATGATGACAATTGAAAGTGAATCAAAATCAGTGCCGACAATCTCACAAGCCCAAGGACACATTACTCAATTTTTTTTGAAGGAACTGAGGCAAGTAATGCGACTTAACGCATTGCGTATTTTAAGGGGAAACTTAAAGAATTATCAATGTGAAATCTTTAAAACATGAATTTTAAGATTCATAAATAAGGACTAATTGAAATCGTGTTTATTATTAAGTAGTATTGTTTTTAATTATAGAGAAATAAATTGTTTAGTATTAAGTGTATGATTTTAAAATTACAGACAAATAAACTGTTTAATATTAAGTGTATTGTAGTTTATACAAGCATATAATAATATGTAGGTTGCTTTTTTGAATCTTTTTATCAATATCATTATCATCAGGCATATGGTGCAAGGAAGCCTGAAGCTTTTGCTGCACCAGCCAAAAAAAAAAAAAAAAATTTAGTTACCCTGAGAGAGAGAGAGAGAGAGAGAGAGAGAGAGAGAGAGAGAGAGAGAGAGAGATTGTTATGTTTGGTTTTTAGGAGCATTAGCAACTAAGGCCATATTGCTCTGGGGATATGCGGTGGTTATTCCCTGACCTTTCCGTGTTTGGTGGTTATGGGCCCGAATCCCGGTCTAATCAAGAAACGTGTGCTGGTTATGGAGATGGAGAGAGAGTGAGAGTGTGTGTGTGTGTCAAAAGTGGAAGGGAATCACCAGGAAAGAGAAGAATGATGATTTCCAGTTCAGGACCCTGAGTGTGCCAACCCCATACTCACCATGTGAGCCCCTGGGGTTATCAAGTTATTGAGAATTTAAAAAAAAATAGCAGGTAGATTTAACTTATCACTGATATATTTTTCATTGTTTCAGTATTCATTGTTTAAGAGCCCCCAGAGGTTTCTCCATCTCTGCTATCATGGATATAGTGAGTAACAGTTATAACGAGGAAATTGTCGGTCCCTTGTTGCTCGTTATAACTAAGTTCGACTGCATGTGACCTTGTTTAGAAACCTGAGTGTCATCGAAGATGAGCATAGAAGCTGAAGAATCCTTTTTGTGAGATATAAGACAGGATTGAGTTTTAGAAGCATTTAAATTAACTAAGTTATCTTTGTTGCTCTGTAGAATTACCTGGGGATCAGCATTTAAGAAATGGAAAGTGGATATTTGAGAAGTTGAAGCTGTTTACACAGGGCAAAGTTTCTCAAACTGGAAGGTAGAATGCAATGTACGTCATCAGCAGAATTATGGATAGAATTTCAAGTTGGTGGAAGAAAGTAGTAGTAGTGGCATGTGATGCAAGAAAGCAAATGTATGAGCTTATGCAGCATCAGCAAAAAAAAAAAAAAAAAATCACACCATTCCCTCCAAATGCCTGTCCAGTTCCTCCTTAAATTTATTCAACCTAACTTCCACAACAACAGATGGAAGTTTGTTCCAGCAATTAACCACCCGCTGGCTGAAAGCAAATTTCCGCACATCTAAACTACACCTGTCTTTTCTTAATTTGAATTTATGCCACCTTAGGTTCGTAATCTGAACAAGTGGAAGGATCCCATCAGAATTCAGCATGCTGAACCCATTCAAGGCCTTATACACCTCAATCAGATCACCGCGCAGGTGCCTAGTCTCCAGCCACTGCAATTTGCAGAACTTAAGCCTCTCTTGATAAGAGGATCCCTTCATTCCTTACCAATCTTGTTGCCCTTCTCTGTACATGCTCAAGTAAATCTACATTCTTCCTAAAATGAGGCCTCCAGACCTGTATGCAGTACTCAAGGCGTGGCCTGACCATTGCCTTATACAGAGGGATAATCACCTCCTTTTCCCTGCTAGCAAAATTCCTATATATCATTGACAAACCCCATGACCTGCCCTGGCAGCCTGTCTGCATTGCTCAGAAAACTTCATATCTGCCTGCACAATTACTCCCAGGTCTTTTTCATTTTCTACCACCTTAAGTGTAGTACCACACAGTTGGTACATTTCTCTGGGGTTACTTCTTCCCATATGCAGTACTTTGCATTTGTCAAGGTTACACTTCAGTTGCCACTTCTTAGCCCATCTGCCCAAATTATCTAGATCCTGTTGCAGTAGCACACTGCCATTACTGTCATTAACAACCCTGCCAACCTTTGTATCATCTGCAAACTTCGACACTAAGCCTGATATACCTTCATCAATATCATTGATAAATATACAAAACAGTGGACCCAACACCGAACCCTGTGGGGGACTCCACTAATAACATTAGTCCAAGAAGAGCAGCACCCATTGATTACCACCCTCTGTCTTCTCGCACTTAACCATCCTTTTATCCATTGTAGCAACTTACCCTTAATACCATTCTGCTCCAATTTGTACAATAGTCTTCCATGCGCAACAGTGTCAAAAGCTTTCCTGAAATCCAAATATATGATATCAAAATTATTTTTTGCATCCAGTTCCTTTGTAACCTCATCATAATATCCTATCAAATTTGTCAGACAAGACTTTCCCTTAACAAACCCATGCTGTGTCTGAATTATTGCTGCAGTCTTGTCTAGATGATCCTGCAATGCATCTTTAACCAGCGACTCCATTATTTTCCCCGGAACAGAAGTTAAACTAACTGGTCTGTAATTACTCGTGTCACCCTTCGATCCCCTTTTGTGAATTGGAGATACATTTGCACATCTCCAGTCCGTGGGAGCCTCCCCTGAGTCCAAGGATGCTATCATAATTATGGCTAAGGGTTTGCTTAGTTGCTTTGCCGCCTCCTTTAATATAACTGGATAGATCCCATCCACACCAGGTGCTTTTCTTAAGTTTAACTTCAACAGTTTCTCTTCCACTTTGCTCTCAGTTATTACAAAATCATTAAGTATCCTGCTACAATTTGATAACCTTCTGCCATTTTCAAACCTTAATAATTCCTCACATGTGAATGTAGATGCAAAATACTCATTCAGTTTGTTTGCTATCTGAGCAGGATCATCAACAGTCGAACCATCGATGTGAAGTGGACCAATCAGATTCATCCCCTTCCTTTTAGAGTTTATATAAGTAAAGAAATCCTTGCTGTTTTTCTTAGCATCTTTTGCTAAGGATTTCTCGTAATCTGCCTTCGCCTGCCTAACCTCCTTTGTGACCTGATTACAGACTAGCTTATATCTGCCATAGGCTTCTGAGTCACTTGATAATTTGTATGCATCCCATGCATTTTTCTTCTCTGTTACGAGTCTCATTAGTTCATTTGACAACCATTTAGGCCTAAACCTTGAACAATATTTCTTAATAGGTATGATACTTTTAGTAGCATCCACGATTAATTCCTTGAATGCTTCCCACTTAGAATTTACTGTTGGTAACATCATCAGTTGATTCCACTGTACAGAATTTAAAAACTGTCGGAGACCACTGTACTCACCTTTACGGAAGCAAAAACCCTTTCCTTTACCCCTGATAGTAATTAAATCTTTAAGTAAATCCCACGTCAGTACACTGTCATTAATAAAGAAGAGGAAAAGGAGTGAGAGAACACTGAACCTTGGGGAACATCAGCATTGGTGGTGATGTTAGAAGCCATCTACCTTCACCAGCAGTGAGCAGTCAGAGAGAAAACTGGATCCCCAATTATAAAAGACAGTTGGCAATCCATAAGATGGAAGCTTATTTAGAAAACCTTTATGCCAAACATTATCAAAAGCCTTTGAAATATTAAGAGCAACTGTTTGAGTTTCACCAAACTTTTCCATTGAATTTGTCCATAGATGGATAATGTAAGCCAGTATATCACCAGTGGAATCCATACTGGCAATCAGATGGAAGGTTTCTAGATAGTTTAGGATTTGGTAGTTAATAGATTTCTCTATTATCTTAGAAAAAGCAGAAGTAAGTTCAATGGGATAATAATTAGATGGGTAGGATATTTGTCATCCTTTTTAGGAACTAGCTGGATATGAGCAAATTTTCAAGTAGAAGAAAAACACCAGTGGAATATGAAAGTAAACAGGAAACAGAACAGGAGTAAGCTCAGGAGCACAGTTTTTAGAACAAGTGGAGAAATACCATCAGAACTGGGAGTTTTTTGGCATCAAGAGTGTTAAATTCTTCTGACATCCTTTTGATGGAACACCACAGGAGGCATTGAATTGAGTGTACCGGGAATGGTAGGAGATAGTTTACCAAGATCACAAGTTTACAAGAGTTAGAAGAAAAGTAGGATGCTAGAAGGTTGGCTTTATCATTAACTGAGGTGGCAATAGAATCATCTCTGGCAACAGAACCATCAGGTTAAAACCTGCTGGTTCTGTTGCCAGAGTTGGGAGTAGAGATGAGCAATAGTTTTGGCATGAGACCAAAATGCTTGATTACTACTTGGACAAGAAACAAAATTTTTACTCTTAGCTTGTTCAAAATCTAGTTTGGACCGATTAATAACTGTTTTGCAAGCGTTGTGAGCTTTGGTGTAGACAAAAAATGAACCTAGAGTTTTGGATGCAAGCCAATTGTGATATGCAACTTTTTTTTTAATCTTGAACAGCCTTTCAGTGGTGTAACTAGAGCAAATTGGCCCCAATGCAAACACAGGTCACAGGCCCTACCCTTCCCTGTTAACACAACCCCAAAAAGGTTTTACTTTTTCTGAACAAAGAAGAAATACCGGAAGGATGTCAATTCTACCAACAACTGTCTAGTTACTTTTTACTTTATTATTTTTAATGGGTATTAATGAAGTGAGAATAAAATATTAAAATTGTTATATTGATAATAATAATATATTTTATAACAATCACAACATTAATAAAATGCACTGAATGCTTTTAAATGTAAGGATATGTATTTAAACACAAAAGCAAATGATGTACAAAAAAAATTTAAATAGCAACTCTGAAAAATTGAATAAATTTTTATTAACACATTTCACAACACAAAACAACTTAATGTATATTCTGACATATAAGTTGACTTCTATTTTTTGCTTTGAAAATTTGTCTTTAGAACTTCTTCCGAAGAGCTTTCATGATAACAAAATCGTCAATTAGTTGAAACATTTTCTGCCAGACAGTCTTTCTTGACTCATGATATTTCTTAAATAATTTTTTATCAACTTCAGTTTTGAAAACAATTGTTCAGTTGTTGCTGCGATTATCAGAATTGTCAAAAAAAGAATTAGTAATGAACACATTTCAGTGTAACTTGTGCTGTTATAATAATCTTAAAATGTGCAAAATGTGAAATGTTTGCAGAGCTGTCTAGAACAGGACATGATCTAGCCAAGGAGGATTCTTTGCGTGTGCTGGGTGCAGAGACTGTGAAGAAATTATTCGCAAATTCAGAGTTCTGATGGGCATTCATGAGAGTTTGAATTTGACAAATTTGTCAAACCTCAAGTTTGACAAATTTGTCAAACTTGAGGTGTAGGGTAGATGCCATTGAGTAAATTAATAAGAGGAGCCCATCAAGCTCTCAGCTTCCCAACGCAGTGCCAGAGCTCACTTCTATTAATCAGGCAACACAGCGGCAATCTCCAAGGAAGAATGCACTAGTCACACAGAAACTAGTTATTATTGGTAACTCTATTGTCAGGGAGATGGGAATATATTATTCAAAAAGGATAGGTGGAACAGGACCAGGGTATGTCTGCCAGGGGTGTTGACGTTTTGCAGATATCTTTTAAGTGCAGGTGATATTCTTGTACACATTGGCACTAACGACCTTAAGAGTAAGAGATCTGCAGATTTAATTAACAAGTATAGGTCAATGTTGAAAAACCATTGGGAGCTAGGGTTGAATGTAAAAGTGTCTGCAATTCTGCCCAGACACAATAGGAGAGAGTATATGATGAGAGCCTTGTTGATCAATTTGGCCCTGGATAGATTGTGCAAGGCTCAAGGGGTAGAATATTTTTCAGCCTGCTCTCTGCTTGCTAACAGGAGAGACTGCTTCTACAGGGATGGGATACACTTAAATAGAAAGGGTGCAAGAATATTTGCTAATACTATCAAGGCAATTTTAGGCAGGTTGGAAGACTGCTAGCTTGGGGGATTCACAGACTAAAAGATTAACAGTAGCCACAGGCAGAGGTGAAAGTGATTTTTGCACTGCTTCTATTAGAATGATCAGCAGCATGGAAAGCAAGGCAATGGAGATTTCCAGGACTGTTGGAGTAATAGTGGAACAAATAATTTTTACATCTTACACAGTTTTCTGAAAAACTTTTTTATATTGTTCCACATGAAAGATGGTTGTACAAATTGGAGCAAGTTACTGCTATGAATGGCTGCTTATATTCAGAGATTGGTTATAAATGGTGACTACTCCTTCACTAATGTTATTAGTGGAGTGTCCCAGTTGTCAGTGCTGGGCCCATTGTTGCATTCAATATTTAATGATTTTGATGAAGGCATATCAGGCTTAATATCTAAGTTTGCAGATAATCCAAAGGTTGAATGCAGCTGTGGCCCAAGACATCAAAGTTGGTCACAGCTGCACTCAGTGCTTCCAAAGACAGAAATCTTTGTTCACACAACACTTCCTTGAACATGGGGAATAGATCATAATCGCAGTCTCATATCAGGACTATAAAGGGGATAAGGTAGTGCTTCTCACTTGTAATAGTAATATGGGATGCAAGAAAGCAAGTGTATAGCATCAGCCAAAAAAAAAATTTCACACAACCATTCCCTCTAAATGTTTGTCCAGTTCCTCCTTAAATTTATTTAACCTATCAACTTCCACAACGACAGATGGAAGTCGTTGTGGAAGTTGATAGGTTAAATCAACTTCCACAACGACTGGAAGTTGATTTAACATAATCCCATCAGAATTCAGAGTGCTCAACCCATTCAAGGCCTTATACATCTCAATCAAATCACCTCGCAGGTGCCTAGTTTCTAGCCACTGCAGTTTGCAGAACTTAAGCCTCTCTTGGTAAGAGGATCCCTTCATTCCCCTCACCAATCTTGTTGCCCTTCTCTGTACACCCTCAAGCAAATCTACATCCTTCCTAAAATAAGGCCTCCAGACCTGTATGCAGTACTCAAGGCATGGCCTGACCATTGCCTTATACAGGGGAACAATCGCCTCCTTTTCCCTGCTAGCAAAATTCCTGTATATCATTGACAAAACCCCATGACCTACTCTGGCAGCCTAATTGGTGAAAACAATCTGTAATCTATATTGACTGTGTGATATGAGTCCCTTCATTGTCATGGACTACGAGCACACCAGCTTTTAACATCTATGGGTCCCCGACAAATTTTCGGGCATAATTTCTGATGAAGAAATGTTGCATATTAGTCTTTAGTTACTGATCTTTCAAGTGGCACATGATTAACAGCAATAAAAAAAAACTGCAGCAATTATCAACCCACTGCAGGATGGAACCCTCCTCAACAATTCATGCTGAGGGAAAAGGACCATAATCTGCCTCCTGGTCCAATACGGGTTGGCAGATTGACCGTATTTAGCAGTCAGGGGCTTGAACCGTGGTCTACTCAAAGAGCGTGTGCTACTGCACTCCCGCTCCTGACCACTCGGCTACAGAGGCCTTAACAGCAATAATAATTCCCTCATAATTGTAGACCATGATGACCATTTGTTCCATCTTTGATTGTTGCTAGTGATATTAGCATTAGTAGAGGCATTTGACGCAAGAAAGCAAGCTTATGCAGCATCAGCCAAAAAAAAAAAAAAAAAAACCCACTTCCACTTCACCCCTCTGTTCGTTCAAAATACCTGTCCAGCTGAGCCTTAAACTTATTTAGGCTATCAACCTCCACTACAAGGGATGGAAGTCTGTTCCACCAACCAACCACCCGCTGGCTAAAGGCAAATTTCCGCACGCCCATCCTACATCTGTCTTTCCTCAATTTGAATTTATGCCCTCTCAGGTGATTATTCTGAGCTAGAGGAAGAATCCCATCAGCATTGAGCATGCTCAAACCATTCAAGGCTTTATACACCTCTATCAGATCACCTCGCTGGTGCCTAGTCTCCAGACACTGTAATTTGCAAAACTTAAGCCTTTCTTCGCAAGAGCACCCCTTTGTTCCATTCACTAATCTTGTTGCCCTTCTCTGTACTCGTTCCAGCAGCTCTACATCCTTCTTGAAATGAGGCCTCCAGACCTGTACACAGTACTCTGGTGTGGCCTGACCATTGCCTTATACAAGGGAATAATCACCTCCTTATCCCTGCTGGAAAAATTCCTGTATATCATTGAAAATACTCCATGAGCTACTCTTGCAGCCCGTCTGCACTGCTCAGAGAACTTCATATATGCCTGCACAACAACCCCCAAGTCCCTTTCATTCTCTACCACTGTCAGTGTAGTACCACAGAGTTGATACGTTGCTCTGGGGTTGCCGTTTCCCATGTGTAGTACTTTACATTTTTCAATGTTAAACTTCATTTGCCACCTCTCAGCCCATCTGCTCAACCTTTTCAGATCCTGTTGCAGCAGCATAGTGTCAGTAGTGTCCTTGACAACCCTGCCAACCTTTGTATCATCTGCAAACTTGGACATTAAGCTTGATATACCATCATCAATATCATTTATAAATACAGAAAACAATAATGGACCCAATACTGAGCCCTGAGGGACTCCACTAATAACATTAGTCCATGATGAGCAGTGTCCATTGATTACCACTCTCTGTCTTCTCCCCCTCAACCACCCCTTTATCCATATCAGTAATTTGCCTCCAATGTCACACTGCTCCAATTTGTGTAGCAGTCTTCCATGTGCAACAGTATCAAAAGCCTTTCTAAGATCCAAGTATATAATATCAAAGCTATTCCCTGCATCCAGTTCTTTTGTGACTGCATCATAGTATCCAATCAAATTGGTCAGGCAAGACTTCCCCTTAACAAAACCATGCTGTGTCCGAGCTATAACTGAAGTCTTGTCTAAATGATCCTGCAGTGCTTCTTTAACCAGTGCCTCCATTAATTTTCCTGGAACAGAAGTTAAGCTCACAGGTCTATAATTACTTGTGTCAGCCCTTGATCCTCCTTTGTGAATTGGGGTCACATTTGCACATTTCCAGTCTATGGGTACCTCCCCTGAGTCCAAGGAAGCTCTCATAATTGTGGCTAAGGGTTTGCTTACTTCCTTTGCTGCCTCCTTTAATATAACTTAAAGGAGACTTCCCCTTAACAAAACCATGCTGTGCCCGAGCTATAACTGAAGTCTTGTCTAAATGATCCTGCAGTGCTTCTTTAACCAGTGCCTCCATTAATTTTCCTGGAACAGAAGTTAAGCTCACAGGTCTATAATTACTTGTGTCAGCCTTTGATCCTCCTTTGTGAATTGGGGTCACATTTGCACATTTCCAGTCTATGGGTACCTCCCCTGAGTCCAAGGAAGCTCTCATAATTATGGCTAAGGGTTTGCTTACTTCCTTTGCTGCCTCCTTTAATATAACTGGATAGATCCCATCCACCCCGGGTGCCTTTCTTGTGTTTATCTTCAACAGTTTCTCCTCCACTTTACTCTCAGTTATTTCAAGATTCTGTAGCTTACTGCTAGAGTTGAATACACCTCTGGCATTCCCCTCGCTGAATAACTCCTCATGTGTGAATGTCGATGCAAAATATTCATTTAGTTTGTTAGCTACCTGAGCAGGATCATCAACAGTTGATCCATCAATATCAAGTGGACCAATCTGATTCATCCCCTTCCTTCTAGAGTTTACATAAGTAAGGAACTCTTTTCTGTTTTTCTTTGCAACCCTTGCCAAGGATTTCTCGTAATCTGCCTTCCCCTGCCTAACCTCCTTTGTAACTTGATTGCATATCAACTTGTATCTATCATAGGCTTCTGTGTCATGTGTTAATTTGTAAGTATCCCATGCATTTTTCTTCTCTGCCATATGCCTCATTAGTTCATCTGACATCCATTTTGGCCTAAACCTTGAACAATATTTCTTAGTTGGTATGTAAAGCCTAGTAGCTTCCAAGGTAAGTTCTTTGAATGCTTCCCATTTTGAATTTGCTGTTGGTAACATCATCAGTTGGTCCCACTGTATAGAATTTAAATACTGTCTCAGTCCATCGTAGTCGCCTTTACGGAAGCAATAACTCTTCCCTTTACCCCTAATGGTAGTTACCTCTTTGAGTAAATCCCACTTCAGCACACTGTGATCACTGCCACCTAGTGGTTCGTTTATCTGCAGATTCTTAATGCATGAAGAATCACTGCTGATAATCAAATCAAGAGTATTACTCCCTCTAGTTGCCTCCCGAACATGCTGATGTAGAAAACAATCATCCAATAAATCCACAAAAGCCCTGCTAGTGTGTGAGTGACCAGCCCCCAAATTCCAGTCAGTATCTGGGAAATTAAAATCTCCCATTATAAGACTCTGATTTACTGGCCCACTCTGTTTCCCTGTACTGTTTCTTATTATACTCATCAGAGTCATTAGGCCTATAGCACACTCCTACTCTCAATTTTGATCTCCCAATGCTTATGTCACACCAAACTGACTCAACACTGCACTGTCCAGCGATGTCTACTGGCTTCACTTCCTTGGTTTTTATGTGTTTCTTAACTAATAGCATAACTCCCTCCCTCCTTCCTATCCTGTCTATCCTTTATGTAGACGTTGTACTCCCCAAATTCCAGTTCTGCATCCCTTATATCTGTGTGACACCACGTCTCTGATATCCCAACAATATCTGCCTTTGATGTTTTGAGCAATACCTCAAATTCATCAAATTTATTTACTAAAGTCCTAGCATTGGTGTACACGCAAGTATACGTGCACCTGTTTCTATTCTTAGCTACCCTAACACAACCCATGTGTTTACTTGTACTGCAATGGCTCCCAGCACTCTCTGAAATATCATGCATCTTGTTTTTCAGGCTTCTGCTCATTCTAATAGAAGCAGTGCAAGAATCTCTTTCACCTCTGCCAGTGGCTACTGTCAATCTATTGGTCTTTGTCTCCCCCCCCAAGCTAGCAGTTTTCCGACCCACCTAACACTGCCTCGATAGCATCAGCAAATATTCTTGCACCCTTTCTATTTAAGTGTATCCCATCCCTGTAGAAGCAATCTCTCCTGTTAACAAGTACAGACCAGGCTGAAAAAAATTCTACCCCTTGAGCCTTGCACAATCTTTCCAGGGCCGAATTGATCGACAAGGCTCTCATCATATACTCCCTCTTATATTTAGAGGGATGTGGCAAAGATCAGCTATGCTTCTGCTGAGCTGATTGTGACTTCAGATTTGAAGTTGTGTGACCATGTGTCATTAATGGCAAGAGTGCATTTTAAAATCCTTCACCTTGGAAGTAATGTGAGTAACTACTTTGCAATTTCTTTACTCTTGTCATTTTTCTTCCTTCAAATATGGTAGTAACAATGACTGCTGATATGTTGTCTGTAGATGTTCTCAGTCTACCCAAGGGTTGCTTTTCTTCGACACTGGGCTGACCTTGACGATACCTTTGAGACTAATGTGAAATTGTGCTATGATCTACTGTTGACTCACCATAACTTCCTGCAACAATTCATAAATTTGCATTGGTGTTTGCACACAGTTTCAGTTTTGAAAAAAGATCTTTAATTTGAAACTGCAATCTTACCTGAAGCAGTGCTACCATTCACTTTTAAAAGCTACTACACAAGCATTCAATGCAGGAACTCTGTTTAATCATGCTGATGTTAAACTTAAATTTATTATCCTGATAAATGTTAGTTGTGCAGTTATGTGGAGTGAGGAGCATGTGTGCATTACTTTTGGGATAACCATTGTATTTTGAATATAAGTATGCAGTTCTGTTTTTATTTATTTATTTTTACTTATATTCAAAATTATCTACTTCAACGTATACTGAGCCTCATATTGAACACACACACACACACACACACACACACACACACACACACACACACACACACACACACACACACACACACACACACACACACACACACACACACACATTGTACTGTATGTAAACATTTATTAGCCAAGTTTGAATAAAGGGATGGTTGAATATATTCTGCATATGATGACTGCATATATTCAGAGAGTAGTTATCAATGGCGACTACTATAATAAACTATATCAAGAGAGAAGAAATTAAATAATTTTGTTTCTTCTCTCTTGGTACAGCTCATTTAGTAGTGTAAAAGATTACTCAATCCTTGAATGAATGTACTGTTCTGTTTCTTGTTTTGGTCATCTTCAGAGAGATGAGTCGGTTATTTTTGCTTTTTTACAGGCAATAAATTTTTCAGGCAGTGTTGCTCATTCAGAGAAATCTGGCCTGTCAGAGGCCTTTTCAGTCACAGCTGTAGTTAGCCAATTACACTCAGATGTAGTACAGTCCCCCTCCCCCCATGAGTTATTCTGGGTTGGAATACTAAATGTATTCCAACCTTACTAAATCCCTTCAACCAAACTAGCACTGTCTTGCTGGGGCGAACCCAGCTCATGAGCCTTGCAGTACCCTCTAGTCACAGTTAATATACATCAGAAAGCCCAATGCTTCTAATATTTAGAAAAACTTAATTCCAAATCTGCTTAGTTTAGTGTATTAAATAAGATGAAGTTTGGAGAAAGGAATTGAAATATACTAGAGTGAAACCGAATTCCTCTTGAAGACCGTTTATTCATTAGCACAAAAGTCAGGAGCTGTAACTGGGAGTCTTTTTTTTTTTTTTTTTTTCCCTTTGTGCTGACTGTTGAAGTAAAGTTTAGAAGACAATAATTTAGTTGATCAAAAGGGGTGTTGGAATAGCCTTGAATAGATGTCATTATCTGATATTATGGTTGAAAGTAATATTTCAAATTCCAGATATTTGAAAATTCTGCTGGTAGCCTAACATTTAGTATATTAATTTGTAGGTGCCAATGCCTGTGCTGGTCAGTAATTAATGATTTAAATGTGGGCCAGACTGTGTAATTATTACAGTTTCGGCATTGTTAATTTGAGATTTGTTTTGTATTGTGGCAGTGTGCTGGCAGTTGTTTGTGGCGAGTCATTTTGTAAGCTGTTTTGGTTATAGGCTCTTGCGCCTGGAGCTGTTTCCATTCCAAACCTTGACAAGGTGTTTCTGATGCAGGTGATGTTGCAATTTCCTTGGCATTATATTTTATAAACAGTGCTATTTATATTTATTTCTAAAGCCTGGCAGGATTTATAATTTATAAACATAATCTGAATTTTATTGCAAGATGAAAAAAAACAACCTGAATTTCAGTTTCTTGGAAAACTTGTTTAATCCATGTCATAAATTGGTTGTGTTATGGGATTGAAGCAGTGTTTTGAACTGTAATTAAACTGTAATTTAAACTGTAATTAAATCAAAAATGAAGCATAACTGATTGATTGCGCCATTAAAATGCTGGTAATGGGAATCTGCTCGCCCCATCGTTCCAAGACCTCTGAAGTTGAAAAATTTCAACTTCAGAGGTCTTGGAACAAATTACCAAAACAAAAACAATGTGTATTGGGTTCACATTGTGAGATTTTCACGATACCTCCATTTATTCCTACGGGATGCAAAATACATTTCCATGATTTTAAGTTTGCACTGGCTGGCAAAAACTTATGTAAAGTCGAATTTCTGTAAGTCGAGGAGTGGCTGTAATGTTAATATTCCATATCACAATTTTACAATGAAGAAACGAACAAATATCAACTGGGAAAATCTGCAACAGAAGTGTATGAAATGTTAAAAACTGTTTATGGTGATGAAATGTTAAGTAGTACCAGTGTCCTTGAATGGTATAAGCCATTCAAAGATGGATGGAATGATTCAAGAAGTGTACATCTGTTCACCTGTCAAAATGAGGGTAGAGTTGCAAATTGTGGCAGGAGATTGTTGTTTGACCTTTAGAATGATGGCTGATGAGTTGGATATGAATAAGAGTTATGCATGAAGATCTGGGGAAAAGGAAGGTGTGTGTGTGCAAATTCGTGCCTCACAGATGAGCAGAAGTAACAAAGAGTATCATCATGCGAAGACTTCATTCAGACTTTTTGAGACAATCCTAATTTCCTTGACTGTATTGGCACTGGAGGTGAGTGTTGGGTCTTTCAATACAATCCAGAGAGTGTCAGAACATGCAGTGGACTTTGAAATCACCACCAAGACCCAAAAAGTGTAATTTATTGAAGTCCCGGATCAAGAATATGTTGATCATGTTTTTTTGACAAACAGGGTGTGATTCACCAGGAATTTGTGCTTGAAGTGGAGAGATCAATGTTGTGTTCTACGTACAGCTGCTTCAAAGGCTATTGAAGCACATTTCCTGGGTGAGGCTGCAATTTTGAGAAAATGGCAGCTGGTTCTTGTGCAACGATGGGCCCTCCCCCATGCCACACTTGTTGTGAAGACATTTCTGATGAAATAAGCGATGTACAGATTAAGCATCCATCCAGCTCTCCCGATTTAGCACCAGTGGACTTCTCCCTCTTTCCCAAGGTGAAAACTGCCCTCAAAGGAAAGATTTCAGGATGTTGAGGACAAAGAAAAACATAACAGCCGGATTAAATGTCATCTCTTTGGACACTTTTGCTGCCTCTTTTTAGAAACTTTTAGAACTGTCTGATAAGTGAATTCAATCAGGTGGTAATTACTTTGAATAAAAACAAAACCATTTTTGAGCTCCTTTACTTTGTGTTGTTTTTATTGCACCAGTATGGGAACTTTATTGCCACCGCTAGTACATTTGTAATTATTGAGCGGCTAAGTTTATAGAAAACGTAAAACTGTATTTTTATTAAGTGCTCTATATTTACTTTTCACTTCTATTAATCACAGAAAAGGAAAAATCAAATGCCCTGAAATGTAAAGCAGTGTGTACATTAATTATTTGTATTAATGAGATCTAATAATAGATTGCAGAATTCCGCAAAAAATTGGTATAAGAAATTTTAAAATCGAAAGATATTGTCAGCATGAAGATGAAGCCTCAAAAGCCATTACAGCTCCTGACTTTAGTGCTAATGAATGAAATGGCTTTCTAAGAAACAACAGCTGCCAACTTAGATGCACATCTTTAGTAATTTCAATTCCTTTCTTCAGCTGCATCTTATTTAATGCATTAAACTAAGCAGAACTGGAGGTGTTTTGTCTAAATATTAGAAGAGTTGGCTGTCTGAGAGATTATATTAGTAAAGTCACAAAACTTAAGGCAAGTTGGTTAAAGAATCCAATATATGTTGAATAATTTACATTGCTTTTGTAATATACTTCTCTTGTCATGTAGAAATGCGTATGTAGTTTTCACTTCTCTCAGGACATTTTTTCATCACTCATGTTATATTTTAAAACCATTACTTTATTTGAGGGAGAAATCTAGAGTCCCTGTAAGAATTCATTCAGCTCTCTTTTGAGAGAGAGTATAACTCTCAAGTACTTATAAGTAAAGCTCATTTTTTGTAACAGCTGTATTGCCACTACTTGAACAACCTTCATCAACTTCGATAATGTAAATATGCTCTCTTGAAAATGTGTATATATAAATGGCCTTCATTTTTAATTTGATTAAAATGCATTTTTACCACTGGAAAAGTGTGTATTTATATTTAAAAAAAAAAATTTATTTTTGGTAGTCATTTGAAGAGGAGCCAGTTCCACAAAACTATGTTGTAGGCTCTTTCCCAAAAGATTTTGAATATAGATCTGATGACATAGAAAATGATATCCATGGCTCCATACCAAGTGACCAAAAACCTCGTATAATGTTAATGGGTCTTCGACGGTTTGTATCCAGTTTTATTTAATTCCATTTTTATTACTGTATAATGCTTATAATTATAATAATTTATAAGCCTTTTGTTTTTTTTCCTAATTTCATTTTAATGTGTTTTTTTTTTGTTTTTGCTATTTGATCATATAATTAAAATATGTAATAGCATTGGTAATGCAGGTAAGCTTATTAATTTAGAGTGAGAGAGCACTTCGTATATGTGTTAATTTTTTTGTAGTTATCAAATCTTTATTAATGTAAAGGTCAAAGGATGACAACATGCAAGAAAAATGAGTTCATAATGTAATGCTTTTTGTTGAACCAAGTGTTAAGGAATTTTGATGCACGATGAAAGAACTTAGAGCAAAAATGATATATGAAGAGGCCTGCCAAAATTCTTTTCTTAAAAGAATTTTGGCAGGTTTTTAAAAACAGGAACCAGTTTTTAAAAAAATGTGTATGTATGCATGTAAGAGAGATACATATTGAATATTTTCTATAAGACTTATTTTCTATAAAATATATAAAAATATATATTTTCTATATTTTCTATAAACCAAACAGAACTTAAGCTGAGAAAGGAGATGAAAACAGTCTCAGCAAGTTTTTTAGAACAGTGTTTTTAGACATCTGGTTTGTGCTTCCTTGTCTTTCTCAAAACTTAGCCATTTTCATTATTACATAAACTAGCAGAAGAGACTATTTGGCCTCATTAGCCATCTGTGTTTTTTCATTTGTACTGTCAAAATTTCCTATGCAGTTCATTCATTGCAAAGCATGTGTTACTTTATCAGTTATTAAATTTTTGTAGAATTACAGCATTTAACTTTATTCAGATTGAACCCTTGATTATTCTACTAAGGGATTTTAATAAAATCTCTTATTAGTTCTTAAAGTTTTCAGACTTAGACCATTCTCACTGTGAACCCTTCTCATTTTCATTGGGATAAGAGCAAAATTAGCTTCCTGTATGATTTTCATATTTCTTGTTATTGTTTTATAAAGTATACAAGAAACAGGGTTGTAATTTGTAATTTAGCACTTTGCTGAGGAATATTACCCTAATCTTGAAGTAAGTAAAAAATTCATTATTTTTATTTTTTATTCAAGTTACTTTGATGCTGTTGTAGTGACTACTCAAAAGACAGTGTTTTCAAGGAAAAGGATGTTTTTTTTTTTTTTAGTGAGTAGACAACAAATTAATAATGTCGAATGATCTTGACACAACTGGTTCAGGGTTCTGATTTAGATCCAGTTTTATTTACAACGGTTATGAAGACACTACAAGTAACATTTCGGTAAGCAAGATAAAGTGGCTACAGATAATGAAATAGTAATATCTGTCAACAACAACAATAATAATTGGAGTTTGGAATGGGATACTTCTTCTACGAATCATCAAATAAAATCTGATATAAAGAAAAGTAGGAGAAAGCAAAGGACTATGGAGAAGAGTAAAAAGAATCTAGTGGGAGCGAGACATGTTCAAAGCTGCTAAGTGAATTTATTTTATTTATTGATTTGAAATTGTTTTTCTATAACTTTTGATTTAAATTTAGTAGTATAGTATTTTTTTGTGATTTTCTGATTAATTTGGTATATTTATCTTTACTTGGCCTTGTAATTGCATAGAAAACCATAGTCAACTTAACTTCTGCCAGCATTGTATCAATAGTAGCATTCGAATTCTGCCACCGCTGTTTTCGTATTGATATAGCAGATACTGGAAGTTTCTACATAACTTGTAGCAGTGTAATCAGTATCAGCAGAGGATTATAAACTAAAATATAGCACTACTTACGTGTTTTAATAATTTAACTTGTCACGTAGACCATAACATACGGCAGTAATATTCGTAGAGCTTTTAGAATCGGTGATTTGGCGTAGATATGATATCGCAAATAGCTAGAACAAGAGTTCGAACCACGCAGGTGGCAATAGATAGTTAAATTTATTATCTATTATAACTACTTAGATTTTACAAATGTAACGTTTTAACTTAATACATGTAACTTAAACTTGGTAGGAGATAAAACTCGATTTATTAACTTGATAGGAGATAACTTGATACTGAAAAAAAAAAAAAAAAAAATATATATATATATATATATATATATATATACAGTGGATTCCGGTTATTTGGGCCACTGGTTAATATTTGCAGCTGTTCATTTGGGGCAAATCTTAAAAAAAACAGACCAATCGAAAATAGCCAGGGTTTACTTTGCTTAATTGGGACAGCATGTCATTTAATCGGGGCAGGAGACCACAGCACTGGAGATTACCCTACGATTGTCTCCAGCGGTACCATGTGGTTTGGTCAAAATTCTGGAGGTCACAACCATAAAACAATAAAAACAATTAGCAGTCACCTGTTTATTTGGCTTTTCTGTTAGTGAAATCTATCATAAACGGACAGTAAACTCGATCTTACTGAATTTGCGATAATACCGACAGCTGAAATTCTGTGGATTATTATGGTGAAATGTGTTTACACTTCCATGAAATCTTTATATAAAAAAATTAATTTTCAGATCTTCTCTTCATTCCTATTTTTAAAGCTTTGTAACTCGTTACTCCGTTCTCACTTGCGTGTATTGTGTTACTTGCAATTTGTGTGCCGTGTTCTTTGTTATTGATTGCTTATCTTTTTACTGTTTTAAATTTTAACCCTCACCCACAAATATCAGTGAACAGAAATGTCAACTAGTTCGTATGTACATTAATTACAGTACGTATTAACTATTCCAATTATCACGTATATTCTTCTGATTTTCACGTATCATTTAATTTTTTAATTGGTAAGGTAATAAAGGGTAAATTTGTGCCTAATATATCTTTGCTTTTATAGCCTGTGAATAATATTCCTCATATTTTTGCTGATTAGAATCGCTGTTTAATAGAACTAAAATTCAATTCACAAACGTGATCACAATGACCGGTGCTTATTGCACTTCGTATAGTAAACAGTACTTTACTATGTTGAGTTTATCGTAAAGTGATTTGATTGTACAGTGAACCAATTGTAGAGGGGGGGGGTACATTGTCTTTAACTATTTACGTGAAACTTCAGATAATTGGGGCAGCCGCTTAATTGGGCCAAAATTCACTAGTCCCGATGTGTCCCAAATAACCGGAATGGACTGTATATATAGTGTTATTGTTGCATTGAGATGTAAATTTAGTGTAATATTTTTAATTGTATTGAAATTGAATCGAACTCATGCCTCAGAGCACCAAAGCAAAAAGCTCAAGATAGTGGGAGTGCTGTGGCTTGGGGGAGAACTGAGGGTGCGGTTTGTACTCTGAATCACAGCCTTTTGAAATGTATTGCTTGTTTGATGTTTGTAGACTATCAGGAATAGGACATTGCCACGGGGGGTGGAATTACTTTGTATGTGCTCGATGTAAGGAGCGTGAGGAAGTTAGGCGCCAACTCAGCGTTGTTATGGACCTTTATGAGAGCTTGAAGAACAGGGTAGATGCCCTTGAAGGATTTAAATTGGGGGCCCCAATGAAGCTCTCAGCTGCCCAACTCAACACCAGAGCTCACTCTTGTGCATCGGGCAACACAGTGGCAATCTTCAGGGCAGAATGCACTAGACCCAAACTAGCTAGTTATTGTTGGTGATTCAATTGTCAGGGAAATATATTGTGCAAAAAGGATAGGTAGAATAGGACCAAGGTATGGCTGCCAGAGGCAAAAGTTGATGACTTGTACGCGTTGGCACTAATGATATTACGAGTAGGAGAATGGCAGAATTACTTAAAAAGTACAGGTCAATGTTTAAAAAAAGCCACGAGTTAGGGTTGAATTTGAAAGTACCTGCAATTCGATCTAGGCACAATAGGAGGGAGTATGTGATGAGAGCCTTATCAATCAATACGGCCCTGGAGAGATGCAGGGCTGTATTGATTGTGCTTGCTAACAGGAGAGACTGCTTCTACAGGAATGGGATACACTTAAATAGAAAGGGTGCAAGAATATTTTCCGATGCTATCAAGGCAGTGTTGCCTAGTCAGAACACTGCTAACTTTGTTGGGGGATACACGGACTAATAGATTAACAGTAGCCTTAGGCAGAGGTGAAAGTAATTTTTCCATTGCTTCTATTGGAATGAGCAGCAGCCCAGAAAATAAGGTGCTGGGGATTTCAGAGGCTGCTGGGAGTCATTGCAGAGCAAGTAAATACATGGGCTGTGATAAGATAAGGTAGCTAAGAATAAGAACAGGTGCATATATACTTGCATGGACACCAATGCTAGGAGTCTAGTAAATAAATTTGATTAATTTGAGGTGCTGGTTAAAATCAAAGGCAGATATTGTTGGGATATCAGAGAAGTGGATTCACCGAGATATAAGGAATGCAGAAATGGAATTTGGGGAGTACAATGTGTACAGAAAGGATAGACAGGATAGGAAGGGAGGAGAGGTTATGTTGTTAGATAAGAAACAAAATCTAAGGAAGTGCATCCAGTTGACATAGGTGGATAGTACAATGTTGAGTCAGTTTGGTGACATAAGCACTGGGAAATCAAAATTGAGAGTAGGAGTATGTTATTAGCATTAGTAGAGGCATATGATGCAAGAAAGCTAGCTTATATAGCATCATCCAAAAAAAAAAAAAAAAAAATTTCCATTTCACCCATCCATTCACTTCAAATGCTTGTCTAGTTCTGCCATGAACATATTTAAGTTGTCAACCTCCACTGTGACAGATGAAAGGTTGTTCCAACTATCAACCACCCTCTGGTTAAAGGTGAATTTCTTCAAATCTATTCTACAATTCTTTCCTCAATTTGAATTTATGTCCCCTCAGGTGAGTAATCTGAGCAAGAGGAAGAATCCCATCAGCATTTGAGTTTGCTCAAACCATTCAAAGCCTTATACACCTCAATTAGATCAGCTTGCAGATGCCTAGTCAACAGACACTGAAATTTGCAGAACTTAAGTATTTCTTGATAAGAGCAACCTTTCGTTCCACTCATCAACCTTGTTACGCTTCTCTGTACTTGTTCCAGCAGCTCTACATCCTTCCTGAAATGAGACCTCCAGACCTGTATGCAGTACTCAAAGTATGGCCTGACCATTGCCTTATATACAATCACCTCCTTATCCCTGCTAGCAAAATTTCTGTTTATCATTGACAAGCAGGGGTGGGCCGTCCCAAGGTTTGCAAGGGGGCCATTGCACCCGGTTGTCAATGTTCAAGGGGTGCCTGAAAACCTGAAACTTATATACACATATGAAGAAAATTTTAAAGGGGTTGCCAAATTTCAGTTGGCACCCAGGCACCACATACAGTAGGAACACCCCTGTTGACAAGACACTGAGCTACCCTTGCAGTCTGTCTGCACTGTTCAAAAAACTTTATATCTGACTGCACAATTACCCCCAAATCCTTTTCATTCTCTGTCTTGAGTGTAGTACCACACAGTTGGTATGTTACTCTGGGGTTACTGCTATCCATATTTAGTTCTTTACCTTTGTCAGTGTTAAACTTCAGTTGCCACCTCTCAGCTCATCTGCTCAATGTTTCTAGAACCTGTTGCAGTAGTATACTACCACTGCTGTCATTAACAACCTGACCAACCTTCATATCGTCTGCAAAATTAGACATTAACCCTGATGTCTTTACCATTAACCCATTAACCCCATTGATAAATATAGAAAACAACACTGGGCTCAACTCTGAACACTGGGGAACTCCACTGATAACATTAGTTCACGAAGAGCAATGTACATCGATTACCACTCTGTCTTCCCCCACTCAACCATCATTTTATCCATTGTAGCAACTTGCCATACTGCTCCAATTTGTACAGTAGTCTTTCATGTGCAACAGTATCAAAAGTTTTGCTAAAATCAAAGTATGTGATATCAAAATTATTTTTTGCATCCAGTTGCTTTGTGACCATATCATAGTATCCAATCAAATTTGTCAGACAAGACTTCCCCTTTAACAAATTCATGCTGTGTCTGAACTATAACTGCAGTCTTGTCTAGATGATCCTGCAATGCTTCTTTAACCAGTGACTCCATTATTTTCCCTGGAACAGAAGTTAAACTAACAGATCTGTAATTACTTGTGTCACCCTTTGATCCCCATTTGTGAATTGGGAACACATTTGCACATCTCCAGTCTATGGGGGACCTCCCCTGATTCCAAGGAAGCTTTCATAATAATGATATACTTTCATAGTTATAGGCCTAATGACTTTACTCTGAGTATAATGAACAACTGTACAGAGAAGGAGTGAGCAGCCAGTAAAGCAGATTGTCTTACAATAGGGGATTTTAATTTCCCAGATATTGACTTAAACTTGTGGATTGGTTACTTGCACACTAGAAAGGATTTTATGGCTTTATTGGATGATTGTTTTCTACAGCAGCATGTTTGAGAGGCAACCACAGGGAGTAATACTCTTGATCTGATCTGATTATCAGTAGTGATTCTTCTTGCATTAAGAATCTGCAGATAAAGGAACCACTAGGTGTCAGTGATCACAGCGTACTGATATGAGATTTACTCAGTGATGTAACTACCATCAGGGTAGGGTTTTTGCTTTCGCTCAGGTGGTCTAAGATAGTTTTTAAATTTTATGGTGGTCTGAGATAGTTTTTAAATTTTATGCAGTGGGACCAACTGATGACATTACCAACAGCAAATGCAAAATGGTTAGCATTCAAAGAATTAATCTTGGAAGCAAAACCTTTCTTAGTTGATATATGAAAATTTGGCTTTTCATACCAACTAAGAAATATTGTTCAAGGTTTAGGCCTAAATGTATGTCAGATGAACTAATGAGACTCGTGACAAAGAAGAAAAATGCATGGGGTTGCATATAAATTATCAGGTGACACAGAAGCCTATGGTAGATATAAGCTGGTCTGTAATCAAGTATCAATAGAGGTTAGGCAGGTGAAGGCAGATTATGAGAAACCTTTGGCAAAGGATGCAAGGGAAAACAGCAATGATTTCTTTACTTATGTAAACTCTAGAGGGAAGAGGATGAATCAGATTGGTCCACTTGATATCGATGGTTCGACTATTGATGATCCTACTCAGGTAGCTGACAAACTGAATGAGTATTTTACATCTATATTCACACATTAGGAGTTATTTAGAGATGGGAATGCCAGAAGTTTATCAAACTGTAACAGGGTTTGATATTGCCCAGAGAGCAAATACAATTGAATTATGGAATACCTTTAAAACATTAATCATAGAAGTGTCGAATGTGTATAGCATTAAAAAAAAATACTCCACGAGGAAGATTCCAAGTTGGATGAATAATGAAGTTGCCATATTACTTGAGCAGAAAAAGATGGCATGGAAAAGTTACAGAGCAATAAAATGTACTGAAGCCTATAACAGCTACAAATTGATCGGTAATAGAGCCATTGAAAAGGTTAGGCTGGCAAAGAGAGCAGAGAGTGGGGATAAGGAATTCTTTGCATATATAAATGCAAAGAAGAGGACAAACCAAATCAGACCCTTATGTAATGGACTTGGGATAGTGTTGATACCCCAACTGAAGTTGCAGATGAACTCAACAGTTACTTTGCATTGATATTTACAGAAGAAAAACCCTTTATATTAAAGAGAAATTTTGGGAGTAAAGTTGAAAAAAATGTAATGAATGATATTGAAATTTCACATGATTATTTAATGAAAAAACTTTCAAGTTTACAGGCCAGTAAGACTCCTGGGGTTGATGGCATATACCCTATAATCTTAATTATAGGGTATATGCCATGGTATATAGGGAGGCGACAAGTGAGTGCATTGAACCATTGATACTAATTATGAGAGCATCACTGGACTCAGGAGTGATTCTGTTGAATTGGAAAAGTGCCAATATATCTCCAATACATCAGGGTGGTTATAAGAGTGAAGTTGGAAATTACCAGCCCATTGGTTTAACTTCAGTAGTAAAGAAAATCATGGAGGCAATGATCGAGGGTGCAATTCAGGATCATTTAGATAGAAATTGAATTCTGAAGGATACTCAGCATTGTTTTGTAAAGGGAAAACCATATTTAACTAATCTGATTAGCTATTTTGACAGGTCACTCAATAGCTGGATTTAGGAAATAATTTTGACATTGTTTATTTGGATTTCAGCAAAGAATTTGATTTATTTAGTCCCACATCAGCATTTACTTTATAAGCTTTAACAGGTTGGAATCACAGAGAAAATCCTTAGATGGATAGCAGGATGGCTTCAGGGCAGGAGGCAGAGGGTGTGATAAATGGTTATTCCTCAGATTGGGTTGATGTAAGAAGTGGGGCTTCCCAAGGATCAGGATTAGGACCACTGTTGTTTTTCATTTTCATAAATGATATTGATGAAGGGATAGATGGTGCAATATCTAAATTTGCAGATGATGTAAAGATTGGTAGAGTAGTTAATGATCATCACCAAGCAGAGCTTCTTCAGAGTGACCTAGATAGACATTCAGGGAATGTCAGAAAAATGGTAGCCATGCTATAATCCAGCAAAGTGTAAGGTATTACACATAGGAAACAGTAAAACCAAAATAACTTATACACTTGGTGCAGTTGAACTAAAGCCAGTAGTGGAGGAAAGCGACTTGGGTGTTACGATACGTTCAGACATGAAGTTCTCCGAGCATTATAGACAGGCTGCAAGGAAGGCCCATGGTGGCCTATCGAATAGTTCTAGAGATAAAGGCATCATAATCCCATTATATAAGGCTGTTTGACCACACTTTGAATATTGTGTTTAATTATGGAGATCGCATCTAAAGAAAGACATTGAGCTTCTTGAAAGGTTCCAAAGATGGGTAATTCACCTGTTGAGATCATCAAAAGGGCGTCCATATGAATATGAGGAAATACTTTGAATATGTGGGTTTGCAGAGCTTGGAAACTAGGTACCTTAGAGGAGACTTGATTGAGGTGTTTAATGCTCTGAGAGGCAAAAGTAAAATGAATGAGGATGAAATTTTCACAGTTACAAATGATTCTTGAACTGGGGCCATAAATTCAAGTTAAGGGGGAAGATGTTTAGGCTGGATTGCAGGAAGTTTTATTTTAGCCAACTAAATTACCTACATGGGTTGTAGAGGCTGACAGTTTGGGAAAATCAAAGGTCAGTAGTGAGGAAGAAAACACGTAGGTTGTTTATTTCCTTTTCTTTTATTAATTATTTGTTTTTTTTTTTTTTTTAATTTTCTTATTTATTTTATTTTATTTATTTTTGGCTGGTGCAGCATAAGCCATAGGCTTCCTTGCTCCCTGTGGCCTCTGGTGAGTATTGATTTGGCAAACCCAGGGTCCTGAGCTGGATATCATCATTCTTCTCTTTCTTGGTGATACCCTTCTACTTCTCTCTCTCAGGGTAATTCAGAATTTTTCTTTTGGTTGGTGCTGCATAAGCCTCAAGCTTCCGTGCACCATATGGCTAATAATAATACTCAAGGTTTGGCCGGACCATTGCCTTACAAGGCAATAATCACCTCCTTATTCTTGCTAGAAAAATTCCTGTATATCATTGACAAGACCCCATAATCTGCTCTGGCAGCCTGTCTGCATTGCTCAGAAAACTTCATATCTGAGTGCACAATTACATACACCCAGGTCTTTTTCATTCTCCACTACCCTCAGTGTAGTACTGCACAGTTGATTCGTTACTCTGGGGTTACTGCTACACATATACAGTACTTTGCATTTGTCAATGTTAAATTTCAGGTTGCCTTCTCAGCCTATCTGCCCAACTTTTCTAGATCCTGTTGCAATAACATACTGTCATTAACAATCCTACCAACCTTTATATTGTCTGCAAACTTGGACATTAAGCCTGATGTACCTTTATCACTATTACTGATAAATCTAGAAAACAACAATGGGCTAATAACATTAGTTCATGAAGAACAGTGTCCATTGATTACCACTCTGTCTTCTCCTACTCAACCATCCCTTTATCTTTATCCATACCAGCAACTTGCTCTTAATGCCATACTGCTCCAATTTTTACAGTAATCTTCCATGTGCAACTGTATCAAAAGCTTTACTGAAATCCAAGTATGGTATATCAAAATTATTTTTTTGTATCCACTTCCTTTGTGACCACATTATAGTATCCAATCAAATTGGTTAGATGAAACTTCCCCTCAACAAACCCATGCTCTCTCTCTCTCTCTCTCTCTCTCTCTCTCTGAACTATGATTTCAGTTGTTTAGATTATCCTGCTATGCTTCTTTAACCAGTGACACCATTATTTTCCGTGGAACAGAAGTTAAAATGACAGGTCTGTAATTACTCGTATTACTCTTTGATTCCCCTTTGTGAATTGGGGATACATTTGCACATCTCCAGACCATGGGGACCGCCCTTGAGTCCAAGGATGCTTGCATAATTATGGTCACAGGTTTGCTTACTTACTTTGCTGCATCCTTTAATATAACTGGATAGATCTCTTCCGCCCCAGATGCCTTTCTTCTGTTTAACTTCAATAGTTACTCCTTAAATTTGTTCTCAGTTATTATAAAATTATTTAGCTCACTGTTAAGAGTTTGATAAGCTTCTGGCCTCCAGTTCTCTACAGAATTCTTCATATGTGAATATAAATGCAAAAATACTCATTCAGTTTGTCAGCAGGATCAGCACTCGAACTATCAATATCAAGTGGAACACTGATTCATCCCCCTTCCTTCTAGAGTGTACATATGTAAAGAAGTCTTTGCTGTTTTTCTTTGCATCCCTTGCCAAGGATTTCTCCTAACTTCCTTTGTGGCTTTATTACAAACTAACTTATATCTACCATAGGCTTCTGTATTGCCTGCATAATTTATATGCATCCATGCATTTTTATTCTCTGCCACGAGATTCATTAATTCACATAACATCCATTTCCTAAACCTTAAACGGTATTTCTTCATTGGTATGAAAAGCCTAGTAGCCTTCTAAATTCTGAAAGGTTCCCATTTAGAATTTTTCTGTTGGTAACATCATCAGTTTTTCCCACAGTATAGAATTTAAAAACTCTTTGAGACCACTAATCACCTTTACAAAAGCAAAAACCCTTCCTTCTTACCCCTGATGGTAGTTCCATCTTTATGTAAATCCCACATCAATGCACTGTAATCACTGCCACCAAGTGGTTCCTTTATC
The DNA here is from genome assembly GCF_048544385.1 of Mastigoproctus giganteus. Lineage (NCBI taxonomy): Eukaryota > Metazoa > Arthropoda > Arachnida > Uropygi > Thelyphonidae > Mastigoproctus > Mastigoproctus giganteus. The sequence goes on from NC_143579.1 coordinate 75,496,763, forward strand.
TGTAAATTCTTAATGCACGAATAATCACTGCTGATAACCAGATCAAGAGTACTACTCTCTCTGGTTGCCTCTTGAACATGCTGTTGCTGCTGAAAACAATCATCCAATAAATCCCCAAAAATCTTGCTAGTGTATGAGTCACCAACTCAAGTTCTACTCAATACCTGGGAAGTTAAAATCCTCCATTATAAGACATTCTGATTTCCTGGCCCACTATTTCTTTATACAGCTGTTGGTTGTACTCATCACAGTGATTAGGCCTGTAACACACTCCTGCCCTCATTTTTGCTTTTCCAGTGCTTATATCACACCAGACTGACTCAACATTGCACTGTCCACCCATTTCAACTGGATACACTTCTTTAGATTTCATGTATTTCTTAACTAACAGCATAATCTATCCTCCCTTCCTATTCTGTCTGTCCTTTCTGTACACAACCCCAAATTCCAATTCTGCTTTCTTTTTATCTGTGTGACACCACATCTCTGATATCCCAACAATATCTACCTTTGATGTCTTGACCAGCACTTCAGTTTCATCAAATTTATTAACTGTACTCCTAGAATTTTTGTACTTGCAAGTATACATGCACCTGTTTTTACTCTTAATTACTCCAGCACAGCCCATTTATTTTCTGCTCTAATTTAACCCTAACTTGCAACTTTTTTTTCAACATTGACCTGTACTTGTTAATTAATTCTGCAGACCCCAACTCTTAATATCATTAGTGCCAACGTGTGGAACAATATCACCTTTTTGTGCCCTTAAAAGATGATATCTGCTCTACAAAGTCATCAATTTTGCCACTGGCAAATATACCTTGATCCTCTTCCACCTATCCTTTTTGCACAATATATTTTCCATCTCCCTGATTAGAATCACTGCAATAACTAGCTCCTGTGGGACCAGTGCATTCTGCCTTGAAGATTGAAGATTGCCACTGTGTTACCCGATGCACAAGAGTGAACTCTAATGTTGAGTTTGGCAGCGGAGAGCTTGATGGGTCCCCCATTTTAATTCCTTCAAGGCCATCTACCATACTCTTCAAACTCTCATAGATACCCATCAGATTGCTGTGTTGCTGCCTGATTTTTTTTTTTTTTTTTTTTTTTTTTTTTCCATACTCTCTCTCTCTCTCTCTCTCTCTCTCTCCACCTAGCACACATAGAAAGACATCCTCCTTGGCTAGATATCCTGTTCCAGAAAGGTTCGCAAACATTTCACAAGTTGCGAATTTTTTTGGCTGGGAGGTATTGGTGAATTGCCCCTTTGGTTCTCCCCCAAGCTACTACACTTTCACTACTTTGTGCCCATTGCTTCGCTCCTTTTGTCTAGGGTATGATTTCCGTTTAAATACAATTTAATTGATTAACAGTGAAAATTCATAAGATTAATAAAATTTAATTGATCAATTGACAATACTACACTAAGCTAATAGATTCCTACATGCAGTGATACATATTTCACTATCTAGTTGTATGTTTTATGTTAAGCTTTCAAGTTCGAGATATACGTTACGCTACGCTGTAACAATCAGTGTTAAATTTGTTATATCCATAGCTAAACACAAAAAAGATATATGCCTAACAAGTGATTAGAACCTTTGTAAGCTGCTTATTTATTGCAATTAAAACCCTACTATTCCTCTGCACTACTGGTTACGTGCTATGATATTCATGCCAAAATACTGTTACAATAGCAGTATGAGTAGTGAGTCGTAACTTACAAAATCACAGGCTAAATTTAAAATAAAAGGTAATGAATGTGACTGAGACTATTTAATCTATTTGTAAAACATGATTTAATATGTTAATTAATCAACAAGATGGTAAAAATTTCCAAAAAACATCTGTTTGCAGGATCTTAAAAGTTCTGTGGCCTGGCATTTATAATCTCGTTCCAGAACTTTTAACAGCATAAACACAATGTCATAAGAGATGGCATGTACAAGGGTAGGTCAATAAGTAATGAAATATAAGCCCTGACATCTTTATTAGCTGAGTTATTGTATCTCTCTTTCACATACATAAAATACAATATTTCAAATTTGTGAAAATATCACTCATTGTAAGAACCACCACACTTGCTGCATGTTCCAATGTTCTTTCCAGGCAGCCAATGCACTTTGGTATAAATCAAAAGGCTGACATTTACACCAATGTTTAATGCCATAAATGAGTTTTATGTCACTTTCAAGCACTTTACCATGCAGATACAATGCCTTCACTCTACCCAAGACAAAAAAATATGATGGGGCGAGGTCAAGGCTATTGAGTTGGTGAGGCATTATGTGCCACCCTAGCTCGGGCAGTCTTTGACAGTATCTGTGCTGTATGCTGTCTTGCATTAACCTGATGAAACTTGATGGCCTGCCAATTCACTTCAAGTCCTTTGGTTTTCAGAGCTCTATTATGCTTTTCCAGGGACAAGCAGTATCTTTCTTTGTTGATGGTTGTTCCACTTTCCAAGAAATCAATAAAAATTATGCCATTTTGATTCCAGAAGGTGGCCATAAGTTTTGGTATTTTATTTACAGGTGATGTCAGGTGTGCCCATTTCATTGATTGTCATTTTGTTTGTGAGTCATAGCAGAAGAGCCATGTTTCATCACATGTAACGACCCTCTTTAAAGCACTCAGGAGCACCAGAACCAAATCTCTTCTCCAGAAGATCTTTACAGATTGCTTTCCTCGCAGCCATTATCTCTTGTGTGAGCAACTTAGATTCCCATTGAATTGATCATGGTCAAAATGGTTCCCTTTGACATTTTCTCAGCATCCATTGCTTGTCTAGTGGCTATGCATCTGTAATTTTGAACGAGCTGGTCAGTCTTGACTGATGTTGGCCTTCCAGCTCAGTTTGTCTCTGTAAATCTGTGCTTTTGGTTAAATACGAATGTTGAAATCACCTTCCTGAAACCGTTAGAGCCACCTCTGGATGTTACTTCGATCAACTGTCCGGTCCCCATAGACTAGCAGGAGTTTTCGATGGATAGATGTGGCCAACTGATCATCCGACTTGAACAGGATATACATCACACACTTTTGCTGGAAACAGTTGTCACTTTGTCCATCTATATCTTCAGATTTAAAAACACCAGAAATATGATATTAGGTTTGTTAATGGGTAATTGGTAATACAACAAGTGTGCATCAAATTCCCCATCTTCCTTAGGCATGCATGCATGCATGCATGTGAATAATTAGACATTACTTATTGTCTTGTGCTATCAAAAAGGCTGTCAGGATTAGGGTTGCCACCTCTCTAACCTTAAAAATGAGGACATTTGGGCAGAAAAATCCGGACTTTTGAGGATGCTTTTCGCTATTGTGCCAAAACATGCTTTACATGTCTGTCTTTTCAAATATGCCGACACCTTTAATAACATTTTATTATGATAACAGGATAATAACACAGTCACTGACAAAGTAATAACATGTTAAATATTTTAATTGAATATCTCAAATCCCTTAAATTAACAGAATTCACACTTACCATTCTTATGCAGATTGCTTAACTTGTAAAAAATTATACACAAAAAATTTACTTATGGTATGAATAAAAGAAAAACTTATTTTTCTCAGTGTAATTTATTTGCTGTTCTCTACATTTCTTTTATATTTTTCCACTGATGCAATTTTTCTCTGTAAATCTGTGCTTTTGGTTAAATATGAATGGAAATCTTTACACAGCATGTCACTGAAATTGAATTTTATAAGCATTAGTCCCTTAATAGAATCCAATTAACTAGTTTCTATCCTTAGACCACTGCATCTCCATCATTGAAAAGTCTTTCAATAAATGCATTGTGGTGGTATGGAAAAGAAAAATTGAGCAATTATTAACAGCTCTGAGGAAAAAACTTTTCATTCTTATAGTTGGCTAAAATAATTAACCCATCTTATATTACAAGGAACAGAAACATCAATATCCTTACTTTCTGCTAAAAATTTTTTTAAATTATAAAACTGATCAAAGCACTTCACATCTCTCACACACACACACACACACACACACACACACACACACACACACACACACACACACACACACACACACACACACCCCTTTTGTATGACGGTACCTAATTGTTGAAACAACACTATCCCATTCAAGTGGTTCTCTTAAAGACATCCACCTTGAGGCTGTCACAGACATTCTCTCATTCTACCTGGGAGTCTAAAACGCTGATATTCTGGTGATACTTGACATAACGTGACCTCGACAATGTCCCCCGCATACACACTACTCAGACTCCTTCCAGTTACTATCTGGCAGAGTAGAGGCAGCACGATTATACACTAGCTGATCCAGAAATCTCCTAGAGAGTTACCAATAGGTTTGGCGTCTCCGTGGCCAGGTGGGAAGGAGCAGCAGTGCGTAGCACACGCTTCTTGATTAGACCGGGGTTCGAGCCCGTCACCACCAAATACGGAGGATGCGGGAAGGTCAGGGAATGAGCACCGCATATCCCGGAGCAATATGGCCTTAGTTGCTAATGCTCCTAAAAACCAAATAACAAACAAACAAACAAACCAATAGGTTTGGTCCTGTGTACTAACTAGCAGCTGGCCCGAAAACACTGTTTTACAGCTGTATCCTCGAAATGTAAGGAAGTTTGGATCTAGCCATGGTGTTCATCATAACTTCAAAAGACATCAATCATACTGCATGACAGAAGAGATGGGGGAGGGTTAACCGGAACTTGGCTCTGGAGATTAAACATGGGTTCCACCACTTCAAACCTCCAATAAGCAAAGTGGTAGTATTGCACTGGTTGATGAGTCATCTACCACCTAGTATTACCTGGTAACACAGAGGGGCAGCATTCCTCCGTGTAGTGTGGGTGCCACACTTCAAACCCAGCTTACGTTGGTTCACACCTGGATGGTCACCCACAGTGTGGTTCCACATGGGGATTATACCCAGGATTACTAACAGTTCCACATCGTGAAGGTGCAAACAGAGGATTTGGCAGTCACAGACCATCCAGACTTTGCCGAAATTGGGATCACCTGACTTGAGTGTCTGGGTATATTCTTACAATGTGTACGCCATATCTAAAAATTTCATTACTTCATACAGCATGTCCCCCCCCCCACGTTTTCTTACTATTGAATACACCATGAATTGTCAAACTAATAGAGCAAACTTATCTGCGAAAAGATCTAAACCTTCCAAACACTTAGTTCACTTGATAAATATACATGGTCTCAGTTCTAATCTCAATGATGCTTATTTCCACTTAAAGTCTGCCAAACCCCATGTACTTTTTCTGACAGAATCTCAGTTATCGGTTGATTCAACTACTGCTCATTTTAGTTGCCCAAATTATTCGCTGTATGATTTCTTTAGCCCAAAGGTGGTACTTGTGCATATGTCCATTCCGATATACCCTGTCAGAGACTTGGTAATTTGTAATCTCTTTTCGATCTTCTCTGGCTTAAAATCTCTCTACCTTATTCTGTCAAATTCATCTGTTGTCAACCGTTCTTCCAACTCCACTAATCACTTAACTCTTTGACTTTCTCGCTTTGCAACCTGACTTTCTCCAGTCCCACTTTCCCTAACAGTGAGGTAATTTTCCTTCGTGATTTTAATGTTCACAACTCCAGCTGGCTTCCATTCTCTAGTCACACTGACCCAGCTGGTTGAGATGCTGTGGCTTTTGGAATTGCTAATGACCATGCACAGATTGTTCAATTACTTACCAGAATACTGGACAATCCTAACCATACAGCCAACACGCTTGATCTTTTTCTCACAAACAACCCTTCTAAGTACACAGTCGAAGTGAGAGGTTCTTTAGGTACCTCAGATCACAACTTGGTGATTGTCTCTTCTCCAATGGAGCCTTTATCTATTCCCAACCTTGTGTTGTTTGGCATTACAAGAAGGCAAAATGGGATGACCTGCAATATTTCTTTTCTTCTTTACCTTGGTCAGATTACTGTTTCAAAATTTTCGAAGTCAACGTTTGCTCAGATTGTGTCCATGAAATTATTCATGTAGAAATAGAATCCTTTATTCCACACTCCACTTTAAAATCTCGTCCTTTATCTAAACCTTGGTTTTCTAATAAATGTGCTGAGGTGCCTCCGTAGCCAGGTGGAAAGGAGCAGCAGTGCGTAGCACACGCTTCTTGATTAGACCGGGGTTCGAGCCCGTCACCACCAAATATGGAGGATGCGGAAAGCTCAGGGAATGACCACCGCATATCCCGGAGCAATGTGGCCTTTGTTGCTAATGCTCCTAAAAACCAAACAACAACAACAATAAATGTGCTAAGGCTGTTCAAGAGAAGAATGTTGCATATCGTAATTGGCTTGTTCCCAATTCTTCAGTTTCATTTTCTGCCTATGCCAAAGCTCGCAACAATCGTAAAGCAGTTATTAATCAGTCCAAACTAGATTTTGAATAGGCTAAGAGTAGAAAACTTGTTTTTTCCCTAATGGTAGACGAGCATTCTGGTCTCTTGCCAAAGTTATCGCCGCAACTTTTGCCCATCTCTGCTATCAACTCTGTCAAAACCAGATGGTTCTATTGTCACTTCAGCCAAGGATAAGGCTGACCTGCTTACATCCCATTTTTCTTCCAACTCCTGTAATGATCTCGGTAAAACACCTCCCACCATTCCCAACACGCTCCATTCAATGCCTCCTGTGGTCTTCCGTAAAAAGGATGTCAGAAGGATTTTGACGAAACTTGATGCTAAGAAAGTTCGACGTCCTGATGGTATTTCTCCACTTGTTCTCAAAACCTGTGCTCCTGAATTTACTCCTGTTGTTTGCTGCCTTTTTTTTCACTTTCTTATTTCAGAGGTGTTTTTCCTTCTGCTTGGAAATTTTCTCACATCCAGCCAGTTCCTAAAAAGGGTGACAAATCCTTCCCATCCAATTATCGTCCCATTGCAATTACTTCTACTCTTTCTAAAGTAATGAAGAAATCAATTAACTGCCAACTCTTAAACTACCTAGAAACCTTCTGTCGAATCAATTGCCAGTATGAATTCCGTCACTGGTGATATTCTGGCTTACGTTACCCATTTATGGACAAGTTCAGTGAAACACGAGCAGTTGTTTTTACCATCTCAAATCATGTTTGGCATAGAGGTCTTCTAAACAAGCTTCCATTTTATGGTTTGCCAACAGTTTTTTGTAATTGGTTATCCAGTTTTCTCTCTGACCGCTCACTGAGGGTGATGGTAGATGGCTCTCTGTCTTCGAACTTCCCCGCTAATGCTGGTTTTCCCTAAGGTTCAGTTCTTTCCCCTACTCTTTTTCTGTTGAATATTAATGACCTTCTTCCATTGACCAGAGATTCTATCCATAGTTTTGCTGATTATAGCACATTGCATACCATTTTCCAGTTTGTGAAATCTTGTCCTGCTCAATCAGCTTCAACTTCTCATATATCCGCTGCCAATTCCTTAAATGCCGATCTCCAGGTAATTCTCCAGTGGGGCAAAGACAACTTAATTGATTTCAATCCTTCTGAAACTCATTCTTATATCTCGCAAAAAGGATTCTTCTGCTCCTATGCTTATCTTTGGTGACACTCTGATTTCTGGGCAAGATGATATACCTCTTTTGGGAACTACCCTGACTTCTAATCTCTTTTGGCACAAGCACATTACAAATATTGCCTCCTCTGCATCAAAAAACCTTGGTTTTTCTCTTTCACTCTTGGCATTTCTTTTCTTCCAAACAGCTGTTCACTCTACAAATTGCAAATCCGCCCTACCATGAAATATTGTTTCCACATCTGGAGCATTGCCCCCAAAACCTCTCTTAGGTTAATTAATGACTCCTCTCTAAAAGAGTCTCTCCATTCGCTGTCTCATAGACATACTGTTTTTGCTGCATGCCTTTTCTACAGATACTTCCTTAGGCACTGTTCTTCTGAATTGGCTTCTATAATTCCTGCTCTCTCTTTCAAAACAGTCTGAATATGTGCCGCTAGAAGCCAACATCCATTTACTGTCCAAGTTGAAGCTCAGAGAACCAACTTTTCATCTTCCTTGTTTATTCATTCAACTGCCGTTTTCTGGAACAACCTTCCTTCATACGTATTTCCTGAAAATTACAGTCTACAGAAGTTGAAGTTTAATGTCAACAAATATTTTCTTTTATCTTCTCAGCCTCCAACCCAAGCATGGTACTAAGTACTATAGGTTCTAATACCTCTCGTGTTTCGGGTTTTCATAAAAAAAAAAAAAAAAATTCTCCAGTGGGGCAAAGACAACTTATTTCAATCCTTCTAAAACTTACTCCTGTCTTATCTCGCAAAAAGGATTCTTATACTCCTATGCTTATCTTTGGTGACACTCTGATTTCTAGGCAAGATGATATATCTCTTTTGGGGATTACCCTGACTTCTAATCTCTCTTGGCACAAGCACATTACAAATATTGCTTCCTTTGCATCAAAAAAACTTTGTTTTCTCTTTTGCTCTTGGCATTAACTTTGCTTCCAAACAGCTGTTCACTCTGTTCAAATTGCAAATCTGCACTACCATGGAATATTGTTCCCACATCTGGGGCGGTGCCCCCAAAACCTCTCAAGCTTCTTGATTCCATTCAGAAGAGGGCAGTTAATTAATTAATGATTCATCTCTAACAGAGTCTCTCCACTCGCTGTGTGATAGACATACTGTTTCTGCTGCATGCCTCTTATACAGATACTTCCATGGGCACTGTTCTTCTGAATTGGTTTCTATAATTCCTGCTCTCACTTTCAAAACTGTCTGGACATGTACTGCTACCAGCCAACATCCATTTACTGTCCAAGTTGAAACTCACAGAACCAACTTTTCATCTTCCTTGTTTATTCATTCACTTGCCATTTTCTGGAACAACCTTCCTTCATATGTATTTCCTGAAAATTACAGTCTATAGAAGTTCAAGTCTAATGTCACTGTCCTTCTGAATTGGCTTCTATAATTTCTGCTCTCTCTTTCAAAACTGTCTGAACACTTATAGCTTGGGGGGGATACAAGGACTAATAGTTTAACAGTAGCCGTAGGCTGAGATGAAGGTGATTCTTGCACAACTTCTATTAGAATAAGTAGCGACCTGGAGCGAGGGGTGTTGGGGGTTTCAGGGACGGATGTCGGTCATCGTGAAACAGGTGGGTATATGGGATGTGTTAGAGTGGCTGGGAATAGGAATAGGTGCATGTATACCAATGCTAGAAGTATAGTAAATAAATTTGATGAATTTGAAATGTTGGTCAAGACATCAAAGGCGGATATTGTTGGGATATCAGAGACATGGTGTCACCCAGATATAAGGAATGCCGAACTGGAATTTGGGGAGTACAATGTGTACAGAAAGGATAGACAGGATAGGAAGGGAGGAGGTGTTATGCTGTTAATAAAGAAAAATATAAAATCAAAAGAAGTGCATCCAGTTGATATAGATGAACAGTGCACTGTTGAGTCAGTTTGGTGTGACATAAGCACTGTGAAAGCAAAAATTAGAGTAGGAGTGTGTTATAGGCCTAATGACTTGAATGAGTACAATGGACAGTTGTACAGAGAAATAGAGTGGGCTAGTAAATCGGAATGTCTTATAATGGGGGATTTTAACTTCCCAGATATTGACTGGAACTTGTGGGTTGGGCACTCACACACTAGTCAGACTTTTGTGGATTTATTGGATGATTGTTTTCTGCAGCAGCATGTTCGAGAGGCAACCAGAGAAAGTAATACTCTTGATCTGGTTATCAGCAGTGATCATTCATGTATTAGGAATTTGCAGATTAAAGAACCACTAGGTGGCAGTGATCAGTGTACTGACGTGGGATTTACTTAAAGATTTTATTACCATCAGGGTTAAAGGAAAGGGTTTTTGCTTCCGTAAAGGCGAGTACAGTGGTCTCCGACAGTTTTTAAATTCTGTACAGTGGGATCAACTGACGATGTTACCAACAGTAAATTCTAAGTGGGGGAGCATTCAAGGAATTAATCGTGGAAGCTACTAAAAGTTTCATACTTATTAAGAAATATTGTTCAAGGTTTAGGCCTAAATGGTTTTCAAATGAACTAATGAGACTCGTAACAGAGAAGAAAAATGCATGGGATGCATATAAATTATCAACCGACTCAGAAGCCTATGGCAGATATAAGTTAATCTGTAATCAGGTCACAAAGGAGGTTCGGCAGGCGAAGGCAGATTACGAGAAATCCTTGGCAAAAGATGCTAAGAAAAACAGCAAGGATTTCTTTACTTATATAAACTCTAAAAGGAAGGGGATGAATCTGATTGGTCCACTTGACATCGATGGTTCGACTGTTGATGATCCTGCTCAGATAGCAAACAAACTGAATGAGTATTTTGCATCTACATTCACACGTGAGGAATTATTAAGGTTTGAAAATGGCAGAAGGTTATCAAATTGTAGAAGGGTGCTTAATGATTTTATAATAACTGAGAGCAAAGTGGAAGAGAAATTGTTGAAGTTAAACGTAAGAAAAGCACCTGGGGTGGATGGGATCTATCCAGTTATATTAAAGGAGGCAGCAAGGCAACTAAGCAAACCCTTAGCCATAATTATGAGAGCATCCTTTGACTCAGGGGAGGTTCCCACGGACTGGAGATGTGCAAATGTATCCCCAATTCACAAAGGGGGATCGAAGGGTGACACGAGTAATTACAGACCAGTTAGTTTAACTTCTGTTCCGGGTAAAATAATGGAGTCGCTGGTTAAAGATGCATTGCAGGATCATCTAGACAAGACCGCAGCAATAATTCAGACACAGCATGGGTTTGTTAAGGGAAAGTCTTGTCTGACAAATTTGATAGGATATTATGATGTGGTTACAAAGGAACTGGATGCAAAAAACAATTTTGATATCATATATTTGGATTTCAGGAAAGCTTTTGACACTGTTGCGCATGGAAGACAATTGTACAAATTGGAGCAGAATGGTATTAAGGGTAAGTTGCTACAATGGATAAAAGGATGGTTAAGTGCGAGAAGACAGAGGGTGGTAATCAATGGGTGCTGCTCTTCTTGGACTAATGTTATTAGTGGTCCCACAGGGTTCGGTGTTAGGTCCACTGTTGTTTTTGTATATTCATCAATGAGATTGATGAAGGTATATCAAGCTTAATGTCGAAGTTTGCAGATGATACAAAGGTTGGCAGGGTTGTTAATGACAGTAATGGCAGTCTGCTACTGCAACAGGATCTAGGTAATTTTGGCAGATGGGCTAAGAAGTGGCAACTGAAATTTAACCTTGACAAATGCAAAGTACTGCATATGGGTAGAAATAATCCCAGAGAAACATACCAACTGTGTGGTACTACACTTAAGGTGGTAGAAAATGAAAAAGACCTGGGAGTAATTGTGCAGTCAGATATGAAGTTCTCTGAGCAATGCAGACAGGCTGCCAGGGCAGGTCATGGGGTTTTGTCAATGATATATAGGAATTTTGCTAGCAGGGAAAAGGAGGTGATTATCCCTCTGTATAAGGCAATGGTCAGGCCACGCCTTGAGTACTGCGTACAGGTCTGGAGACCTCATTTTAGGAAGGATGTAGATTTACTTGAGCGGGTACAGAGAAGGGCAACAAGATTGGTGAGGGGAATGAAGGGATCCTCTTACCAAGAGTGGCTTAAGTTCTGCAAATTGCAGTGGCTGGAGACTAGGCACCTGCGCGGTGATCTGATTGAGGTATATAAGGCCTTGAATGGATTGAGCACGCTGAATTCTGATGGGATCCTTCCACTTGTTCAGATTACGAACCTAAGGGGGCATAAATTCAAATTAAGAAAAGACAGATGTAGAATAGATGTGCGGAAATTTGCCTTTAGCCAGCAGGTGGTTAATTGCTGGAACAAACTTCCATCTGTCGTTGTGGAAGTTGATAGCTTGAATAAATTTAAGGAGGAACTGGACAGGCATTTGGAGGGAATGGTATGATTTTTTTTTTTTTTTTGGCTGATGCTGCATAAGCTCATACATTTGCTTTCTTGCATCACATGCCACTGCTACTACTACTTGCCGCCACCAGCCAAGATCCATTTATTGTCCATCTTTAAACTCAGAACCAACTTTTCATCTTCCTTGTTTATTCATTCAACTGTCGTTTTCTGGAACAACTCCTTCCTACCTATTTTCTGAAAATTAGTCTACAGAAGTTCAAGTCTAATGTCAACAAATATCTTCTTTCATCTTCTCAACCTCCAACCCATGTACGGTACTAAGTATTATAGGTTCTGATACTTCTCGTGTTTGGTGTTGTCATAAAAAAAAAAAAAAAAAAAAACCTGAATGAAGAAACTGCTTCCAGTGGTTTCAACTACATGTCCACGTATTCAGTGCATAATGAATATAAGTTCTGGATATTTCATCAGAAAACTCCACATTTCTTTGTATATCCCTCTTCTTGCTTCTTCAACATTTCTTTCACTTTGAGGGAAATAAACTGACATTTACTTCTTTCTGACAGAATATCCCTTACGGAAGCAAGAGATGCAATAACTTCTATCAAAGAATTGTCATTCTTTTCAATGCCCATTATATGTGAATTGAAGACTGGCATTACAGTATTGCAATGAACAAGATAGGTTTCACTAAAGTCATCTTCAAAGAAAATTTTTAATATCTTGGGGGATTTTCTTGAGACAAAAAGAAAGACTTTAGGGCTGGATAAATACTTATAATCCTTTCAATTGCAGATAATAGAGAAAACCAGCTTGTTCTGCTATGATATACAAGTTTTTTTATAGGTAAACTCTGTAAATTCACAAATTTTTTTTAGGTTTTCTACACACATACAGTGTTGACACTGGAGGAATAATTAAACATCTTAAGAACAGTGGCATCGATATCTACATCAGTTGCATCTGCACCATGCTGGATACAGGTAAGCAGAATGTGGGTAGGGCAGCCCACTCCTATTGGTGGCCGACCAAATAATCTTTGTAAATTTGAAAATATATTATTCCCATTTTATCTCCACACTCCTCCAAACATGGTGTTACAATTATCTCCACAAAATGCAATACATTTCTAATCCAAGCCTAAGGTCTCATGAACATAGCCAGAAATAGTAGCTGTGGTCTCATCTGACTTGCTATTTAATTCTGTTAGCTTAACCTTTGAGCCACCATTTTTCCAGTCAAAATAATGCACAAGAATAGGGAAAATTTTCAGAAATCCAAAGATTAGTGGCGGTAGTGGACATTCCATAAAACTGTACATTCTGCAGCGACTTAACTTCTTCAACTGAATGGACTGCTAAGACAGAGTTAATTATGGCTTCAGTCTTTGTTTTTGCACAAGATAATCTCCTAGCAATATCTGAATCAGAGCATATCAACTTTAATAATTCTGCTGTACAAGACATTGATTTATAGCTGTGGTGATATGCCATTGTGTGAAAGGTAAGGATTCCTTCAGCAACAGAAACTCTTATTAAGTCTTTTAGGGGCATTTTCTTAAAAGTCCGTTATCTTGCTGCAAGATTTTTCAAATCTAATGTTCTTATGTTTTTCTGAATTCATGTGGATGTCCAAATCACCCTTGTTAGCAACCGAGATGTAGCTTTCTGAACTGCAAACGATGCATTCTGCCTCCTTATCTACTCTTTCCTTTCGAAAACCTGGATATTTCATCCTCAAGTCATCCATAAACTTGCACTTCCTTTTCGGCATAATGAGTATAATTGAATTTATGTAAATTCAAGAATTATTTCAATTTAAATAGTAGAAATAAAAAATTATTTGAAAAAGTGACTGATTACCTCATCAACTGATAATTAATAAATATTGCATTCATAAGAAAGAATAAATTTGTGACATTTTTAAAAATTTGATGAAACATTAATAGGTGAAACATTTAAAATTATAAAGCCATTTCGAAACGACTGTAGGTTTTGTAAAAACAGTATTTTTACAATTGGATATTACAAAAACTATGCTTACTTGTAAATAAATATGATGAATTGAAGCTGGACGTATCAAATTGTTTATACGAACTGCTGAAAGAAGAATATAAAATGTGAGATCTCTTAAAAAAATGTGAAATTGTAAATTTAATTTAGAATAAATTCACTTAATTAGAATGAATTTCAGTTTAAATAAATAACGAGAGAAAATTTATTTTGAATTGTCTACTCATCAAGAATGTAAAAGAGAATAAAAAAAAGGAGTGAAAAAGTCAAACTGCATGAACAAAATGTCAATAACTCCGAACACATGATAAACTCCTTAATGTCTGTTCTGCGTTGTTTACAGCCAGAAATTGAGATTCTTGGGATTACTTCCATAAAGCTGATTGGTGTATGCTTTACAAATTTTACCAATTATGAGGATCAGGAGATTTTAAAATTTTAAGAGCCATAATTCCAGATAATTTCAAAATTTTAGAAATTCCTCCCAGACAGTCCATGATTCATTAAAAAAAAAAAAAAAAAAAAAAAATGGGACATCTCCAGGAAATTGAGGATGGATGGCATCCCTAGTCAGGATGGCCCCTTGTATTAATAAATAAGAGGTAATAATACTTCTTAAGAGGGAAAGTATTTATTTGTAGTAAAAAGGAAAAAGGTTATTTGCAGTAAGAGTTGAAAAATGTTTATTTGTAGTGCAGTATCAAGGTATTATTCTTGATAATGAAGTGCTTGGAAGATTGCACCATTACTGGAGGAAAAACTGTTTTTAAGACATTTCATTATATCGTAATATTTCTTTTGCTACACTGCACTACTGTTAATATCTGCTACCCTCTACTGATCTACCGTGCACTTGTACGATCCAGACTAGATTACGGGTCCCTGGTATACAATTCGGCCAGAGACAGTGTACTTCGTTGGCTGGATCCTGTCCATCATCTGGCTCTCTGTACCGCTATTGGAGCATATCGAACATCTCCAGTCCAGAGCTTATACGTTGAAGCAAACGAACCGCCGTTATCGCTTCGACGTAAGCAGTTGTCTCTAAAGTACGCTTTAAAACTGAAATCCCTGCCAGACCATCCTACATGGCCATTTGTTTTTGAGCCACGATGGGAAAATTTGTACAACACCCGTAAGACTGCCAATTGTCCTTTTGGTATTCGTCTCCAAGAGCTACTCAAGGAACTTAATATCAAGGTAGACAAGGTTGACCAAACACCCAAGCAACCCCTTCCACCCTGGCATGCTCATGTTCCAGCATGTGACTTGTCCCTTAGAAATTGGGGAAAGTCAGACACTCCATCATCTGTCCACCTGCAGCTTTATTCAGCACACTGAGCTGAACATTCTGACTTCGCACCAGCTTACACAGATGGTTCAAAGTCAGAATCATATGTGGGATCTGCTGCTGTCTTTACCGACAGCACTACATCGGAGCAGATTCCCTCTGAATGCAGCATATTTACTGCAGAGCTGCATGCTATAGAGTTAGCCTTGGATCACATTATTAAATGCCAATACCAACGGTTCATTTTATATTCCGACTCTCTCAGCGTGTTACAGGCTTTAATATCTGTGAGATATAATCCTCATCCGGTTCTGTCTTGCATTCAGCAGAAGATTTGCTTTCTCCATGAACGTGAATATGATATCCGCTTCTGCTGGATTCCCAGCCACATTGGGATTAGGGGAAATGATTTGGCTGACACCGCAGCCAAATCAGCAATTCCCAATAATAATTTCTGCCTGTCAGTCCCCTATACAGACTACAGGCAAATAATACACCAAAAGATACACTCCCAATAGCAGGATTCGTGGAATACACAGACTATGAATAAATTATATTGTATAAAGCCTGTAATTGAACCGTGGCAGTCTAGTCTGCGCAGGAATCGTAAGGAGGAAGTTGTTCTTGCCCGGACCCGCATAGGACATAGTCATTTCAATCATTCATTTTTTCTGAGGGCTGATGACCCTCCTATGTGTGAGTCCTGTGGCACAATTTTATCAATTAGACACATTTTAGTTGACTGTCCAGTTTTTAGCAATATCCGTTTTACCACTTTTAATCATCTGACTGAGCCGTATACACTCAGTCAGATTTTATCCGACAATGACAATGTGTCTGCTGTTTTTTGCTATTTTAAATCAATAAAGGTTTTTACTTGTATTTAAAATTTACATGTTATTGTTATTTCTTTATTGATTTATCTTTTTTACATTTTATACCGTTGTTATTTTATATCTTGACCTGGTGACCTAAGTAATTAGGTCAGTGAAATTAAAATTTTTATATATCACCTGGTTTTGGCGCATTATAGCCTTAGTTGCTAATGCGCCAATAAAACCCAACAACCAA
Source organism: Mastigoproctus giganteus (assembly GCF_048544385.1). Lineage (NCBI taxonomy): Eukaryota > Metazoa > Arthropoda > Arachnida > Uropygi > Thelyphonidae > Mastigoproctus > Mastigoproctus giganteus. The sequence goes on from NC_143579.1 coordinate 75,513,028, forward strand.
CCTCTACTGATAGTTGGTCACGTCCTACTTAAAGAACTCACGTCAAACAAAAGTTGGCAGGGTTGTTAATGACAGGATCTAGGAAAGTTGAGTAGATTGGCTGAGAGGTGGCAACTGAAGTTTAACAATGAAAAATACAAAGTACCCCAGAGTAATGTACAAACTGTGCTGTACTACACTCAGGGAAGTGGAGAATGAAAAAGACCTGGGGTAATTGTGCAGTCAGATATGAAGTTTTCTGAGCGCTGCAGACAGGCTGAAAGAGTAGCTCATGGGGTCTTGTCAATGATATACAGGAATTTTACTAGCAGGGATAAGGAAGTGATTATCCCTTTGTATAAGTAATGGTAAGGCCACACCTTGAGTACTGTGTACAAGTCTGGGGGCCTCATTTTAGGAAGGATGTAGAATTGCTAGAACGAATATAGAGAAAGGCAACGAGATTGGTGAGGTGAACAAAGGGGGTTCTCTTTCCAAGAAAGTCTTAAGTTCTGCAAATTGCAATGTCTGGAGACTAGGCACCTGCAAGGTGATCTGGTTGAGGTGTATAAGGGCTTGAATGGCATTGAGCAGGCTCAGTGCTAATGGGATTCTTCCTTTTGCTTATATTGCAAACCCGAGGGGCCATAAATTCAAATTGAGGAAAGACAGTTATAGAATAGATATGTGGAAATTTGTCTTTAGCCAGCAAGTATTTGATTGCTGAAACAAACTTATTTGTTACGGAAGTTGGTAGCTTAAATAAATTTAAGGAAGAACTGAGCAGACTTTTGGAGCGAATGGATAGGTGATATGGGAAGGTTTTTTTTTTTTTTTTTTGGCTGATGCTGTATAAGCTTGCTTTCTTGCATCATATACCTCTAATAATGCTAATTGTGTACAAATTGCAAAACTGTCCTACCATTGGAATATTGTTCCCACATCTGGGGCGGTGCCCCCAAAACCTCTCTCAGGCTTCTAGATTCCATTCAGAAGAGGGCAATTAGGTTAATTAATGACCCCTCTCTAACAGAGTCTCTCCACTCGCTGTCTCATAGATGTACTGTTTCTGCTACATGCCTTTTCTACAGATACTTCCATGGGCACTGTTCTTCTGAATTGGCTTCTATAATTCCCGCTCTTTCTTTCAAAACAGTCTGAACATGTGCCGCTACCAGCCAACATCCATTTACTGTCCAAGTTCAAACTCACAGAACCAACTTTTCATCTTCCTCATTCATTCAACTGCTGTTTTCTGGAACAACCTTCCTTCATACGTGTTTCCTGAAAACTTCCGGCAAGGAAGTCTTAACTCTCCAATAAGGTGCCACGTAAGCAGTTGGTCTATGTCATTTCAATCCTAGGCTGATGATTGGTGATGTGATTATATCATTCCTAGGCTTTGATTGGTGATGTGATCTGTGAAAGTAGACTGATGCTGAAATGAAATTATTTGAAAAATGTACAAAGCTGACAATGCAATCCTGCAACACAGGTTGACATTGTCATTACACACACACACACACACACACACACACACACACACACACACACACACACACACACACACACACACACACACACACAGGCCTTCAGTGAGATGATTGGGGCACATGCCAGCACCATTACAGGGTGCAGAGCACTGCATGAAACGGGTTACCACAGTAGTGAAGCCATCCACAAGTCAGTAATCACCCCAACTAATACCAGATGCTGCCAAGCTTGGTGTAAGGTCTGCTGTTCTAGGACCATAGACCAATAGCTGTGTTTTGGAGTAACGAGTTACATTGTATTTTATACTGTTTTGATGATTGTCTCTATGTGGTGGAGGCAGCTTGATGGTCTGGAGCTGTTTTTTGTTGTTCGGCATAGACTTTGTCGTTTTGGACAAAATGATGAATGCTGAGGGCTATCCAGATGTCCTGGAACAGTGGTTCCCAAACTACTGGCCTCCGTAGCCAGGTGGGAAGGAGCAACAGTGCGTAGCACACGCTTCTTGATTAGACCGGGGTTCGAGCCCGTCACCACCAAATACGGAAGATGCGGAAAGGTCAGGGAATGACCACCGCATATCCCTGGAGCAACATGGCCTTAGTTGCTAATGCTCCTAAAAACTAAATAACAAACAACAACCCAAACTATTGAAACTATTGAGATCTATGGACCGCTTAAAAAATGAAAAAAAGTTTGTGGATCCTATATATATATATAAACCCAGTGTTTATACATGCATATGTATAAACACTGGGTTTTCTGAAAAGAAAATTCAAAGTTTTATGTTTAAAACAACTCAACTTTATTCTTATTTTTACATAAATATATAATAATAACCTTATTTATCGTGCATTTGCTATACATAGAATGAATAATTTGATCAGTTCTGGAGGATCGTTTCACGGATCCCCCCCTGGAACTGGTCTACGGATTCCAGTTTGGGAACTGCTGTCCTAGACAGTAATGCATTACCGGTTGTGTGGCAGCATGTCAGGGTAGGCCCATACCCGAATTGGCACAACAATGCTCTGTGTCATACTGCTCACGTTATGATTGGCTGGTATGAGGACATGAGCCTGAAAAAAATTGTTGGCCAACCCAGAGCCCTGACCGCAATCCTGTGGAGAACCTCTGAGTTGAATTGAATTGGATGGTTGGGTGCATGTGAAGAGAGATGACCACAAAAAAAAGAGCTGAACTGGTTGCCACTTTGAAGGCCGTGTGTGTGTGTGTGTGTGTGTGTGTGTGTGTGTGTGTGTGTGTGTGTGTGTGTGTGTGTGTGTGTGTGTGTGTGTGAGAGAGAGAGAGAGAGAGACATAGACACACATTGATGTTACACACACGTGGAAGGCATGCAGCTTGTGATGAAGCATGTCACTGTTTGCCGAGTGTTAGTTTTATGTGCAGTGAGACACGTTACCATTTTATTATGGTTATTTTAATTTGTTTTGGATTCTGTATGGTAATGTTAGCATTGCTAAAATATCTAAGTATGCATTTATTACATAAATCATACTTAGTTGTAATAAATGCATACTTAGTTGTAATAAATGTAATAAATGCATATTATGTAATTTATGCAATAAATGTAATTTTAATAAGCTTGTTTATTTTAACAGCATATAGACACTGAATTAGGTAAGAAAATTCTGTTGAACGTGCTAAAGCTGTGGTCTATCAAAAGAACCCCTGTATTTTTGCTGCTTGCCTGTATTTTTACAAGTTAATTTACAAGATGCCAGTTTTAAAACTTTGTATGGACTTATTTCTTTCATTTTCTTGACTCTCCTACATACTTTTTTTTCCTAAAAAAATGGAACCAAAAATTTATATTCATTCACAAATTTATTCTGATTTCTCTTAAGGCTTCAGCCAGATGTGCAAATAAAGACTGTTTTTACTAACAGTTTTTATTAACATTTATATTTTTATATACTCATATATACATAGCAGCCCAAACAAAACATTTTGCTTATTATTGATATTTATTAAAATGTGACTAGGAATGTTGTGCATAAAAATTGGATTCATTCAGAAATGAACATTCTTGTTTCCTAGCAATGTGCATGATTCATTGGGATATCAGGATTGTGCAATTTTTGATGGAACTAAAATAGACAGGTAAAGAGACATATTACCTGTCTATTTTAATTCCACACTGCTCAGTGGAAAGGTAGTGTGGGTAATGTGGCACACTCGTCAACTTCCCTTACCTTTGACAGAAACTGCCCAGTCAATTAGTGCAGCCCAAGTTAACCCTTTACTAATGAATCTAATCTGTAAGGTCATTGTGTATACAAGGTATGATCAGAAACTTCGGGGAGAGAAACTTCGGGAATTTGAGAAATTAAGCCTACTGACTATTCAGATAAATATCCTTTTAAGTAGTCTCCTTGACACTGTATACATCAATTTAACACTTCTGCGGGCATTCCTGATAGGCATCTTTTAGAATTGCTAATAGTTATTCCTGTGTTGTGTTCTGAAGAATTTCCTGAGTCCTGATTCATTGCAAATTTGTGACCATTCAAAGGTGTTTTAAACTTAGGGGGGGGGAAGTTGCAGGCAGATAATTCTGGTGGATGGGGGAGCAAAGTGGTGGAGTGCTTTGCAAGAAATTCTTGAATGGAGAGTGCGCAGGAGCATTTTCTTGATACAACCATCAATTCCCTGAAGCCCATTTTTCTAGCCGTTTTCTCCAAACAACATTATGCAATTGCCTTAGAACTTTTTAATAGGTTTTCCTGGTTCATTACTTGATCATGCTGGACAGATTCATAATGAACAATGCCCTGTCAGTAGGGCTCAATACTGAGATCCCAGTAATTTTTTTTGGTATTCAAATACTGGTATTGATACAAAAATACTGGTTTTTTGGTACTAATTTAAAAAATAATTCTTTAATTTAATCACATAAAGGTTATAAAATCACCTTTATGTGATTTTATAGTCACCAACCAAAAATTATAAATATTTACAAAAGTATACTGCAGCAGAATTTGGCAAATAAACTGTCATGCAATTAGATTCCATGACTCATTGGAACAGTTTGTCCATGCTTGAAAGCTTTTTTGGGTTGAAATAGTGTGCAGAAAGCTTTAATTGATTTAGATTAAAGTATTTATTTCTGTGAGGATGAATTTAATTTATTATTTGCAGCTATATCTACATTAATGCCTATAAAGTTAGCGATAGATGGGTTATGCCACAAAGAAGCAAATATTTTAACTGCAAATATTTTAATAAAATTTATGATGAAATTCTTGGCAATCAAAATTCTGAAAAGGCTAGAGAATTGGAAACAGCATTGAAAATTTATCACAGGTTCTTCAGTATTTGCAAAGCAAGACACAATATGATAGCAAATTATTTAGTATTAGTAATGGCCTTATGGTGCAAGGAAGCTTAAGGCTTATGCTGCACAAGCCCAAAAAAAAATTAAGAGTAAAAAAATAATAAAATAAAATTAATAAATAATAAAAGAAAAGCAAATAGATAACCTGTGCATTTCCCTCCTCTCGTAGATAACTCCAGCTGACCTTTGAATTTTCCCAACCACCCATGTAGGTAACTTATTCCAGTAATTTATAACTCGCTGGCTAAAATAAGACTTCCTGCAATCTTGTCTAAACTTCTTCCCCCGTAACTTGAATTTATGGTCCCCTAGTTCTAGAATCATATATAACAATGAAAATTTTGTCCTCATTCACTTTACTTCTGCCAGTCAGAGCCTTAACACCTCAATCAAGTCGCCTCAAAGGTGCTTAGTTTCCAAGCTGTGCAACCAACATATTTGGAGTCTTTCCTCATATGGTTGCCCTTTTGCCGATTTCATCAGGCTTAAGTTCTGCAACCATTAAGAAGCTTGATGTCTTTTTTAGGTGCAGTCTCCATGCTTGAACACAGTATTCCAAGTGTGGTCTAACAATAGCCTTATATAATAGGATTATGATGTCCTTATCTCTACTAGCAAATTTTCGAAAAATCATTGATAGGACACCATGGACCTTCCTTGCAACCTGACCACAATTCTCGGAGAATTTCATGGCTGACCGTATCGTAACTCCCAAGTCCCTATCTTCCACTACTAACTTTAGTTCAACTTCAGTTGTAAGACTTTGTAATTGTAAGCTGTTCCCCAATTGTAATACTTTGCATTTTGGGGTTGCTGTTCCCCAGGTGTTAAGACCTTGCATTTTTCTGAATTAAAGCAGAGCTTCCACTTTTCTGACCATTCCCGAAGTCTATCTAGGTCACTCTGAAGAAGTTCTTGGTGGCAATCATTAACTACTCTACCGATCTTTACATCATCTGCAAGTTTAGACATCATCATGCCCTCTATACCTTCATCGATGTCATTTAAGAAAATCAAAAACAACGGTGGTCCCAATACTGATTCTTGGGGAACCCAATTTGAGGAATAACCATCTACCTGGCGCCCTCAAACCATCCTGCTATCCATCTAAGGATTTTCACTGTGATTCCAACCTGTTCCAGCTTATAAAGTAACTGCTCATGTGGGACTGAGTCAAATGCTTTGCTGAAATCTAAATAAACAATGTCAAAATTATTCCCTAAATCCAATTGAAGAGACCCTGTCAAAATGGGGAACACATTTGTTAAACGTTATTTTACCTTTACAAAACAAGATTGTATCCTTTAGAATTCCATTTCTATCTAAATGATCCTGAATTCCGGCCTTGATCATTGCCTCTATGATTTTCCCTACTACTGAAGTTGGACTGGCCAGTCGATAATTTCCTATTACACTCTTAGAACTGCCTTTATGTATTGACAATACATTGACATGTTTCCAACCCAATGGAGTCTCTCCTGAGCCCAGCGATGCTCTCATAATTAGCTTTAATGGTTCAATGCACTCCCTTGCCGCCTCCCTTAAAATTCTAAGTTAAATGCCATCAACCCCAGGAGCCTTACTCGCCTGTAGGCGCGAAAGTTTTTTTCATTAAATAATCATGTGAAATTTCGATATCATTAATTACATATTTTTTCACATCATTCCCATATGATGTCATTAACATAAAGGGTTTTTCTTCTCTAAAAATCGATGCAAAGTAACTGTTGAGTTCATCTGCAACATCAGTTGGGTTTACCTAATACTGTCCCACGCATTTATATATGAGTCTGATATGATTTGTTCTTCTCTTCTTTGCATTTATATATGTGAAGAATTCCTTAACTGCACTCTTTGCTCTCTCCCAGACTCAGTAAAGATACTGTAGTGAAAATTATACTTCACTTAATAAAACAGCTTTCTCCTTCAGCAAATGATGGACAGAATTCAACCTTGGAAGACCCAGATAGAACAGAACATCAGTGTTCTGCAAATTCTTTCCAAAATAAGAAATTGCCCTAATGAGATTTTAAAAGATAAACTTGAGTCGGCAATTAATGGAACACTTAACTAGTCCTACTAAAAAAAGTTCAAAGCCTAGAAAATATGGACTGAGATCATCTGTGACTATCTCAGTACAATAACATCATCCAGCATAGAATCCTAAAGGGCATTTTCTGCAGCTAATCAAATATTTACCAAAATTAGATCCAGTTTAAACGATAACACTATATGCTTATGTTTCTTAAGAGCTTACTTTATTTGGACAGGTAGTATGGATGCTTAAATATAAATAAACTTTGCAGTATCAATATGTATTTTTATTTGTTTTTAGAATAACTGTATTTTTAATAATTTTTTTTTCAGAGTATTTATTATTGTAATAAAAGTTTATTTAAAACACTAATTCAAGTAATTACAATATTTGTTTTTTCCTTACTTTATTGCACCTAATTGTCATCAAAATTTATTGAGATTGTTTGGTTTTGGTTTGTTGTTTGGTTTGGTTTTGGAATACCGGTATCCCAGCTTAATAAATTAAAAATACCGAAATACCAGCATTAAGATTTTGACTGGTATTGTATGCCCTATCTGTAAGTAAAAAAAAAATAATAATAATGAGAAATAGAAGCATGATCTTCACATTTGATCAGGATTGTCTTCCTTTTTTAGGCCATGGTGAACTTGGTCTTCCATTCACAGGACTGGATCTTTGTTTCTGGGTCATAGCCATACACCCAAGATTTTGTCACCAGTAATGATGGAAGAAACAAAGCATGGGTCAGCAGCATCACATTGGCAAAGATCCTAATGTGCAAGAACTTGCCTTCATGATTCTCGGTGAGGATGCTAAGCATAAATTTGGCTTGAAAAGCATCACATTACCAAACCTTGTGTTAAAATTGATTGACATGTCCCATAAGAAATGACAATTTCATTAGCAAATCCACAGTAAAATATCAATCATTCCTGATCAGATCATGAACACAAGCAGTTGAATGATAAGTTTTGAAGTTGAAGGGTAGCCAGAGCGAGGTTTGTCTTTAGTGAACAGGCTCTTTAAACTCTGAACCACTGAAAAGGTGAAGAAACACAGCATCTTCTCTGAAAGCTGTTTTCAAATTTTATTGGTTCTTGTTACACTTTTCCTTAACTTGAAACAAAATTTGATGCAAATTTGCGCTCAGTAAATTTGATGCAAATTTGCGCTCAGTAAATTTGATGAAACAATTTGTTTCTTCACAGTGAAGTAAAGTGATGAAACATAATACCTTCTATTCAAAGCATTCTAATTTAGATTGACTGTAGAGAAATGAGAAATTCATTACTATGGCTCAATGAGTTGCTGAATGTGTTCACAAATTTCAACTTGCTATAATGCCACAGTTTCAAGTTAAAAAGTCAGTTCCCTAACTTTTTGATCACATTTTGTATATTATACAAAACACGGGTACTGATGGCACGATATTTTAAGTTTTTCACATAATTTTTTTTTTTACCATTTTCACATCTTAAAAAATAAGATGTATGGCTTATTCAGAGGTGCAGGATGTTCAAGAAAATGCAGTAATATAGCCTTTAGAATGAAAACTATTTTGACTTGCACTTGGTAATATAATCTTCTTACTCTCTTATTTTTCAAAGCTCATTACTTTTCTTTTACAGCTGATTATTTACTTATTCACTGTCTTATGTACTTATTATGTATTTTAATGTTCACAGTGAAATTTGAATTGTTTTTACTTTACTAGATTATCTGCCTAGGGCTATAAATACAATCCCCCCTCTAGTTATGGGAATAAAGGCGTTAATATATATGTATTATTACATTTTTTTATACTTTTTTTTTCCCCTCTTTGGCTTGAAGTTTTTTATTTATTTATTTTTTTTTTTAGTAGTTTGATTCACAAATTTATTTCAAAACTGTTGTTTGGACATATTTCAGGAGTGGAAAGTCATCAATACAAAAGGTTGTATTCCATAAAATGTCTCCTAATGAAACTTTATTTTTGGAAAGTACAAATAAAATTGTGAAAGATGGTAAGTATAATAAATAAATTTTTCTTAATACTTTTTGTGCCTGTATACACTGTATGCACACTCAACATGTACAGGAGCAGTTTCTGTTATCACAAAATGCCGTTTATGTAATGTGTAGTATAATCAAAAATGATTCATTTCCCCCCCCCCCCCATCCACTAAGATTGAGCAAATGTATGTACCTTTTGAAAATGTTTCATTCAAAGTTAAGTTGGCTTAAGTATCAGCTTATTTTTCCCACTGATGGTGATTTGAGAGTTTTTAGAAACAATTTAGGTATCTATATTGTCTGTACTATACTTTTAGAACTTTAAACAGCGATCATTGAAGTACTGTTCTGGTATTTCCTTTCTGATTTCATCTCTTAGGTGGAAAAAGTTATTCAGCATATGGCATTTTAGCCATAGTTCAGACTTCTGTTAAGTAAACAATGTCTTTAGTGCTGCTCTTGTGATTAAAATGGTGTCCTCTGTGGCACCACATGATACAAATGACAGCATATTGATTTTCCCATTTGTAACTCATTTAGCAAGATCTCAGTTTGAATCTCCCAAGACAGGAGCAATTCTTAACTGCCTTTTCAATCAGGGCAGCAGTTAACCAATCTCAGGCAGGAGTAAGGTTTCCCAAATGTTTCAGACCAGACAATATGCAAATCAGTTTATTATGTTAAAATATATATATTTTAACATAATAAACTTTTATGTTTATTATTAAAGCAAAATTTTTTGACACCGATCATTCGGTTTATAAACTTTCCCATGACTTCATAAACCATTACCATTTTTAAAAGTAAAATGGATAAGAATGAAATATTTTCAACTTTTATATATTGTATTTAACATATTTAGCAATTCAATGTATACTGTACGTGCTTTAAATATAGTAAAACAAAGTATGTTTTTGGTGAATGTACTATCATGCATATGTAATGAAAGTGCAAATAACCAATAGTGTCTCCTACTAAGTAAAAGCTATTTCCGATTAGAATTGTTTAATTAATTCATTGTGTGAAGAAACTGTTTGTTATTCTTTCCAGAGTAATTTCATGTTTGCAGTAAGTAAACAAGTAGCTTTTGATAATTTAATGGTAGCTGTATAAGATGCAAAGAGTTTTTATTCACACTTCAGTTTGACTTGCAGAAAGAGACTTCACAGCATTTTTGAAATTTTGTGCTCTGTACAGAGCACAAAATTTCAATGGTTTAAGTGTTTTAAAGAGGGTAGGGAAGATATGGAAGATGCTGTTTTCAGTGGACAATATGATCTCCACCCCAGAATTGGTGGGAAAATTGTGAAATTAAAGAGAGAGAGAGAGAGAGAGAGAGAGAGAGAGAGAGAGAGAGACAGCAAGCCAGAGCCACTTGGAACCAGAATGATGGCAAGTAAATTAAATGTGAATAAGAAATTGCTCAGGTTTATAATTACCATAGTTTTAGGTAAGAGAAAAATTTGTGTCAAGCTTGTGCCTCCTAAAAATTCATATTTTAGCCAAAAAAAAAAAAAAAAAAGGTTTTGCTGTGTTGATCATCTTTCGTATTCAGATGACATGACTTCAGCAGACTTTAATGTTTCTTAAGTGGAAATTGAATGGTCAATGATTTGACACGATCATTGACATTTAACATTTGTAGTTTTAAAGTTTTTTATCTTAAAATTGAAAATTTATTGAGTACTAAGCAGAATCCAGTTATAGCATTACCATTAGTAGAGGCATATGGTGCAAGAAAGCAAGCTTATACATCCTCAGCCAAAAAAAAAAAAAAAAAACACCTGCCATTTCACCCATCCATTAACTCCAAATGCTTGTTTAGTTCTCCCTTGAACTTATTTAAGTTTGAAGTTCAAACTATCAATCATCTGCTGGCTAAAGATGAATTTCTGCACATTGATTCTACAATTCTTTCCTCAGTTTGAATTTGTCCCCTTAGGTGAGTAATCTGAGCAAGAGGAAGAATCACATTAGCATTGAGCTTGTTCCAGCAGCTCTACATCTCTCCTAAAATCAGGCCTCAAGACCTGTATGCAGTACTCAAGGTGTAACCTGACCATTGCCTTATACAAGGGAACAATCACCCCCTTATTCCTGCTAGCAAAATTTCTGTATATCATTGACAAGACACCATGAGCTACTCTTGCAGCCTGTCTGTACTGCTCAGTAAACTTAGCATTAGTAGAGGCATTTGATGCAAGAAAGCAAGCTTATGCAGCATCAGCCAAAAAAAAAAAAAAAACCACTTCCACTTCACCCCTCTGTTCGTTCAAAATACCTGTCCAGCTGAGCCTTAAACTTATTTAGGCTATCAACTTCCACGACAAGGGATGGAAGTCTGTTCCACCAACCAACCACTCGCTGGCTAAAGGCAAATTTCCGCACATCTATCCTACATCTGTCTTTCCTCAGTTTGAATTTATGCCCTCTCAGGTGATTATTCTGAGCGAGAGGAAGAATACCATCAGCATTGAGCATGCTCAAACCATTCAATGCTTTATACACCTCTATCAGATCACCTCGCTGGTGCCTAGTCTCCAGACACTGTAATTTGCAAAACTTAAGCCTTTCTTCGTAAGAGCACCCCTTTGTTCCATTCACTAATCTTGTTGCCCTTCTCTGTACTCGTTCCAGCAGCTCTACATCCTTCTTGAAATGAGGCCTCCAGACCTGTATACAGTACTCTAGGTGAATGGAATTCCCTTGTATAAGGCAATGGCCTGACCATTGCCTTATACAAGGGAATAATCACCTCCTTATCCCTGCTAGAAAAATTCCTATATATCATTGACAATACACCATGAGCTACTCTTGCAGCCCGTCTGCACTGCTCAGAGAACTTCATATCTGCCTGCACAACCACCCCAGGTCCCTTTCATTCTCTACCACTGTCAGTGTAGTACCACAGAGTTGATACATTGCTCTGGGGTTGCTGTTTCCCATGTGTAGTACTTTACATTTGTCAATGTTAAACTTCATTTGCCACCTCTCAGCCCATCTGCTCAACCTTTCCAGATCCTGTTGCAGCAGCATAGTGTCAGTAGTGTCCTTGACAACCCTGCCTACCTTTGTATCGTCTGCAAACTTCAACATTAAGCTTGATATACCATCATCAATATCATTTATGAATACAGAAAACAATAATGGACCCAACACTGAGCCCTGAGGGACTCCACTAATAACATTAGTCCACGATGAGCAGTGTCCATTGATTACCACTCTGTCTTCTCCCCCTCAGCCACCCCTTTATCCACAGCAGCAATTTGCCTCCAATGTCACACTGCTCCAATTTGTGCAGCAGTCTTCCATGTGCAACAGTATCAAAAGCCTTTCTAAGATCCAAGTATATAATATCAAAGTTATTCCCGGCATCCAGTTCTTTTGTGACTGCATCATAGTATCCAATCAAATTGGTCAGGCAAGACTTCCCCTTAACAAAACCATGCTGTGTCCGAGCTATAACTGAAGTCTTGTCTAAATGATCCTGCAGTGCTTCTTTAACTAGTGCCTCCATTAATTTTCCTGGAACAGAAGTTAAACTCACAGGTCTATAATTGCTTGTGTCAGCCTTTGATCCTCCTTTGTGAATTGGGGTCACATTTGCACATCTCCAGTCTGCGGGTACCTCCCCTGAGTCCAAGGAAGCTCTCATAATTATGGCTAAGGGTTTGCTTACTTCCTCTGCTGCCTCCTTTAATATAACTGGATAGATCCCATCCACCCCGGGTGCCTTTCTTGTGTTTATCTTCAACAGTTTCTCCTCCACTTTACTCTCAGTTATTACAAGATTCTCTAGCTTACTGCTCGAGTTGCATACACCTCTGGCTTTCCCCTCGCTAAATAACTTCATATCTGACTGTACAATTACCCCACCCCCCAGGTTCTTTTTGTTCTCCACTGCCCTCAGTGTAGTGCCACCCAGTTGATACATTATTCTGGGGTTACTGCTACCCATATGCAGTACTTTACATTTGTCAATGTTAAACTTCAGTTGCCACCTCTCAGCCCATCTGCTCAACTTTTTGAGATCCTGTTGTGCAGTAGCTTATTATTATTACTGTCATTAACAACCCTGCCAACCTTCATATCGTCTGCCAACTTAGACATTAACCCCGATATACCTTCATCAATATCATTGATAAATAACAGTGAGCCCAACACTGAACCCTGGTGGACTCCACTAATAACATTATCCACTAAGAGCCGTATCCATTGATAACCACTCTGTCTTCTCCCACTCAACCATCCTTTTATCCATTGTAGCAACTTTCCCTTAATGGCATGCTGCTCCAATTTGTATAGTAATCTTCCATGTGCAACAGTAGCAAAAGCTTTCCTGAAATCCAAGTATGTTATATCAAAATTATTTTTTGCATCCAGTTCCTTTGTGACCACATCATAGTATCTAGTCAGATTTGTCAGACAAGACTTCCCCTTAACAAACCCATGCTGTGTCTGAACTATAACTGCAGTCTTGTCCAGATCTTGCATCGCTTCTTTAACCACTGACTCCATTATTTTCCCTGGATTTCTTATGTTCAATTTCAACAATTTCTCCTCCACTTTACTCTCAGTTATTACAAAATCATTTAGCTCCTTTCCAGAGTTTGATAAGCTTCTGGCCCCCACTTCCCTACAGACGTCTTGTGTAAATGTGAATGCTAAATACTCATTCAGTTTTTCAGCTACCTCAGCAGGTTCATCAACAGAAACTGTCAATATCAAGTGGACCAATTTGATTCATCCCCTTCCTTCTAGAGAACTCTTCTTATACTTTAATAATTAATGAGTAAATAAGTTGGCCCTATACTCACCCACTTATGATCCCTTGGTTAGGTTCTGTGCTGTTTAACTTGTGCTTGTTTGAGATGTATGGTATACAATTTTTTATTGTTTGAATTGTATGGTATACAATTTTTGTATACCATAAAAAAATTGGAACTTTTAAAGAGAGTAGAAGGTACACGAAATCTAGATGTTGCAGAAGAGATTGTGCTTAGCAGCAATGAAGAGGAAGAAAATTAAACGAATGTACATTATCTGACATATAAGTATCACAGTTTGTAAGGTAAGACGTCTGTTCAATTATTAATATTTAAGTTACTACTATTATAAAAATAAAGTTATTACTACTATAAAAATGAAGTTTCCGATAGTTATAAAAAATGGTGTATTTTTGTTAGGTTTTGGAATGTAATCCCCCTTTTTGTACTGGTTCTTAGTTCCGTATAACATGGTTTCGCATTACATGAGATTTTGTAGGAACCAAACTACCATGTTATACGAGGGTTACCTGTGTAGTGTAAAAAGCTAAATTGAGTAATTGATGCTACTTAACAATCTTTATTAACTATTTGGAATGGTTGGATGGGGGAATACTTGATAGCCCAAAGTATTTTATAATGGACGTACATTGGAATTATGTGTTAAAACAGAATTAGCATATATTGCTAGGGATACACCAGTGGTGATTTACATTAACTTAAATGCAGCACTGGAACAGATGAGGCTCAAAGCTGAAGATGCAAATAATAAAGGACTCATAGTGGTAGGACCGACTGATGTTGGGAAAAGCACTATCTGTCATATTACATATTATTCTGAATTATGCTGTAAGAAAAGGAAGACGATCCATATTTGTAGATTTAGTAGATTTAGATATTGGTCAGGTAAATGCCATCTTTTAAATATTTAAATGATAATTTTTAATAATTAACTGAAATTTTAGCATAAATACATTTATTTTAATGTTATATTAAAAGAAATATAAATACATTTTTTTATATTATATTAAATTGATCAAAGTTTGAAAAGGCATTTCGAAATATTCTTTAAAATTTTTAAAAGGGCATATTGAATGCAGGTATGTGACATAATACAGAACTCCCCTGCCCCTGCTGTAACCTGGCACCCAAAATGTAGAAAAAGATGATATGAGTTACCTGACATCAAGGTGTCAAACTTTTTAATTTCTGGAAAATGTGCCTTTTTTTTTTTTAAATTCCTGCTTAAACATGCCAATATTTAATCTTTTCTTAGTGGATAGCAGTACTTATTACATATAATAATTGTAAGTTGTAATAAAAAAATTTAAAACATGCTATGTGTTTTACACCTTTTATTAAAAAATAAAAATAATAATAATAAAAAAAAGAACCCTGCTGAAAATTACAAAAAAAAAAAAAAAAAATTTCTAGACATAAAATAGTAACATCAATCTTTTATTCTCTTCTATTTTCCAGTTTAAAAGACCATTAATTATGTGAAATTTCAAACATGTGCATATATTTCTGGTAATTACATATTTATAAACATTATTAAGAAAATTATATATATTTGATAGTTTTAGTTACTTTACAGGTTTAGTTCCAATTTGGCATGCTTCATAGCGTGTGATTTTTGAAACTATGTGTCTTGCTTTCTGCAACATAGAAACCATCTGGAGAGAATATCAGGTTTAATTTTCCCATCTTCAATATATGTAAACAATAATAAATCTTTCAAAAACAAATAGGGTAAGACAATAAGCATTTATTGAACTAGTGAGAGAAGAAAAACTAGTAATGACTAAGAATGATAACGATCCTGTTCAGGTTGCTGACATACTGAATGAGTAATTTGTATCTATGTTCACACATGAGGAATTTTTTAGGGAAGGGGATGCTAGAGGTTTATCAAACTTCTAACGGAGAGCTAAATGATTTTGTAATAACAGAGGAAAGTGGAAGAGATATTGTTGAAGTTAACTATAAGAAAGACACCTGGGATGGATGGGATCTATCCAATTATATTAAGGGAAGCAGAGAAGGAAGTAAGCAAACCATTAGTCATAATTATGAGAGCATAATTGTGACTAATGACTAAAGTTCTGCAAATTGCAATGCCTGGAGAGTAGGCACCTGTGAGGTGATCTGATTGAGGTGTATAAGGCCTTGAATGGATTGAGCAAGCTGAATGCTGATGGGATTCTTCCTCTTGCTCAGATTAAGAACCTGAGGGGGCACAGTTTCAAATTGAGGAAAGACAGTTGTAGAATAGGTATGCAGAAATTTGCCTTTAGCCAGCGGGCAGTTGATTGGTGGAACAGACTTCCATCTTTTGTTGTGGAAGTTGATAGCCTAAATAAATTTAATGCTGAGCTGGACAGACATTTGGAACGAATAGAGGGGGTGAAATGGGAGGTTTTTTTTTTTTTTTTGCTGATGTTACATACACTTGATTTCTTGCATTGTATGCCTCTGCTAATGCTGAGCCCTGGTATTGTGCTATTTTCAAGGAAATGACATCTCCAAAAGTTGAATCTGCTATTTACTTAAAAGCAGTCCAGACAGGCTGCAGCATTAGATGGGGCATTGCTGGGGCATTGTAAGATGAGACACTGATATGACCTGTTTCAAGTTTTGCAGGTCCATCCCAATTATACAACTGGTGGTTTCTTTTAGATAAATGGCAGATTAATGATGCATTTTGTTTGAAAGTAGCATAATACTGGGGCAACTCTGTTGTAGAAACTGATGCTTCTGCACAGCATGTTGGGGAGGCAACAAGAGAAAGCAGTACTCTTGATCTGATTATTAGCAGTGATTTTTCATGCATTTAGAATCTCTAGATAAAGGAGCCAATAGGTGGCAGTGATGATAATATATTGAAATAGGATTTACTTAAGGATATAACTACTCAAGGGTAAAGGGGAGAGATTTTGCTTTTGTGAAGATGGTCTTAGAGTTCTTAAATTCTTTTCAGTAGGAGAAACTGCAAATTCCAGATGGAAAGCATTCAGGGAAGTAATCATAGTAGATACTAAGCTTTTTTTATACTAGCTAAGACATACTGTTCAAGGGTGAAGCCGCCATGTATG
This sequence comes from Mastigoproctus giganteus, assembly GCF_048544385.1. Classification (NCBI taxonomy): domain Eukaryota; kingdom Metazoa; phylum Arthropoda; class Arachnida; order Uropygi; family Thelyphonidae; genus Mastigoproctus; species Mastigoproctus giganteus. Next base: position 75,529,747 of record NC_143579.1, read on the forward strand.
TCAAATGAAATAAGACTAGTGGCAGACGAGAAAAATGCATGGAATAAATTAAATATAAATTATCAGGAGACACAGACGCATAGTAGTATAAACAAACTAGTTTGCAACTAAGTCACTAAGAGAATTAAGCAAGCTAAGGCAGATTACAAGCTGTGGTTATTAAATAATGAGACTGTTGCAAAAAAATAAATATAATGAAATATTTCACACTTTACAAGTTATCCCCTTGCATACACTGTTTCATACATTTCTTCCAAACACAGAAGCATTTCTGGAAGTCATCTTCTGTAAGCCCTTTTAATGCTTTGGTCATTTTTTTTTTTCTGAATCTCCTCAATGGACTGAAATGTGTTCCCTTAAGTACACTTATCAGTTTAGGGAAGAGAAAAAAGCCACGGGGAGATATGTCTGGTGAGTAGGATAGTGAATGTTCGTACATACGAATTTGTTTTTTGGCCAGAAACTGGTAAACAGGCAGCATATTGTGTTCAGGAGCATTATCTTGATGGAGCATTCAACCATTTTTCCATGAATCAGGTCTCTTGCTTCAAATTTTTCACCCAACCTTGTAAGAACTTCATTGTAGTATTTTGATTGACAGTCTGATTTGGTGGGATGTATTCAGCCATAATTCCTTTAATATCAAAGAAAACAAGAAGCACGGTTTTCATTTTTGGTGGGGTATTGTTTTGTTGTGTAGTGCATTGATTGTTTTTTAGTTTCTGGGTTGTACTGGCACAGTTAACTTTCGTTGCAAGTAATTATAGTATTCAGAAAGTCTGGATCTTTCTCAGTTTTTTTTTTTTTTTTCCCCAAAACATATTCAGTAACTTAGTTTTCTCATTCTTTGATCTTCATTCAAAATTTTTGGCACCACCTTGGCAAACACTTTTCCATGCCTAAATTTTCAGTTAAAATTTCTGTTTCTTTGTCCATGTTGAGTTATGATGCAACCATTCTAATGCTTAAATGATGATCACTTCTAATCAATGTCCTTATCCAGTCCACATTTTCATCGGTTTACATGGATACTGGATGGCTTGGTCATCCATCATCTTACACATTTTTTCTTTTTTTCTTCCGTCTAAAAATCTAATGCCATTCAAACATGCAAGCTCTTGACATAGCATCTTCTCCATAAACTTGATGTAACAACTCACAACTTTCAGTTGTCTTCTTTAGTTTTGTTAAAAAATTGAAGTTGATTTGTTGCTTGATTGTTTTCTGTCATTTTTCCAGCCAACTGCAAAACACAAGGTAATGAAAACTTGTCTCACTGCAAAGCAAATGAGCATATTGAAACGCAATTTGGTAGCCAACTAAGGAAAGGTTCAAGGTCAACTCTTGTGCCTTTGTTTCACAAGTGGTGCATGGTGTGTAGTGGCTGCATAGACAATCTTGTTATTTTGTAGCCACACCTCATGAGTAGTCTTTGGCTAAGAATGAAAAGAAAAGTAGCAGAGAATTCTTTGCATAAGTTAACATTAGGAGGAAAAGAATGAACCACATCGGCCAACTAGATACAGGTAATTCCTGCCTTTACGAGTTAATTCATTCCTAACGCACTCTTGTAAAGTGAGAATTTATTTCCCCTAGACAATATTAAAACAGGAGTTGCATTCTCAACAATGAAATTTGACCATAGTAATGTTAAATAAAGGTCAACAAAACAGTTTATGCTTAAACAATAATTAATTTATCCAAAGAAATGAAAACATAGCCTTTAAAATCAAGCAAATGATAATAATAGAGAAATTATTTATGCCATACAAATGTTAAAAAAGTTTATTCTTCATCAGCATTGACTAAATGCACACTCATTAATGGTTCTTCACTGATTGTTGGCTCTGCACTCGTTGGTTTATTGGAGGCACAAGGAATCGTCGTCGTCTTTGATATGCTTCAAGAGTCATTTGTTTCCAAGAGTTTTTTTTCTTTATAAATTTCATGATTGCATCCATAAGCATTTTTTAAATCTCTAGCAACTTTCTAGCATGCTCGAAATTTGAATCCTGTGACTTAAATCTCAGTTGCTTTTTCTATGTGTTGAAGAGCTTTCTCAAGCCCCATGACAGTGAAGGAACAAACAAGTTTCAGCTGTTAAATCTTCTTCCTTAGCTTATTCACATTTTGCCATTTCAAGGTTTTCTTTATTTGTGAGCTCTCCAATGTGTGTTTGAAGCAGATCAGTGATGTCAGTTGTAGAAACCTCAAGCTGCAATTGGTTAGCAATATTAATGACTGCTTCTGTTTCATTTTGCATGATCTCTGCTGGTTCTTGAAATCCTTCAAAATTGTCAATAAACTGATGACAGAGTTTATTCCAAACACCCTTCATGTTTTTCTCTGTAATTTTGTCCCAGGCTCATTTTATTATTTAGATTGCATCTAAAATATGGAATTCTTTAAGAGTTGGACCTACCTCCTTATCTCTGCCTGAACAAATAAATGCACCATGTATGCATTTATTTGTTCAGTTAATGTATTGTATTGTATAGCTAAGCTTGTAGTTTGAAATGCCATATTTATGAATGTTTAGCATTTATTTATTGCAATTAATGTAAACCCGGGAACTCGTAAAGCGGGAACTACCTGTATGTGACATAACTATTGATGATCCTGTTCAGATTGCTGAAAAACAATAAATATTTTGCATCTACATTTATACAAGAAGTTTTTAGGGGTGAGAACACCAGAAGTATATAAGTTATAGGTGGGAGCTAATGATTTTGTGATAACAGAAGAAAGTGGAAGAGAAATTGTTAAATCTAAAGGTAATTATGTCAGCTGGGACTAAATAAATTATCCAATTATAATAAAAGAAGCAGCGAAAGAGGTAAACAAACCTTTTACTGTAATTCAGAGAGCATCCTTGGATTCCCAGGAGACTACTACAAATTGGAGGTACGCAAATATCTCTCCTGTGCACAAAGTGGAATCAAAGTGAAGTGAGTAATTGCAGACTTTCTAGCTTGACTTCTGTTCCAGGGGAAAATTATGGAGTCAGTGATTAAAGAAGCATTGCAGATTCATCTTGGCAGGCATATAGACATCCAGAAATCAGAGGATGGATATGTTAAAGAGAGATCTTGTATGACCAGTCTGATTAGCTACTATGATGCAGTAACAAAGGAATGTGATTCAAAAAAAGAAATTGACATACTTAGGTTTCACCAACGCTTTTGACACTGTTCCACAATGAGAGACTGCTGTACAAATTGGAGCAGTGTGGCATTATTATTATTAGCCATATGGTGCAAGCAAGCCTGAGGCTTATGCTGCACCAGCCAAAAAAAAATTGAATTACCCTGAGAGAGAGAGAGAGAGAGAGGGAGAGGGGTAGAAGGGAATCAAGAAAGAGAAGAATAATGATATCCAGCTCAGGACCCTGGGTTGTGCCACGCCCATACTCACCAGATGTGAGCCCCTGTTAGGGGCAAGTTACTGCTACGGATAAAGAGATGGCTGAGTGACAGAAGACAGTGGATTGTTATTAATGGGCACTGCTCTTCTTAGGCCATTGTTTACAGAGGTCTTAACCATCGCAGGGATGCTTTTACACCTGTTTCCACACATCCCCTACTATATGGGCATTTCGGAACCCATTTCCCATATCTTGCATTCGTGTAAGATACGCTGTGTGCAGCTGCCAGGTCTGAGGCTGCACACAGTGTCCGCAACCAAAGATCCTATTGTGGGTAATGACACTAGTGGGGTCATATATGAAATTGAGTGTCCTGATTGTGTGTGTGTGTGGGGGGGTGTTACGTGGGGGAAACAAAATGCAGATTGCGGGATCATTATTTTGCAAATTCAACTGTAACCATAGTTCGTGTTGCAGACCTACTGAGATGTATGTGGTACATATAGATTGTCGGTCATCCTGCAATCACTATAGCTGATGAAGGTGCCACTGCTGCCGAAACCTCCTGTGTTACTGGTTCTAGTGATTTTAAACAACTTTTATCGCTTTTAATTTTATATATTTAATTCTTGTTATACAACATTTATTTTATTTTGTTTTAATATTTTAATATACAGTTATATGATCAGTACACATGTATTTTATTTTATATTATATTATCATAATAAAGGCATTTTATAGATTCAGGTCAGTGTTATTTAGTAGCATAACAGATGAATTACAGAGTTCCTGACTCCAGAGGCCTTTTCAATGAATAATTTTCAGTATTTATGAATAATATGATGAAGGTATATCAAACTTATTTTCTAAGTTGAATAAACTAAATGCTGAAGGCATCCTTACTCATTCTCAGAAAACACATATAATGGAATATAAATTTTAATTTGAAAAAGATGGCTGCAGGAAGATGTGTTAAAATTTGCTTTCAGCCAGAGAGCAATTCATTGTTGGCATAAACTGCAGTCTGGTCTTATAGAAGTGAATAGTTTGAATAAATTTAAAGAAGCATTATACAAATTATTAGAGGAAATGGACAGATGAGGTGGATAGTTTTTTTTTATTATTATTTATTTTTTTTATTCTGCAGAAGTTGTATAAGTTTGCTTCTGTGCATAATTTTCCAATATTCATAATAATACTATTTTGTGAAGGCAAAGTTTGTTCTACTGTGATTAGTAAGACCATATTAGCATTAGTAGAGACATGTAATGCAAGAAAGCAAGCTTACACAGAATTGAAGGGAAAAAAACTTCTCACTTCACCCATCCATTCGCTCCAAAAGTTTGTCCAGTTCTTCTTGAATTTATTTAAGCTATCAACTTCCACAATGACCGATGGAAGTTTGTTCCAGCAATCAACCACTCTTTAGCTAAAGGCAAATTTTTGCACATCTATTCTACAACTCAATTTGAATTTATGCCCTCTCAAGTGTGTAATCTGAGGAAGAGGAAGAATCCCATCAGCATTGAGCTTGCTGAAACCATTCAAGGCCTTATACACCTCAGTCAGATCACCTTGAAGGTGCCTAGTCTCCAGACATTGCAATTTGCAGAACTTAAGTTGTTCTTGATAAGAGCAACCCTTTGTTCCTTTCACCAATATCGTTGGTGAAAGGAACAAAGCACTCTATACTGCACTCGATAATGCACTCTGTACTCGCTCCAGCATCTCTACATCCTTTCTAAAATTAGGCCTCCAGACCTGTATGCAGTACTTAAGGTGTGGGCTGACCATTTCCTTATGCAAAGGAATAATCACCTCCTTATTCCTGCTAGCAAAATTCTTGTATATCATTGACAAGACCCCATGAGCTGCTCTGGTAGCCTGTCTGCAGTGCTTAGAAAACTTCATATCTGACTGCACAATTAACTTACGGTCTTTTTCATTCTGCACTACCCAGAGTGTAGTACCGCACAGTTGATATTTTACTCTGGGGTTACTTCTACTCGTATGCAGTAATTTGAATTTGTCAATGTTAAACTTCAGTTGCCACCTCTCAACCCATCTGCCCAACTTTTCTAGATCCTGTTACAGTAGTGTGCTGTCATTACTGTCATTAACAACTCTGCCAACCTTTCTATCATCTGCAAACTTGGACATTAGGCCTGATATACCTTCATCAATATCATCCATGAAGAGCAGTGTCCATTGATTACCACTCTGTCTTCTCCCATTCAACCATTCCTTTATCCTTAGCAGCAACTTGCCCTTAATACCACACTGCCCCAATTTGTACAGCAGTTTTCTGTATGGCCCGGGTGCCAAGCGATTGTGACTGAGCGAATTCTTTGTGCTTAAAGAGTGATTTTCCAAAAGTGATATTATAGTTCTTTTACGTTCCTGCCCTTAAAGCAATTTATTTGTTCAGTAAGAGCTCTTGTTAAAAAAGTACTTTACAGAGCAGGAAAGGAAAGTCACTTTTCTTTATTTCTTATATATTTATTACTAACACCTACTACTTCTCGCTTGGTCACACCAGGCACTGCTCCTGTCTCCTCGTGGCGGGACCGGAAATCTTGGCAGAACAGTTAATCTGCAATGGGCCAAAAGGAGCAATTATGTAACACAATAAGTTTTTTCCACTAGAGCCGACAAGTTCTCGGCCAGACATAGAAAATGAACATGACATGTCTCAACCGAAGAAGTTTAAGACCAACTCATCAAACAGATTTTCCTGCATTTCTCATAATGCACTCACTTACAGATCAGCCTCTCACCAAATTGTCTCCGTTTCTTATTCAGAAACACCTCGAAAGTCTTGTAGGATCTCCTAAAACAGTCAAGCGACTGCAATCAGGAGACCTACTAATAGAAACAATCAGCAGGAAAAATTTGGAGCATCTGCTAAAAGTTACAAATTTTGCTGGAATTTCAGTAAAAGTTTCTCCTCATGGTACCCTAAACACACAATGGGTGTTATATCCAGCTGGGACCTACTGAATGTCTCGGAGGAGGAGATATGTCAAGAACTTCAGGAGCAAAATGTAATTGCAGTAAAAAGAATCATGATTAAAAAGGACAACACACTGGCACCTACAAGGAATATTATACTCACTTTTCTACTTTCTTCCATAAAAGCAGGTTATCTTCTTTGCTGCATTAGACCCTACATCCCTAATCCATTGAGATGCTATAAGTGCCAAAAGTATGGCCACTCTCAAACGGCATGTAGAGGAAACCCTGTCTGTCCCAACTGTGGGTCCACTGATCATACTCAAAATGACTGTTCAGCAACAGAAATGAGCTATCCTAACTGTAAAGGCAACCATCCCGCCGATTCTAGGACATGCGACAGGTGGAAAACTGAAAAGAAAATTGTGAAGTATAAAATTGAAAATAAAGTAAGCTTTCAAGAAGCGAGAAAATTAATTGCTCCCAGTATTACAAAACGTACATATGCCAGTGTTGCACAAAAATATCAATCAGTGCCCACCCAGACTGATGTTACAGTCCCTTCAAACAACTCAATCTCTGACTGGGCACGAACTGTTCTCTCCCAGCAACAGTCCAATATCCCGAAACAGTTGAACCAGGCAAGCAATACTGCTCTTACAGTACCAGCGAAATCTCATTCTCCTACTGCTCCAACGAATGCTGCTGCTGCATCAAATAATCGAGGTTCAAACATGAAAATGAATATTCAAGACACATCCATGGATACAATTGACTCATCCAGACAGGAAGACCCAGTCTTAGAAATACATGTGGAAAAAGATATGGACATCGGTCGGCCATTTTTCAAAAAAGACAAATCAAAACCTGAACGCCATAAAACAGTCACATCAAAAAAACAGTCAGATACAGCTTCTTTTACTAAACACCAATAATGCCTTATATTCTTCAATGGAATTGTAGAGGATTTTGTAGCAATTTTAACGATATTCAAGACTTAATTAACCGCTACTCTACAGTTGGTTTCTGTATACAAGAAACCTATTTAACTATCTAACTATTCTATATACCGACAAGACCATAATACTTCAACTTCTGCTCGTGGGGGTGTGGCCATCTTGGTCAGTTCAAAGACCCCATCCAAGCAAATTGTTTTGAAAACTGAAATTGAAGTCATTTCTGTACGTTTGGTAACCCAAATCGAGTTAACATTAGTATCAATTTATCTCCCACCAAGTCATACCTTCTCTTACCAAGATCTTGAAAACCTGCTAATACAGCTACCTTCCCCTATCTGTCTCCTGGGGAATTTCAATGGCCACCACCCCTTATGGGGATCTACTAAATTGGACAGGCATGGCCGACTGATTGAAACCTTCATAGATAAGCAAAACCTTACCATTCTTAATACCGGTGCACCTACTCACATACAATTACCAACTGGACAAACTTCTGCAATCGATCTCTCGATATGCTCCCCTATTCTGTATCCAATCATGTAATGGTCTGTTATGGACGATCCCATGGGCACTGATCATTTTCCGATTATTTGTGATTAGCTCACTGCACCACCGGCAGTAACCAGACCCTGCAAGAAATGGAAGTTCTCTTGAGCCAACTGGGCCAAACTTCAGTCAGCTGTCAATCTGGATGAGAAATTTATAAGAACACAGTCGATAGATGAAGCCACAGATTATATTACCTCACAACTACTATCTGCAGCTAACTGTTCAATTCCACTGTCGAATACCCAGTTCCGACGGCACATTAACTATTGGTGGAATGAAGAATGCACAAAAGCAAAGAAGTTAAAAAATAAAGCATGGAATTTATTTTGTAAATCCCCAACCACAGCTAACCTTATCAACTACAAGAAATTAAGGGCAAAAGCACATCTCGTTCAGAGGCAAGCGAAGAAGAATTCTTGGATCCGGTTTACATCTACCATAAATAGAAACACTAACTCCAGGTTAATATGAAAGAAAATTAGGCAGATTTCTGGCAATTTCCAACCACCCCTTCGCCAATTCTTTCGTGGAATGGGCAAGAACTCTCTGTTCCTGAAGACATAGCAAATGCCTTGGCTAAAACTTTTGCCGAAGTTTCTGCGGAATCAAATTATTCTCCGGATTTCCAGAAAATAAAGACCACGACTGAATAAAGTGCCATCAACTTTCGAACCTCAATTTCCCTTCCGTATAACCAGCCTCTTCAATATTCTGAACATCTACATGCCATTAAAACAACACGCAACAGTGCCGCTGGGCCAGATGGAATATTTTATATCATGTTACAAAACCTTGGTGACAAAAACTTAGAAATACTGCTGATATATTATAACCGAATATTTCTGGAAAACATTTATCCCAGCTCTTGGCACCATGCAGCAGTTCTTGCTTTTTTGAAACCTGGAAGAGATCCTACCAGTCCGTACAGTTAGAGACCAATTTCCCTCTCCAGTTGCCTTGGTAAATTACTTGAAAAAATTATCCATAATCGATTTGTTTGGCTCATCCAAACAGAACACCTAATGAGTAATCACCAACATGGGTTTCGTAAGAACAGTTCCTCCTTTGATCTCATGATCAAAGCTGAGTCTGCAATTCGTAATGCCTTTGTAAAAAATGAACATCTTGTTATGGTTTACATAGACATAGAGAAGGCATTTGATACTACCTGGTGTTGTGGCATTCTCAGTGACCTTTATGCTTTTGGTTTACGAGGCAACTTGCCTATATTCATTAGGAACTTTCTTCAGAATCGTTCATTCCAAATTCGATATCACAACTCACTTTCTACAACATTTTCACAGGAAGGAGTGCCACAAGGGTCTGTACTGAGTGCAACCCTTTTCGCCCTTAGAATCGATTCCATCACAAAAGAACTCCCAAATGCTGTTCAGACCTACATTTACGCTGATGGTCTCTCTATTTCTTGCCATTCTCAGAACATGAGATCCATTGAATGACAACTGCAGATATCCCTGAATAAAGTCCAAAGGTGGGCAAGGTTAAATGGCTATCGTCTATCACAGCAGAAGACTGTTGCCATCCATTTTTGTAATCAACGGAAAATGCATACAGATCCTGAACTTCATATATCAAACTTTACCATTCCAGTGACTAACAACATCAGATTCTTAGCATTAATCCTTGACAGGAAACTAAATTTCCTTGAGCACATTAAATTTGTACTTACATCCTGCCTCAAAAAACTAAACATACTAAGAGCTTTATCTGCCTTGTCTTGGGGAGCAGACCGTACATCTTTGCTGCTTTTATATAGATCACTGATCAGATCTCGATTGGATTATGGTGCTCCACTCTGATTCTGCCTGTAAGAGTACACTACGATGGCTAGATCCTATACAGCATAGTGCATTGTAGATTGCACTTGGTGCGTTCAGGACATCCTATTCATAGTTTATATATTGAAGCTAATGAGCCACCTCTTTACCTCTGCAGAAAAACGCTGCTTCTTAAGTATGCAGCCCGAATACAAAGTTGCTGGCAGCATCCTTTTGAGCCATACCTTTTTAATCCACCACTGCAAAATCTCTATAGAAACAAACCCACTAAAATAAGACCAGCAGGCTTACGCCTAATTGAAATAACACAGAGTTGGAATGTTCCAATTTTCAACAGGCAACAAGTAATGAATTACTCTCAACCACCTTGGAGTCCGCCTCTACAATTAACCTGCGATATTTATCTTCACGAATGGGGAAAGAATCGCCTACCAATAATCAATGTGAAACAACTCCATGCAAGCCATATTCAAAAATATGCTGATTTTTTACCGATCTATACTGATGGCTCCAAATCACATTCAGTGGTAGGAGCAGCGGCAGTATTTCCTTCTTCAATCATTTCGGCTGCTCTTCCAGCTCAGTATAGCAGCTTCTCAGCAGAACTCCATGCAATCAAATTAGCCTTAGAAAATCTGATTCACTACCCATCTGTAAAATACATAGTATACAGAGACTTGCTCAGCTCAATTACAGCAATGCAACATTCCTCCTACAAGGTTCACCCTGTGTTAGATCAAATCAGAAGTCTCCTATTGCAAATAGAAGAACGTCATCAATCAGTGACCTTTTGCTGGATCCCAGCACATTCGGGTATAAAGGGGAACGAACTCGCTGACAAAACTGCTAAAAATCCATCAACTTTTGATTTAACCTCCATCCATGTTCCAACCTCTGACTACAATCGCATCATACAAACAGCATGTCTCGCACAGTGGAAAAATCTATGGCACTCCCAAACCAATAATAAACTATCAGTTGAAACAGCACCCAAAGCTTTGGCACATTAGTACCAAAACAGTGCGAAGAGAAGTGGTACTTGCAACGGCACGAATAGGACATACGTATCTCACTCGCTTCCATCTACTCACAGGAGAGGATCCTCCTCTGTGTCCACACTGTTTAACACAGTTATCAGTGAAACATATTCTAATTGACTGCCCACAGTATCAACAAGACAGAACATCCATCCTGTCTTCCCTGAGAAATCTGCGAGAACCGATGACACTAAATGACATTATTGGCGAGGAAGCAAATATCAATGAATTTCTCTTTCCTGAAAAAAATTGGACTATATCATAAATTCTGAAAGATCACTAACAAAAATCAAGTTATTACAACAAAAATTTGTTTTTAGCAGTTTCCTATGAATAGGCGCACTATAGCCTCAGCAGCTTATGTGCCATTAAACCTCCAACACACACACACACACACACACACACACACACACACACACACACACACACACACACACACCGTTTTCTGTATGCAACAGTATCAAAAGCTTTCCTGAAATCTAAGTATATGATATCAAAATTATTTTTTGCAACCAGTTCCTTTGTGACCACATCATAGAATCCAATCAAATTGGTCAGAAAAGACTTCACCTTAACAAACCCATGCTGTTTCTGAACTATAACAGCAGTTCTGTTTAGATGATGTAGGCCTGACGTAGCCGAGTGGTCAGGAGCATGAGTGCAGTAGCATGCACTCTTTAAGTGGACTGGGGTTCAAGCCTGTGACTGCTAAATAGGATTAACATTTGTATCAATGATTTATTGTGAACTACACAGACCTGGTGGTTGTACCGGAGTATAAACAAGAACATTTTTTTAACCCCTAGCATTGTTGATTGCATCAGGTATCCATGTAACTATTCACTGCATCTTTATGCAATATCTTTATTGCATAAAGATATGATTCTGCAGTGCTTCTTTAACTAGTGATTCCATAATTTTCCCCAGAACAGAAGTTAAACTAACAGGCTGTAATTACTTCTGTCACCCTTTGTGAATAGGGATACATTTGCACATCTCCAGTCTGTGGGACCTCCCCTGAATCCAAGGATGCTCTCATGGTTTTCTGATGTCTAATTGACTAATGGTTATTTTTCTTCTTTAGTTGCCTCCTTTAATATAACTGGATAGATCCCATCAACCCCAGGTGCCTTTCTTATGTTTAACTTCAACAATTTCTCCTCTATGTTACCCTCATTGGCATTCCCCTCCCCTCAGTTGGATTTTGGCTTTATCCTCCCTAAATAATTCCTCATGTGTGAATGTAGATGCAGAATACTCGTTCAATTCATCAGTTTCCTGAGCAGGATCATGACCAGTCGAACCATCATTATCAAGTGGACCAATCATCTGATTCATCCCCTTTCTTTTAGTTTTTTTAAGGAAAGAAACTTTTTAGAGTTTCTTTTAAAAAAAACTGAGTTTACATAAGGAAAGAAGTATTTGTTGTTTTTCTTTGCATCCTTTGCCAGAGATTTCTCTTAATGTGCTATCGTTTGCCTAACCTCTTTTGTGTCACCTGATACTATATATGCATCCCATGCATTTTTCTTCTCTGCTACGAGTCATTATTTCATCTGACATCCATTTAGGCCTAAATCTTGAACAGTATTTCTTAGTTGGTATGATAAGCCTAGTAGTTTGCAAGGTTAATTCCTTGCATGCTTACCATTTAGAATTTGCTGTTAGTAACGTCATCAGCTGGTCCCACTGTATAGAATTTAAAACTGTCTGAAACTGCTGTAGTCACCTTTATGAAAGTAAAAACACTTCCCTTTACCCCTGATTGTAGCTATATCTTTAAATAAATCCCATATCAGTACACTTTGATCACTGCAACCAAGTGGTTCCTTTGTGTGCAGATTCTTAATGCATGAGTAATCACTGCTGATAATCAGATCCAGAGTACTAATCCTTCTGGTTGCCTCTTGAACATGCTTGTAGAAAACAATCATCCAGTAAATCCATAAAAGTCTTGCTAGTATGGAAGTGACCAACCCAAAAGTTCCAGTCAATATCTAGGAAGTTAAAATCCCCCATTGGAGCAGAATGGTATTAAGGGTAAGTTGCTACAATGGATAAAAGGATGGTTAAGTGCGAGAAGACAGAGGGTGGTAATCAATGGGTGCTGCTCTTCTTGGAGTCCCACAGGGTTCGGTGTTGGGTCCACTGTTGTTTTGTATATTTATCAATGATATTGATGAAGGTATATCAGGCTTAGTGTCGAAGTTTGCAGATGATACAAAGGTTGGCAGGGTTGTTAATGACAGTAATGGCAGTGTGCTACTGCAACAGGATCTAGATAATTTGGGCAGATGGGCTAAGAAGTGGCAACTGAAGTTTAACCTTGACAAATGCAAAGTACTGCATATGGGTAGAAGTAACCCCAGAGAAATGTACCAACTGTGTGGTACTACACCTAAGGTGGTAGAAAATAAAAAAGACCTGGGAGTAATTGTGCAGGCAGATATGAAGTTTTCTGAGCAATGCAGACAGGCTGCCAGGGCAGGTCATGGGGTTTTGTCAATGATATATAGGAATTTTGCTAGCAGGGAAAAGGAGGTGATTATCCCTCTGTATTAAGGCAATGGTCAGGCCATGCCTTGACTACTGCTTACAGGTCTGGAGGCCTCATTTTAGGAAGGATGTAGATTTACTTGAGCATGTACAGAGAAGGGCAACAAGATTGGTGAGGGGAATGAAGGGATCCTCTTATCAAGAGAGGCTTAAGTTCTGCAAATTGCAGTGGCTGGAGACTAGGCACCTGCACGGTGATCTGATTGAGGTGTATAAGGCCTTGAATGGGTTCAGCATGCTGAATTCTGATGGGATCCTTCCACTTGTTCATTTACGAACCTAAGGGGGCATAAATTCAAATTAAGAAAAGACAGATGTAGATTAGATGTGCGGAAATTTGCCTTTAGCCAGCGGGTGGGGTGGTTAATTGCTGGAACAAACTTCCATCTGTCGTTGTGGAAGTTGATAGGTTGAATAAATTTAAGGAGGAACTGGACAGGCATTTGGTGGGAATGGTGTGATGATTTTTTTTTTTTTTTTTTTGCTGATGCTGCTTAAGCTTATACATTTGCTTTCTTGCATCACATGCCACTACTACTACATTATAAGACATTCTGACTTACTGGCCCATTCTATTTCTCTGTACAGTTGTTTGCTGTACTCATCAGAATCATTAGACTTATAACACACTCCTACCCTCATTTTTTCTTTCTGAGTGCTTCATCATCATCAGCCATTTTCAATCCACTGCAGGATAAGGCCTCTCCAGCAACTTTCCAGTTCCTTCTGTTTTGAGCACTGCCCATCCATTTACTACCCACAAACTCATGAATTTCATCTATCCATCTCTGCCTTTGTCTTCCAGGTTTTCTTCTAGCTCCTCTTGGATACCATTCTGTATTTTCTTAGTCCATCTGTCATCATGTCTTCGAGCTATGTGTCCTGCCCAAGACCATTTTAGTTCTTTAGTTTTGATAAGAATGTCCTTTACTTGAGTTTGTTGCCTAATCCATGTGTTTCTCTTGTCTAACAGTCTGATTCCCAATATGATTCGTTCCATTCTTCGCTGTGTAGTTCTAAGCTTCTCTTCCATTCTTTTGGTTAGTGCCCAAGTTTCACTTCCATAAGTCATGGTGGGGAGTATACATTGATTCATTATTTTACGTTTCAGACAAACTGGGATATTGCTCTTCAGTATGTGACTATATTTCCTGAATGCTATCCATCCAAAATTTATTCTTCTCTTGACTTCCAGCCATTTATCATTATTACAGCTAATAACTTGTCCCAGATAAGTATATGACTCCACCTTTTCAATTACAGCTCCTTCAATCATTATTTCCCTTTCTGTGGCATACTTGTTCATCATTACTTTTGTTTTAGCCATATTCATCTTTAGTCCAAAATCCTTACTAGCTGTGCATAACTGATTAAGATTTTCCTCTAATTCTTTGGAATCGTGGCTTATGACCACAATGTCATCTGCAAATCGTAAATGGTTTAGGTACTCTCCGTTCACGTTGACTCCTTTCTGCGACCAGTCTAATCTTCTGAAAGCTTCCTCAAGGGCAGCAGTAAACAGCTTCGGAGATTGTCTCCTTGTCGAACTCCTTTCTCAATTTTAAATTTCCTACTGTCTTTGTCTAGCCTAATAAAGGAGGTAGCACTATCATATATTTTCTTCAAAATCATAATATATGGGGTATCAATGCCTTGTCTTTCCAGTGCCCGAAACATTGCCTTATGCTGTATGGAGTCAAATGCCTTTTCATAATCCACAATCCGAGTGCTTATGTCACGCCAAACTGCTGAACATTGTTCTGTCATCCATGTCAATTGGATTCACTGCCTTAGATTTTGTTTCTTAATTAACAGCATGACCCCTCCTCCCTTCCTATCATTTCTGTTCTCTTTGTGCACATTGTACTCTCCACATTCATATTCTTCATTCCTTACATCTCTGATATCCCAATAATATCTTCCTTTGACGTCTTCACAGGTGCTTCAAATTCATCCAATTTATTTACTATACTCCTAGCATTTGTGTGTATGCAAGTATACATGCACATGTTCTTACTCTTAGTTATCCTAATACAGCCCATGTATTTACTTGTTCCATAATGACTCCCAGTAGTTCTTGAAATTCCCAGCAACTTTCTTTCCAGGCTGCTGCTCATTCCAATAGAAGCAGTGCAAGAATCACTTTTGCCTCTGCCTGCAGGCTTCTGTTAATCTATTACTCTGTGAATCTCCCCAACTAGCAGTTTTCCGACCTGCCTAACACTGCCTCGATAGCATCAGCAGATTTTCTTGCACCCTTTCTATTTAAGTGCATCTCATCCCTGTAGAAGCAGTCTCTCCTGTTAACAAGCACAGACTATGCTGAGAAAACGTTTACCCCATGAACCTTGCACAATCTCTCCAGGGCCTAATTGATTGATAACGCGCTCATCATATACTCTCTCCTATCGTGTCTGGGCAGAATTGCAGACACCTTCAAATTTTAACTTGGTGATTTCGATGCTGCTGGCCACAAAAACTGAAAGGACAACACAGCCCTACTAACTTTATATAAGTGAGTAAAAGTTCCTGCACTGATGATGGCATTATTTGTATTTCTCAGATTATGAACCTTGAGGGGGCATAAATTAAAATTGAGGAAAGACAGTTGTTGAATAGATGTGTGGAAAATTGCCTTTAGCCAGCCTGTAGTTGATTGCTGGAACAAACTTCCGTCTGTCGTTAAATAAATTCCAGGAGGAACTGGACAAATGTTTAGAGGGAATGAATGTGTGATATCGTGGGTTTTTTTTTTTTTTTTTTTGGCTAATGGTAGATAAGCTTGCTTTCTTGCATCACATGCCTCTAGTACTACTACTACTACAAATCAGTCAGGTACCCACAAACAGGTCTCTGTTTAATCCATCTTATATATCCTTAAAGTTTAAATACAGTAGACTTTGTGAACTTGGCAACATTGGAACCTAAATTGCCAGTGGTAATTGTAAATTAAATATGATCATGAATAACTTTGCTGTAGCTTCATGAAGCAGTGTACAGCAGGCCCCCGTTATAACGCGGTTCGCTTTACGCTGATTCGCTATAACGCTGTTCTTATATTATAACCCGTATCTGACTATAACGCTGTCACAGATCACTATAACGCTCTTTTACAGATTACATTTTTGACATATTAACGAAATCGTTTCATTTGATGGAGTCGATAGCTTGGAAATGAATATCAAAACAGCATTAAAACGTTTCCCACGCTCAGTGAAATTTTCTCGCACGCTAATTAGTTTCAGTACAGTGACTTGTTACGTAGTTCCGAGATCAACATTTTAAAAAATTATCAAGTATATTGCTTGTAATATTTGCGTTATATGCATTTATCCGAAATCTAGTCATCACTCAGTAGAGTATTAAACATCGTGCGTAACGGAAAGTTTACTTGAACATTGTATCGTAATTAATTCAACCAATGCAGTTACATTTTCGAAGAGCTAATAATGACTGAAAGGAATGAAAAACAACAACGTCTGGGCGCAGTACGAAGACTATAAATGTATGAAAAAGACTGAATTTGAAAATTAAATTAGACGTTTTGAAGCGAATCGATTCCGGTCAACGACAAACGGATGTGTGCCGTAATTTAGGACTTGCAACTTTAACTGTAAGAACAATTATAAAAAAAATAGAATTAATTTTTGCAGCGGGAAAGATAGCTGTTCCACTGCAAGCAACTAGGGCTAGGCCGGCTATTAGGATTGAAATGGAAAGACTTTAATTTTAGTGAAGATAATATTCCAATGCAGAATTCAGTTAAGTTAAATATTAAAAAAAAGAGAGAGAGAGAGAAAGAGATTAGCCAATATGATGACCTGAAGAAAACTCGCCTAAAAAAAAAAAATGTGGAATCATTTAAAACTGGTAAGGGCTGGTTGAATAGATTTAAAATCCAGGGAGAAGCCGCAAGTGCAGATCAAGGAGCCGAAACTTTCAAAAAACAACTTGTTAAAATTATTGAAGAGGGGTATTATGTGTTATCCTTCTCAACAAGTTTTTAACATAGATGAAGCAGGACTTTTGTGGAAACGAATGCCTAAAAGAAGTTTCATATTGAAAGAAGAAAAAAACATGCCAGGTTTCAAAGCGGCGAAAGATCGGTTGTCTTTATTGTTGGTTGTAACGCTGCGGGGGATTTAAAATTAATACCCCTTTTAGTTTATTTGGAAGAGGGCCAAAGTTCAACTCAAAATTTACACATTTTTCATGATTAAATTCATCAATTAAATTAAATTCATTATTTTAATTGGAATTTTAAATTTACTTTTGATACGCAAGTAGTTACCACATAATTATACGTATGCAATGCAGAATATTTTATATGTGCAAATATTTGAATATTAAATATTTTGACCGACATTTGTGCATCTTTTCATTACTGTTTATTATTCATTAGGAAATATCCTATGGCACCGACCGCAGCTCATAAATACATATGTTACCTTATGGGAAAGCGGCGCTCGCTTAGCGCGGATTCACTTAGCGCTCTGTTTTTCCGGAACGAATGATCAGCGTTAAGCGGGGGTCACCTGTATTCTCTGTTTTCAATCAAACTCTGCTGGATGATTCATTATAAAAAATCTCGAATAAGTAGGGTACAAAAGGAGCTGTATAAAAAGTTTCAAACTCCATGATGTTTTGCTTCATTGCTTGCTCTTTATCATGGCTTACAGTTAACATTATTCGAACTGTACAACATAAACTTTTAAAGTGAGTTTTTTTTTTTTTTTTCTCTCTCTCTTCCTAACTTAGGCTAAGAATGTGAAGTTTGCAGTCTGTGGAAAATTAATGCACAGTGAAGTTGAGAAAGCAATTTCTGGTTTCACATTCTTAGTCTTTAAAAAAAAAAGAAAAAAAAAAAAGACAAATTGCCCAGTTTTATTATTAGTTTGATTTATATTGGGATATATCATTCTAGGAATATATTGCAAAATTTATTTGTAATAATTTACAAAAATTTTCATTATAATAACATCCAGTAAAAGTGTGATCTTGCAGAGTAATTTCAAACCCTCCATAAAATTTTTATAAACATTCCAGATTTTTAAGAATTCGATTTTATTTATTATTATTTATTGTTTTTATTATTTACTATTATGAGCAAAATTATAATCTGTGAAATAGTATAATTTTTTATAGCTGAATATGTCTTAGTATACAACTTATCTAAGAAATGCTGTTTAAAGTTTGCAGATTTTTTTAATAGAAATTTTGTTCAACACTTAATGTTTTAGAGCACTTGTTTTAATAATAATGAATTTATATTTTCAGATATATCTAACAGTTCCTTTGTTCAGTTTCAAATATGGGACTTTCCAGGACAAATAGATTTTTTTGATCCAACTTTTGATTCTGAAATGATATTTGGTGGATGTGGTGCACTCGTATTTGTTATAGATGCTCAGGTAGTGTCAGGTTATCAGCCTTAACATGTATCATTTTTATTTTGTTATAGGTATATAATTAAGTTATTTTTATTTTTGTAAATTCATGAAATTTTATATTATATAAATGACATTAAGTAAACTGTTATGCTTCTACTGTCTGTGCAGTGACTATCATGGACCTGCTTAAAGCCATGATGCCAATGTGCATAGTTTACATGATCCACTGGGTTTTGTGCATGTTCTGCCAGAGTTTAACACACAGACAATTTAAAGGATTGATGAAAAATATATGTTGAAGAAGTGGACAATCAGACCGGTAGCCAACTAAAACTATCTCCCCCCACCATTCATTGGATTTTTTCTGAGTTTTTTTTGGTTTTTTTTTGTGATTACGAAATCTTGGAATTTCAGGTATGGTATTTAGAAGGAATTACATTTCGACTTTTCAAAATTTCTATATATAATACAAAAATACTATATGACCAAAATTATTTGGACATCCTTTTATGAATATTGTATATGGTGCCAAAAGTCCTTAGCATATGCATGTTGGCTTAGACATGTTAATCTAAACCTTGTGGGTTTGGCCTGTTCAGCAGCAGTATGTAAGAAGCCAATGTAGGTTGTGGATTGGAACTTAAGCTTTGATTTGGGATGGGCTTGGATGCCATATTAGTAATTTTCTGTGCAGTCAACTATGGCTTGTCTGAGCCTTCTCTGTGGTGGATGTTATTCACAGATAGAAGGGTTAGGTCAGGGGTATCAAAATCAGAAGTATTTATAGGCCACAGCAGTAGTTCTCAGGGGCATGCAGTCAAGTGTGTGTGTAACATACCATATTTAGTATATATATCTTTCAGTACCATTACTGAAAGAAATATATTAAATATTTTTTTGTATTTTTCCTTGCACAAAAATAAACAATCTCATGACAGGCAACGTTTATGAATGTTTGTATAATTTATAAATTTTATTTAAAATGTATATTAGTGTATTTCTTCTATATATCACCATCTACCATTACCTTTTAGGTTTAACACTTAACCTGAAAATAGTTGACAACACTTTGGGGTTACACAGCCCGTAAGTTGCCACTTGAATATGCCTCCCTTAGGCAATAACACAACAAACAAAATGTCTGTATGGCCTCAAACTCACAGAATGTGCTTGATGAACTGTACAGAGCAGTAGTTCGTGCCTCATATACATTGTTTGTGGAAAATATCATAGGACAGGTCTAAGATACCACAGGAACATCCATCAGTCATTAATTGTAGGGCAGCTACACATGCACTCAACATTGTAGTCATTCACTAATCTAAATTGGAACTTAGAGTGGTGTTGTTTCTGGCATTCATGATAGAGGGTACTGTAGAGTGATGAATCTTGCTACACAATGTTCCATTCTAATGGATATGTTTGATTGTGGGGATTTCTCGAGAAGCATTTCCTGTTGGAGTGTCTTGTCTTGATTGTGAAGTTTGATGGAGGCACTCTGATATGTGGTTCTTTCAGGTGGTTTGGACTTGGTCTTTTGACCGTAGTGCATGAAAGATTGAACTCCATAAGTTAATTGGATATTTGGACAATATCCCTTAGTCAGCTCCAATATCCCTTCCTGACCATTAATGCTACAAACAAATCTTGAAGCAGTAGCTGCTCGAATATCCTTTAGTTTTGCTCCTACTGTTGTCTCTCTACATCTTCCTCCTAGCCAAGACATCTCATACAGTGATCTTCAAACCCTTGTATCTCAGCTCCCCCCCTTTGCATCATGGGAGATTTTAACGCATATAATCCTTTATATAAGATAAACGGGGAAAAATATTAGAAAAGTTTCTTGATAAATTAGACCTGACCCTACTGAATACTGGACTACCTCTTATTTTCACCTGCCTTCTGGGTCAAGCTCAGCAATTGACTTCTCCATATGCCACCAGCCCTTTTTCCTCTGTTTGAATGGTCTGTTCATGATAGTTTACTGGGTAGTGACCACTACCCAATAGTCTGTCACATAGAAGCAAATTTATCACCCTGCCATAATCAGACAGCCAAATGGGACTTTGCAAAAGCTGATTGGGAAAAATATAGGCAGCTAGCAATCCTAGAAAAAACAATTGTTACAAATGTGTCAATCAATGATGCTGTTCATTACATAATAAACCAAATACTGCAAGCCACAGAAGCAGCAATACCAAGAGTTTCCATAAGTCAGCAAATAAAACCAAAACCTTGGTGGAACAGTGAATGCAACCAAGCCAAACAAGAGAAAAATAAAGCCTGGAATAACTTTCTCAAGATCCTACCACTGCTAGTCTACTCCAGTTTAAAAAACCCAGAGCCAATGCTAGGCACGTTCAGCAGTCAAGCAAAAGAGAATCCTGCAAATGTTTCGCTTCCATGATTACGAGGACCACCAAAACACAAACCAACTGGAAAAATATTAGGAAAATGTATAACAAATATCTTCCTTCACATCTGTCAATACTGAATGTAAATGGTAATGACGTTTCACTGCCGCAGGACGTAGCTGACACTCTTGGAGAGTCCTTTTCTCAAACCTCTGCCTTATCTTCATACTCACCAGAATTCCAGAAATTATAAAGTCCCTTGCTGAAAAACCGAAGTTTAATTTTGGCACTAACCACCATCAATCATACAACTGTCTCTTTACCATAATTGAAATAAGGCTTGCTCTTAACAGCGCAAGACCTAGTACTGCTGGACTCGATGGAGTTCGCTATTCCATGTTAAAAGAACTGAGTGAAGAGTCGCTTCGTGTCTTACTTCTTCTGTATAACCGAATTTTTAAGAAAATGCTTTCCCCGATACCTGGAGACATGCATATGTCATAGCATTATTAAAACCTGGCAAAGACTCGATGAATCCACGTCATTACCAGCCTATTGTCCTTACCAGCTGTATGGGCAGAATAATGGAAAAAATGGTAAACTCTTGTCTCACTTGGTCGCTGAACAAATATAACCTTATCAGTCCTTCACAGTGTGGATTTCATACAGGTAGATCAACTTTAGACCTCTTGACTCAAATGGAAAACCAGATTCGCAATGCTTTCATAAGGAAGAAACAGCTGACTACAGTTTATTTAGACATCGAGAAAACTTTTGATACAGCTTGGCGATATGGAATTCTTCGTGATCTCTACACTTTAGGTTTCAGTGGCAATATGCCACAGTTCATACAGAACTTTCTGAAACAGCAGTCGTTCCAATTGTGCATTCAATCCACCCTCTCTCGTAACTTCATCCAAGAAGGTGTTAC
Organism: Mastigoproctus giganteus; assembly: GCF_048544385.1. NCBI lineage: Eukaryota > Metazoa > Arthropoda > Arachnida > Uropygi > Thelyphonidae > Mastigoproctus > Mastigoproctus giganteus. Next base: position 75,551,638 of record NC_143579.1, read on the forward strand.
ACAGGGTTCAGTTTTAAGTGCCACACTATTCGTTATAAAAATCAATTCTGTATCAAAGATCATTCCACCCACTGTGTTTACTACTCTATACGCAGATGACTTTAGTATATCTTGTCACTCCCAGAACATGAGAATGATTGAGAGAGAACTGCAAGGAGCTCTTAATAAGATTACAATGTGGGCTGCAGATAATGGTTTTCGCCTATCACCTGAAAAAACTGTTGCAGTTCATTTCTGTAGAAGATGTAATCCCCATCCTGACCCAATTCTGAAGCTGGGCAACTACGACATACCTGTTGTGTCTACTGTCCGATTTCTTGGCTTAACTTTAGATAAAAAAAATTTAATTTTAATGACCATTTCAAAAAACTTAGAATCACCTGTTTCAAAAAATTAAACATATTGAGAGTATTATCAGCTACATCATGGGGTGCTGACCGTCATACACTTCATTTATATCATGCTATCGTAAGATCACGATTAGACTATGGCTCTCCAGTTTACAACTCTGCTAGACCCAGCGTCTTAAGGTTTTTGGACCCTATTCACCACAGTGGCCTGTGCATTGCTCTAGGAGCCTACTGCACATCTCCAGTCCAGAGCCTTTACGCTGAAGCTCATGATCCTTCACTCTCTACAAAGACAAATTTTACTGTTAAATTATGCTGTCAAAATCAAAAGTCAACCTCTTCATCCAGCGTGGAAACATTTATTTACTCCAGATTGGAAGAACTTGTATGCCATTTATCCATCAATAAATCAACCTGCTGGCATATGTCTTCGCTCATTATTCGAAAATTGGTAGCTAGACCTTTCTAAAATAGCCACAACTAGTTTCACTGCTCCTCCATGGGCTGTCTGTTCTGTAGCATTTGATCTGTCCCTGCAAGAATGGGGGAAAAGTACTCTTTCTCCACAGAATATAAAACAGCTTAACAAATCTCTAATTGAAAAATATGAATCTTATACCCAGATATACACTGATGGCTCCAAAAAACTGACCATCGTGTCAGTGCTGCTGTTGTTCTTTCATTGTCCACAATTTTCAGTCAGTTACCTTTAGAATGCAGCATCTTTACTGCTGAGTTACATGCCATACAAATGGCCCTGGAAACTATAAAATTGCATTAGTTTATCCATAGCGTTATTTTTGCCGACTCCCTCAGTCCCTTCTCACTTTACAGCAACCAAGAAAACATCTCAATTACCTACTTGGTAATATTCATAACTTGCTGGTTGACCTAGCTAAGGACATGAAAGTAGTAAAATTTTGTTGGGTTGCTAGCCATGTTGGCATACCTGGCAATGAGAGTGCTTTCCACGCAGCCAAATCTACTGTGGAACCAGTTAATGCATCTTTCAAAATCCCTTTCACTGACTATGAGTCTTATAACAAGGTGAAGTATGGATCACTGGCAAACCATCTGGCAAAACCAATAAGGCAACAAACTCCTCCAAATTAAACCGAATCTCCAGTCTTGGCCATCTAGCTTCTGCTTGAACCGAAAGGAAGAAGTCACGTTTGCAAGACTTCGAATAGGACATACACACACCTTACTCACTTTTATCTTCTTTCTTCCTCAGATCTGCCTTTCTGTCCGAACTGCCAAGTGCAAATCACAGTCCAGCATATCATAGTTGACTGCCCTCTCTATAATGGAGTACGGCAAACATTCTTATCAAGCCATGCAACCCAAATCATACCTACTTTGCAAAAAATTTTAGATGACAGGTCTGACATCGATGCAGTTTTCACTTTTCTAAAAAAGATAAAATGCTACGACAATATAGTGTTTAAATCCCACGAAATACACATCTCACCTTTAATAACACCTGGTAATTCCTACCATTTTTTGGCGCATAATGGCCTTTAGCTGCCGTTCCACCGTAAAACCTCCAACAACAACAACAGCTTCATTTAGGAAGGATGTAGAGCTGCTGGAATGAGTGCAGAGAAGGGCAGTGAGATTGGTGAGAAAAACAAAGGGGTGCTCTTACAAAGAAAGGCTTCAGCTCTGCAAATTTCAGCATCTGGAGACTAGCCAGCTGCAAGGTGATCTGATTGAGGTGTTTAATGCTTTGAATGGATTGAGCAAGCTCATTGCTGATGGGATTCTTCATCTTGTTTAGACTACACACGTGATGAGGCACAAATTCAAATTGAGGAAGGACGTTTGCAGAATAGATGTGCCTTTTAGTTTAAGTTTGCCTTTAGCCAGCAGGTGGTTGGTTACTGGAATGAACTTACATCTGTTGTTGTGGAAGTTGATAGCTTAAATAAGTTCAAGGAAGAGCTAGACAAACTATTGGAGGGAATGAATAGGTGAAATGGGAGGTGTCATTTATTTTTTTGACTGATTCTGTATAAGCTTACTTTCTTGCATCATTTGCCACTGCTAATGCTAAAGTAATACATAAATAGACAGAGGATATTATATTATTGCATCAAAAAATTAAGTGACTGGTTTTCAATATTCTTCTCTTTCTTTTTTTAATTTTTTTTTATATTATGATTTGATATTTATATACAAAGTTTGAAGAAAAACTTTGGCAGGTTCTACATTAAGAAAATATCCCAACCCAACTCCGGAAAGCGATCCAAAGCCTATATAAAAACTCAAGTCTGTATAAAATATTCTAATGGCCAACTATCAGACCCAATTAACACCAGTAAAGGAGTCAAACAAGGATGTGGACTATCACCAAATTTATTTAATATCTACATCAATAAAATTCTTAAAGAATGGAAACAAACAAACAATTAACAACGGAATACAGTTGAACAACAGGAATAAAATCCAAACTATATTTTATGCTGATGATCAAGTTATAATTTCAAAATCTGAAGATGAACTACAGATAGCAGCAAATGAACTTAATAAAATAGGTAAAAAGTAAGAGATGAAAATCTCCACCTCAAAAACAAAATCAATGGGATTATGTGGAAAAACAAAGAGTCAAAATTGTTATGGATGATAAAATAATAGAACAAATATCTGACTTCACCTATTTGGGAAATTTAATATCAAATGAAGGGAAAGACATCCATACTGGATGTCTTTCCCTTCATTTGAAAGACTAAACTACAAAAATATAATAAAATGAATGGAACGATTAAACGCCACTTCGGAAAACAAATGACAACTGAAATAAAATTACGGCTGCACAACATCACTTAAAAACCAGCTCTCTTCTACAGCTGTGAGACTTGGGTCATAATTAAGAAAAATGCACACAAACTAGAAGCAACACAAATGAGATTTTTAAGGCCATTATTAGGCTTTACAGGACTAGACCACCAAAGAAATTTAGATATCCGTGAGAAATTAAAAGTAGATAACGTAGTAAAAGACATAAAACAGTAGGATCAGCCACATAGAAAGAATGAATCCAGACCGTATCCCAAAATTAGCCTCTAACTACAAACCTACAGGCAAGAGAGATGTTGGTCGACCAAGACAACAATGGCGAGATCAAGAGTCCACCACCTACAAGAGCTACAATGGAACAGGTCTTAAAAGACCTAAGCCAGACCAAGTTCATGATGATGATATACAAAGTTTTTTCATTTTTGCGAAATTTGAAAATTACAAAAAAAAAAAAAAAACACTTGCCCAAAGAGGCCCCTGTTATCAACAATCCTGTTTGCTCGGAAACACTCATGTAGTAAACTTTCCACTGGAAGGATTAAATTGATAGGACACAAGGTAACCTAATGCCCTTAATGGTGCTGTGGCCTGTCTAGATTGAGAGAGAAATTTTGCTGCCTCAACTTCACATTAACCTCTAGGTCAGTGGTTTCTGTAAGCTCTGGATACTGAAAGTAATGCCTTCTGGTATATACACTTAATGTTTTCAAAACTGTCTGAAGTGAAAAGTAGCAGTTTTCACTGGACAGAAGTTAAGCAGATGCTGATGTTTATTGAAATATCCTAAACCTACACAATTTTCAATCCCATTATGGCAAATTTGGGTGACATGAATATTAGGATGGACTTTTCTGTCAGGACCTTCAAACAGTGGTGATGAGGTATCAGTGAAGATGAGATGCAGCCGTGTTGTTATTTGGTTTTTAGGAGCATTAGCAACTAAGGCCATATTGCTCCTGGGATATGTGGTGATCAATCCCTGACCTTTCTGCATCCTCCGTATTTGGTGGTCACTGGCTCGAACCCTGGTCTAATCAAGAAGAGTGTGCTACACGCTGCCGCTCCTGCCCACCTGGCTATGGAAGCGCCAATGCAGCTGTGATCACTGTCTGCACTTGATGTTTGGTTCTAAGTAATCATAAAAGAAAAATGCATTTAGTTCATTTTTGACTAAAGTGTTCTAGTTTATCACCTTTGGTAGCAATTGTAATTAAAGATTTTGTTATTCTGAGATGTTTTGTGATCTTGAGAAATGTTCACGAAAAAGCAATGGGGATTAAATTTGAAAGTGTTTAGAATTTTGCCTAGATATAATAGGAGATAGTACATGATAACACTCTGCCAGCTAGTTTGGGCTCTACAGAGATTGTGGAAAGCTCATGGGGTAGAATCATCCTTGGAATGATCTATACTTGTTAACAGAGAATCTTTTTTTTTTTTTTTACAGGAATGAGATGAATTTGAATAGAAGGGGTGCAAGAATATTTGCTGATTCTATAGAGACTGTATTAGGTAGTTTGGAAAACAGTTTGGGACAGCAGGGGGAACATGCATTCTGTTTAGAGACAGCCATAAACAGAGGTACTATTGATTCTTGCAGTGCTTCTATTGGGATATGTAGCAGCCTAGAAAACAAGTATGGGGGATTACATAGCCTGTTGGTGATTCACACGGAACTAGCAATTACATGGGATATGTAAGAATTCCTAAAAACACTGGCAAGCACACATTGACTTCGGTATACACTAATTCTAGGAGCATATTAAATAAATTAGTTTGAAGTACTGGTTAGGTCATGAAATGACATCATGTAGGTATAACAGAAACATGGTATCACTCTAATATTGGGGATGTAGAATTTGAATATGATGATTATAATGTGCATGGAAAGGACAGATATGATAAGAGGGAGCGGGCAGGAGTTATGATTTTGGTTAAGAAGCACATAGATTCTAAAACAGCCAGTAGACACAGGTCAGTGTAATGGTGAGTCAGTCTAGTGTGACATAAACACCAGAAAAACAAAGACAAGAGTAGGAGTCTGTTATAGACTAAATTAACTGAAGAGTATAATTAATAGCTATGAACATTTAGACCATAATGGATGTCAGATGAACTCATGAGCTTAGTGGCAGAGAAACAAAAATGCATGAGATCATTGTAAATTGACACGGGATACTGAGTTCTACAGTAAGTGTCAACTAGTTTATAATCAAGTTACTCAGGGAGTTAGGCAAGCTAAGGCAGATTATGAGAAGTCTTTGGTCAAGAACGCAAGAAATTCTGTGTATATTAACACTAAATAAATAAATCTTTATTTGATGTACCATAGCCTTCCACTAGATGGAAAACGTTGAGTCACATCAGTCCAATGGAAATAAGTGGCGTAATTCTTGATGGTGATCCTGTATAGATTGTAGGATTGCAATATTGCCCCTTTGTAAAGATTGCAGGAGTTTATCTAATACAGATTAGGAGTTAAATGATTTTATAATAGCAGAAAAGAAGGCAGGAGAGAAACTGCTGTAGCTAAAAGTAAACCGATTGGGACTAATGAATCTATCCAATTACATTAACTGGAATCTATCCAATTACATTAACTGGAATCTATCCAATTACATTAACTGGACTCTATCCAATTACATTAACTGGAATCTACTCAAATATATTAAAAGCTGAACTATCTGCCAAAGAGGTAGTTCAGCTTTTTGCCATAATAATAAGAGCATCCTTTGATTCAGGAGAAGGCCCTACAGATTGGAGATGTCCAAATGTATCTATTCACAAGGGTGGTTCAGAGGGTGAAACAGGTAACTATGGGCCTATGAAGTTTGACCTCTGGACAGAAAAAAATACTGGAATCAACAATTAAGGAAAGATCATCTTGATAGGAGTGCACCCACAAAGCATTCACAGCATGCATTTGTTGAAGGTAGATCATGCCTGACCAGTCTGATGAGGTTATCACAAAGGAACTGGATGGTAAGAATAATTTTGACATATTAATTTTGGTAAAGCTTTTGATACTTGTATCATGTGTGTACAATTTATTGTATAAATTGGAACAGTGTGGCTTTTTTAGGCAAAGTTAGTATTATGGACAAAGCATTAGCATTAGTAGAGGCATATGATGCAAGAAAGCAAGCTTATTCAGCATCAGCCAAAAAAAAAAAAAAAAAAAACCCTCTCCCATTTCACCCCTCCGTTCGTTCGAAATACCTGTCCAGTTGAGCTTTAAATTTGTTTAGGCTATCAACTTCAACAACAAGTGATGGAAGTCGGTTCCACCAACCAACCACCCACTGGCCAAAGGCAAATTTCCGCACATCTATCCGACATCCGTCCTTTCTCAATTTGAATTTATGCCCTCTGAGGTGATTATTCTGAGAAAGATGAAGAATCCCATTGGCATTGAGCATGCTCAAACCATTCAAAGCCTTATACACCTCTATCAGATCACCTCGCCGGTGCCTAGTCTCCAGACTCTGTAATTTGCAAAACTTAAGCCTTTCTTCGTAAGAGCAACCCTTTGTTCCATTTACTAATCTTGTTGCCCTTCTCTGTACCCGTTCCAGCAGCTCTACATCCTTCTTGAAATGAGGCCTCCAGAACTGTATACAGTACTCAAGATGTGGCCTAACCATTGCCTTATACAATGGAATAATCACCTCCTTATCCCTGCTAGAAAAATTCCTGTATATCATTGACAAGACACCATGAGCTACTCTTGCAGCTCGTCTACACTGCTCAGAGAACTTCATATCTGCCTGCACAATTACCCCCAGGTCCTTTTCATTCTCCACCACTGTCAGTGTAGTACCGCAGAGTTGATACATTGCTCTGGGGTTACTGTTACCCATATGTAGTACTTTACATTTGTCAATGTTAAACTTCATTTGCCACCTCTCAGCCCATCTGTTCAACCTTTCCAGATCCTGTTGCAGCAGCATAGCGTCAGTAGTGTCCTTAACGACCCTGCCAACCTTTGTATCATCTGCAAACTTAGACATTAAACTTGATATCCCATCATCAATATCATTCATAAACACCGAAAACAACAATGGACCCAACACTGAACCTTGAGGAACTCCACTAATAACATTAGTCCACGTTGAGCAGTGTCCATTGATTACCACTCTCTGTCTTCTGCCACTCAACCATCCCCTTATCCATAGCAGCAATTTGTCTCCAATGCCACACTGCTCCAATTTGTGCAGCAGTCTTCCATGTGCAACAGTATCAAAAGCCTTTCTAAGATCCAAATATATAATATCAAAGTTATTCCCTGCATCCAGTTCTTTTGTGACTACATCATAGTATCCAATCAAATTGGTCAGGCAAGACCTGCCCTTAACAAAACCATGCTGCGTCTGAGCTATAACTGAATTCTTGTCTAGATGATCCTGCAGTGCTTCTTTAACCAGTGCCTCCATTAATTTACCTGGAACAGAAGTTAAACTAACAGGTCTATAATTACTTGTGTCAGCCTTTGATCCTCCTTTGTGAATTGGGGTTACATTTGCACATCTCCAGTCTATGGGTACCTCCCCTGAGTCCAAAGAAGCTCTCATAATTATGGCTAGGGGTTTGCATACTTCCTTTGCTGCCTCCTTTAATATAACTGGATAGATCCCATCCACCCCAGTTGCCTTTTTTATGTTTATCCTCAACAATCTCTCCTCCACTTTCCTCTCAGTTATTACAAAATCATCCAGCTCACTGCCAATGTTTACTTTACCTACATCATTCTCCTTCCTAAATAACTCCTCATGCGTGAATGTAGATGCAAAATACTCGTTTAGATTGTTAGCCACCTGAGCAGGATCCTCAACTGTTGAACCATCAATATCCAGTGGACCAATCTGATTCATCCCTTTCCTTCTCGAGTTCAAGTATGTAAAGAACTCCTTTCTGTTTTTCTTTGCATCCTTTGCCAAGGATTTTTCGTAGTCTGCCTTTGCCTGCCTAATCTCCTTTGTGACTTGGTTACAGACCAACTTATATCTATCATAGGCTTCCATGTCACCCATTAATTTGTATGTATCCCATGCATTTTTCTTCTCTGCCACATGTCTCATTAGTCCATCTGACAACCATTTAGGCCTAAACCTTGAACAATATTTCTTAGTTGGTATGTAAAGCCTGGTAGCCACCAAGATTAGTTCCTTGAATGCTTCCCATTTTGAGTTTGCTGTTGGTAACATCATCAGTTGGTCCCACTGTATAGAATTTAAATACTGTCTCAGACCATCATAGTCGCCTTTACGAAAACAAAAACCCTTCCCTTTACCTCTGATGGTAGTTACCTCCTTGAGTAAATCCCACTTCAACACACTGTGATCACTGCCACCTAGTGGTTCATTTATCTGCAGGTTCTTAATGCATGAAGAATCACTACTGATAATCAGATCAAGAGTATTGCTCCCTCTTGTTGCCTCACGAACATGCTGATGTAGAAAACAATCATCCAATAAATCCACAAAAGCCTTGCTAGTGTGCGAGTGACCAACCCACAAATTCCAGTCAATATCTGGGAAATTAAAATCCCCCATTATAAGACTCTCTGATTTACTGGCCCACTCTATTTCCCTGTACAATATATTATTATACTCATCAGAGTCATTAGGCCTATAGCACACTCCTACTCTCAATTTTGATTTCCCTATGCGTATGTCACACCAAACTGACTCGACACTGCCCTGTCCATCGATGTCAACTGGCTTCACTTCCTTTGACTTTATGTGTTTCTTAATTAATAGCATAACCCCTCCTCCCCTCCTGTCCTGTCTATCCTTTCTATATACATTGTATTCCCCAAATTCCAGTTCCGCATTACTTATATCTGTGTGACACCACGTCTCTGATATCCCAACAATATCTGCCTTTGATGTTTTGAGCAATACCTCAAATTCATCAAATTTATTTATCAAACTCCTAGCATTGGTGTACACGCAGGTATACATGCACCTGTTTCTATTCTTAGCTACCCTAACACAACCCATGTGTTTTCTTGTAACGCAATGACTACCAGCAGTTTCTGAAATATACTGCATCTTGTTTTTCAGACTTCTGCCAATTTGAATAGAAGCAGTGCAAGAATCACTTCCACCTCTGCCAGTGGCTACTGTTAATCTATTAGTCCTTGTATCCCCCCCAACTAGCAGTTTTCCGACCCACCTAACACTGCCTCGACAGCATCAGCAAAAATTCTTGCACCCTTTCTATTTAAGTGTATCCCATCCCTGTAGAAGCAATCTCTCCTGTTAACAAGTACAGTCCAGGCTGAAAAAAATTCTACCCCTTGAGCCTTGCACAATCCCTCCAGGGCCGAATTGATCGACAAGGCTCTCATCATATACTCCCTCCTATCGTGTCTGGGCAGAATTGCAGACACTTTCAAGTTCAACCCTAATTCACGGCTTTTTTTCAACAGTAACCTGTACTTGCTAAGTAATTCCGCCGGTCTCCTACTCTTAATATCATTAGTGCTTATAAATGGCCACTGCTCTTCATAGCTTAATAAGATGAGTTCACAGGAGATCTGTGTTGGTGTCCTTACTATTTTTAATATTTATTAATGATTTTGATGTAGGTAAATCAAGTTAATATTGATGTATATGTACAAAGGTGGCCAGAGTTGTTAATGAGAGTAATTGGAATATGCTGTTTCAAGAAGACTTAGACAAACTAAGCACATGATCTTGAATAGTGGCAACTGCAGTTTAACTTTGATAAATGTAAGGCATTGCATTTGGGGAGCTGTAATCCCAGAAAAACTTATCATTTGCATAGCACCAGAATCAAGGTAGTTGATAAGAAAAAATATCTAGCAGTAATTGTACAGTTCTGACATCAAATCTTTGAGCAGTGTAAGCATTTTGCTAGAACAGCCCATGGGGTTTTTCCCAATGACATACAGGAACTTTGTCAGCCAGGATAAAGCTGTGATCTGATTGTATTAGGTAATGGTTAGCTCGCATCTGAAATACTGCATATAGGTTTGGAAACCTCATTTTAGGAAGAATAGATCATTTGGAAAGGATGCAGAGAAGAGGATTAGTTGGCAGCACAAAAGAATATTCAATATTAAGAAATAATACCAAGAATATACAAAAGGGGATATTCTTGCTCAGTATATCTTTGTGTTATTCTTAAAAAATGTGAATATCATTTTGGATGTTCTTACCGAGAGAAAGAGAGGCCATTGTATCATCATTACCTATCTTATTCAGCTAATTGTATATTTGTTACACCATGATTTTTTCAGATTTCCTCATTTATAATATGATCTTGCCATTACTCCTATCTGCTAATTCCATGTATTTTTCTTAAACTATTCATTTCAGAAGTTTCTAATTATTGATCAGTTGCATTATTTCTTTTCTAGCTCTGTGCTCCATAGCTTAAAATTTCTGTTATGAATAGCTTTTTTATATATATATATATATATATATATATATGTATATATATATATATATATATATATATATATATATATATGTATTTTAAGTGTAAAATATTGTAGGTAGAACGTGTTAAAGAGCTTTATGTATAGAATTAAAACTAATGAATATACCGTATACCCTGGGAGCGATATATGTTGTGAAAGAAGGGGGGGGGATGAACCAGAAAATAAAACGATAAGAATTGCAAAAATTGAAAAAATACCAAAATTTTTTTGAAAAAACGACCAACGTGAAAATAACATTGCAGTGTCTTTCATAATTTTTGTGTCATCGGAGGTCATTCACCGAAATCATGAAAAAGACAGCAGTCCTCTTACTTCTGTTTCCGACATGTTCTGTATGTATAGGTTCACATGTGAAATAGTCACGTGGTATTTTACAAGTTTAGATTTTAAAATTTAAATTTTACAAATTTTGAATTTAAATTTGGATTGTGCAAAAATTAAGTTAATGTGCTAATAAAAGTGTTGCATACAGATCATGGATGACCTTACAGAAGTAAGTTAAATGCTATGAAAATGAAAAATGTAAAGCCAAAAGTAAGGAAAATCAGTATATACAGTAAGACAGGGACTTACCATTACTAGCAGAACTGACCAAAAGACTGAGTTAGCGGGTTACCAGTATATTTGTGTGGGTACGCTAGCGGCTCCTAACGTCAAAAAATTATCGTGCATGTTTTTGATTGAAATGAAATGGGCGGTGATGATGCGCTGGGTTAAATGCATGATGTCCAAACTGCCCAGGATAGTTAAGAAATATAATAGCTGACAAAGTAGTGGTAGAAGGCAGCTAAACTTTAAGGCGAAAAATAGATTGGGTAAAGTTAGAAAATAGAGTCCCGCTGTTGCGTTTGGTATACTAATGGCTCACAAGACATAGGAAGTTGAGGCTAGTAAAGTAGAAAGATGATTATGGTAGAGATAAGTAGTTGGATTCGGGGTTCGAGGTTGCAAACCCGTACCCACACATAAATATACTGGTAACCCGCTAACTCAGTCTTTTGGTCGGTTCTGCTAGTAACGCTAAGTCCCTGTCTTACTGTATATACTGATTTTCCTTACTTTTGGCTTTACGTTTTTCATTTTCATAGCATTTCACTTACTTCTGTAAGGTCATCCATGATATGTATGCAACACTTTTATTAGTTTAACTTCTGTTGTTTAACTTCTTAGTTAGACCAGTTAGTTTAACTTCTGTTCCGGGTAAAATAATGGAGTTGCTGGTTAAGGATGCATTGCAGGATCATCTAGACAAGACTGCAGCAATAATTCAGACCCAGCATGGGTTTGTTAAGGGAAAGTCTTGTCTGACAAATTTGATAGGATATTATGATGTGGTTACAAAGGAACTGGATGCAAAAAACAATTTTGATATCATATATTTGGATTTCAGGAAAGCTTTTGACACTGTTGCGCATGGAAGACTATTGTACAAATTGGAGCAGAATGGTATTAAGGGTAAGTTGCTACAATGGATAAAAGGATGGTTAAGTGCGAGAAGACAGAGGGTGGTAATCAATGGGTGCTGCTCTTCTTGGACTAATGTTATTAGTGGAGTCCCACAGGGTTCGGTGTTAGGTCCACTGTTGTTTTGTATATTTATCAATGATATTGATGAAGGTATATCAGGCTTAATGTCGAAGTTTGCAGATGATACAAAGGTTGGCAGGGTTGTTAATGACAGTAATGGCAGTCTGCTACTGCAACAGGATCTAGATAATTTGGGCAAATGGGCTAAGAAGTGGCAACTGAAGTTTAACCTTGACAAATGCAAAGTACTGCATATGGGTAGAAGTAACCCCAGAGAAACGTACCAACTGTGTGGTACTACACTTAAGGTGGTAGAAAATGAAAAAGACCTGGGAGTAATTGTGCAGTCAGATATGAAGTTCTCTGAGCAATGCAGACAGGCTGCCAGGGCAGGTCATGGGGTTTTGTCAATGATATATAGGAATTTTGCTAGCAGGGAAAAGGAGGTGATTATCCCTCTGTATAAGGCAATGGTCAGGCCACGCCTTGAGTACTGCGTACAGGTCTGGAGACCTCATTTTAGGAAGGATGTAGATTTACTTGAGCGGGTACAGAGAAGGGCAACAAGACTGGTGAGGGGAATGAAGGGATCCTCTTACCAAGAGAGGCTTAAGTTCTGCAAATTGCAGTGGTTGGAGACTAGGCACCTGCGCAGTGATCTGATTGAGGTATATAAGGCCTTGAATGGATTGAGCACGCTGAATTCTGATGGGATCCTTCCACTTGTTCAGATTACGAACCTAAGGGGGCATAAATTCAAATTAAGAAAAGACAGATGTAGAATAGATGTGCGGAAATTTGCCTTTAGCCAGCGGGTTGTTAATTGCTGGAACAAACTTTTATCTGTCGTTGTGGAAGTTGATAGCTTGAATAAATTTAAGGAGGAACTGGACAGGCATTTGGAGGGAATGGTGTGATTTTTTTTTTTTTTTTTGGCTGATGCTGCATAAGCTCATACATTTGCTTTCTTGCATCACATGCCACTACTACTACTACTGCTACTATTAGCACATTAACTTAATTTTTGCACAATCCAAATTTAAATTTTAAAATCTAAACTTGTAAAATACCACGTGGCTATTTCACACGTGAACCTATGCATACAGAACATGTCGGAAACAGAAGTAAGAGCTTTGCTGTCTTTTTCATGATTTCGGTGGATGACCTCTGATGATGACACAAATTATGAAAGACACTGCAATGTTATTTTCATCTTGGTCGTTTTTTCAAAAAATATTTGGTATTTTTTCAATTTTTGCAATTATTATCGTTTTATTTTCCGGTTAATCCCCCCCCCCCCTTCCTTCTTTCAAAATATATATCGCTCCCAGGGTATATGGTATATTCATTAGTTTTAATTCTATACATAAAGCTCTTTAACACATTCTACCTACAATATTTTATACTAAAATATTTTATATATACATATACACATTATGGCTGTAGGGTACGTTTTGCTATAGCAGTGTCCCTGATCCATAAGTTATGTTATTGTAATTCAGACTTATCTAATTTCAAACTTAATTCCCCCCCCCCCCTCCCCTCATATCATATAGCTTCTCTATATCATTATTCTTGATTTTATATATATATATATATATCTCTTTTTTTTTTTTTTTTTTTAATAATTTCTCTTTATTCACTAAATTAGTTTACCTGGCTTCCTTACAATTCCTGTTTACTTATTCTATTGTTTATTTCTTGACTAATCTTCCATCTTCAAAGACTTTCTAGGTACAAAAAAAATTACTAATTTATTCAAATCCTTGAAGATATAATATTAACTGTAAATATCCTAGTGTCTCCTAACTTTACTTTTTTGTTTTTGTGTAACTAATTTTCATCCAAAATTCTCAACACTCTTTATCTAGTTTTGTCAGAAATTTTTAAAATTTTCTGAGCCACTATTTACCAGCACAATATCATCTGCATGTAATAATGTAAATCATTTATACATTTCCCACACTAAACTTTGTCAGTAACTTTGCATTATTTTATTGAGTGGTTCATGATGATTATAAAAAGTACAGTCTGGCATTGAGCCCAGTTTAATGTTAGACTGGTTTCCAGTGCATCCTACAGATTTGCCATTTTTCTACAAATTTTTTATTCCCTTTAAAAGACGTACAATTTGTGCAACAGCATCAGACTGTAATAATTTTGTAATAAAAGTAAACAAAATTTGTTATAAAATGGCATCATTATACACTATCTCATATTGTGGATTCCTTCACAATGAGTTGCAACTTATGCATTTTGAAAAAAGTAGCACTTTCCCAGAAGAGGACTATTAGTTGTTCCAGTGATCTGTTGACTAAAAGAGAATGTTCTTATATCCATTTGGCACTATTCTTCTGTAATTTAAGCACATGTCATCTTGTTTGTGGGGGAGAAAAACAAAAAAAATCCCCTTTATTTAGTGTACTCAAACCTTTCAGAGCTTTAATTAACTTGATCATGTTCTTGTGTATCAGTTTTGAGATGTTGCAACCGTAACCCACAAAAGATTACGATATTTCTGAATTATTGGGTATTAGGGGGGAGTATATGATGAGAGCCTTGTCAATGAATTCGGCCCTGGAGAAATTGTGCAAGGCTCAATGGGCAGAATTTTTCTCAGCCTGGTCTCTGCTGGTTAGCAAGAGAGACTGCTTCTATAGAGGTGGGATGCATTTAAATAGGAAGGGTGCAAGAATATTTGCTGATGCTATCGAGGCAGTGTTAGGTGGGTCGGAAAACTGCTAGCTTCGGGGGATACATGGACTAATAGATTAACAGTAGCTGCTGGCAGAGGTGAAAGTGATTCTTGCACTGATTCTATTGGAATGAGCAGCAGCCTGGAAAACAAGGTGCAGGGGATTTCAGAGATGGAGGAGTCGTGGAACAAGTAAATACATTGGCTGTGTTAGGGTAGGTAAGAATAGGAACAGGTGCATGTATACTTGTGTGTACACCAATGTTAGGAGTTTGGTAAATAAATTTGATGAATTTGAGTTGGTCAAAACTTCAAAGCAGATATTGTTGGGATAACAAAGACGTGGTGTCACACAGATATAAGGAATGCAGAAATGGAATTTGGGGGTACAGTGTGTACAAGAAGGATAGACAGGATAGGGAGGTAGTTAAGAAACATAAAATCCAAGGCAAGGAAGTACAGCCTGTCAACATGGCTAGACAGTGCAGTGTCGAGTCAGTTTGGTTTGACATAAACACTGGGAAAGCAAAATTGAGAGTAGGAGTGTGTTATAGGCCTAATGACTCGGATGAGTATAATAAACAATTGTACATAGAAATAGTGGCCCAGTAAATCAGTGTCTTATAATAGGGGATTTTTATTTCCCAGGTATTGACTGGAATTTGTGAGTTGGTCACTCGCACACTTAGCAAGGTTTTGTGGATTTATTGGATGTTTGTTTTCTACAGCAGCATGTTTAGGAGGTAATTAGGGGGAGTAATACTCGTGATCTGATTATCAGTAGTGATTCTTCATGCATTAAGAATCTGCAGATAAAGGAACACAGTGTGCTGAAGTGGGATTTACTCAGAGTTAACTACCATCAGGGGTAAAGGGAAGGATTTTTGCTTTTGTAAAGGTGACTACGGGGTCTGAGACAGTATTTAAATTCTATACGGTGGGACCAACTGATGATGTTAACAGCAAATTCAAAATAGGAAGCATTCAAAGAATTAATCTTCTAAGCTACTAGGCTTTTCATACCAACTAAGAAATATTGTTCAAGGTCTAGGCGTAAGTGGATGTCAGATGAACTAATGACACAAGTGGCAGAGAAGAAAAATGCATCGGATACATACAAATTAACAGGTGACACAGAAGCTTATGATAGATATAAGCTGGTTTGTAACCAAGGGGATTAGGCAGGCAAAGGCAGATTAAGAGAAATCTTTGGCAAAGGATGCAAAGAAAAACAGCAAAGAGCTCTTTACTTATGTAAACTCTAGAGGGAATGGGATGAATCAGATTAGTCCACTTGATATCGATGGTTCAACTGTTGATGATCCTGCTCAGGTAGCTAACAAACTAAATGAGTATTTTCATCTACATTCACACATGAGGAGTTATTCAAGGAGGGGAATGCCAGAAGTGAATTAAACTCTGGCAGTGAGCTAGATTATTTTGTAATAAAAGAGAATGAAGTGGAGGAGAAATTGTTAAAGATAAACATAATAAAGGTAGCTGGGGGGGGGGAGGGATCTATCCAGTTATATTAAAGGAGGCAGCAAAGGAAGTAAGCAAACCCTTAGCCATAATTATGAGAGATTCCTTGAACTCAGGACAGGTATCCATGGACTGGAGATATGCAAATGTGACCCCAATTCACAAAGGAGGATCAAAGGGAGACACATAATTACAGAACTGTTAGTTTAACTTTTGTTCCAGGGAAATTAATGGAAGCACTGGTTAAAGAAGCACTGCAGGATCATCTAGACAAGACTTCAGTTATAGCTCGGACACAGCATGGATTTGTTAAGGGGAAGTCTTGTCTGACCAATTTGATTGGATACTGTGATGTGGTCACAAAGGAACTGGATGCAAAGAATAATTTTGATATCGTATATTTGGATCTTAGAAAGGCTTTTGATACTGTTGCACATGAAAGACTGCTGCACAAATTGGAGCAGTGTGGCATAGGAGGCAAATTGCTGCTTATGGATAAAGGGATGGTTGAGTGGGAAAAGACAGAGTTGTAATCAATGGACACTGCTCTTCGTATTAGTGGAGTCCCTCAGGGTTCAGTTTTGGGTCCATTGTTTTCTATATTTATTAATGATATTGATAATGTTATCTCAAGCTTAATGTCCAAGTTTGCAGACGATACGAAGATCAGCATTGTTGTTAATGACACTATGCTGCTGCAACAGGATCTAGAAAAGTTCAGCAGAGGGCTGAGAGGTGGCATCTGAAGTTTAACATTGACAAATGTAAAGTACTATATGGGAAGCAGTAATCCCAGAGTAATGTATCAACTCTGCGGTACCACACTGACAGTGGTAGAGAATGAAAAGGACCTGGGGGTAATTGTGCAGGCAGATGAGTTTTCTGAGCAGTGCAGATGGTCCGCAAGAGTAGTTCACGGTGTCTTGTCAATGATATATAGGAATTTTTCTAGCAGGGATAAGGAGGTGATTATCCCCTTGTATAAGGTAATGGTCAGGCCACATGTTGAGTACTGTATGCAGGTCTGGAAGTCTCATTTTAAGAAGGATGTAGAGCTGCTGGAACGAGTAGAGAGAAGGTCAACAAGATTAGTGATTGGGACAAAGGGTTGCTCTTAAGAAGAAAGCTTAAGTTTTGCAAATTGCATCGTCTGGAGACTAGGCACCAGCGAGGTGATCTAATAGAGGTGTATAAAGCTTTGAATGGTTTGAGCATGCTCAGTGCTGATGGGATTCTTCCTCTTGCTCAGAATAATTGCCTGAGAGGGCATAAATTCAAATTGAGGAAAGACAGTTGTAGGATAGATGTGTGGAAGTTTGCCTTTTTAGTCAGCGAGTGGTTGATTGCTGGAACAAACTTCCATCTGTTTTAGAAGTTTATAGCTTAAATAGATTCAAGGCAGAACTAGACAAACATTTGGAGCAAGTGGATGGGTGAAATGAGAAGGTATTTTTTATTTTATTTTTTTTTTTTTGGCTGATGCTGTATAAGCTTGCTTTCTTGCATCATGTGCCTTTGCTACTGCTAATAATATTCCTGAATGCTTCCCATTTAGAATTTGGTGTTGCTAACTTAATGAGTTAGATGCACTGCACAGAATTTAAAAACTGTTAGATCACTGTGGTCACTTTTATCGGGGGAAAAAAAAAATTCTTCTCCCTTGTCTTTGATAGTAGTTACATCTTTAAGTTAATCCCCACATAAATACATTGTGATCACTGCCACCTAGTCGGTCTTTTATCTGCAGATTGTTAATACAGAAAGGTCACTGCTGATAATCAGATCAAGGGTATTGCTTTCTCTTGTTGTCTTTAATCATGGTTTCCATAATTTTCTCTGCCACTGAAGTTAAAATTGCTGGTCTGTATTATTATCCATTTTTTCCTGGGAACTATCTTTATAAATTGGAGTGACATTAGGTTTATAAAATATTACTTCCTGCATAATGTTTTTATAAACAATATCTTGAAAATTTATATTGAATTTTTGTCAGTATAATTTGTTAAATCTCACTTTAATTAAATAGCACTAAGCTTAAGAGCCTCATTTCTTTTGTTGATTTTTAAATAAATTATAATTAATAATTTAAATGGAAAATATTAAGGTTCTATTCACTGTGTCAACGAATTGCAGATGTCTTCTTAAAAAAATGAGCTATTATTACTTGATGAAATTTAGAAAGAGCATGCGTAACATATAATCAAGGGAGGTTGTTTTTGTCTGTTATGGTGTTACCACTCTTGAATACACAGAAATTTTGCTTACTTTCAGGATGAATATATGGAAGCTTTAAATAAACTGAACATGACAGTAGCAAGGGCATATAAAATTAATCCAGATATAAAATTTGAAGTATTTATACATAAAGTTGATGGTTTATCAGATGATCATAAGATAGAAACACAACGAGATATTCATCAGAGAGCAAATGATGATCTTGCTGATAGTGGCCTAGATAATATTAATTTAAGGTAAGCAGTAGTTTCTTTTGATTTTTATAGAAGATAGAAAATTTGCTGAAAACAGTTAAACTTTGGGTTTTATTTAATTAAATTTAATATTTTTCTTATTTTTATGAAGTCTCTTTGCACATGCAGTGCACATGATTTGAATTTATAGAATTAACATTCTTGCTTTTTTTTTTTTTTTCTTTTGTTATTTAATAATTTGAATGAAATCAAGGGTAACATTCAGTTATAAATGTTAATCTTATATCCTTGTCCTGTTTTGGACAGTGAAATGATATAATACTAGTTTAAACTAACATAGCCATATTGTGTAAGTAGGCCCTGGCCAAAAAAAAAAAAAAAAAAAAATACCTAAAGGATAACAAGTGGAGACATCCCATCAGGGATGGCATCATGATTGTTCAGAATTCTTACATCCTTGTAGAAGACACATTGAGCAGAGTGTATTCAGTATGGTAAGAGGTGGTTTACAAAGATCCTCAATACGAGAGTTAGAAGGAAAGTAGGATTCTTGTAAATCAGTCATCTTTAATTAAGGGTGCAATACAATCATCAGGTTGTAATGGGTGGAAGTATTAGATTAGATGGACTGAAGTTGTGGCAATAGCTTTGGCAGTAGAACAGAATTCTCAGCTACCATTTGATCAAGAAGTATGTTTTCTAATTTTAAGTTGTTCAAAATCAAGTTTGAATTGATTAATCACATCAATTAATTTTACAGTTCTTTTGAGCTTTAGTGTAGACAGCTGAAGATTTGTACACAAGCAAATTGCAATATGCAGTTAATTTTTATTTTGAACAGCCTTAGCATATTTATTAGAAAATGTTTAGAAAGACTTATTAAAAAAGCTAGAAAGATTAGAAAGCTTACTAGAAAAATTAGAATACTTGTTAGAAAGTTTAGATAAAGGAAGAGATTTTTTGGGTGTGATATGAAGTAAAGGATTTCATCCCTACAGGAATAATTTCTATTTATGGAAGAGATTAACCACAGATTTAATCACATTCGTTTTTACAACTGTACTTACACTGGACATCAAATTGGTCATGGCTCAGGCGAGCACTATATGATGAGGTATGTAATCTTTATGACCAATCATATAGCTATAATATTCAAGAGCGGTTTGCATAAAGTTACAAAACTTACTAAATAATTGACAGCATTAAAAGAGAGATTAAGTTATAGCTTTGTTTGCAAGACTATCTTGTTCTTTTACCTGTTTTTACAGCCAGCAGGATTTAAATTGCTCAGGGGTTAGCAACCTGTGGCTCGCGAGCCGCATGCATGCAGCTGTTTAACCTTTAGCCCACATGTACGACAAGCGATGTATTTCTGCAAGCAAATGTTTTCGAATGTGAACTATATTAAAACTAAATCAAGAAACCGTCTGAACAAACAGTCTCTCAGCATGTTTAAAGATGAAAATTACGGCATACTCGCCTGATGTTGAGAGACTCACTCAAGAAGTTCAGCAGAAAAAGGCACATTAATTCATTGTTGTTATTTGGTTTTTTAGGAGCATTAGCAACTAAGGCCATATTGCTCCGGGGATATGCGGTGGTCATTCCCTGACCTTTTTCGCATACTCTGTATTTTGGTGGTCATGGGCTCGAACCCCTGTCTAATCAAGAAGCTTGTGCTATGCGCTGCCACTCCTGGCTACTTAGGCGGTACATTAATTCGTACCTAATTGGATGTTTGTTACATTTTTTTCAGTATTAATAAATAATATTTCAAAAAAATATATTTTTTTAATAAAACACCTTCCCACTATTCCATTTCTTAATTTCCCCAGCTTGAGCTGAGGTGTGGGGTGCCTCTGTAGCCAGGTGGGCAGGAGCATCAGTGCGTAGCACACGCTTCTTGATTAGACCGGAGTTCGAGCCTGTGACCACCAAATACGGAGGATGCTGAAAGGTCAGGGAATGACCACCACATATCCCTGGAGCAATATGTGGCCTTAGTTGCTAATGCTCCTAAAAACCATGTAACAACAACCTGAGGCGGGGCTCTTCGGAATTTTTTTTTTAATTAGATCAAAAATGGCTATTCACTTAAAAAAGGTTGCCAATCCCTGGCATAGATAATATGATAGTCTTAATTCTCACAATATAAAGTTGTCTTGGTATTGCACTATTTTGAAACAAATGGCATTACCAAAAAAGATTAATCGGCCATTTGTACAAAAGACAGGACATACTAACTGGTCCCTCATCAGATAATTATCTAATGAGGGGATCTGTTAGTATAGTTAGACACTAGAGACCACTGGATATCTAATAAGGGATCAGCGAGTTTTGAAACAGTGGATTTGTTGAGGGTAATCGAGTGTGGCCTCTTCTGTTTCAGACGGCTATTACTTGTTTCACATCAGTCTGCTCTTTCCTGCCTCACATTTTGTTATCATCTGCCATCCCTCAGAGGCCTTTTATAAGATTTAGAGTTTTTTCAATACCAAAGTGAAAGCAAACTATCATAGCAGTGTCTCAATCTTTACAACAAATGGTCAGTTAACCTTTATGATGAGGCCTCCTGTTTGAAGGTAGTGCATAAAAGCAATTCATTGCAAATGAAAATTGTTTTATTGTGAAAATTAGGAATGTTATCCATGCAGTTTAAATCCTGCTGGCTGTAAAAAGAGATGAAAGGACATGGATGGTGATCTGAAAATATCTTATAAAGAGAGAAATGTCATCCCTTTTTGCATGGATTCTATTCAGCAGGTTACTACCCAGACTATCAATAAAATGTTTTATTAAGTAATAATTCATAATTCATGTTTTATATATATAGTAAACTGATAACAAAAAATGAGCTCCTCTACATGCATCAACTATTATGTAAAAACTGGGAAATATTTTGCTACCCACATCTTACTGTTCATTCATTCTTCCAATTCTTCTGATCGGCAACAAACATAATATTCAGTGCTTCAGCTAAAATATACAGTATTTGCATAGCCTATATGACGTGTGAAAAAAAAAAAATAACAATTGTCAGATTATTTTTGTTAGTGCAATTTTAGTGAAGTTTGAGATGGCTTGATAATTTTTTCTTAAATACAGTAAACCCCTGCTAATCCGGATGTTGGATAATCCGGATCGAAATATTAAAAATTCTGTTCACAGTTGAGTAGTTTGAAAGACACATGGGCAGGGCTGTAGTGGAGGGTATACAACGTATATCCTCTGGATTTTTTATGGTGATAGCATATACCTTCTGGTTTTTGAAAGACTGAAACACAGCTTATACGGGTATGCACAGTATACTCTCTGGAATTCAATTAATATGCACAGTATACTTTCTGATTTTCGTAACATTTATAGAATATACCTTCTGCTTATTTTACAACTACAGCACTGCACATGGGATTTAGGAGTGCAGAGAGACAGGACATACATTACATTGTTTTGCTTGTTGTTCGGTATCGTTAACTCTGGGTCAGACAGATGTTACTGCTTCATTTGCGTATTTATTTATATGTATTATGTACATAAGTTAACATATTTTATATAATTATGGGTTCTAAAGAATTGAAGAGTGGAATAAAAAGAAAACTCGCTAGTTTAACTATTATTAACAAAGTGATAGAACAACTTGAAAATGGTGTTCCTGGAAAAAAAAAATTGTTGAAGAATTTGGTATTGGCCAACAGACTGTGTCAGAATATTAAAAAACAAAATGAATCTATAAAGACATTTGCTTAAAAATTCAGTGTGGGGAGCAATAAAAGCAGTGCAAATTACCGAATGGTAAGCATGATTGTTACAGACGTTCGATTGGTTTCATACAGTGCTACAGACAACGAAATGGCCAGTAGACAACATCTAGATGACTTTACACGAGGTCGAATAATTGGGAAGCTCGAGGAAGGTTGAAGTGCGAGGAGTGTGGCTGCAGAGTTGTATTGCCCATAGCATCGTTTCAGTTGTGTGATCGGCCTTCAGAACGACAGGTACCGCTGTTTGAAGGACCAGTGGTGGCCGTCCACGCAAAACAATGCCCAATGATGACCACTATATACTCCTACAGGCTAAGAGGGACTGACACCAGACAGCGGGATCCAGCCTGTCCAACTGCGATATCCTGTGCAGCAAACCAGCTGCACAGGATGCAGGATATCATGATTTACTGTGGCCAGGCGACTCCACAAAGGTGGACTGTTTGCCCGATGGCCAGTACGCTGTGTCCCTTTAACACCTGCCCATCAGAGAGACATGTGGTGCATCGAACACAAGGACTGGACTGCAGCTCAATGGGGTAAGGTACTGTTTACTGATGAAAGTAGATTGTCTCAGCAGCAATTCTGGATGTCAGCTAATCTAGCGAGAGGTTGGGCCGTGGTATCAGCCCGCAAACATCACTGAAAGGGATCAATACAGGTGTTCGATCCCTTTCAGTGATCGAACACCTGTATCGTCGAGGTGTTCTCATCTGTGGAGGTTATCTTGGATGGACGTACACAACTCCAGATTAATGGAAGGCCGTACTGTAACTGGTGCACGCTACTGTACTGAGGTAATCCTTCCCCATGTGCATCTGTTCCAAGGTGCCATTGGCCCTGAGTTTGTGTTTATGGATGATAAGGCCACACTCTATCACACTGCAGCTGTTGATATGCTTTTGGAGAGTGAGGACATTGTTCGTATGGATTGGCCTGCCCGTTCTGCCAATCTAAATCTCATCGAATACATATGGGATGCTCTGGGGAGATGCCTAGCGGCACGTCCACACTCACCAGAAAATGATCACCAGCTGAAGATGGTGCTGACAGAGGAATGGATGATGTTACCACAAGAACTTATCAACAACATTGTTCTAAGTATGGACAGGCAGTGCAATGCCTGCATTGACATTAGGGGTGGCCATATCTCCTACTGAGGACCACTTCTTCCCTTTGTTCTATCTTTGGCAGTGATGCAGCCAGTGCTATGTTGCCATTTTTGAATAAAGTCCCTCTGTACCGTTTTGTTTCCGTTGTTGTGTCGGTGTTGTTTCCTTTATCATTTCTGTACCTCACGGGGTTCCTTTGGTATGCTTTTCCCATATCCAGGCCACTCCTATGAGAAGCTACAGGTGAAAACCTGACTGGTCCTTAAGTTTTGCAGACTGGTGTAGTTTTTAAGTAAAGGCTCTGCAGTGATATATATATTTTTTTATTTATTTTCGTCAGCACTACTATATTTTATTTATTAAATTTTCCATTTATTTGTGTTTTAAGTTTTTGTTCTTTCAAGGCTATCTTTTTTTTCCTTAATTCGGATTATCACATAATCTGGATGACCTCTTTCCCCCAATTAATCCGGATTAGCGAGAGTTTACTGTAGCTAAATATAAAATTTCGTGAAATTTCTATTCATTGGGAAAGAATTGTTTCATGCATGTATATGTGAATGTGCCTAAAGAATTACCAAATATGATTACTGCACTTTAGAAGCATTTATTACCATTACCGTTCCTTTTCCAGTAGTATTTCTCTGTGAACAACAGAGTTAGTTTTTGTTCTTTAGTATCCCTGAAATTAAATATTTATTTATTTTATTATTTTTATTATTTTTTTTGTAGTTTATATTAACAGAACCACTTTCTTTTTAGCTTTTACTTGACAAGCATATATGATCATTCAATATTTGAAGCTTTTAGTAAAGTTGTGCAAAAGTTAATTCCTCAATTACCAGCTCTAGAAAATCTTCTTAATATCTTCATCACAGTGAGTGGATTCTTTTCTGAATTTGAATATATTTATTTATATTTTGAAAAAAAAAAAAAACAAAAAAAAATGTTTATATGTAGCTTAAAATGTATGTGCTGATATTTACACATGTGATATTTGCGGAGGTGCCTTTTTAAAATAGGAGAGTAAACTGTGAATACATTTATTTTTTTAATATATCATATACAAAAAGTTTGATCAATTGTTACTTTCACAGAATTACAAGCAGCTTCAAAAGAAAACCAAATATTACAAAAAAACCAATTTTTATTCAAAAATTTTTAAAATTATACACTTGACTCCACTTTATTTGTGTATTTTTAAATAGTTCTTTGAGTCCTTGAGCTAAAAATTAAACATAAGACAAACTTTACAGACACGGGACATAAAATTAGCCGCTTGTGGTATTTTAGGGTATATAACGTATTAAATATGTGTGTCTGCTATGCTTGTTTGCTTAGCACTGAAATTAGAGTATAAGATTAACTCATTTTCTCAATTTAAAGATATACCAGTTGAGTGAAGGAGCAATGGTTCCCACCATGAGAGATGGGCCACAGGAAAGATGTTAGTGAGAGGCAAAAGAAGTGATAGCATTCAGCAGGGGCGCCTCCGTAGCCAGGTAGGAAGGAGCAGCAGTGCGTAGCACACGCCTCTTGATTAGATTGGGGTTCGAGCCCGTCACCACCAAATTTGGAGGATGCGGAAAGGTCAGGGAATGACCACCGCATATCCTGGAGCAATATGGCTTTAGTTGCTAATGCTCCTAAAAACCAAATAACAAACAAGCATTCAGCAGGTCTAATGGACCCTCTGCTAATCAGGGAATTTGATATTCCTATACTCTTGGATGAAAAAATTCCGGTTTACAGGGCCTCTACCATTTTAAACTGGTGCAAGGAACACAAGAGAATGATAGGGCGTTTAAATTGGCCAGTCAAGTCACCAGATTTAAATCTTCTAAAGCAGCAGCATTATTGAACCGGGGGTACGCCGGAGCTCAACAAGAAAAAAATATTTTGGAACAATTGAAATGTATTTTTTGACTTAACCATATTCTGTAGTAATTACACTATTGCCATTATTAAGCTAAGTGATGATTCATCAGAATTGATGATTTATCCGATTTTTTACTTAAGCGTATTTTGTATTGTAGTAAAATATAGTAGATATACATATATGGGGGTACAAAAATAAGAACATAGTTCTTTGGGGGGTACTCGAACAAAAAAGGTTGAGAAACACTTCTCTAGAGAATGTATGGAACTAACTTGAACAGAAAGTGAAAACACAACAGAATATACGAAACCTGAATGAATTGCAGACTGAATTGTTTTCAAAATGGCCTAATATTGATATAAACTATTTAAGGGTCTAGTTGAATCTTTAACAATGAGAACTTATGAATTGTGATACGAGGGTGATTCAATAAAGAATCTCCCTGACGTAGCTGCAGAGGTGCTAGCCTGTTGATTCTTGGCACAGGTTTTAGTCCTTCTCTACATAGCCACCGTGCAGATTTACACATTTTTCCATCGATGGATGAGGCTACGGATAAGCCGTTTGTAAAAGTGATGAGGTTGGTCTTTGAACCATGAATCTGTTGCAGAAATGAGTGTCTCGTGGTCATGGAAGTGGGTCCCCGGAAGAAATGATTTTTTTTGAGGGAAGGAAACAAGAAGTCCGATGGTGCAAGATTGGGTGAGTAGGCTGGATGGGACAATATTTCATATCCACTAGTGGCCGCTTGTCTTGTTGCAATTTCAGAAGTA
Source organism: Mastigoproctus giganteus (assembly GCF_048544385.1). Lineage (NCBI taxonomy): Eukaryota > Metazoa > Arthropoda > Arachnida > Uropygi > Thelyphonidae > Mastigoproctus > Mastigoproctus giganteus. The sequence continues at coordinate 75,577,916 of NC_143579.1, forward strand.
TGAACTGGGGCATTGTCTTGAAGCATTCTCACACCATTGGACAACATGCCACGCCTACATGTTTTGATTTTCTCCCGTAATTTTGTGAGTAAGTTGGCATAATAGGCATCTGTAATTGTTCTACCTTTCGGCAGGTAATCAGTCATTATTACACCTTTCTCATCCCAAAACACTGTCAGCAAGACCTTTCCTGCTGATGCTTGGACCCTTGCCTTTTAGCGGGGGGGGGAACTATGATGTTGCTATTCCATGGACTGCTTTTTACTTTCAGGGTTGAAATGGTGTATCCAACTTTCCATCCTGACTGATTAGACAAGAGAAAAAGTCTTTCTCATTTTTTTGGCACAGGGCTAACAACCCTTGTGATTTCTATTTTTGATCAGCCTTCTGGAAACCAGTCAATAATCAGGGAATCCATTTTGCACTCAATTTCCATAAATGGAGTTGGTCGTGAAGGACTGTTTCAACAGAGCCCACACTAATCTTCACCTCCTGGGACAATTCACGCACAGATATCCGGTGATTTTCCATGATTAACAACTCCACTTTTCTGATTGTGCTATCATCAATGGCTGAATAGGGATGACCTGGAATGGGCTCAGATTCTACTTATGCCTGACCACACCTAAACTGTCTATGCTTCACAATGCCATAGGATGGGGCTTCATCCTTATATACAGCAGTCATCTCCTCGTGGATTTTTTTAGGAGATTTCCCCTTCAAGAATAGATACCAGATTACAGCTCTGGCTTTAACTTTGTCCATGATGCTACTTCTTCACACGTTCAGCTCTGTAAGAGAAAAACAAATTAAGACACAGGGCTGAAATTTTACACTTTTAGTACAGAGATATTTTTGATGCTACACACAAAATATCATGACTGTGCGATATTCGGAAATAGGAGAGATATTTTTGATGCTACACACAAAATATCATGACTGTGCGATATTCGGAAATAGGTGAGGTGATTCTTTATTGAACTGCTAGTTTGGGGAGATTCACAGACTAAAAGGTTAAAAGTAACTGCAGGCAGAGGTGAAGGTGATTTTTGCACTACTTCTATTAGAATAAGCAGCTGCCTGAAGCAAGGGGTGCTGGGTTTTCAGGAACTGATGGCAGTAATCATGAATTTGATGAATTTGAAGTGCTGATCAAGGCATTAAAGGCAGATATTATTGGGATATCAAAGACATGGTGTCACACAGATATTAGGAATGCAGAATTGGAATTTGGGGAGTACAATGTGTACAGAAAGGATAGGAAGGGAGGAGGGGTTATGCTGTTAATTAAGAAAAACAAAATCAAAAGAAGTACATCCAGTTGATACAGATGGACAGTGCGCTGTTGTGTCAGTTTGGTGTGACATAAGCTGAGAAAGCAAAAATAAGAGTAGGAGTGTGTTATAGGACTAATGACTCGAATGAGTACAACGAACAATTGTACAGAGAAATAGAGTGGGTTAGTAAATCAGAATGTCTTATAATGGGAGATTTTAACTTCCCAGATATTAACTGGAACTTGTTGTTGGTCACTCGCACACTAGTAAGACCTTTGGGGATTTATTGGATGACTGTTTTCTGCAGCAGCAGCATGTTCGAGAGACAACCAGAGAGGATGAGCAGTGATCATTTGTGTATTAAGAATTTGCAGATAAAGGAACCACTAGGTGGCAGTGATCACAATGTACTGATTTGGGATTTACTTAAAGATATAATTGCCATCAGGGGTAAAGGAAAGGGTTTTTTGCTTCTGTAAAGGTGACTACTATGGTTTCAGAGAATTTTTAAATTCTGTACAGTGGGACCAACTGATGATGTTACCAACAGCAAATTCTCATTGGGAAGTATTCAAGGAATTAATCGTGGAAGCTACTAAATGTTTTATACCTATTAAGAAATATTGTTCCTGGTTTAGGCCTAAATGGTTGTCAAATGAACTAATGAGACTCGTGGCAGAGAAGAAAAATGTATGGGATGCATATAAATTATCAGGCGACACAGAAGGCTATGACAGATATAAGCTGGTCTGTAATCAAGCCACAAAGGAGGTTAGGCAGGCGAAGGCAAATTACGAGAAATCTTTGGCAAAGGATGCTAAGAAAAACAGCAAGGATTTCTTTACTTATATAAACTCTAAAAGGAAGGGGATGAATCAGATTGGACCACTTGATATCAGTGGTTCAACTGTTGCTGATCCTACTCAGATAGCAAACAAGCAAACAATGAGTATTTTGCAGCTACATTCACACATGAGGAGTTATTAAGGATTGAAAATGCCAGAAGGTTATCATATTGTAGCAGAGTGCTTAATGATTTTGTAATAACTGAGAGCAAAGTGGAGGAGAAATTGTTCAAGTTAAACATAAGGCAGGCACCTGGGGTGGACGGGATCTATCCAGTTATATTAAAGGAGGCAGCAAAGGAACTAAGCAAACCCTTAGCCATAATTATGAGATCATCCTTGGACTCAGAGGAGGTCCCCATGGACTGAAGATGTGCAAATGTATCCCCAATTCACGAAGGGAGATCGAAAGGTGACACGAGTACTTACAGACCAGTTAGTTTAACTTCTGTTCCAGGTAAAATAATGGAGTCACTGATTAAAGATGCATTGCAGGATCATCTAGACAAGACTGCAGCAATAATTCAGACACAGCACGGGTTTGTTAAGGGAAAGTCTTCTCTGACAAATTTGATTGGATGTTATGATGTGGTTACAAAGGAACTGGATGAAAAAAATAATTTTGATATCATATACTTGGATTTCAGGAAAGCTTTTGACACTGTTGCATATGGAAGACTACTGTACAAATTGGAGTATGAAGGGTAAGTTGCTACAATGGATAAAAGGATGGTTGAGTGGGAGAAGACAGGGTGGTAATCAATGGGCACTGCTCTTTGTGGACTAATGTTATTAGTGGAGTCCCACAGGGTTTGGTGTTGGGTCCACTGTTGTTTTGTATATTTATCAATGATATTGATGAAAGTATATCAGGCTTAGTGTTGAAGTTTGTAGATGATATAAAGGTTGGCACAGTTGTTAATGACAATAATGGCAGTGTGCTACTGCAACAGGATCTAGAACATTTGTGAAGATGGGCTGAGAAGTGGCAACTTAAGTTTAATATTGACATATGCAAATTATTGCATATGGGTAGAAGTAACCCCAGAGGAATGTACCAACTGTGTAGTACTACACTTAGGGTGGTAGTCAGTGATATACAGAATTTTGCTAGCAGGGAAAAGGTGATTGCCCCTCTGACCATGCTCAAGCCATACCTTGAGTACTGTGTACAGGTCTGGAGGCCTCATTTTAGGAAGGATGTAGATTTGCTTGAGCATGTACAGAGAAGGGCAACAAGATTGGTGAGGGGAATGAAGGGATTACCAAGAGAGGCTTAAGTTCTGCAAATTGCAGCAGCTGGAGACTAGGCACCTGCGAGGTGAACTGATTGAGGTGCATTAGCCTTTGAATGGGTTGAGCACGCTGAATTCTGATGAGATTCTTCCACTTGTTCAGATTACAAACCTAAGGGGGCGTAAATTCAAATTGAAGAAAGACCCCTGTAGAATAGATGTGCGGAAATTTGCCTTTAGCCAGTGGGTGGTTAATTGCTGGAACAAACTTCCATCTTGTCATTGTGGAAGTTGATAGGTTAAATAAATTTATGGAGGAACTGGACTAACATTTAGAGGGAATGGTTGTGTGAATTTTTTTTTTTTTTTTGGCTGATGCTACATAAGCTCATACACTTGCTTTCTTGCATCACATGCCACGATTACTATTATTATCCCAAGGATGCTGGATTTATTAAAGTTCTGCTGTATTAAAAATATGTTTAGCTAATCTTAATATTTTGTTAATAAGTACAAAGAAAGACTATTTAATCCTGGGAGTCCTATTTCTTCATGTCCCTTGTAAAAGTTGAGAAATTAATTTAGACCATATTCACTGGATTTTAATTATCAGTACACTGATTTTGAATTATTCTGTTTCATTTTTTTGATCACTGGATTTTAATTATCAGTACACTGATTTTGAATTATTCTGTTTCATTTTTTTGAAGCATATAGACTGAAAATGTAAAAAAAATCAGTTTTATCTTAAGAAAAATATGTGAACAGTAATATATTTTATTATATGAAAGGCAAAAATTTGTACAGAGACTTGCAGAGGTGTAAATTAGATTAAATAGTCTTTCTTTGTACTTATTAACAAAGCATCTGTGAAATAATTGTGAAATTTATTAATTTGAATCATCACAGTGTCAAAACTGAATCTTGGATCCATATATTGATGTAGAAGTATAATAAATTTGAAAAATTGTTTCCATAGAAAATTTAGAAAAATTATTGTTCCAGTATTATTTATTCTTTCTCTTTTTTTCTCATGCCTGTGATGGGCACTGGTATCAGGTGCATGAGATGGTTGTCATGTCTGGCTGTTATTATTCGTTAAGGAACACTCTGACTATCCTACAAGTATTCAGGATTGTGGCTTTCTGGAGATTCTTGTAGGTGTTCTCTGGAAGGTCTGTTGTTGCTAGGTTCTTATGTAAGCTCTTTGGCACCATGCCAGTGGTTGACATGGTGATTGTAATGGTCATTACTTGTTCCATGTGCTACATCTTTGGCTTTCTGTCTAAGGTTTGATATGCTTCTTGATCATTTCCACGTAGATTTTTTGGAGGTTGCTGGTGTTAGTAGATACTGCTATGTCGATCAGGTAGATAGCCTTTTCCTTCTTGTCAGTGAGGGTTATGTCTGGTCAGTTGTGCGGGATCTTGTCTGTTCTTATGGCGTGGTCCCAGTACATCTTGTGGGTAAGGGTATGAACCTCTGGCTGTGCATCTAGCATGGTGTGAGGTTGATACTTTTAATATGGAGTCCCCACGGACTTTCCCCCCCAAGACTCCAGTTCACAAAGGGGGATCAAAGGGTGACATAAGTAATTACAGATCTGTTAGTTTGGCTTTTGTTCCAGGGAAAATAATGGAGTCACTGGTTAAAGAAGCATTGCAGGATCATTTAGACAAGACTGCAGCAGTAATTCAGATACAGCATGGGTTTGTTAAGGGGAAGTCTTGTCTGACCAATTTGATTGGATACTTTGATGTGGTCACAAGAACTGGATGCAAAAAATAATTTTGACATCATATTCTTGGATTTCAGGAAAGCTTTTGATACCGTCGCACGTGGAAGACTACTGTACAAATTGGAGCAGTATGGCATTAAGGGCAAGTTGCTACAATGGATAATACGGAGGATGCGGAAAGGTCAAGGAATGACCCCCGCATATCCTCGGAGCAATATGCCCTTAGTTGCTAATGCTCCTAAAAACCAAATAACTAACTAACTACAATGGATAAAAGGATGGTTGAATGAAAGAAGACAGAGTGGTGGTCAATGGGTACTGCTCTACATGGACTAATATTAGTGGTGTCCCTCAGGGTTCAGTGTTGGGCCTATTGTTGTTTTGTATATTTATTAATGATATTGATGAAGGCATATCAAGCTTAATGTCAAAGTTTGCAGTTGATACAGCAGGATTGTTAATAACAGTAAGCTACTGCAACAGGATCTGGGAAACTTGGGTAGATGGACTGAGAAGTGGCAACTGAAGTTTAACATTTACAAATGCAAAATACTGCATATAGTAGCAGTAACCCCAGAGAAATGTACCAACTATGTGGTGTTACACTCAGGGTAGTGAAGAATGAAAAAGACCTTGGGGTAATTGTGCAGTCAGATATGAAGTTTTCTGAGCAGTGCAGACAGGCTACCAGAGTAGGTCATGGGATTTTGTCAATGATATACAGGAATTTTGCAAGCAGGGATAAGGAGGTGATTATCCCCTTGTATAAGGCAATGGTCAGGCCACACCTTGAGTACTGCATACTGGTCTGGAAGCCTCATTTTAGGAAGGATGTAGAGTTGCTAGAACAAGTACAGAGAAGGGCAACAAGATTGGTGAGAGGAACAAAGGGGTTCTCTTACCAGGAGAAGCTTAGGTTCTACAAATTGCAGCTTCTGAGATTAGGTACCTGTGAGGTGATCTGATTGAGGTGTATAAGGCCTTGAATGGTTTGAGCAGGCTTAATGCTGATGGGATTCTTCCTCTTGTTCAGATTAGAAACCTGAGGGTGTATAGATTCAAACTGAGGAAAGACAGTTGTAGAATAGATGTGCGGAAGTTTGCCTGTAGCCAATGGGGAGTTGATTGCTGGAACAAACTTCCATCTGTTATTGTGGAAGGTGATAGCTTAAATAAATTCAAGGCAGAACTAGACAAACATTTGGAATGAATGGATCAGTGAAATGGGAATGGTGGTTTTTTTTTTTTTTTTTTTTAATGCTAATGCTAAATGTCCAGAAGACTAAAACAGTTGCCTAAGTTCATAGGATGGTTGAAGTAAAAGAGCTTGATATTGTATGCTTACAAGAACCCTACAATTGAAAAGAAAAAATAATAATAGGATATTCTATAAAACATCCAGGATAATTCAACCTAACTCTGATAATCCTAAAAGTGCTATCATCTTCAACCACACCTTCAATGTTCTTACCATTTCTAGCCTCTGCACACAGGTCACAAATGTTACTCCTATATTGTCACATTGTACCATCCTCCTACAACAGATATAAATATCTCCTTACAATACTTAGATCATATGTTATTGATATTAGATCTTAATACTTATATCACGTGTTGTATTGTCTTCCTTCTCAATCCTTACTCGTTCTTATGGATACCAAATCTAAGTCTATTATGTGGTTTAATCCTATTAATTATTCAAGAGGGCACCTTGAAGATTTGATAATTACACATCAATTGTGCATCAATGTGTAATGATCAATTTGATCATTACACATCAATTGTGTAAGTTGAGGTGTTTCCTCAACTTACCAGGAAACTCACTTTCTGTAGGGCACTCAAATATTGATGTCTCATTAGTAACAACCTTTGGTTTCTTTTGTTTTTGACTGAAAAGTTGTCGTGAATTGGATGATCTTCAACCATAGGGTTATTACTTTTAACATTAAGGTCTCGTGACATAGAGCTTCACCACCTGCTAATTTGACTAAGTATTCTGTAAGAAACATTATCTGGAATAAATATGACAATGTTATTCTCAGTTCATTTGTTGACTATCCCCGATGCTTTTTCTGATCTTTGTTGAAGCAATTCAAAATGCCATTCAGAAAGTGATCTCCAAGTCTAACTAAAAGAAAAGTTTTAACTCCTAAGACATTTGTGGTGGACTCAACTTGGACTCAACTTAGCTCTTTGGAATGCACGTTGCATTCCAAAGAGCTAAGCAAAAGAACCTTGTCACATGAATATTTGAAAAATCTGCATCTTCAGTATAAGACAATTAAACAGTATGCGAAAGCAGTGTATAACAGTAAACTCAATTCTTGGCAAAATTTTGTTCATGAATCTAGGAACTCAAATCCTTTGGAATTAATTTATAAAATCTGCAAAATTAAGATATTTTCTGAAGATATCCTCAACACTGATTACTCTAATGATATGGACACTCTTAACTGTACGGACACCACCATAAATAAAATTTTGGACCATCTGTTTCCTGAAGATAATCTTTCTCTAGACTCCATTTTCCACAATGAAATTTGTTCTATGAATAATAATTATGTTTCTACTGAATCTACACTTCCCTTTGACGTCTGATGAGCTGAACATTGCCATTGCCATGATGAAGAAAGACAAGTGCCCTGGACTGATTTAATTGATTGCATTTTTCCGGTCACTTTGTTCAAATTATTTTTTATGCTTATTTCAACAGATTCTAAATTGTATCTTTCCAGAGATCTGGAAGATAGCAATACTGAGAATTATTTTAAAACCATTCAGTAATCCAAAATCTTATAGGCTGAAAGTGCTGCTGTCTCATTTGGGTAAAATTCATGAGGAATTAATTGCATACCATATTAATCTTTTAACTATATAGCACAATATGCAGTTAGACTTACAATGTGGATTCTGACTAGGAAGACATTGTGAGGATGCCCTGTATGAAATGATCAAAATTATCTGAAATTCAATCTTTAAATAGACACTTGCCCTCATCGTTGATTTTGAGATGGCATTTGACTCCTTTTGGTGGGCCAGTGTTTTTAATTGCCTTCAAACTTCTAAATGTCTCCAGCTATGTTACCAGTTAATTATGTTATTTCTCAAATCATTCAATTATTGCACACACAAGACACCAATCTGTTCTTAGACCTGTTTCTCATGATGGGGTCAATTTCAGGATCCCCTGATGTAGAATTTGGTGGTGGATAACTGGCTGTCTGGGCATCATGATCATCAGAATATTTATATGGTGGCTTATGCTGATGAACTTACAATTTTAGATTTTAGCAGCTCTAGATGCAGTATGGTGACAAGCAAATATCTTATCAGGGCTTAAACTGAACTGATCAAATAAGCTTACAGTTACTGTTTTCAAGGTAAAAATTATGTTTTTTGGTGCTAAATTAAGTTATACTAAAACCTCTATCTGTCAGGTTCAAAGATAACTGTTTACCTTTAGTAGCAGCACATAAACATCTTGGTGTATTGATAGATGATATCACCTTGCCCTTCTGCCTCATATACAAAATTTATATAATAAAATAAAGAACTTTGTGGCAGTGACCTTTAGAATTTTCAGGAATGACTGGGACTCAAAGAACAACACTTTAAGAATATTTTACAAATCAGTGTTTATTTCAGTCATAATTTATAGTGCCTGAATATGGGTTTAAAAGAGCTTTTCTTATTACAAATCAGGCCTGGCTGGCTTCATTACAAAGGATTTTGTTATTAGGACATGCAGAAATACTTTCATCTCACCCCTTCAGGTGATTACAGCCACCCCTTCCTTTGGCGTTATCTTTAAAGGTTTCCATTATCACATCAAAACATAACAATTGATAACCCTGCTGATTCCACCAAAGAAAAGGTTCAATGCTGTAAAGAACTTGCTATGCAATGGCAAACTGGGTGGAATGATAGCCAGAAAGGAATTGTCATCAAAACTATCATTTGTCTTCGATAAGAATAATCAAAAATGTTTCAACCAAGCCTTTTCACATTATATGCAAGTTACACTACTTAAATCTTAGTAATAGAGATCTCTGCTTGTGCAGTGCAACTGAATACTGGAAACTTTAACATTATATGTGAAAAGTTTCAAGTATGCAAATATAAAGTGAAAGTTCCCAATACTGGGAACTTTCACATTATATGCAAGTTACACCACACCTGTCCATTATACCTTGATTATTCAAGCTTTATCTGCTAGTCTGCAGATCCAACTTTTCTCTGGAAATGAAACTTTTCTTATCATTATTAATAAATATTCATTCTTGGCATTTCAAGATTTTGCTCAGCTTGTTTTCGATCAGAATTGTGGACTTAATCTGACCTTTGTCATCTCTAGCTAGCTTTGTTTCTACAAGCTTTTCTGAATTGTCTGTTTATAGACACTGACTGCTTGCATTGGCATGGGCCACTATTGGCATAAGTTTCCTTATTAACATCAAACACTTGCATTATAGTATATAATTATTATTATTTTTTTTTTTTTCTCTACTGAAGAAAACCACACTTCCCTTAAATCGTTATTATTACTACTACCTTAAACGATAGTAATAATGAGTATTTTGATTGTATTCATTTCACTTTTTAATGAAAGTCTGAATATTTACACAGCTACTTATGAGTATTCTCTTTCAGAATTCTGGCATTGAAAAAGCATTTCTGTTTGATGTTGTTAGCAAAATATACATAGCAACAGATAGTTCTCCAGTAGATATGCAGTCGTATGAACTATGTTGTGATATGATAGACGTGGTTATTGATCTTTCTTGTATATATGGGTAAGTTTTCAATTAGATTTTTTTGAACAACAGTTATTGAATGTTTTAATTTGTAACAGTGCAATATTTCATTTATAGTGCAGCAGCCAGATACTATATATTATGGTGTATAAGTTGACCCTTAGTTTTTGTCTTGAAAATTTGAACTTGGTCATATATTTGCCATACAAGTTTATCCCCTTCTTTACAATTGTGCATGACAAATTACAGATTGTCTTTCGATGTGAAAGAATTCCACATAAAGAATGACTGTCTACTTTTTAATTCAATTATTTTTGCTCTTTTAATGTATGGGCCATCAGTATGGGATCTATCACCTCTTAATGTTGCCGCACACACATATAACCTTCCAATGACATTATATGAAAGAAAATGTAGTTTTTCTGACCATGGCAACTTCTTCAAGGTGAGACACAGATTTTTGTGATATGTAGCAAGGAGGGGATGTAAAGTTAGCTAACTGCTCTAATCTCATTAGATAGAGGGTAATTAAAATAGCCTTAGCACAAAGTGCTCTGACTGTCCCTCATTGCATCCTTAAGTTAGTTGTACCACTGTGACTATTCTATTGGTACATATGATTGCTGTGATCATATCAGCCCATTCATTCACCACTGGTAGTACTGTATTACAGGTTTTGTAGAAACTGTAGTTTTGCTCTTTTTCTGTCATTTTCGTGGTACACTCCACAACCATAGCTTGGGAATAGTTCACTAGTCATGCTGTCTTAAAAGATGAATAGATCTCCTCACCCTGCACTAAAAAAGTTTGTCATAATGTGGCCACTTCCCATTCTCATCACATGTAACACTGTACAAGATATACAGATATCCATCCATTGGCTGTTGATTGCATTTATCTGGTGAAGATTTTATTCCTGCATCCTCCCTGAAAGGACATAAATAAATGGTTCTATTAATTTCCTTTCAGTGTGCACACGCGCGCGCACACACACACACACACACACGCACGCATGCACGTTATTCTCCAACATGTATTGGAACACTAATTGAAAAGGCTCTAGTTAGAAAACAAAAATTTAATATCAAGTATTACTCTTAAGGGCTTTAATGACATCAGTAACTCTCCTGGGGACTTGCTGTAAGTTTTTGAAATACAGAGTCTGGAATTTTGTTATAGGCTGTGCTTGAACACTTTGAACTGTTGTTTTGGTCTTAATCACTGATTTTAACTAGATTCAGAAATGGGCTGTAAATGGCAGATTCACCACATTATCAATCTCAAACCAACGACTGTTGAACTGTTATATAACCATGCCTTTTGATATGGATTGTTGTCATGCTGATACAAATACAGTTCCTCTTCAAAGAACAGGAATTGTTCAGAATGTCACAACAGAAATGCATTCATGGTTTCATTGACGACAACTGGTAGACCAGGCCCAAACCATGTAAAACAGGGACATACCATAACACTGCAGCCACTTAACTTTATGGTTGATACAATACAATACAATACAATACAATACAATACAATCTGGGTAAAACTGTTCTTTGATGAGCATATACCACTGTTGTAATATTCAATGCTTTTATTCTGTGTACCCCATGATAGACATGTGCATGGTTGGAAGACAGCTTTGGCTTATGAGCAGCTGTGTAACAATGATAACCCATTCTATTAAGTGTTCTTCCTCTCACTGTCTGTTTTGACTTGATGTGTCCTGTGGGTTTACTAGTGGCAGTTGGTAATTTAGCTTGAGATAAGTGGTCACATTACCTTCTGTTTTCGATTGGCACATACAGTGTTTCCAACTGGTTGATTTTCAGTGACCCATTCTTTCTGCTTCTGCTTTCTGGAAAATGAACATGTCCGTTGTGCTATAATCTCCTATCATACTTTTTGAGAAGGGATCTAGACACGTTTTCATTGGCAGATGGCACATTCTGTGCTGTCTGCCTGTCATGTGACCTGGAATTAAAATATTTGCAAAGGGTGAGGTGTCCCAATAGATCTTGAATAAGAGCAGTGGCATGTCATGGCCAGTTTACAGGTTTGTCAACTGTCATTATTTTTTTAAATCAAATGAAGTTGGTATATTATAAATTATTTTAATTATTTGTTACTCTACTATAATCTACTATAAAACAATACTATCTGAAAAATATATGAATTATTTACTCTTACACACAAATACAACATGCCAACATAGCATGCATAGTAATGTAATTTTGTGGTCTTGCTTTATTTGTGCAACGTGGTTGCATTCAGCCTGAAAATCAAGTTTGGACCTATTTCAATAATTGTTTCCAGTATTTGGTGTTATTAATAGAGGGTTTTTAGGTGCATCAGTGGCTTAGATCATATTGTGCCATTGTATATTTTGTTATATGTGTTCATAGACCAATTTTCATGTTGTGCAGGATAAAAAACTGAATAATTCAAGGAAAAAAACTGCTCTCTCTCCACCTGAAATCAGCTAACTACAGCTTCGATTGAAGAGGACATGGGCACTGCTCTTCTGAATTGGCATCTGTAATTTCCTCTACTCTCTTCCAAACAAATTTGAACAAGTGTTACTACCAGTGCATCCATTCACTGGTCAACTAAACTCATAGAGCCAACTTTTCCTCTTCAATTCTACTTCTGTTTTCTGGAACAATCTTCTGTCACATGTATTTCCTGAAAATTAAACTCTTTTTCCAGTATCGACAAATACGAGGTGCTACCCAAATGTTCCAGAAATTTGAATATTGTGCAGGAACTAAATCTAGTATGGACTTGTGGTGCTAGGTATCACTGCATGCATCCTTTGTGAATCAGTGTGCCATGTGGTGTCAGGCTGGATAGAATCATTGAATATTTATGCATAGTTCTTTTGGCAGTGTGTTTTGCGTAGTTTGTGACTGTTGCAATGGCTGACGTGAAAGAGCAATGTGCTTGCATCATGTTTTGTTTCCTTCTTAACGATACAGTAGCAGAAATCCATAAGAAGTTGAAACAAGCTTTTGGTGACAATGCTTTAGTCCAGATGCAGACCTACTACTGGTTTAACTGTTTTGAAAATGGTCAAATGTCAGTTGACCACCACCCCAGAAAATGTCGCAAAAGTTGTGGGCGGTGACCCACAAAGACCACTGGCAGACCATCTGTGGCATTGTAGGACTAAATCCAGTGACAGCACGTGTCACTGGATTTAGTCAGTCAAGAGTTGAACATGAGAAGGATTGCAGCCAAGTTCATGCCACAGTTACTGAGTGAAGACCAAAAGCAGCATCGCATGGAAGTTAGCAGAGATCTTCAAGAACGGGCCAGGAGTGATCAAAACTTCCTTTCTACAGTTGTCACTGGTGACGAGAGTTAGGTATATGAGTATGACCCAGAAACCAAGCAACGATCATCCCAGTGGAAGAGCCCATCTTTGCCCCGACCGAAGAAATCCAAAGTGAGGAGCAATGTGAAGTCCATGCTGATCTGTTTTTTTTTTTTTTTTTTTTTTTTGGACATTGACGGGATTATCCATAAGGAATTCGTCCCTCCTGTCCAGACCATCAATGCAAAGTTCTACTGCGACTTCCTGAGGTGGTTAAGGGAAGCCATCAGGAGGAAATGCATCAGAAAAATGATGCACAGAGAACTGGGTCCTAATGCTGTGGTGCAGTTTTTGGTATCCAACATGACAATCGTCCCCACCCCCCTTTTTGCCCAGACTTAGTCCCCTGTAACTTCTTCCTCTTCCAAAGAATGAAAATCAAGCTGAAGGGTCAAGGATTTGACAGCGTAGAGGATATCTAAACTGAATCACAGTAGTGCTGAACACTACATGACGATGAAGGGCTTTCAGGACGCATTCAAATCATGGGAGAAGTGCTGGGATCAGTGTTTATGCTCTCAAGGGGACTACTTCGATCGAAAGTGACGGTGGCGAATAAGATCCAGGGTGAGTAATTTATTTTATAAATATATTTCGAGAACTTTTGGGTAGCACCTCGTATCTTCGTCTTTTCAATCTACAACCCATATGTGGTACTAAGTACATTAGAGTCCCGATTAACCAAGGCTCGTTTAACCAAGGTTAATTGTTGAAAAGTTGTGCACAGTCAGTCCTAGTATAACACGTGTTTACACTACATGAATTCGATCATACACGATTTATAAATAGGGGAACGATATCGTATATAACACAAACTCAATTCGCTTATGCATGATTCGCCTTTGTGTTTACAAGAAATGGCAGTCCAATGTGGAATCACTCCAGCTGAATGCAACACGATAGGAATGAAGAGAAGATTCTGAAAAAATGTATTTGTTTTTTATATCAGTGAAGGAGAAACACATTTCACCATAATAACGTAAAAACCGACAATTCCAGCTATCGGTATTATTGCAAGTGCAATTAGATCAAATTTACTACCCGTAAGTGTTAATGGTGTCTCTGCCTTTACAGTGTTGTTTATTCAGTTGCTGTATGCGCCAGCTTTGTTTATGTATCAAACATGCCTCCTCATTTTATAATTGTGCTTTATTCCCTAAAAATGAGTAAAATACTTAAGGTGTGAAAAGAAAGTGTCCTGGTGAAGACACTACAGATTCAGAGAGAAAAAGAAAAGCAATATGGATAGACAGAGGTGGACTGTGTCAAATTTCTTATGGGGAAAAATTTGTAGCGGCTTCCTCATACTAGCATTTATGGCCAAAATCACACTGGCCTCCAGCCCACCGGGGTTTCCCCGGTAAGGCTTATGGCCAGTCTGTCCATAGAGAAAAAAAATATGAAATTCTGAAACACTTTGAACAAAATGAAAGAACATGTGATATTGCACGTGCTACAGGCTTAAATGAAGCAACGCAGAGAATTAGAAGGAATGCAGAGAAAATAAAAACACTTTCATAGAAGGAACAACATGAAATATAATAAAATCCATTAGATCAAGACACAAAGAATTGGAAGAGATGGAATGGCTGTCATCTGTTTGGATAGAAAATTAAACAAAGAACAAGTTTTCCTATGATAGAAGCAAAAGCATTAGCAATATTTTATTACGTAATAGTTGTAATAAAATATGTAAGTATTTTATAACGATTATTTGTTTGGTAATGTTTTGGTTAGAAATGCGTGTTCTATCTTGGGTGGTCGGCACTTAACCCTATTTTTCCCATAGTGCCTGTTATTTATATTGCACGAGAGTTTCTAGGAACACAACTATTGTGCTATACGAGGACTGACTGTATATACTTTGTCATCAAAGACAAGCATATGTAGTTCAGTACAGAGCGAGAACTCACACCAGTTTAATGTTGAGCCATGCTGATCTTTTATGTTTGTTGATTTCGTGACTTTTTACTCTCTAATTTTAAAGATTTAATAAAAAAAGATTTAAAAATTTTACTTACTCTCTAATTTTCAAATTTTTTTATTTGTCATGTTTCATCTATGTTATTAGGGTTAACGTAAGCACTATGAGTGGAAAATGGAAGTGTGTTGTTGTCTTTAGATATGAAGTTGAATGCAATGAAATGCTTGGATCAAGGAGAAACAATAAAAAAAAAAAGTGGCTAGTGTCTTAGGTGTTGGTAAAGTGACTGTAGGAGACTGGAGGAGAAAGAGTGGAAATTGAAAAATTGTGTTCAAAAAGAGCACCTGTATGTGATAGTGAAAAGTTGAATAGAAAAACAACAATGAAGAAAGGAGAATTTGAACAAACTTCTGAAGCTATTTTTTTGTAGTTCACACAGATGAGAGACAAGGGATGCCCAATTTCTGGACCAATTTTACAAGCTAAGGCTTTAGAATTTCATAACATTTTAATGAAGGGGAAGAACACCACTGTGGAAAAATTATCAGCTAGTATGGAAGAAATAGCAACATTTACTGCTAAATTAGTCAAAATTATTCAAGAAGAGAATTTGGATCAAATTTACAATTGTTACGAAATGGGCCTGAATTATAAAATGCTTCCATCCAAAACATTTGCAGCTAGAATAGAAACATCAGCTCCTGGTTATAAACTAAGCAAGGAGAGAATGATGGTACTGGCATGTTCAAATTCATCAGGGGGGAGCAGAAGCTTAAAGTTTTTGGTTATCAGAGGTTCTCACAGTCCACATTACTTCAGATAATCGGGACTCTACTGTACTATCCTAATACCTTTAGTGTTTGAGATTTTGTAAAAGAAAACTCTCATTGGAAAGTCAAAGAACCCCCAAGCTTTAAGAAATGTAAAATGTTTGCCTGTTAACTACGCAAATCAAAAAAAAAAAAATGCATGGATGGTTTCATGAAGAATTTGTCCCTAGCACAAAAAAATATTTGAACAAAAAGAAACTTAAAGCATTTTTAATTTTGGACATTGCTCCATCCCATCCAGATGAAAGTGAACTAGCTTTTGGTGATATCAGAGCTCTGTTTTTGCCACCTAATGTGACATTCCTTCTTCAACCTCAGATCAAAAATCAGATCAAAGGTGTTTTGGAGACTTTGAAAAGCAACTATAGCTGATGATGTCTCTTAAAACATCTGCTTCAAAATCTTGGAACAGGGACCAGTGTTGTTGAGAATCTTAAAAAAAATAAACATCAAGGAGGTTATTTACTGGTTGGCAAAAGCATGGAACGATGTTGAAACATCTACTCTTATTAAATCCTAGAAAAATATTTTATGCTGCCAATATGAGAATGCAATGGTAAATGAAGATGAAAGAGGTGAGGAAACCCTTTTAGAACTAGCCTTTCAGACACTTTTCCTACAGAGGATATTAAAGAGTGGATGGATTGAACAGCTGGAAATGACTGATGACATGATCATAAAGCTCATGGACAAACAAAAAGACGAAAGTGAAAATGACTTTGAAGAATGCACAAAAACTACAAAAAAAATTACACACGCGGGAAGGTCTAAATGCTACCTAGTCAGCTTTATGTTATATTGTACAGGAGAATACCACACGCCCACTGATGTTTTGTTACTTATGTGCCTACAAAGATAGCATCTAAAAAAGTGAGGAGCTTCTATGAAACAGAAAATTAAGGAATTTTTTATATGATATTAAGGTGTAGTGCTAATGACTGTATGTGTACATTTTTCTTATCTATGACTCGTAATTTTTATACATGCACTTTTTTTTTTTGTAATAAAACAGTTTTAAATAAAATTAAGTGTTTTATTGTATAATTTAAAAGTCATTGTGTTCAATAATTAGGTCTAACCTAAAAATAGTGTACATCATGTTAATATACAGGCAGTTTCCGCTTTACGAGTTCCTGGGTTTACAAGTTATTTTTTTTTCAAGTATCAGCAGAATTTAAAATATAAACATTTATTGCAATAAATAAATGCTAAACTTTCATAAATATGACATTTCAAACCACGCACATAGCTATACAGTTTGTGAAATTAGATTCAAAATTTAATTTTGAATCTTAATTAATTAATAGCATAAGCAATTAGTTTATATTAATTGCTTATGCTATTAATATAAAATAAAATATAAACATTAATTGCAATAAATAAATGCTAAACATTCATAAATATGGCATTTCAAACCACATGTAGATATACAGTACTACTACAACAGAGATTGTAAAAATGAAAGCGGTCGTTAATATTGCTAACTAATTGCAGCTCGCGGCTTCTACAACTGATGTCACTGATCTGCTTCAAGCTCACAAATGAAGATCTTGAAATGAAAAAATGTGAAGAAGCTGAGGAAAAGATTTAACAGTTGAAAATCCTGTTTGTTCCTTCAACAAACAGAAAAAGCAGATGAGATTTTCGAGTCAGAAGATTCAAATTTCGAGCACACTAGAAAAGTTGCTACAGATTTAAAAAAATGCTTATGCATGCTATCATGAAATTCATAAAGAAAAGAGTGTGCATTTAGTCGATGATGATGAAGAATAAAAACTCTCTAACATTTGTATGACATGAATAATTTCTTTATTATTATAATTTGCTTGATTTTAAAGGCCTGACCAAATAACCTGTTACTCATTACACATTTAACATACACATTTAAATTACACATTTAACATACAAAAATAATATTTTTGTATGTTAAATGTGTAATGAGTAACAAGCTATCAATATTTATGTAATATTAATACCGAGATAGACTTTATTTATAAAACTTTTTCAGCACATTGCGATTTGATGGAAATGTCTGATAATCTTAGTTCAGTTCAGGTAAGTTCACGTTGGCTTTCTAACAAATATTAAAGCATTATCGGAGTTTAGTTGTTTATTTTAATGTAATGTAACTTTAAAACAGTTATGAGGGAATTATTCCCAGTCATTACCTCAGAACAATTACCTTTATTGCTATAGCATTATGTCCCACTGAATAAACCTGTTTCTTTGAACTTTATAAAACTTTGACATTTTGTGAACAACATTTTCATCCAACTTCTCTAATAATGATGTTTGCCTGTTATTCTGGAAAAATAGTTTTGCATCCATTGTGTGATTTATCACTTCCACCACAATCTTTAAGGATGTACTCTTTCTACTGATTCTCATTTGCATGCAAATACAGTAAACCCCCGCTATTTGTGGTATCTGTATTCGTGGTCACTGATTTAATAAAAAATAAAACCTAAAAAAATGTGAATTTTAAAGCACCGTGCACATTTTCCGCCATAAAAAAACATGGGCTTAGCTAAAATGATCTTTCTCGGTTAAAACAGCACTCAGTGGGTGGGGAGAGAGGGGTGAAAAAATCGTGACCTTGGATATTTCTCGCTAATCCTTGTTCAGTATGTGTTATGCGCGTCATGGAAGGTTTTGTCGTTTGCTTTTAATTTATATGCTTATAAATTGAATAAATTAATTTATAAATTGATATGCTTACAAAAGTGATAAATCTACCGTTTTGCAGTGTAAAACAGACTTTTTCGAGTGTGTTAATGGAAGAAAGTAACTTTATTGTGGACAAGTTTTTTCTAACCCCTACAAAAATATGGCTACGAATAACAAGGGAAATGTGAAAAGATCAAAGAAGGTAATGACATTAGTGAATAACATTGAGTTATTAGATAAAATTTTTAATGGTGAAAATGTCTCCTCAGTGGCAAGACATTATAAAATCAATGAGTCAACGGTACGATCAATCAAGAAATCGGAAGGAAAAAATCTGCTGTAGTGTCCTTGAAAACACGCTAATTGCTTCAAAAATTTGCTCTGTAACTCGTGATGTTAAATTAGAAAAAGCTTTAAATCTGTGGATAGAAGACCGAACTCAAAATAAAATTCTGTTAAGTTCACTCATCATTCGTGAAAAGGCAAAACTCCTTTATCAACACTTTAGCGAAACTGGTGATAGCACTGGCGGGATAAGTTTTTTTTAGATAGCAAAGGCGCTGCTGGTTTGAAATTTCTAATAAATATTACATTTAATATTAAATTGTTTCTTATTTTCATTTCGATGCCATATGCTTGCATTTCACTATGCACTGCTTGTACTGTCTATGTACATAGTCATATTATGAAGGTACATATAATACATACATAGACAAAATTTTAGACTAGTTTTTCTTATATATTTCATACTTTGGAACGGAACCCCTTTATTACTATGGGAGCCATAACTCAGTATTCGCAGCATTTCTCAGGAACGTAACCCCCGCGAATAGCAGGGTTTACTGTATTGATCACAAGTGGACTTCTGGGAGTGATTTTGAAAGTAAATATTTCTACATAGTTCTTGTCTACATCTCCATATTCCTTTGAAATACAAATGCTTTCCTTCAGAAGATTTACTTGAATTGCTGGCCACCTTGTTTATGTTATTTATTGTACGTTACTTTTAACAGGGCCACAACTTTAAAAAAAGGTATACTGAAAAAATTCCTATAGGCAAATAAATAATCTAGCACTGCTGTGTCCATGTTCATAATGTAAAAACATTTATATTTATAATATAAATATAGATGTAGCTGTGTTCCATTTAGTATTCTTGTATGAGAATTTTTTAGTAGCTATACCTCATTAAAACATTTTTTGTCTGTCTTTTTTAATTGGCTCTGTTGCACTTCATGTGCTATGTACTGCTTGTACATATGTATTGTTGTCTATTATATTTTTCTTTAATAATAATATTCTTATACTTATATATATAAATATGACCTCAGAACCATCAATGGGGCCAAGAAATATTTCATTTTACATAAAACACATTAACCTTTTCATGGTGGCTTTCCTGAATGTCTGTAGGCTACCTACAGTCGTTTTTTTATTGGGGTGGACTCTGTGTAATGAGTTTCTTCATGAAATTTTGAAGTTTTATAAAAATTAAAACCTCACATTCAGAATTAAGCCAGATTTTTTTTTAAAATAAAATGATCTTTATTTTTTAAGCAATAGTATCCACTATGTATAATTCAACATTCATCAATTTCTGTTTTTGTAAGACAAAATCAAACAACAATGGCTGACAGGTCTGATATCTTTGGGCGCCTCCGTAGGCAGGAGCAGCAGCAGTGCATAGCACACGCTTCTTGATTAGACCGGGGTTCGAGCCCGTGACCACCAAATACGGAGGATGCAGAAAGGTCAGGAAATGACCACCGCATATCCCCGGAGCAATATGGCCTTAGTTGCTAATGCTCCTAAAAACCAAATAACAACTGATATCTTCCTCCATTTATCAAAGCTGTTTTTGTGCTGCCATTTCCAGTTTGTTAAAGGATCTGTTGATATTAATTGGAATGGATTTACAGTGAAATGTCTTATTGTTGGGTGCTACAAATTAGTTATAGAACTCTCTCTATATATATATATATACACACACACACAGGGTGATTCACTACCAGTGCGACAAACCTGCAGGAGGTGTAGGGGGCACAAAGACGAATCGGAATCACATAGCATTGCAGGGTCCGAAATGCCTTTGTCATGCAGTAGAGGACGTTGAATGGGAGGTCATGTGAACAGCGATCCCGCTCGAAGTCAGCATTTACGAACCGGTTCCCGAGGCAGTAGAATGGACGAATATTCAAATGTCGAACTGGCCAACATGCACCTCGTGTGTGGAGCTGCGGACTGTAACGGGCGGGCCGCTCTGCGCTTGTACCAGGAACGTTACCTGCACAGGCGTGCTCCTCACATACGATTTTCGCACGTGTGCACAGAAGGTTACGTGAGACTGGTTGTTTCACAAGAGGTACCATGAATCGAGAGCGAACGACGAGGACACCAGACAATGAGGAGAATGTCCTACGTCTTGCAGAAGGCAATCAGCGTACAAGTACTCGAGCGATAGGCCAATGATTGGGTATTTCCCAATCCACTGTATGGAGGATACTGTCAACAAACCAAATGAGTTCGTACCATCTGCAACGCGTCCAGTCATTGGAGCCTACGGATTATCCACTCCGGAGGACTTTTGCTACTTGGTTTCTTCAACAGAGTACGGCAGACAACGCATTTGCTGCGTCCATATTGTTCACGGATGAGGCAAGTTTCACAAGAGAGGGAACCTTCAATCAACATAATGCCCATTTGTGGGCTGTGGAGAACCCCCATGGTATGCGAACACGTGCAACCCAACGCAGTTTCTCTGTCAATGTTTGGGCTGGCATTGTTGGAGACCGCCTCATTGGACCGTATCGTCTGGACGGTAGGGCATACTTGATCTTTCTACAGCAAGTTCTGCCCGAACTTATTGAAGAAACACATGTTCCTCAGTCGTTGTGCCACTCAATGTGGTTCCAGCATGATGGGGCTCCCCCACATTACACCAATGATGTCCGCCAACACCTAAACGTTACATTTGGACAGCATTGGATAGTTCGTGGTGGTCCAATTCATTGGCCTGCTAGATCGCCGGACCTATCATGCCTGGACTACTTCTGCTGGGGTCAAATGAAGACATTGGTGTACGAGATCCCCGTTGATTCAATTGAAGACCTCATCGCTCGCATCTCTGTAGCTGCCGAGGAGATTCGAGACATGCCAGGAATCTTCCAGAATGTTAGGGATTCCATGCGGCGGCACTGTGAAGCCTGTGTGACTGCTTCTGGTCAAACTTTCAAACGCCTTCTGTAGCATGGCTTTTTGCCAGTGTAAAACTTGTTATTAAAATGATTTCTGTTACACTAACAAGTTGCTGTTTCTGTTCTTTTTCTTTGCTCACGCGACCTCCCACACGACGAAGGCATTTCAGACCCTGCAACGCTATGTGATTCCGATTCGTCTTTGTGCCCCCTGCACCTCCTGCAAGTTTGTCGCACTGGTAGTGAATCACCCTGTATATATCCTCCCTCCAATGTTTTTTTTTGCCATCTGTTAAAACAGTATACTGTTAACTGGAAATGCAGATAACAGGCAGTGCATACTGGAAAATTTTGGAACAATTTGTACATAAATGGGCAAATTTTGATATTTAATTTAATCAACCTTGAAAAAACATGTTACATATGTATATAAGAGGGTTAAGACAGTATAGGATCTTGTTAGTTTATTTCCAGTTTTTTAAAATAGCTGTTGAAAATAATAAATAACTGGAATAAATTTACAGCTAAATGTCCTTTATTGTGGGTTCTACAAATTAGTTATATCTCTCTATCCCCTTTCCTCCAATGCTTTTGATTTGTTAAATGAATAGCAACCAATAACACAAATTTTGGGGACAATTTTAACACCTGCCTTATAAACAAAGCACATTATAACAAAAAATGAAAATTTGATCTTTTTTTTTAACATTAGTACACAATGATTAATGATATCGATCCATTCAGCAAGCATTTTTATATAAACAAATTTCATTTCAAACTTTTTTATTTTACTTTTACTATTTTTCCATTAGTGGATAAAATGGGTTAGATGTTTTAACTGGCAAATACACCATTACTTTAATTTTTTTTTTTTAATAATGCTGTTCTTTAAAATAAAAATATTTAATAGATACTTGCTGTACTTTAAAAAAAAATTTCAAAATTGCCAATTTCTTATAACTATCCTATTCTTCCAAATGAAACATGTTTACAATGCATAAATGGGAAATAAAGAAAAACTCAGCCACATAATCTAATAGCTAGGTAATGATTTCCAAACCATTTCTGGAAATCATAGCATAGACAAAAACTATCTCAGAAATAATTTTCCATAGCATTATATAGCTGGTTACATTCTGGATCAGATTTTGAATCCCCCCCCCCATACATTCTCAAGAATGTACTATTTTGGGTTATAAACAAAATAAGCAAATTTCACAGTATTGCAGTATGATTACGGAAAAATACTAACTGTGGTCAGTAGCAACAACTTATAAAAATATACAAACTGCTCAGGTACACTTCTAATTATGCTTTTAGCAGTTTTTGCCATTCAAAATATGATTTCACCCTTGAAAAGAATTGTATATTGTTTACAAAAATTTAACCGAATATTTCAAAACCGACGTGGTAGCTGATTCCTCTCTCGGAAGAAAATGCTGTTTTGCAAGTATCCTGTGTGCATTTAATGTTTCATTGATGTATTTTTTATTGTATCTCTAATTGAGGTAAGACAGAAAAAGAAACTGAATGGCTACAGACAGAAATAACTCTCAGGTATTTATAAAAATTTAATCATCTATACAGTTAGTCCCCAACTTACATAAGCCTGAGTTACGTAACTTCAGACTTTGGTAAAATCGTTAACATACTTGCTGTATAATTTTTAAGAGTGAAGTCGAATTAAGAAACAATAAGTATAAGTTTTTATTTTCATTCCCATACAAACTATGTTGGATAATAACCAGAGGTGTAACTAGAATCTAGGTAAATAACTAGAGTTAACATTTCATTTTCTGCTTTAAAAGTTCTGAAGAAATATTTGAGAACATGTGTTTGAGACAGGTGAACTATGTCACACTTCAGAGAAACCCCTACAGCCATGTGGACTGTCTCCCATTGGCTATTTCTTAGGAGAATTACATTCTAGCCATTCATTTCTACATCCTTTCCTTTCTTTCTGGATTGTAGAGTCAATTCAGTTTTGTTTGAGAGCGAAGTGGGAGCTTTTGTTTGCATTTTGTATGTAATATTTGTTACACACGTCGGGTTGTCGGGGTGAAGTTGAAATTCATGTTGTCCTACCATTTTCAACGACTTCACGTCAAACTATCATAAGTAGGGTGCACCCTTCATTCACATGTTGCAAGGTGTGACAGCACTTCTTGTAACTTAACCCTGTGAAGTTCTTTACAGAAAATTTCATTTTGACTGTTGTCGTGGTACCCCTGAGAGAATGAGTGACAGCGGTACTAGTAACTCTACCAAGAAAAGGAAAGCGATTGATTTGGATCAGAAAATTAAAATCATAAGGATGTATGAAAATGGTCAAACATTAACAAGTTTTGTGCGGAATTTAGATTTGGCACTGTCAATGGTGAACACATAATAAAGGACAAAGACAGAATATATGAAGCAGTGAAGGGATCAGCACCAATGAAGCAACTATAATAACCGAGGCTAGAACAGGACTAATAAGCATGATGGAAAAGTTACTTATTGTGTGGATGGAAGACCAGATTCAAAAACACATCCCCTTAAGCCTCCACCTCATCCAAGCAAAGGCTCGTGCTATTTTTGAGGATCTTAAGAAGAGGAGCAATGATACCAAAACCACTACTGTTGTGAGTTGAGGTTGGTTTGATAGCTTCTCTAAGAGAAGCAGATGCCATAAGTGGTGAAGCAGCAAGGGTAGATGGTAAGACTGTTAAAAAAATTCAAGGACAAATTGGATGAGATAAGAAGTAGTGGTTATTTGCCACAACAAATATTTAATGAACTTTCTTGGGAAAAAAATGTCTAGGAGGACTTATATTTCTATTGAAGAAAAGTCAATGTCTAGGTTTAAAGCTGCCAAAGATAGAAACTGCTCTTAGTGGGGGGGGGGTTAACATTGTGGGTTATAAACTTAAACCTTAGTGATTTATCACTCAGAAAACCTGTAGGCTTTTAAGGGCATTGACAAGAAATCACTTACTGTACATTTCAGGGCTAACTCAAAGGCCTAGGTGACAATAACCTTGCTTGAAGAATGATTTCTAAATGTGTTTGTCCCTGAAGTTGAAAAATATTGTGCCTTTTAAGATATTAACGTTCCTTGACAACACTCCCTGTGATCCTAAATATCTAGATGATCTGCACAATGTCAAGGTGGTATACTTCCCTCGAAATACAATGGCTTTGATTCAAACAATGGATCAGGGAGTTATCCGGGCATTCAAAGCTTACATGTGGACAACATTTTCTGAAGCTCTAAATGCAACAGAGCAAGGGTAGGTGGATTTGTGATAAATTTTTCGAGATGTTTAACATCCTTGATAGAATACGCAACATTTCAAAAGCCTGGAATGATATAACAACTTGTATAAGTGGAGTTTGGAAAAAACTTCTAAAACATTCCGAGCTTGACAGCAAAGGCTTCAACAAAGATGGGCTGATTTCTTCTGTTACCAAAGAAATTGTAAACTTAGCCCAGAAGTTGCAACTGTTCCTAGAGGACGAAGATGTAGACAAGCTTGTGGATGAACGAGGTGATTTAACAAGGGGAGAGCCAAATCCATTGAGAAATCAGAGCAACCCAAGAAGCAGTTCAAAGTAAAGGAAATGGCAAAGCATTTCGTAAAATTCAGGAAGGTCTCTATATGTTTGATGGAATGGATCAAAACACCAAAATTTTCTTGAAAATAGAAAGAAAAGTTCAAGATTGCTTATCAGCTTATCGCAAATTTATGAAGGAAAAAAAACAAAGCATATGAAACAGATGACGGTCGAAGAGTTTAAATCATGTATTACTACCCTGAACTATACTCAGCCTACAACACCCTGTGATTAATGTGTCTTATTAATGTTTCAGGTTTGTTTTAAATTACGTTCAGTTCATCACCTGAAGTATATAGACTGATTCATTCTGTGGTTTTGATTCCCTTAATAGCCATTATAAAAGCCTACACGGCATATGAAATGCATATCAGTTTTTACAGTACAATAACATGCGTTTTTTTCTTCCTTTTATGTTTTCTTTTCTTATGTGTCACTTCCACTACTTCACCACTGTCTCCAGATAAAGTTTTTAATTATTATGGTATGTAACTATTTTTCTTTATTCTTCTGAGGATATTATGTGGTTTTTGTAATTTTGGCATATCAGGGATATAGTAGCAATATTTTATTAGTCATTCCCGAGTTACATAGAAAGCGACTTACTTAAGAAGTCCTGGAATTTTCTCTTATGTATAATGGGGACAGACTATTCCCTCGATTAGAACATTAAAAATTAAATTGACTAATTGAGTCTAATATAATTCAGTGGTCCACACTTTGGAAACTATTGTAGTAGTAGCTGATTCCACTTTGTGAGTATAGAGTTTTTTACTAGTGTGTATTGTGAAATTTGTGTTTTGCCATGACTGAATTTTTTTATGTTCCTCGTGGGGGATGTGTTTGCATTTTTGTTATATCAAAAGTCATGGTTCAGATGTGGTATACCAAGGTTGCACTGTAATTAGAGGTGGTTTCCCCCCATTGATATTAAGGGAGGCAGCTGTATTGCTACTACTGCCTGAGATTTTGTTAGTGCAGTTTTTAATTTCTAAACTATAATTGTTAGGTAAGTATAAATAAAGTTTCCTTTATTCTAATATTACTATGCATGTTTGCATTTTAACAAAATTTAAAGGTTTGTTACCAGCATTATTTTTGTTTTCAGGCTGCGGGAAGATGGTGAAGGAAGTGCTTTTGACCACCAGTCTTCAAGTACAATCAAACTTAATAATGGTACAGTCCTTTACTTGCGAGAAGTTAACAGGTTTTTATCACTGGTGTGCATAGTTCGAGAAGATAATTTCACAAGGGAATGTATGTATACACTAGTATGAAAGCTTAATACTCCTTAGTCAGTCATAAATTAAGTTCTAACCTAACAGTTATTTTCTAACCTAACACAGAAATACACAAATATAGATGAGAGAATGATAAAATCATTGAAAAGTATGCCGAAGTAAATGTTATTATTTTAACATTTACTTCAGCATTGTAGTGATTGCAACTTTTCAAAATGTTTTTGTGTTGCTAGTATATTAATTGTGCTAATATACATGAGAGCAGCTGATCATATTTCACTTTTTAAAAGCATTGATCATTATGCATTCATTTGCCTTTTTTTTTTTTTTTTTTTTTCTTTTTTTAAAATTAATATGAAAATACTTTTACACTAGCAGCAGCAGTATCAGTAGAAGTATTATAATTTAGTTTCAAAAAACTTTACCAGTAAGTTCCATGATATTATCTGAACCTAATTAGGGAAGATGAGAAAGTGCACTATTTCCATTAATGAAAGTAGCTGAGAAATTTTTCTGCACTGACATCTTAGTATCATGCCCCCCCCCCCCCCCCCGTACAAAAATCATCACCCCTTATGGTTAATTGTGAATTATCTGCCCTGTAAATCAGTTTTTGCTAGTGTAGTTAATTCATACATTAATGAAAAGGAAAGTCAGATTTGTCCTTTTTTATTCCTTTTTCTTTTTAAAACTAACTTACTAACTCCCATGCTCTACCACCATTCTTGCCTCTTTTTGTGGCAGAGCTGTGGGGAAGTCTACCTTCAAAGCTGAAAACAGCAAATGATGAGCAGCTCTCACATTAATGTGCTTCTAACACTCAACTCAAATAAATTTAACAAAAGAACAGAAAAATTGCACATTATGTACCATTTTATGCTCCAACGCCTAATATTTCCTTCAACCAGCAGTGTTCCCTGTGCTGCATGGCTGCAAACAACATATTTTTATGTTTAATCACAGCTACTGTTTTGTCATACACAAGTTAGAAAAATGACTAGCCCTATGACATCAGCCATACTCGGTACTTGTAAGTCAGTTATTCTAAACCAGCTGCATCTGAGTACTGCATACAAGTCTGGTAGCCTCAGTTTATCAGGAAGGATATGGATCTGTTGGAATGGGTGCAAAGAAGAGCAACAAGATTAGTCTAGATCATAAAAAGGTCTTCTTACCAAGAAGACCTGGGTACTGTAAATTGCAAGGTTTAGAAACTACCTGTGAAAAGATCTGATTGAAGTGTTTAAGGCTAAATTCTGACGTCATCATCACTCTTCTCAGATTTTTTTTTTTTTTTATGAAAACCACAAACACGAGAGGTATTAGAACCTATAGTATTTAGTACTGTGCTTGGGTTGGAGGTTAAGAAGACGAAAGAAGATATTTGTTGACATTAGACTTGAACTTCTGTAGACTGTTTTTCAGGAAATATGTATGAAGGAAGGTTGTTCCAGAAAACGGCAGTTGAATGAATAAACGAGGAAGATGAAAAGTTGTTTCTGTGAGTTTGAAGTTGGACATTAAATGAATGTTGGCTGGTGGTGGCACGTGTTCAGACTGTTTTGAAAGAGAGAGCGGGAATTATAGAAGCCAATTCAGAAGAACAGTGCTCATGGAAGTATCTGTAGAAAAGGCATGCAGCAGAAACAGTACATCTATGAGATAGCGAGTGGAGAGACTGTTAGAGAGGAGTCATTAATTAACCTAGCTGCCCTCTTCTGAATGGAATCTAGAAGCCTGAGAGAGGTTTTGGGGGCACTGCCCCAGATGTAGGAACAATATTCCATTGTAGGGTGGATTTGCGATTTGTACAGAGTGAACAGCTGTTTGGAAGAAAAGTAACACCGAGAGCGAAAGAGAAAACCAGGTTTTTTAGATGCAAAGGAAGCAATATTTGTAATGTGCTTGTGTCAAGAGATTAGAAGTCAGGGTGATTCCCAAAAGAAATATATCATTTTGCCTAGAAATCGGAGTGTCACCAAAGATAAGAATAGGAGCAGAAGAATCCTTTTTTGCGAGATATAAGAAAAGACTGAGTTTTTGAAGGATTGAAATCCACTAAGTTGTCTTTGCCCCACCGGAGAATTACCAGGAGATCGGCATTTAAGGAATTGGTAGTGGATATTCGAGAAGTTGAAGCTGATTGAGCAGGGCAAGGTTTTTCAAAATGGAAAGTGAAATGCGATGTGCTGTCATCAGCAAAACTATGGATAGGATTTCCAGTCAATGGAAGAAGGTTATTAATGTACAAGAGGAAAAGAGTGGCTCACACCAGCATTAGTGGAGAAGTTAGAAGACAGAGAGCCATCTACCATCACCCTCAGTGAGCGATCAGAGAGAAAACTGGATAACCAATTACAAAAAAACAGTTGGCAAACCATAAGATGGAAGCTTGTTTAGGAGACCTTTATACCAAACACGATCGAAAGCCTTAGAAATGTCAAGAGCAACTGCTTGTGTTTCCCCGAACTTTTTCATTAAATTTGTCAATAAATGGGTAACATAAGCCAGAATATCACCAGTGGATTGACACTGACGGAATCCATACTGGTGATTGTTGATCAGAAAGGTTTCTAGGTAGTTTATGAGTTGGCCGTTAATTGATTTTTCCATTACTTTAGAAAGAGTACAAGTAATTGCAGTGGGAGGGATTTGTTACCTTTTTAGGAACTGGCTGGATATGAGCAAATTTCCAAGCAGAAGGAAAAACACCTTTTGAATAAGAAAGTGAAAAAAAGGTGGCAAAGAACAGGAGCACAGGTTTTGGGAACAAGTGGAGAAATACCATCAGGATCTGGAGCTTTCTTAGCATCAAGATTCGTCAAAATCCTTCTGACATCCTTTTGACAGAAGAAGACAGGAGGCATTAAATGGAGAACATTGGGAATGGTGGGAGGTGTTTTACCAAGATCATTAATACATGAATTGGAAGAAAAATGGGATGCTAGCAGTTTGGCTTTATCCTTGGCTGGAGTGACAACAGAACCATCTAGTTTTGACAGAGGTGGGAGCAGAGATGGGCAAAAGGTTCGGCCAATAATAGCTTTGGCAAGAGACCAGAATGCTCGGCTACCATTGGGGCAAGAAGCAAGTTTTCTACTCTTAGCCTGTTCAAAATCTAGTTTGGACTAATTAATAACTGCTTTACGATTGTTGCAAGCTTTGGTGTAGGTGGAAAATGAAACTGAAGAATTGAAAGCAAGTCAATTACGATATGCAGCATTCTTCTCTTGAACAGCCTTAGCACATTTATTGGAAAACCAAGGTTTAGATAAAGGACAAGATTTTAAAATGCAGTGTGGGATTAAGGATTCCATTCCTACAAGAATACAGTAAACCCCCACTATTCGCGGTTTTGCGATCGCCGATTTAATATAAAATGAAACCTAAAAAAATGTGAATTTTAAAGTTCTGTGAATATTTTCCGCCATAAAAAAACATTGGCGTGGCTAAAATTATCTTTCCCAGTCAAAACAGCGCTCAGTGGGTGGGGGAGAGGGGTGACAAAATCGCGAGCGTGGGTATTTCTCGCTAATCCTTGTTCAGTATGTGTTATGCGCTTGTCATGGAAGGTTTCGTCATTTGCTTTTAATTTATATGCTTATAAATTGAATAAATTTTCAATTTATAAATTGATATACTTACAAAAATGATAAATCTACCGTTTTGCAGTGTAAAAGAACAGAAAAAAGTGTGTTAACGGAAGAAAGTGACTTTATTGTGGACAAGTTCTTTCTAACCCCTACAAAAATATGGCTACGAATAACAAGAGAAATGTGAAAATATCAAAGGTGATGACATTAGCGAATAAAATTGAGTTACAGTGGTACCTTGGATTACGAGTAACTTGGTCTGCGAGTGTTTTGCAAGACGAGCAAAAATTTTTAATAAATTTTAACTTGATAAATGAGCAAGGTCTTGCAATACGAGTACAATCAGTCCTCGTATAACAAGTGTTTACACTACACAAATTCGATCATACACGATTTATAAATAGGGGAACGATATCTTATATAACACGAACCGAATTCGCTTATGCACGATTCGCCTTTGTGTTTACAAGAAATGGCAGTCGAACGCAGAATCACCCCAAATGAACGCAACACGATGGGAATGAAGAGAAGATTCCGAAAATGTATTTATGTGTTTTATATCAGTGAAGGGGAAACACATTTCACCATAATAACGTAAAAACCAACACAATTCCAGCTATCGGTATACAGTAATCGCAAATGCAATTAGACCGAGTTTACTACCAGTTTATAACAGATTCTACTAGCAGAAACGCAACTGGAAATTGTTTTTATTGTTTTATTGTAGTAACCCCTTGAAATGTGCTTTAGGAAAATGTGAGGTGTTAATAGTGTATCTCTGCCTTTATGGTGTTGTTTATTCAGTTGCTACACAGGCGCAGCTTTGTTTATGTGTATCAAGGGTGCCTCCTCATTTTGTAATTGTGCTTTATTTCCTAAAAATTGCCTACCGAGCGTCACGTGATCACATGCTGCTCGGGATTGTGGTTAATCGTCTCGCATGTTCGGTCTCAGTCGGCATACCTCATTCGTATACAGTCAACATTGTAGTGAACATTCGTGCTAGCGTTGTGACCACGTGTATGTGCGTAAAGCAATTTTTTTTTTTTTTTTTTGTGTTCAAATTTAGTGACTGTTATTTATTAACTGTACACTACGAAAATGGCCCAATGAAGAAGAGGGTTCAAAGGAAGGTGGTAAGAAGGAAATCATCGAGAAGCACGAACAAGGTATGAAAGTGGCCGCCATCGCAAGATTTTATAAGAAGTCTACGTCAACAATTTGCACAATATTAAAGAAGAAAGAAGAACTAAGGGGACTAGATGTAGCAAAAGGAGTCACGAGAATATCAAAGCAATGGCCACGTATTCTGGAAGATGTTGAAAGGTTGCTTTTGGTGTGGATAAATGAGAAGCAACTAGCAGGTGATACTGTGACCGAGAACTTGATCTGTGAGAAGGGAAAGGCCTTGTACGCCGACCTCGTCAGTAAACAGCCAGGTACGTCTAAAGAAAACGAAGAAGGCTTCAAGGCGAGCAGGGGATGGTTTGATAACTTTAAGAGGAGAAGTGGCATCCATAGTGTTGTGAGGCACGGAGAGGCTGCGAGTTCGGACGCTAAGGCAGCTGAGGCGTTCGTTGCCGAGTTCCAGAAGCTCATGGTTTCCGAGTGTTACCTGCCGCAGCAAGTTTTTAATTGCGATGAAACGGGGCTTTTTTGGAAAAAGATGCCAAAGAGGACCTACATTACAGCAGAAGAGAATGCAATGCTCGGTCACAAGCCCATGAAAGACTGTCTCACCCTCTTGCTGTGCGCTAATGCAAGCGGTGATTTCAAAGTCAAGCCCCTGCTTGTGTATCATTCTGAGAATCCACGAGCCTTCAAGAAATGCAAGGTGCAGAAGAGCCAGTTAAATGTTATGTGGAGGTCCAACAGCAAGGCTTGGGTCACTCGTATCTTGTTCGTTGAGTGGATCAATGAGGTCTTCGGTCCTGCAGTGAAGAAATACCTTTTAGAAAAAAAACTGCCACTCAAAGTCTTGCTGGTTATGGATAATGCTCCTGCTCATCCTCCAGACCTTGAGAACGACTTACTGGAAGAATTCGAATTCATTAAGGTCCAGTTCCTTCCTCCCAACACCACTCCATTACTCCAGCCCATGGATCAGCAGGTCATTTCGAACTTTAAAAAGCTTTACATCAAGGCACTATTTCAGCGATGCTTCGAGGTGACCGAAGGAACTAACCTTACCCTCCGAGAGTTTTGGAAAAATCATTTCCACATCGTAAACTGCCTCAAAATCATCGATAAAGCCTGGGATGGGGTCACCAAGAGAACCCTCAATTCTGCTTGGAAAAAACTGTGGTCTGATTGCGTTGAGGGATTTGCTCATGAACAGGAGCTGCCAGTTGTCGATGAAATTGTGTCCTTGGGGACGACCATGGGACTGGAGGTGAATAAGGACGACATTCAAGAGCTGGTGGAGGAATATGACCAGGAGTTTACCACCGACGAACTGATGGATCTGCATCGCGAGCAACAGCAAGGGGTGATGGAGGAGATCTCATCTGAGGAGGAGGAGAAAAAAATGGAGACATCCCTCTCTTCAAATGAGATTAGGGAGGTGTGTAAAATGTGGGAAACAGTGCAAAATTTTGTAGAAAAGCACCACCCGAATAAGGCTGTGGCAGTGCAAGCGATGAATCTGTTTAACGACAATGCAATGTCATATTTCTGCGAAATCCTCAAAAGGAGGCAAAAGCAAGTGTCATTGGAGAGGTTCTTTGTTAAAGTCGCACAAAAAGAAAAAGTCAACAGATAGTAGTGATTCCGTTAGTGACAGTGAAAGTCATTCTACCCAATAATTAATAAATTCGATTGCTTTCAAAAATATAAAAAGGTATGTATGTATTTTGTATTAATCATTTTTACAGTATGTGAATATTTTTGAGTTTTGGAACAAATCATCTGAGTTTCCATTATTTCTTATGGGGAAATTCGCTTTGATATACGAGTGCTTTGGATTACGAGCACGTTTCCGGAACGAATTATGCTCGCAAACCAAGGTACCACTGTATTAGATAAAATTTCTAATGGTGAAAGTGTCTCCTCAGTGGCAAAACATTATAAAATCAATGAGTCAACAGTACGATCAATCAAGAAATCGAAGAAAAAATCCGCTGTAGTGTCCGTGAAAACGCGCTAATTGCTTCAAAAATTTGCTCTGTAACTCGTGATGTTAAATTAGAAAAAGCTTTAAATCTGTGGATAGAAGACCAAACTCAAAATAAAATTCTGTTAAGTTCACTCATCATTCGTGAAAAGGCAAAACACCTTTATCAACACTTTAGCGAAACTGGTGGTAGCACTGGCGGGATAAGTTTTTTTTTGCTAGCAAAGGCACTGTTTTGAAAGATTTGTTTGAAATTTCTAATAAATATTACATTTAATATTAAATTGTTTCTTATTTTCATTTCGATGCTATATGCTTGCATTTCACTATGTACATAGTCATATTACGAAGGTACATATAATACATACATAGACAAAATTTTAGACTAGTTTTTCTTATATATTTCATACTTTGGAACAGAACCCCTTTATTACTATGGGAGCCATAACTCAGTATTCGTGTTTTCGGTATTCGCAACATTTCTCAGGAACGTAACCCCCGCGAATAGCGGGGGTTTACTGTAATTTCACTGAAACGATATGAACAAACGTTGACATCAAAAAGTTTTGAAACAGTAATCCGACCAAGGAAAAGAAATCTCACAGGTCATTCCCATTTTGCATTCTTGTAATGCAAAACAATACGAGGTTGGGAATAGCCATGAGATAAAAGCTCCATTGGAGAAGAGACAATCACCAAGTTGTGATCTGTGGTGCCTAAAGGACCACTCACTTTGACCATGTACTTAGAAGGGTTGTTTGTGAGCTAACACCTGTAAGGTAACAAATTTAAGTCAGAAAAGGATGGTTGCGGGATAGTGTATTTAAATCTGCTTTTAGCAGAGTAACTGATTGGAACAAATCAGTTACTTTGTTTGTGTGAAAGTGAATAGTTTGAATAAAGTTAAAGTATGATTACACAATTTATTAGAGCACATATATCAAGTAGGTAGTGTCTCTTTTTTGCTGATGCTGTATAAGCTTGTTTCCTTGCATCATTTGCCACTATTTAATACTATGAAATGTTGGCAATCACATGAGACTTTAAAAAAAATGCCGATAGGGAGAAAACTGTCACCTTTAATAATACAAAAGTGTCTAGTCTCAGAGTAATATCAGGAACCTCCAAATGAGTGAAATAGATTAGGAGACATACTACATGACGACACTAATCTAAAACATTCATATTGATTAGTAGAAGCCACCTGCTTCCAGTAATCTATTGTGTGATACTAAACACATCAAGAGGAGTAATCTTGGAATGAAACCTCTTAGACATTTGAGAATAGGAAATTCATGAATTAAAAGAGCAAGGAGTAACAGACAAAAAAGAATTACCATTAAAGCTACTCAATTTACGTTTCTGGTCTTCTCTGTCAGACTTGATAATTTGGAATATCTTCTTTTTGATCTTTTGTCACATAGCAAGCATATCTATTCTTCACTTGTCATATGCAAACTATCCCCCCCTTGTTATTATTATAGTTGAGTTGAATTTATTGGCGTGATACCGATATTTTGCGTTCATACATGATCCAGTTATTGTTATTCTGCTTATCATTATGCTCCAGTGTTCAGCATCTGTGGATTTTTGGTGATTTGTAAGCAGGTTTGATATACTTCATCCTACAAAGTGGCTAATAGAAAAGAAAGTTATTACTTAATAACCTTAAATAAATTATTAAATGCTGACTTAGTTCTTCCAATATTCAATTAGCTGCTCACAATTTTTCTTCTGCACCTTTGCCAAATCCATCTTAGCATGTCCCCTCAGCTAACTTGATTACAGACACAGCTGCTCATTACATGGATTTAGACTCCATCTTTTAACCTCCTTCTCTTACTTATTGTCCTAACCAAATTTTTTGGTGCCTCCGTAGCCAGGTGGGCAAGAGCAGCAGTGCGTAGCACACGCTTCTTGATTAGACTGGGGTTCGAGCCCGTGACTACCAAATACGGAGGATGCAGAAAGGTCAGGGAATGACCACTGCACATCCCCGGAGCAATGCG
Source organism: Mastigoproctus giganteus (assembly GCF_048544385.1). NCBI lineage: Eukaryota > Metazoa > Arthropoda > Arachnida > Uropygi > Thelyphonidae > Mastigoproctus > Mastigoproctus giganteus. The sequence goes on from NC_143579.1 coordinate 75,613,305, forward strand.
GCCTTAGTTGCTAATGCTCCTAAAAACCAAATAACAACAACTAAATATTTCTCTGTATTTATCACAAAAACATAGTGAAAAATAGGAAGAAAACAGTTTTCAACAATTAGCAATGCATTTTGAAATTTTTTTGTGGATAGTACTTCTCGATGTCATTGAAGAGAAAGAAATAATGTTTTTGTAGTCTTGGTTCTCTCAGTTTCAATGTGACAATCTTCCAGATTCTCTTATGAAAGATGGAACTGGTACACAGTTCTCCTTGGTTAGAGAACTAACAAATATAAAAGAAAACTCAAAATATAAAAAATTAAAACTTACACTACACATCAATTGATCACATCTATTAGAAGGATGGCTTGCCCTCTGTACATATCATTATTTGCTATATTGAAATTCATCGTATTTATTCATTATGCTACTGGTGTTAGTATACCTGAAAATGACAGTATGTCTTCTTCCCCTCCCCACATGACAACTCTAATAATCCTTTGTTGTCATCTGCGACAGTGCTATATTACCCTGGTACCTCTGAACTAAACTGCAATTAGTTCTCCCCACTCTTTCTACTGCTAGTGAATAAATCCTACCCCAGTTGAATATTTAAACTCCTTTCTACTTTGGTCCATTTTTTTTTTTTCAGTATATTGACCATTCATCTGAAGCCAGGTAAATAACCATTAATGACTGTTAGAAAATGGCTGCTGAGAAGAAATTAATGTCACTCTTAATGACTGGAATTAGATTTGGCACACGATGCAAGAAAGCTTATACAGCATCAGCCAAAAAAAAAACCCAACTTCACTGATCCAAATGTTTGTCTAGTTCTGCCTTGAATTTATTTAAGCTATCAACTTCCACAACAACAGATGGAAATTTGTTCCAGCAATCAACTACCCACTGGCTAAAGGCAAATTGCTGCACATCTATTCTACAACTCCTTCCTTAGTTTGAATCTATGCCTCCTTAGGTTTGTAATCTGAGCAAGAGGAAGAATCCAATCAGCATTGAGCCTGCTCAATCCATTCAAGGCCTTATACACTTCAATCAGCTCACCTTGCTGGTGCCTAGTCTCCAGACAATGCAATTTACAAAACTTAAGCCTTTCTTCTAAGACCATCTCCTCACCAGCCTTGTTTCCCTTCTCTGTACTCATTCTAGCAAATCTACATCCTTCCTAAAATGAGACTTCCAGACCTGTATGCAGTACTCAAGGTGTGGACTGACCATTGCCTTATACAAGGGGATAATCACCTCCTTATCCCTGCTTGCAAAATTCCTGTATATCATTGACAAGACCCCATGACCTACTCTGGCAGCCTGTCTGCACTGCTCAGAAAACTTCATATCTGACTGCACAATTATCCCCAGGTCTCTTTAATTCTCCACTACCCAAGTGTAACACCACCCAGTTAGTACATTTCTCTGGGGTTACTGCTACACATATGCAGTACTTTGCATTTGTCAATGTTAAACTTCAGTTGCCGCTTCTCAGCCCATCTTTTCCAGATCTTGTTGCAGCAGCATACTGTCATTAAGAACCCCTGTGAACCTTTGTATCATCTGCAAACTTTGACATTAAGCTTGATATACCTTCATCAATATTACTGATAAATATACAAAACAACAATGGGCTCAACACCAAAACCTGAGGGACACCACTAATAACAATTAGTCCACGAAGAGGGGGGGTATCCATTGATTACCACTCTGTCTTCTCACACTCAACCATCCTTTTATCCATTGTAGCAACTTGCCTTTAATATTGTTGCAGTAAAATAAATATAATGAAATATTTTGTAATTTACAAAATATCCCGTTCAAAATTCTTTTTTACAAGCACAGAAACAATTGTGGAAGTCATATTCTGTAAACCCTTTTAACGCTTTTCATATTTTTCTGAATGTCTTTAATGGACAGAAAATGAGTTCCTTAAGTATACTTTTCAGTTTAGGGAATATAAAGGGGTAGGTGGAGTGCATGTTCACACAGAGGGATTTGTTTTTTGTCCAGTAACTGGCAAACAGAGAAAGTGTTGTTTTCTGGAACAGTGTCTTGATGGATCCTTGAATCATCTTCCCACAATTCAGCTCTTCATTTGAATTTTTTCATGTAACCTTATAAGAACTTCACTGTTGTATGTTTTTTTTTTTTAATAATTCCTTTAATATCAAAGAAAAGAAGCATGGTTGTCATTTGTGATTTTGACATTCTTGCTTTTTTTTTTTTTTTGCATTCTTGCTTCCATTGCATTGACTTCCTTTCAGTTTCTGGGCAGTACTGTAACAGCCAACTTTCATTGCAAGTAATTACAGTACTCAAAGTCTGGATCTGCTTCAGTTTTTTTTTTTTTTTTTTTTTCAAAACATCTTCGCAAATTTGAAGTCTTCTCATTCTTTGATCTTCGTTCAAAATTTTTGGTACCATCTTGGCACACATTTTTCTCATGCCTAAATTTTCAGTTAAAATTAGCATAACTCTTTCTTTGTCCATATTGAGTTCTGATGCAACCATTCTAATGCTTAAATGATGATCATTTCTAATCAATATTCTTATCTGGTCCACATTTTCATCAGTTTTCATGGATACTGGATGGCCTGGTCGTTCATCATCGTACATATTCTTTCTTTCTTTCTTTCTTCCTTCCTTCTTAAAATCTTATGCCATTCAAATGTGCAAGCTCTTGACATAGTACCTTCTCTATAAACTTGATGTAACAACTCATAACTTTCAGTTGGTATTTTCTTTAGTTTTGTTATTTGAGGTTGATTCGTTGTTTGATGCTTTGTCTGTCATTTTTCCAGAAAACTGATTCAAATACTTCTGAAGTGGTTCAAAGTCTGCTACAATAACAATGGTGTAGTAGTAAACAATGGTGTTGCTATATATTAATATAAAGTGAGTATTTTTTTGTTGAAATTTAATTTGTAGTGCATTGTGGACTTCAGAATATCTTGTTTTTTCTGGTTTTCGCCAAAAAAAAAAAACTGTTTTCCTCCCCTCCATCTTTTTGAAAGTAAAAAATTGGCACCTATGCAATGGTAGTAACAGTCTGTCCTTGTCATCTTGTTAATTTTTGTGCCGAAAAGGGTGCTGCATGCCGTCCTATTAAAGTGATTGGCAGCTTATGAACCATAACTTAAAACAGGGATGTAGAGTTTCTTGAGTGGGTACAGAGAAGGGCAATGAAGGGGGTCCTCTTACCAAGAAAGGCTTAAGTTCTGCAAATTGCAGCATCTGGAGACTAGGCACTTGCAAGGTGATCTGATTGAGGTTTATAAAGGTTTAATGGTTTGAGCAATGATGGGATTCTTCTTCTTGCTCAGATTACACACTTGAGGGGGCATAAATTCAAATTGAGGAAAGACAGTTGCAGAATAGATGTGCAGAAATTTGCCTTTAGCCAACAGGTGTTGATTGTTGGAACAAACTTCCATCTGTCATTGTGTAAGTTTGATAGTTTAAATAAATTCAAGGAGGAACTGGACAAACTTTTAGAGGGAATGGATGTGTGAAATGTTTTTTTTTTTTTTTTTTTTGCTGATGCTACATAAGCTTGTTTTCTTGCATCACATGCCTCTACTAGAACTTAGAGGCCATACAGACACTACTTCAGATTTTACCAAATTGAAAAGTACAACAGGTAATCACTTGATGAATTCAAGAAAAAGAACATTTAATTGCAAACTTCTAGTGAAAGCAATTCTGAACAGGCAAATCAAATAACTCCAAGCATGTTATTCTCACTCATACAGAAAGTCTGTTGATGTTTCTCTCTTCTGGCTTTTCAATAAGGAAATTTGTTTGTTTCTTTTAAATGTTTTGCCATCATTTGAAAATCTGAACGTAGCTCTTCAATCCAACACACCTCACTATCCCTAGTTATGTTGTAGTATGTTATATGCAACTTTATTATGCCAACAGTTTTTAAATCTTCAACTTCCATTTGGAAAGTTTACCATAGCAGACTAAAACAGAAAGATGATTTGGACTTAAGTCATAGGGCATTTCTGCATGGAAAGATCTAAAATAAAGATTCTGTCCTTTTGTTCAGTGAGGAAGTACAATACCTTTGTGACTACATGTGCACAAATTCCCATTGAAAAATTATGTTTTTATAAATATCAATGTAGCACAAATTTCAATTATTCATGCATCTTTCAAATTTGAAAGTTTTGTGGACAAGTTTCCAGTATTTCTTGGTGTCATTAAAGATAAAGAAATAAATGTTTTTCCTTTGTTTCTGCCAAATCAAAGACGAAAGACCTGATATATAATGCTCCATAGTTTTGGAAACTAACAAGTGCACAAGGAATGTTGAAATATGACAACTTATCTCAATTTGTGCTGAGATCAGTTTTCATGCTGGTGAAGCTTGAGAAATGTTCTTGACAGCCATCTAAGCAGCAGTGCTATTGTTATAAACAAAATATTTCTGAAGATTTGTAACAGTATCTTTCTTGAAATAGTCATTAGTTGATGTCCAGTGGACAATCCAAACAAAAATATACAGACATAAATCACAAAATGTCTCCTATTTTCCTCTCTTTTTTTTTGCAAAGAATTCTTGGGTTTCTTCCAGGTTTGGTTTGGATATCTGTTTTCCAGGAGCTTACATCTGATTTCCAGCTTTTTGAAAGGCAGACATTGGCAGGTTATGTATGAGATGACAGTTCCTTCTACCTGTAAGGTTTGTGCTAATATGGCACTGCTCCTTATAATTTATAATGGGCTAGAATTAATTGTCATCAGACATAGCCTATGAAGTGTGAATTAAAAATGTTTCATACATGTAGACAGAAAAAGTTTAGAACAATATTGCAGAAATTATTGGATACTGTCACAAAAGTTTTGGCACCTGGGATGTGTTGTGCTCTACAACAGGGCAATTGTTCTATGGATAAATGAATGTTTACATTAAGCCTTATTGAAACGGACAAATTTTTAAGAAAAACAAAATGCACATGAGAGCCTTGCATTTTGCAGCTCTATCATTTGCTTATTTGTGATTAAGTTTTTGAAGAGCCTATTTCTTGTATTGTGGGTAGCTGCTTTGACTACTCACAGGTCACACTTTGACCCGTGAGTAGTCCATACCTTCGTATGGATTCCTGGTCCATCATGGATGAGGTGCTGACTCACTCACCAAATCTAACCATGCTGGGTAATTGCCAGTTACTGCACCTGTGTGAAATTGCTTGTCAGTCAGTCACTTTCCCAATTGATATTGCCTGGTTAACTGACCTGTTAATCAGTTGATGCTGACAGCTTTAAAGCAGTGATGTGCAACCTCTGGCCCATGAGTTGCATGTTGCCCACCTAAACATTTTTTGTGGCCTCTCAGCCTATAAGAATATTTCAATAAATTTTCTTAATGTGCAGTTCAAGTATCAAAAGTAATAAAATAAATTGTTGCCAAAAACATAAATGTTAATAATACTTAACAGATGTCATCTGTGTCATTTCTATGTGCTGCTTACATCAATACTGCACTAAATAGAGAAATAGGGAATTCTCTTGCATTGACGAGCAACATCATAATGTTATGTCATTGTTATTGCCTGCTACATAACAAACATTGCAGATGTGAAGTATAGCTTCGTATGTGAGTTCTGATTATTGATGATTTAAAAATACTTTTTTTCCCTGTATGTCTATGATTGTATTTTATACTTTACTTACATAAATAAAATTTCTGTTTCTCATTATGTAAGAAAATATCAGTCCCCTCATCCTGTGGAGAATAATTTTTTAAATGGCCCTTTGAAGGAAAAAGGCTGTGTATCACTGATTTAAAGGATTCTATTAATGATTTTCATGATAAACATATAACAAAGTAAACAATGTTATCTGCCATCAGAACTCTTTTCTGAAGTCAATCTTCTGATGGCTGTACAACCATTCCTGCCTGTAGGAAATGCAGATTCACAGCTAACAAATTATGAAAGTGGTCTTGGGTGGTGGGGGGAGTATTCCACATATATAATGAAGATTTAAATGTTATTCATATTGTAGTGTGTTTGTGGCTTTATTTGTTGATGGAATTTTGGGATCTGTTAGAATAAATTACACCATATTTATAAAATATATTTTGTACAACAAAGTAAGCTTATCTCCCTTAACTTATCTCCCTTCCGCACAAAGTAAAAGTTTTACTTTCTAACTCTAAATTTTATACCTCGATCATCAGGGCACTATTATTATTCTTACCTCCTTTCTCCTTATGTCAGCATAAGCTTTCTTTTGCACATGTATAAAATAGATATAAAACACCACAACTAAAGTGAAAATTATGGTTGGCACTTTTTTTTTTTTTTTCTGTATATGTTTCAAAGCTATCTCTCAGGCTAGCTGTTATCTTGCCTGTTTGCTATTAAATTTAAAGTTTAGTATAGATTGCCTTTAAGTTTATTATTTGGACCTAGTTAAGCAGGCAGATAACAATCAGAAACAGATAGCCTTACTAATTATTGGTGGGATATATTGAATAATGTTAGCCCTTAAAAACGTGCCATTCAATGTATCCAATTATCAATAATTAGTTGCAAAATCATTATTTTATTTTATTGCTAATTATGTTTATTTCTAGGGTATAGCAATGTAAACCAACACAGGCTATCTTAGTCTTTATAGATTCTTTTAGCCTGATGACAGTTATGGTCTTATGACTTTTATGGCAATGTTTTAATACACTTTGAGTACTTATATAGTACCAATTATACTCTTATGATAGTAATTATCTGCTTCTCAGCTTATCTGCGAAAACATCTAAACCTCCAAAACACTTTCTAGTTCATTTCACAAATATATGTGGTCTCAACGATGTTCACTTCCACTTGCAGTCTGCCAAACTCCATGTACTTTTTCTGACAGAATCTCAGTTTATCGGTTGATTCAACTACTGCTCATCTCAGTTGTCCAAATTATTCGCTGTATGATTCCTTTCACCTCAAAGGTTGGTACTTGTGCATATGTCCATTCCGATATTCCCTGTCAGAGACTTGGTAATTTGGAATCTCCTCTTTTTGATCTTCTCTGACTTAAAATCTCTCTATCCCATTGTGTCAAATTCATCTGTTGTCTCTACCATTCTCCCAATTTCGCTAATCACTTGGAGCTCTTCGAATTCCTCTCTTTGCAACTTGACTTTCTCTAGTCCAACTTGCCTAACAGCAAGGTAATTTTCCTTGGTGATTTTAATGTTCACAACTCTAGCTGGTTTCCGTTTTCTAGTCACACCAATCCAGCTGGTTGAGATGCTGAGGCTTTTGCAATTACTAATGACCTTGCACAGATTGTTCATTTACCTACAAGAATACCGGACAATCCTAACGATACAGGCAACACGCTTGATTTCTTTCTCACAAACAACCCTTCTAAGTACACAGTTGAAGTGAGTAGTCCTTTAGGCACCTCAGATCACAGCTTGATGATTGTCTCTTCTCCAATGGAGCCTTTATCTCATGGCTATTCTCAACCTCGTGTTGTTTGGAATTATAAAAATGCAAAATGGGATGACCAGCGAGATTTCTTTTCTTCTTTTCCTTGTTTGGACTACTGTTCCAAAACTTCTGTCAATGTTCGCTCAGATCATGTCAGTGAAATTATTCTTGTAGGAATGGAATCCTTTATTCCACACTCCACTTTAAAATCTCATCCTTTACCTAAACCTTGATTTTTTTCCAATAAATGTGCTAAGGCTATGATATGCAACATTTTTCAAGAGAAAAATGTTGCATATCATAATTGGCTTGTTTCCAAATCTTCAGATTCATTTTCTGCCAACACCAAAGCTCGCAACAATTGTAAAGCAGTTATTAATCAGTCCAAACTAGATTTTGAACAGGCTAAGAGTAGAAAACTTGTTTTTGCCCTAATGGTAGATGAGCATTCTGGTCTCTTGCCAAAGCTATTGGCTACAACTTTTGCCCACCTCTGTCAAAACTAGACATGCTAGCATCCATTTTTCTTCCAACTCGTGTATTAATGATCTTGGTAAACATTCCATCATTCCCAACACACTCCATTCAACGTCTCCTGTGGTCTTTTGCCAAAAGGATGTCAGAAGGATTTTTACGAATCTTGATGCTAAGAAAGCGCCAGGTCTTGATGGCATCTCTCATATTATGGAACCACTTGGCAACTGTGGTGGCATGTTTTCATTATCTGGGTACCTGCCCACCCACTGATAATAGGCCAACAGATGTCTGGGTGGTGGTATCCACTGAGAATAAATAACATTAAGCAGTACAATACTTGGTATCTCGTTGTGAAGGTAGCCACAATATGAGATATAATTAAAAACGATGCTTTTCACACTACGTAAATAGTTTAATTTATGGGTAAACTATGGTGTATCTACACAGATATTATATAGATAACTGGATTTTTACTGTACATTCATAAAAATGTTTGCATTTGTTTACACATTCAAATATATTTTCTGGCACATTTTCTTCACACTGAAGGCCTCAAATGTCATCGTATCTACACCAGTAAATCAAGAGTACATTTCATATTTGGAAGGTTTAATATTGCCCTAATTTTCATCCAACTCATTGTTGATATTGTCACTAGTTCTTTAAATACTCTAAAACATTGCAGTCACTTGGATATTCAGTTACTATGACATAATTATCAACCCCTAAAAATTTGTCAAAACAATTTTTGCACTGATCAAACCTCTCACTTGGCGTTTTTCCCAAGATTGCTCAATATCTTGTAGTAGTTCATACCTCTCATCACTGTTAATTGGTTTTAACCAAACCTTTTCTTAATGACAGAAGCAGTTCTTAATTGTTGTTTCCATCACATCTTGCCTCCACACTTTCACCAACTCTGATATGCATATCTGCAAATCTAACAGAATCTATAGATTGGTTAGTTTCTATTCTCAGTATGTGCATTTTCAAATTCCTGATAATGCCTTGATCCATTGGCTGCAGTTTAGATGGGGTAGTCGGAGGGAAGAAAACAAGCTTCACCCTTGTAAGTTTCAAAATTACCAAGTGAAGGTGGGCAGGGCATTTGTCGAGAATCAGTGCAATTTTTCTGTTTTCTTTTGTCATCTTTCTATTGAAATTTAAAATCCACTGTTCAAAAATTTCACTTGTCATCCAAGGTGTTTTGTTGTAGTCCAACTCTGACTTTACTGCTTTGAAATATTCGGTTGGTTTACTTTTATCTATTACCAAAAGCTTCAGTTTTTCATTACCAGCCATATTTGCACCAACCAAGACTGTAATTTTCTCCTTACTATTTTTACCACCTAAACATTTGAAAAATAGACCTGTTTCATCAACTTTGAATTGAATGTCTTTGGACTTGTCCTCCATAATTTTTTTTTCAAAACTCTTTCCAATGGGTACAGTCTTCTTTGATTACAACTCCATTTTCACCAGAAATAAGTTTTTTGAGGTAGGTGGCACTTTTTAAATTTGTCCAAGCATAAAACATTCCAGGCTAACAACTGGCTTAGAATGTTTTATGCCCTAGAAAAGATGCATACGCTGTAGCATTTTCTTTCACTAATGGCCCTGATATCAGCATGTTTGTCTCAAATCAACTTCATGCACTTAAAAATGGCTTCATCTACATCTTCATACAAGCATAATTTCGAACGCTTTGGACTGGATCCTATTTCCTCAAAATAGTTTTTCAGAGTGGTTGACACACTACTGGCAGGGATACCATATTTTAAAGGGATTTCTTTTTTTTATGCCCCAATCTGCATTCAAGGATTTCCTCTTAGAAATTGTAAGATTACTTGCACAGGAGCTAAAACAAAACTGATTTAGAGACCAAACAGAGACTAGTGAAATTGTGGATGACTCATTTCTGTGAAACAACAGATGAATTTCCAGGATGAAGGAAAATCACTCTTATAATAGGATGCTTACAGTAGAAAAGAGGTTGACCAGAGCCAAGGTCTGGGTCGGAAATATGCTTTAATCTTTGCCAATGGCTGTGGACATATAGCAACCAGCACAACTTCTCGGACATATAGCAACCAGCACAGTTGTATAGGTTTTATTAGCACCACTAAATTGTTTGGAATTAAGAGCTAAAACATGGAATGTTTTTGCTCTTAATGCATGCTTTCTACAGCATCAGCTCTGTGCTGTCGAAAGGCCAGAGATGCGAACAGTGTATACCCAGGTCTCTCAAAATCAGTTTGTTATATGGAAATTTTCTTTGTTATATGGAAACTGTTTTCAGTGTAATGACCAGGGGGAAATCAAAAAAAATTCTCTAAATAGAAAAATTTGCTATATGGAAGTTTGTTAAAGAAGTAGGTATGTGTAGGGGGGAAGACCATGCTCAAGAATTTATCAGATTTATATTCTTATTATTATATATGAGGAATATTAATAGTTAAGCATTTGTATTTTTTCTGTATATTATTCCACTAGTAAAACTGCTGTTTTTTTTTTTTTTTGTTTTTTTTTTTGTAGCCCTTATAGATTACAATTTTAACTGCTTTCGACATGCAATCCAGGCTGTTTTTGAAGTAAGGTTTAAAACAAACAAAGTTATCCAGAATTCTACTCAAGCATATAGTTCTTTAGACAGTACTCAAAGTAATGGATACCTTGAACAACAATGAACATCAGTTTAGCTTATCTAAATCCACAAGAGATGTTTGGAAGAGACTAATTTGTATTATAGCTGCTATTCAAATTTTCATTACATTGTTTCATTAACTATTGATTTATTGTTTGGGACTGTACATAACGCTGCTGCAATCAAGCCCTGAACACTGTTAAAAATTGTGATTTGATTTTTACTCATGTTTATTCTTCAGAAAATTTAAATAGTTTAATTACTTAAATGTAATTATTTCTGTGTTTGTGTGTATATAAATAAAACATGAATGTTGTTCAATATAAGATATCATCCCTTTGTATCATTTTGTTGAGCTGATTATTAAAATTGTGACACTGCTTGTGGATATCTGTCTAAAGAATTGGTTGTAGGTTAAATTTACTTCTGATAAAGAATAACAGCTTGATACTCTAATCATAATCAGTGAACAGAGGCATGTCCGAATGCAGGGAGAACTGAAAGTTAGCTAATAAAATTTGCCTGGAATTAAATGGTGACATTTTTGTGAAGTTCCTTTTTTCTCGTTGGTAAATTAACTTAAATACACATCATCACATGTAAGGGGAAACACAATTATAGCAATACCCTGCATAGCACTGATAATTGGTACCAAAACTATTCTGTGTTATGTGAAACTGTGCAGATTGAGGTATAATTATAATGGGTTTTAATTGAATGTGTACCAGAGAAACAGTCTATAAACAACTTGCACGTGATAGCCAATAAAAAAATATTGCAAAATTTTATTAATGAAAAGGTAATACATGAGAGATCAGAAAAAAAGCTTTGTTTATTTAGGTATTTTAATAATAAAGTCTGGTGAAGTCATGTCTTCTTTTTCTTGGCGTACAAGTCTTTGTAGCATTGAATTCCATCTTGTAAAATTTGCTGTATCTTGATGCTACATTCACTATTTGGGTCCCCCATTCATAACTGCCTCACAGGCCATGTCAATCCCCCAAAAGACTTTCTCTAATTCTGTTGAAAATTCTTTTGGTGCAACTTCAGTGTTCAGAATCCACTTCAGAATTGTTTTCCTCTTCTTCATACACAGTTTGCTTGTCAATTTCAAGAAGAGTTGCATCATCTGAGTCAGTGTAGTCATGTACATTGGCAGTGTCCAAAGTTTTGAATCCCAAGTCTTCTCCGATCTTCACAATGTCTTCGGCAGTTATCTGAACTTGCAATTCAAAACCAGTGATATCATTTGCCCAATGGGGTAAAACATGCTGCCAAACAGAACACATGTTGTTGGCAGTGATTTCCGGCCAAGATGCAGAGGTGCCTCCGTAGCCAGGTGGGAAGGAGCAGCAGTGCGTAGCACACGCTTCTTGATTAGACCGGGGTTCGAGCCCGTCACCACCAAATACGGAGGATGCGGAAAGGTCAGGGAATGACCACCGCACCGGAGCAATATGGCCTTAGTTGCTAATGCTCCTAAAAACCAAACAACAATAACCAAGATGCAGATATATTTTCGATCGTATTTAAAGGGGTAAAAAATAAATTGTAAAATGAAAAGTTTGAAAAGCTATCATGTTGTCTCATCAGGATGGAATTAAGAATACCGAAACAGTGTTACGTGTTGCCGCTTACTGCCTGAGGGGAGCTATTGGCACATGTGCATCAATAGAGTTGGCACCACAGCATATATGTATGCGGCTATTGAATGAGTTTTAATATGTATAGTAAATTTTCAACTTAAACTTAATTGAAAACCATATTATAGTGAAACCCACGCTGTTTGAAGCTGTGCTAAGCAGGGTATTGGGTGTATAGTGGAATCTCATAAATCTGGAATCCTCAGGAACATAGTATTTTATAGCATATGCATATAGTCAAGAGGTGATTCATTATTTTTATTAGACAAAAAAAAAAAAAAAAAAAAAAACCAGCTCCTATTCCTCTAATCTCCACAGAATGATAGTTGTCACCATTTAACTCCAACATTTAGCCAAAATGTTAACCGAGCTAGATTGGTCCAGTGGGTTGAATACTTGCATAAGAAATAAAAGTTGCAGATTTGGATGCAGCCTCTAGTAATTGCCCAGTATTTTATAATATGAGGTATAACTAATGCAAAATGATTTTGGCAATTAAAGTGAATTAAAAATTAAATACATAATACTATACTACAAGCACTATACTTTTAACTAGTACTGAATGTCTCATAAAATTAATTATTTTATATGTCACAAATACATAGTAACAATGACGTATAGGCTATGAAATGAATACAGACCACCAAATTACTGAATTCTGTTAAGTTGAAAATATTTGTTTGTAGTCTATTATTATCAGTTTTTCTTTTTTTATGCATGTGTTTTCCTTAATTCCAATTGGAACTCAAAAATCCACTCATCATTGAAATAATTTTCAATTAGTATTAATAATGGCAAAAGCATCAGAAAAAAAAAATAAATAAAAATCCATTCCATCCCTCCAACACTTTGGTTCTTCCTTGAATTCATTCAAATACACTTTCATAACAAATGGATGAAAGCTTGTCCAAGAAATCAACCACATGTTGGCCGAAAGCAAACTTCTGAACATGTATTCTGCAACCATCCTTCCTCAGTTTGAATTTATGGCCTCTCATCTGTATAGTCATGTGACTATATAGATGAGAATGTCACAGACATTCTCTTGGGTATGTCAAGCTAGACTTCTTACCTAGGATTCTAAAACGCTGATAGAAGTGATATTTGGGTGACACACATCCAAATCAAATGGACCTAATTTCAGCAAAAGTTCGATTGGTCTGTGACAGCCAAATTCTCTGCTTGCACCTTCACAATGGTGGGACTGGTAGTAACCCTGGGTATAACCCCCACCCACCAAGTGCAAATCCTGAAAAATGGCACCTAGTATACTGAGGTGACCACACAGAGGAATGCCATCCCTCTGTTGCCAGGCAATATTAGGTGGTAGATGACTCACAAATCAGTGCAGCACTAACCCATTGCTTATTGGAGGCTTGAAGTGGAGGAACCTCTGTTTAATCTCCAGAGCAAAGCTCCAGCAACCCCTTCCCCCAAATCTCTTCTATCATGCAGTATGATTGATGTCTTTTGGGATTAGATGGACATCCTGGCAAAAGATCCAACCTTCCTTACATTTCAAGGGTTCAACTCTAAAACGATATTTGCAGGCTGGCTGCTAGATAATCCACCAGACTGAACCTATTAGTAACCCTCTAGGAGGCTCCCGGATCAGCTAGTGTACAGTGGCATCCAAAAAAACTGCATCAACTTAAAAAAAAGTAACATTTGTAGTGAAACATAAGATATTGTTTGATTGCAGTCATTTTGTTTGTCGAAAAGCAAAGGTATTCTGTCAGATAACACTTCTATTGCATCAGCCATTTCTATAAATATGCCACTGGAAGGGTATACACGTTCATTAGTATCCTGTTTTGCGGAGGTGTAAGCATGGCTCCATATGTTTAGTTGACACCAAGAAAAAAAAGTGCAGCTGTTGCTCTGTCCCAGGAAGGGTTTTCTAAACATGCTATCACTGATAAAACAGGCTGCCAGTCAACAGTATCCTGGGTGCTGAAATTAAAGCATGAAACCAGTGATGTGAAGAGAAGATATGGATAAGGCCATAAGAGCGACTACACCTTCTCAAGATCAATATTTGAAATGGCTGTCTTTGTAAGTGCATGCTAGTGCTCCTGATCTAAAACTGGACTTTGAGATGGCCTCTGGTGTTGAAACAAACATGAACTATCCAAAGACTGCTTTCGGAGTGTGGTCTGCATGCCTATCAGGTGCCTCCGTAGCCAGGTGGGAAGGAGCAGCAGTGTGTAGCACACGCTTTTTGATTAGACCGGGGTTTGAGCCCGTCACCACCAAATACGGAGGATGTGGAAAGGTTAAGGAATGACCACCGCATATCCTGGAGCAATATGGCCTTAGTTGCTAATGCTCCTAAAAACCAAAAACAACAACAAGCATGCCTATTGGCCCGAGAAGAAGCCTTTGTTGACCCAACAAATGAGGAAGAAGTGACTTGCTTGGGCTGGGCTAAAACGGACACCGTCATCTTTTCTGAGTAATCTAAATTCAACCTGTATAGCTCAGATGGAAAGCGATATGTCAGAAGACTAAAATCGGATGCATACCACCAACTGTAAAGTTCCCCGCCAGTCAGATGGTCATAACAAGCAAAGGGGTGGGGTGAATTAAGTTTATTAACGGAACGGTGAATGCAGAAACCTACACTGCTACCTTGGAGTGAATCCCATTATTAGGGATCATCACACAAACATCCAAAACTTCATTTTTCAACAGGACACAGCAAAATTGGTAAGTTTTTTTATGCTATTTAGATTTAATGATGAGTTTGTCTTGTCTCACAAGACTTAAAACATACTTACAGCAATGTTTTCCCTCATTTTTCTCCCTTAAGGTGCAGTCATACCTCATTACAGTGCTGGAGTGGCCTGGCAACAAATCAGATTTGAACCCTATTGAAAATTGCTGGTACATAATATCGTCTAAAATTGCTCAGAAGAAGCCAACAAGTAAGATTGAGCTGTAGGAGAGCATTGTAAGGGTGTGGTACCACGAAATTGGGCAACCATATATCCAGAAGTTGATTAACTCTATGCCAGATTGTTGCAAGGCTGTAATTGGCTTGAGGAGGAACAACAAAGTATTGAGGACTTATTTTGCTGATTTACAATACATAATACTATTACATTAACATGTCATTTCAGTTTGTACATGTAAATGCAATAAAATGTATGTTTGGTTGTTATGATTGCCATTTGCATGATTTCTCATATTTCCATTAATTATGCATTTTACCCTTTGGGAAGATATTTATGGCAATTAGGTAGTCTTTTTTTATTGGATTTCATTCACAGAGATATATATATATATATATATATCCCATCTAACAAATGCATTTAGAACATTTTGCAACCCACAATGCAATGCAAAACACATTTGCAAAATTCACAAGTGATGCAGTTTTTTTTTTTTGTCTGCCATTGTATAATCTCACTGCTTCTACTCCGCTTGATAGTGACTGGAGGGAGTCTTGAGTAGTGTGTATACAGGCAGCTGCATTGAGGCCACTTTATGTCAAAGAGCTGGGTACATTCTTGCCATCTGAATGCCATATCCAAGAATTTACTTCATACAGCATGTTCCCCCACCACCACCACCTTTTTTCTTACTAATGAATACATGAATTTTCAAACTAATCTGCGAAAAGATCTAATCCTCCCAAACACTTCCTTGTTCATACGTGATCTCGGTACCAATCTCAATGATGCCCATTTCCACTTACAGTCTGCCACACCCCCATGTACCCTTTAACAGAATCCTAATTATCAATTGATTCAACCTTTGCCCATCTCATTCCCTGTATAACTCCTTTCATTTCAAAGGCAGTATTTGTGCATATTTACATTCTGATCTTCCATGTCAGAGACTAAATAATTTGGAATCTCTTTCTTTCGATCTTTTTTAACTTAAAATCTCTCTACCACATTCTGTCAAATTCATTTGTTGCCTCTATCTTTCTTCAAACTCCACTAATCATTTGAAACTTGACTTTCTCCAGTCCAACTTTCCTAACAGTGAGGTAATTTTCTTTGGTAATTTTAATGTTCACAAAGGCCAGCTGGCTTCCATTTTCTAGTCACATGGACCCAGCTGGTCAAGATTCTGAGACTTTTGCAATTACTAATGACCTCACACAGATTGTTCATTTACCCAACAGAATACCAGACAATCCTAACCACGCAGCCAACACGCTTGATCTTTTTTTCACGAACAACCCCTCTAAGTATATGTTTAAGGTGAGTGGTCCTCTAGGTGCCTCAGTTTGCAACTTGGTGATGGTCTCTCCTCCAGTAGTCTTTCTCTCATGGCCATTCTCAACCTTGTGTTGTTTGGCATTACAAGAATGCAAAATGGAATGATCTGTGAGATTTCTTTTCTTTTGTCTGATTACTGTTTCAAATTTTCTGATGTCTGTGTTTGCTTAGATCGTATCAGTGAAATTATTCTCGTAGGGATGAAATCCTTTATTCCCAACTCCACCTTAAAATCTTGTCCTTTATACAAATCTCTATGTTCATTTTCTGCCTACACCAAAGCTCACAATAATTGTAAAGCAGTTATTAATCAGTCCAAACTAGATTTTGAACAGGTTAAGAGTAGAAAACTTGCTTCTTGTCCAGATAGTAATAGACCATTCAGGTTTCTTTTCAAAGCTATTGGCCACAACTTTTGCATATCTCTATTCCCACCTCTGTCAAAACCAGATTATTCTGATGCCACTTCAGCCAAATATAAAGCTGACCTACTGGCATCCTACTTTTCTTCTATTCTATGTACTGATGATCTTGGTAAACTACCTCCTACCGTTCCCATTACACTCGATTCAATACCTCCCATGGTCTTCCATAAAAAGGATATCAAAAGAATGTATTTATTAATGATACTGATTTATTAATGATTGAAAATCATTAATAAATCAGTATCATTAATAAATACAGAAAAAAAAACAACAGGCCCAGCAGTGAATTCTGTGGCACTCCACTGACAACATTAGTCTACGACGAGCAGTGTTACTCAACCATCCCTTTATCCGTAGCAGCAACTTTCCATAATGCCAAACTGCTTAAATTTGTACAGCAGTCTTTTATGTGCAACAGTATCAAAAGCTTTTATGAAATCTAAGTGTATAATATCAAAATTATATTTTGCATCCAGTTCCTTTGTCACTGCAACATATTATTCAAACAAACTGGTCAGACAAGATCTCCCCTTACAAACCAGTGCTGTGATTGAAGTATAATTGCGCTCTTGTCTAGATAGTCCTGCATTATTTCTTTAACCAGTGACTCTATTTTCCCTGGAACAGAAGCTAAGCTAATAGTTCTGTAATTACTCATCACCCTTTGATCCCTGTTTGTGAATTAGGGATACATTTGCACAAACTCCAGTCCATAGGTAACTCCCCTGAATCCAGAGATGCTTTCATAATTATGGCTAAGGGTTTGCTTATCTCATTTGCTGCCTCCCTTAATATGATTGGATATATCCCATCCACCCCTGGTGCCTTTTTTTTTTTATGTTTAACTTCCACAATTTCTCTTCCCTTCTTCTCTCAGTTATCACAATCATTCAATTCACTGTCAGTTTGATAAACTTTTGGCATACTCTTCCCTAAAGACTTCCTTATGTGTGAATGTAGATGGAAAATATCTATTACCTATGCAGCCTCCTGATCAGGTTCATCAACAGTTAAACCATTGACATCAAGTGGCCCAATGTTGATTCTACCCCTCTTCCTTCTACTATTAATATAAACATGTCTTTGCTACTTTTCTTGGCTTTCTTTGGTAGAGACTTCTACCAAAGAAAGCCAAAGGTGGCTTGCCTAAACTCCTTTGTGACTTTATTGAAGACAAGTTTATATCTACCCCAGGCTTATGTGTCACCCGATAATCTTTATGCATCACATGCATTTTCCTTATCTCCCATGTATCTCAACAGTTCATCTAATGTCCTTTTAGATCTAAGCCTCGTAGCTGCTATGATTATTCTCCTCAGTGCTTCCCATTTAGAATTCATTGTTGGTAACATCATTAGTTGGTCCCACTTACAGAATTTAAAAACTGTGTGAGACTACTGTAGTCTCCTTTATGAAAGCAAAAACTCTTCCCTTTACCCTTGATGGTAGTTACATCTTGAAGTAAATCTCACCCCAATACACTGATTATTGAGATCTAGTGGTTCTTTTATATGCAGATTCTTAATGCATTAAGAATTACTGCTGCTAACTGAATCTAGAGCGTTGTTCTCTCTAATATGCTATTGTAGAAAAGGCATCCAGTAAATCCAGACAAGTCTTGTGAGTGAACAACCCACAAGTTCCAGTCAATATCTGGATTATTAAATTCCCCCATTATAAGATATTCTTATTTAGTGGCCCACAGCATTTCTCTGTATAGCTGTTCTTTGTACTCATCACAGTCATTAGGCCTATAACACATTCCTGCTCTCATTTTTGCTTTCCCAGTGGTTATATTACACAAGACTGACTCAACATTGTACTGGCCACTCATGACAACTGAATGCACCTTAGATTTTGTGCTTCTTAACTAAGAGCATAACCCCTTGCCCCCCCCTCCTATACCATCTGTTCTTTCTGTATACATTGTACTTTCCATATTCAAATTCTGCATCCCTTATTTCTGAGTGAGACCATGTCTCTGATATCTCTACAATGTCTGCATTTGATGACTTGACCAGCATTAGTTGGTCAAGTTCATCAAATTTATTTACAATGCTCCTAGCACTGGATTGTCTAATGTCAACAAGTATCTTCTTTTCATCCTTCAGCCTATGCGGCACTAATAAGTTGCAGTATGATTGGTGGGGACTCCCTGGTGTATCAAATACTTTGGTCATAATGTGCCAATTCATATAGTATTAGATGTGATCAACAATATATACCTTATAGCTTTTGGATTCTTTGTAAACTTATTTATTTTTTTATCAAAAAGCCGTGATGGTATTAACTAAGTTAATGCAACACTTGTAGTCCATTATATGATTCAGTAATGTATTAAAATATTCTGGATTTGTAATGTAAATTTCATTATTTTTGTTTCACCATAATTAAACTTGAGTACCAGATATTGTATTGTTAAGATTTAGGTGTAAATTTGTCATGTTATAATGTAAAATTATAATTAAACTTGTATGATGTTCCAAATATGCTATTTTTTTAAATATCATTAAAAATATTCTTGCATTCTCTGACCATCTATAATGAAATAAAAAAAGGAATATTGTGGCACATTACTTTATTATAAGAACAAAATAAATTGTCTTATATTTTGGAGTTTTGATATTTTATTTTTGCTTATTTCAATCTAGAATTGCTTAAAACTTATCAGCATAAGCCATACCAGTGTCTGTATTTCTGTACTATACTGTTTAATTATTTTAATCATAACAATAGGCTGAGAATGCAAAAATATTTTCATATAAGGCTATTTTTCTAAAAAAAAAAAAAATTTGGGTACATACATTTTTATAAGTGGTCCCATGCAGAGTGGCTCTGCTGATGATAACAACTGATTCAAAATTCATGCTACTTCTGGAAGCATTGCTGGATATTTTCATATGTGAGCTGGTTGAATTTCACTATCATACTATGCTGGATGGCTGGAATATCATCACATCTTCATCCTTTCAACTTCATTTTGAGTCTGGGGAAGAAAAATAATCACATGGAGCAATGTCAGGTGAATAATGGAGGCTGTGGATACTATAGAAATTTCTTCCAAAAATTCTTTAATGGAGAGTGTGTGTATAGGAATATTGTGGCAGAGAAACCATTTGCCATTTCATACAGCTGGTAGTGGCATTTTCTCATAACTTTTCATTCAATTAAATTAAAGCCTCTTTTAAAGAGTCCTGATTTACCATTCTGAACAATACGTAATGAGTGATAGCCTAAAGTAGCCAGGTGGGCAGGAGCAGCAGTGTGTAGCACACGCTTCTTGATTAGACTGGGGTTCGAGCCCGTGCCCACCAAATACGGAGGATGCGGAAAGGTCAGGGAATGACCACCGAATATCCCCGGAGCAATATGGCCTTAGTTGCTAATGCTCCTAAAAACCAAATAACAAAGTGATAGCCTAAATGTTCAAAAAACAAGCAACATTGTTTTCATATTTCACTGAACCCTTCATGCATTTTTTTTTTAAACAGGGTGAGTTTGACACCTGCTAGAACAACTGGAATTTTTGTGGATGTAGATATATGTATACCCATGCTTAACCACCAGTGATGATGTCATTGATGAAATCAGGAGCAATTTCCACTTTATTTTCAGCTCCTTACACAGTTCTCAAGAATAAGGTCATTTTAGAACAAATTTTTCTAACACTTGATGCATGCTATTTTCAATAAAAATTGTCGTCTGATCCAAAGGAGATTACCAGTTCAGCAGCAGGTTTTCAGATAGTTTGCCAATCAGATTGATTTTTTCATGCACTTCATTAATTATTTCTTCGCTGCTGAAGTCATCCTGAATGTTGATTGTTTCACAAATTCTCGGCCATTTTGGAAATGTTTCATCCACTGATAAATAGCCTTACTTAAAACAAGTCATCACTAAATGCAATTAACATCTGTAGGATGATTTATGTATACCCATTCTCCATCTCCATTCAACTTTTGATAAAACACATTGTTCCACTTTTGTATTTATTATTATTGCAACACAGGCCAGACATTTTTACAAATGAATACATGTGCCAGGGCATCTGGAAACATTAAACATTACAAGTTTATTAACTACAGATTCAAGTTAAGATGGATAGAGATAAATTTAATGTACTAATAAAAGAATATGACGTTTGGGGAGAGTACAGTCAACATTTTTCAGACCACTTTTACCTCCTCAGCTAGAGAAAAAACAAAAGGGAAAATGGAAAAGATTAATTAATGGAAAAACTCAGTTTGCAAATTTGGGCTGGTGTGAAAGCCAATTAATAGTGCTCTGCTATTAATATACCAAGCTTAGCAGAGGGGGGCTGGTAATAAGGTATAATCCAAGGTGACGTGAGGTTCCAAGGTGTAGAAATTAGCCTAATTTCTATAGCCTTGGAAACAAAGACTGTGTGTACTGGATGTTTGGCTGTGTAGGTTCCAATATTGTGGAGCCAAGGCTTACCAAAGATGAACTTGCTATTCTAAGCAATGGCTTCCAAAGTTCACCCTGACTGCACACCAACCTCTAGTCTTTGTAGTTAAAGGAACCATTAGGTGACAGTGATCACAGTGTACTGATGTGGGATTTACATAAAGATGTAACTACGATCCAAGGGTGAAAAAGGAAGGATTTTTGTTTTCTTAAAGGTGACTACAGAGGTCTCAGACAGTTTTCAAATACTATAAAGTGGGATCAACTGATGATGTTACCAACAGTGAATTCTAAATGGAAAGCTTCAGGGACTTAATCTTGGAGGCTACTAGGCTTTTCATACCAATTAAGAAATACTGTTCAAGGTTCAGGCCTAAATGAATGTTGGATGAATTTATGAGGCTCGTGGCAGAAAAGAAAATTGCATGGAATGCACAAATTATCAGACAACACAGAAGCCTACGACAGATATAGGATAGTCTCTAATCAAGTCACAAAGGAGGTTAGGCAGGCGAAGGCAAATTACAAGAAATCTTTGACAAAGGATGAAAAGAAAAACAGCAAAGAGTTCTTTACTTATGTAAACTCTACAGGAAAGGGATGAATCAGATTGGTCCACTTAACGTAGATGATTTGCCTATTGATGATCACGCTGAGGTAGCTGATAAACTGAATGAGTATTTTGCATCTACATTCACACGAGTTATTGAAGGAGGGGAATGCCTGAAATTTATCAAACAGGGAGCTAAGTGATTTTTAGCATTAGCATTAGTAGAGGCATACGATGCAAGAAAGCAAGCTTATTCAGCATCAGCCCAAAAAAAAAAAAAAACCCTCTCCCATTTCACCCCTCCGTTCGTTCGAAATACCTGTCCAGTTGAGCTTTAAATTTGTTTAGGCTATCAACTTCAACAACAAGTGATGGAAGTCGGTTCCACCAACCAACCACCCGCTGGCCAAAGGCAAATTTCCGCACATCTATCCGACATCCGTCCTTCCTCAATTTGAATTTATGCCCTCTGAGGTGATTATTCTGAGAAAGATGAAGAATCCCATTGGCATTGAGCATGCTCAAACCATTCAAGGCCTTATACACCTCTATCAGATCACCTCGCCGGTGCCTAGTCTCCAGACTCTGTAATTTGCAAAACTTAAGCCTTTCTTCGTAAGAGCAACCCTTTGTTCCATTTACTAATCTTGTTGCCCTTCTCTGTACCCGTTCCAGCAGCTCTACATCCTTCTTGAAATGAGGCCTCCAGACCTGTATACAGTACTCAAGATGTGGCCTAACCATTGCCTTATACAAGGGAATAATCACCTCCTTATCCCTGCTAGAAAAATTCCTGTATATCATTGACAAGACACCATGAGCTACTCTTGCAGCTCGTCTGCACTGCTCAGAGAACTTCATATCTCCCTGCACAATTACCCCCAGGTCCTTTTCATTCTCCACCACTGTCAGTGTGGTACCGCAGAGTTGATACGTTGCTCTGGAGTTACTGTTTCCCATATGCAGTACTTTACATTTGTCAATGTTAAACTTCATTTGCCACCTCTCAGCCCATCTGTTCAACCTTTCCAGATCCTGTTGCAGCAGCATAGCGTCAGTAGTGTCCTTGACGACCCTGCCAACCTTTGTATCATCTGCAAACTTGGACATTAAACTTGATATCCCATCATCAATATCATTCATAAACACCGAAAACAACAACGGACCCAACACTGAACCTTGAGGAACTCCACTAATAACATTAGTCCACGTTGAGCAGTGTCCATTGATTACCACTCTCTGTCTTCTGCCACTCAACCATCCCCTTATCCATAGCAGCAATTTGCCTCCAATGCCACACTGCTCCAATTTGTGCAGCAGTCTTCCATGTGCAACAGTATCAAAAGCCTTTCTAAGATCCAAATATATAATATCAAAGTTATTCCCTGCATCCAGTTCTTTTGTGACTACATCATAGTATCCAATCAAATTGGTCAGGCAAGACCTGCCCTTAACAAAACCATGCTGCGTCTGAGCTATAACTGAATTCTTGTCTAGATGATCCTGCAGTGCTTCTTTAACCAGTGCCTCCATTAATTTACCTGGAACAGAAGTTAAACTAACAGGTCTATAATTACTTGTGTCAGCCTTTGATCCTCCTTTGTGAATTGGGGTTACATTTGCACATCTCCAGTCTATGGGTACCTCCCCTGAGTCCAAAGAAGCTCTCATAATTATGGCTAGGGGTTTGCATACTTCCTTTGCTGCCTCCTTTAATATAACTGGATAGATCCCATCCACCCCAGGTGCCTTTTTTATGTTTATCCTCAACAATCTCTCCTCCACTTTCCTCTCAGTTATTACAAAATCATCCAGCTCACTGCCAATGTTTACTTTACCTACATCATTCTTCTTCCTGAATAACTCCTCATGTGTGAATGTAGATGCAAAATACTCGTTTAGATTGTTAGCCACCTGAGCAGGATCCTCAACTGTTGAACCATCAATATCCAGTGGACCAATCTGATTCATCCCTTTCCTTCTCGAGTTCAAGTATGTAAAGAACTCTTTTCTGTTTTTCTTTGCATCCTTTGCCAAGGATTTTTCGTAGTCTGCCTTTGCCTGCCTAATCTCCTTTGTGACTTGGTTACAGACCAACTTATATCTATCATAGGCTTCCATGTCACCCATTAATTTATATGTATCCCATGCATTTTTCTTCTCTGCCACATGTCTCATTAGTTCATCTGACAACCATTTAGGCCTAAACCTTGAACAATATTTCTTAGTTGGTATGTAAAGCCTGGTAGCCTCCAAGATTAGTTCCTTGAATGCTTCCCATTTTGAGTTTGCTGTTGGTAACATCATCAGTTGGTCCCACTGTATAGAATTTAAATACTGTCTCAGACCATCATAGTCGCCTTTACGAAAACAAAAACCCTTCCCTTTACCTCTGATGGTAGTTACCTCCTTGAGTAAATCCCACTTCAACACACTGTGATCACTGCCACCTAGTGGTTCATTTATCTGCAGGTTCTTAATGCATGAAGAGTCACTACTGATAATCAGATCAAGAGTATTGCTCCCTCTTGTTGCCTCACGAACATGCTGGTGTAGAAAACAATCATCCAATAAATCCACAAAAGCCTTGCTAGTGTGCGAGTGACCAACCCACAAATTCCAGTCAATATCTGGGAAATTAAAATCCCCCATTATAAGACTCTCTGATTTACTGGCCCACTCTATTTCCCTGTACAATATCTTATTATACTCATCAGAGTCATTAGGCCTATAGCACACTCCTACTCTCAATTTTGATTTCCCTATGCTTATGTCACACCAAACTGATTCGGCCCTGCCCTGTCCATCGATGTCGACTGGCTTCACTTCCTTGGACTTTATGTGTTTCTTAATTAATAGCATAACCCCTCCTGTCCTGTCTATACACATTGTATTCCCCAAATTCCAGTTCCGCATTACTTATATCTGTGTGACACCACGTCTCTGATATCCCAACAATATCTGCCTTTGATGTTTTGAGCAATACCTCAAATTCATCAAATTTATTTACCAAACTCCTAGCATTGGTGTACACGCAGGTATACATGCACCTGTTTCTATTCTTAGCTACCCTAACACAACCCATGTGTTTACTTGTAACGCAATGACTACCAGCAGTCTCTGAAATATCCTGCATCTTGTTTTTCAGACTTCTGCTCATTTCAATAGAAGCAGTGCAAGAATCACTTCCACCTCTGCCAGTGGCTACTGTTAATCTATTAGTCCTTGTATCCCCCCCCCAACTAGCAGTTTTCCGACCCACCTAACACTGCCTCGACAGCATCAGCAAAAAAAATTTTGTGATAACTGAGAGCAAACTGGAGGAGAAATTGTTGAAGTTAAACATAAAAAAGGCACCTGGGGCAGATGGAATCTATCCAGTTATAATGGAGGAGGCAGCAAGGGAAGTAAGCAAACCCTTAGCCATAATTATGAGAGCATCCTTAGAATCAGGGGAGCTCCCTGTGGACTGGAGAAGTGCAGATGTATCCCCAATTCACAAAGGGGGTTCAAAGGGTGACAAATAATTATTGACCTGTTAGTTTAACTTCTGTTCCGTGGAAAATAATGGAATTGCTGGCTAAAGAGGTGATAAGGATCACCTAGACAAGACGGCAGCAGTAGTAGTAGTACAGACACAGCATGGGTTTGTTAAGGTGAAGTCTTGTCTGACCAATTTAGATACTGCGATGTCGTCAGAAAGGAACTGGATGCTAAAAATAATTCTGATATCATATACTTGGATTTCAGGAAAGCTTTTGATACTGTTGCACATGGAAGACTGCTGTACAAATTGGAATGGTATGGCATTAAGGGCAAGTTACTGCAATGGATAAAGGGATGGTTGAGTGGAGAAGGCAGAGAGTGGTAATAAATGGACACTGCTCTATGTGGACTAATGTTATTAATGGAGTCCCTCAGGGTTCAGTTGTGGGTCCATTGTTGTTTTCTGTATTTATAAATGATATCGATGATGGTATATCAGGCTTAATGTCCAAGTTTGCAGATGATACAAAGGTTGGCAGGGTTGTTAATTACAATAAAGACAGTATGCTACTGCAACAGGATCTAGAAAAGTTAGGTAGATGGGCTAAGTGGCAACTGAAGTGTAATATTGACAAATGCAAAATACTGCATATGGGTAGCAGTAATCCAAGAGAAATGTACCAACTCTGGTACTACACTCAGGGAGGTGGAGAATGAAAAAGTTCTGCAGGTAATTATGCAGTCAGATATGACGTTCTCTGATCAGTGCAGACAGGCTGCCAGAGCAGGTCATGGAGTTTTGTCAATGATATATAGGAATTTTGCTAGCAGAGACAAGGTGTATCCCTTTGTATAAGGCAATGGTCAGGCCATACCTTGATTACTTGTATACAGGTATGGAGGCCTCATTTTAGGAAGGATGAGGAGTTGCTAGAACAAATGAAAGGGACAGGGTACAGTACAATGTGACATGAAGTTTTCTGAGCAATGCAGACAAACTGGTAGGACAGCTTATTGGTTCTGTCAATGACATGCAGACATTTAGCCAGCAGGGATAAGGAGGTAATTATCCCATTGTACAAAGGGTACTAGGAAAGTTTTGCAATACAGCTTTGTTTATTTAATTTTTTCAAAGTAATTTCCTCTACATTC